>NW_028227259.1:149936689-150627939 GCF_978045245.1 Mus caroli | reverse complement strand
CCTCTGCAGGAGCAGCAAGAAGCCTTAACCACTGAGCCATCTCTCCAGTTGCTTCCTTCTGTTTATGTTTCCTTCTTGTGCTCTGGAGCACTCCTGTCACAGGCACATACATCGTTAACGCGTGAACTGTACTGTGCTCCTAACTGTCGGGATGCAGTAATCCCTACATTTTCTCCTTATGAGGTGGTTCATGTGCTTAGGCCATAGGGAGGGGCACTGTGAGGAGGTGTGGCCTTCTTGGAGGAAGTGCGTCACTGTGGGGTGGGCTTTGGAGGCCTACTATGCTCAGGCTCCATTAAGAGTGAAAGACAGCTTCCTCCTAGTGGCCTGAGGATCCTGGTCTCCTCTGGTTGCTTTCAGATCAAGACGCAGAACTCAGCCTGCACGCTGCTGTGCCTCCTGCTGTGATGATAATGGACTAAACCTCTGAATCTGTAAGCCAGCCCCAGTTAAATTTCTTTTATGAGTTACCTTTGGTTTTTGTATCTCTTCCCAGTAATAGAAACCCTAAGACAATTTATATTGATAACTTACTTTTCTGTCTCTGTAACATATATTATGTATATGCATGTGTGTTTACATAAATGTTTTATACATACACATATATATTAATTACTCTACAAAGGATTAGGTTTCATGATAGCATCTTCAAATAAGACATATGCTGTCTGCCCTCCCCATGCCCCACCCAGCCTCACATGCACTGCTACTGTCCCTCATTTCAACACCTCTCACCGTTTCATGACCTATGTCCACACCTGTATGGACAAACACACATAAAAATTAAAATCTGGATCTGCATGTGAGGGAGAAGACACCATCTTTGTTCTTCTGGTCCTAGGTACATACTGATACAATATCTCCATGTGCACTCTCTCTCCTGCAAATCTCATAATTTTCTTCACGGCTGATTAAAGCTCCTTGTGTGGGTGTACAGGGTCTCGTTATCCATACCATCCATGGACATCCTGACTGGTCCTGATTCTCTGCTGGTGTGATGTGAACGCTCTTGCGGGGAAGACCCAGGTTTGAGTCCCTGCACCCATGTTAGGCAGTCACAACCACCTGTAACTCCAGTTCTGGGAGCAGTAGCAAATACAGACATCAAAGCGTCTTGGGGCAGGGCTTGAAGCCTGTAGAGAATCCACCCAGGGGATTGTACTTGGATTGTGTAGTTACGAGAAAATTCCATGTTGGTTTCCATAATGGATGCACCAGTTTTCTTCCCACCAGCAGCGAATTAAACGTTGTCTTTGCCCACACCATCTTTATTATCGCTTGTTTTCTAAGTGATTGCCGTCTCACCGGGGTCAGATGGAAACTCACGGTTGTCCTAATGTGCACGCTCTCATTGGCTAAGGCTGCTGAGCACTTTTCGGGATGTTACCAGCCATTTGTGTTTCTTCTTTTGAGTAGTGTCTGTTCAATCCATCACTGGCTGGAGTTTTATTTTCTTGTGCATGTTTACATTTCTCTATGCAATCAAGATGCGAGCCCCTGTCTAGAGAGTAGCTGCCGGGGTCTCTCTCACTCTTCAGGGTGTTTGATCTGCTGATGGGATGGATCCTTTTGTGGCCTCCCTTCCCCCAGCCTGGAACCTGCTTGCTCAAGGGTGGAGTTTCCTGCTCATTCGTCCTGCCACGCATACTGCTGGACCCTGCCTTTGCTGCCTGGAGGCACACACGTGTTCGTCCTGCTACTGGACCCTGAGTTACTTGGCGGGAAATTGGGTTCCCTCCCCTTTCCTTTATAACTGAGTGTCTGAAAATAGTAAAATTGAGCTTTGATCAGAATGTTGTCTTAGCTCCATTCATTCTTCCGCCCCATCTAGATTCCTCTCTTTTCAGCTCGAACTGCCATTCTCAGTTGAACCGTTCGTGTTGTGGACTACGGGCAGGCCGCAACAGTTGGCGCCAGAACTGGGACCTGAAGAATGGCAGAAGGATGCTAAGAGAAACGACTGCTGTGTGGAGCTCCACAAGAAAGGAAAGGATCTTCGTATCGGAGCATCGGAGCAACGGACAGGTACACATGCTAGCGCTAGCCTAAAATTTCAGTTTTGTAAAGTGTTGCTGAGGATGCGGTAGGATACGAATCAAGTTTGAATCAGTGCTAACCCAACACTGTTTCTGCTTGGGTCAGCAGCTCGTTAATCGGAACTAGATACGGAGACAGGTGGTGTGCCGCAGCTTTTTAGAAAGCTGCTTAGGTGGAAGAAGGAAGGGTTTAAAGTCATGGATCAGGCGGTTGTTTTTAGTTTTCAGGAGTTGTTTCAGGCCAGAGGAGTAAGGCTTGAAGTACAATTAGTAAGAAATTTTTTAGATAAGATAGATAGCTGTTGTCCATGGTTCAAGGAAGAAGAAATGATAGATTGTGGAACCTGGGAGAAAGTTGGTGAGGCCTTGAATATCGCTCAGACAGATAATTTTACCCTAGGTCTCTGGGCGCTTGTAAATGATGCTATAAAAGATGCAACTTCTCCAGGGCTAAATCGCCCTCAGGCGGAGCTTGTGGTATCTCAGGAGGAGTGCCTATCAGAGAAGGCCTCCTCAGAAAAAGATCTTCTTAACTCAAAAATTGATAAATGTGGAAACTCTGATGATGGACTGAATTTTAACAAAAATCACTCAGATAGAGGAATTGCCCATTACCTTAAGATATCTTATTAATAATCAACAGGTTATCGTAGAGACTCCTGGTCTCTCGGCTCAGCTAGCCGAATTAACAGCAGTACTAAAGGTCTTTCAGTCTGTACATGAGGCTTTTAATATCTTTACTGACAGTCTATATGTTGCTCAGTCAGTACCCTTATTAGAAACCTGTGGTACGTTTAACTTCAATACGCCATCAGGATCCTTATTTTCAGAATTGCAAAACATCATTCTTGCCCGGAAAAATCCGTTTTATATTGGCCATATACGGTCTCACTCTGGTCTTCCTGGGCCTCTGGCCAAAGGTAATGATCGCATTGACAGAGCTCTAGTAGGAGAAGCTTTAGTTTCGAATCCTGTTGCTCTGGCCCAACGTGATCATAAAAGGTTTCACCTCTTTAGCCAATTCCCCTACAGGAGGCCGGAGATTAGCTTTAGCTTTACAATTTGCATCTAAATAAAGTACCTTGACTTCTCCAAACAGAAAATTTACAGTGCTACTCTCTCATTGTTTAGATTTCTTTCTTTTCTCAAGCAGGTCAATCCACATTCTCCGGTTCTCCGCCCCTAAGAGCAAACAGGTGGTACTGCTAATCTCCCTTCCAAGGACATCCCAGCACGTGGCTTTCAGTCTGAGATAGGATTTAGATTTACCAAGAGAGCTAGAGAACTAGAAATTTCAAATATTTACAGAGATTAGTTCTTATTTTAATAGAGATGGGCTTAGTCCCTTAGCTGGCCTCTGGCTTTTCACCCTTGCTGTTACTGCAAGGTGTCCTTAGTTCCTCAGGCTAGGGAATAACAGGGATGAAGAGTAAAGACTTCCAGCTCCTATTTTAACCACAGTTAGTGATGTTAATACTGACATAATTCTTGTCTAGGCCTTGCTAAATCTGAGGTTGACAAGTCTCATATAGAGACCACGCATCGCTCAGAACTGCACATACTGATTCATAATCATATGAATACAGTATGGGTACCGCTTGGCGCAGGAGATTACTGCGGAGGGAAGGTCCAGCTTGACCGTTTCTGAGTTCCCTGTGCGACACACCTGATTTGAAAGAGGTTGGTATCTGATTCCAGCTAAAAACCAAAAATACCTAAGGCTCTGCCTCCCCTCCCCAAAAGATACCAAGAGCCACAGGTGTGAGTTGTTATAACGCTCACGGGAGGAATCAGGTCAATGTCCACCCAAGTCAAGGTTAAAGGTCCACTCATCTACGGATGAGAAAATCATTTGATCACCTCTGTTAAGCATTGCCTATTTAAACTTAATTAATAGGGGGGAGAGAGGTTGGAGACCTTACTGTCGAAAGGGCAAGCCCTTCACTGCCTCCCACCCAAATAAAAATAAAAAAAGCCAACTGGCCTTGTACTAGGAGCCAGCCAGTCTTACCCCTTCTCCCTGTTTCCCTGCCTGCCATCCAAAATTGCGGAGGAATATCAGCTCAGTGTTATTCTAAATTTGTTTAGTTAAACTTAGCCAGGGTTCCAACGCCCTACTTAAAATGCAAACAGGTAGTTACCTATTCAGCACTAATTAGCATTATAAAGTCAGAGCCTATTCTGTTAGTGGTTTACTAGGATAATAAAGACAGTCTTAGCCAAATACAGTTTACCATTAGAAAAGTTAAGAAATCCCACGGAAACAGGTTTTTTTCTTTAGCCCTAAGAACTCAGGCAGAACTATTGAACATAAATAATTTTTCTGCCTCAGGCCAGCCCCTTTTCTTTGTTTGTTTGTTTTGTTAACTAATGGGAGGAGATGTGGCCTCCCTTCCCCCAGCCTGGAACCTGCTTGCTCAAGGGTGGAGCTTCCTGCTCATTCGTCCTGCCACGCCTACTGCTGGACCCTGCCTTCGCTGCCTGGAGGCACACACGTGTTCGTCCTGCTACTGGACCCTGAGTTACTTGGCGGGAAATTGGGTTCCCTCCCCTTTCCTTTATAACTGAGTGTCTGAAAATAGTAAAATTGAGCTTTGATCAGAATGTTGTCTTAGCTCCATTCATTCTTCCGCCCCATCTAGATTCCTCTCTTTTCAGCTCGAACTGCCATTCTCAGTTGAACCGTTCGTGTTGTGGACTGCGGGCAGGCCGCAACATCCTTTGCTGTGGAGGAGTGCTTTAATTACATGATATGATCCTGTTTGTTAGTTTTCGCTAAGATTCCTGGCCCTGCTTGAGTCCTGATCGGAAAGTTCTTGTTTATACATGTACCCTGTGTTGTTTCCCTACATGGTCAAGTTTAAGACTGGGCTATGTTCTTAGATCTCTTATCTGTATAAGACACTCTTCACTTTCCTTGTCTCCCATCTGATATTAACCAAATGAGCTTTCTTATGCATTGCAATTGCAGAATACATTTTCTACCCATGATTTTCCTTAAGTCTGTGTCTTTAACCTTAAATGTGTGTTTTTGCCTCATTGGTTTATGTATCTTGGTAATCTCTTTTAAGAGGACTGGAATAATTAGAGAAAGGAGAGAGATTTCACATGAATGAACTCAGAGTTCTAAGCCATCTGCAGAGACTATCTCTCATTATGAGTACGTTGATGGTCATTAAGATGGCAGAATGGTTTTTTTCCAGAGCGCCCAAAGATATGTTATGCACTAGCGTCCCCCAGAAAGGAGTCTCATGCGTTCCAACAGTGAAAAAAAATGGTTAAATAAGTTGGATGGATATACTAACCCTCCGCTATTAAGTCCCTTAAATGAATCCACGGAGCTGTTTATCATATAGTGAGGACGGCCTTAACAGCTATTTGTATACTGGCACGCCATTCTTATAAACATGTATACAAAGCAGTGTCCTCAGTAATTTTATTGAATTGATTAAGTGATGTATATTGCATACTTTGTGTAGCTTCGTGCTATACATTTTACATATAATTAATATGAGTATAAAGTGTGTGAGTGAAGGAGAGAATGAGGGGAGAGAGAGGAGAGAGAGAGAGCATTCTAAAGGGAATAAGGGGGAACATTTGTTATCACAAGAACAGAAGAAGATAACAGTCACCGAGTGTTAAAAGGACTCCTGGCATCATTGGCAGATTCCTGATGCTCCTCTTCCTTTAAAAGGAAAATTATATTCAAATCATACTCTATTAGTGCTAAGTATCTTTTTATACACTTCTTTGTTATCTCACTCTTAATGGTCAAGGTGTACTGGGATTTATTCACCTTTTAAAAGAGATTTATTTTTATTTATGTATAGGAGTGTTTTGCTTGCAGGAATCTATGTGTACCACATGTCTGCAGTACCTAAAGAGGCCAGAAGAGGGCATTGGATTCCTCTGGAAATGACAGATGACGGGGGCTGCCATGTGGTTCTGGGAACTGAACCCACGTCCTCTGCAAGAGCAGCCAATGCTCTTCTGGCTAAGCCATTTCTCAGCCCAGTGTTTGTTCTTTTCAAAATTAGTTCCTCCTTGCTTAATACTGATTAAAAAAAATTTTGTCTTTTATCAAATGTGCAAAAATGTGCACAAAACATGTTCCTTCTATTTGGTGGCTCATCTTTTTATTCTTTAAAAAGCATCTTTCTTAGAAGTTTCCAACCCTTACAAAGTTATAGCTTATAAAAACTATTATTTCACTCTAATACCAGCAAGGATTTGATTGCAAGATACTGCAGTTTTAATTGAGCAGCCGGCTGAGAGGTGCAAGAGCTTGGGATTATTAACCAAGGAGAAGGGAGAAGTATTCTAGATTCCTGTTAATTGGTGTGCAGAGTGACTGTCATTATCTGAAGGAAACCCCTCAGTGCGCCTCAGCTGGACACCAAGTTTTGCAGTGTTGGGCACAGCTGCACCAGCGGGGCTTTTCTCCCTTGCCCACTACTCTGATCTCCCTCACCAGAAGTTCCTATTCAACTGCGTGGTACACACTTTGTAAATGTTCCCGGATGATCGCTGAAGGCTTGCGGGCCTTTGTCTTTCTCACGAACACTCTCCAAGTTACAAGTTTCCTCTTTTGTGGCTATAATTGTCACTAACCTTAGCAGCAGCAGCCAATATGGTCTTGTTGAAAAGGATTCCTAAAAACCCCACTGAAATACAATGCTGCAAAACTCCCTTGCCTCAAAACCTGTGTTCAATTAGGCTGTAAAAGGAGTGTGCCAAACACTCCAAAGGCAGGCAGAACACAAAGCTGCACGTGCTGTTCCATAAGCAGAGCTCGCATGCTGATCCGTCCACACACAGGACCAGAATGTCTTCAGGCTGTAAAGAGTGCTTCAGTGCTCATCATCCTGAGCTTCCAATTAACAGGAGAATCAGATGAAGTGAGTGCCAGTCTCAATTGCTAGTTCCTCGGGGATTTCCAGTCCCTCTGTCTACTCTAGAACCACAAGAAAACAGGTGGGTTTCCAGGCAAGCTGCTGTGCTCAAGAGAGGGATAACAACTGTGGGTCAAGGCAAATCCTGATGCTCCCACTGAAAGCGTTCTCCTGACCACAGCTGCCTGTCAGCCAGGCAGCATCTCTTCACGGCTGCACAGCACCCATCTGGACCCACACCTGAAGGTGAGTCTCTGACTGAGGGTGGTGGGGGGCAGAGGGAATGGGTATATTTGATGGTGGGTGGGAGGCAGAGGGAATGGGTTTGAGGGTGGGTGGGAGGCAGAGGGAATGGGTTTGATGGTGGGTGGGAGGCAGAGGGAATGGGTTTGAGGGTGGGTGGAAGGATGGGGTTTGGACAGAAAGTAAAGATTAGGGACCCTAAGAACGTGGTTAAAAAGATTCTGCTTTGGGTTTATCATAAATGGTATGATACTTGGCCAAACATAAGGACTTGGGCCAGGGCCGCAACACCAAAACAAAACAAGCAATAACACCATCTGATGATTATGAACGGGGAAAGAAAAATCCATGAATCCTCATGTCGTCAGGCTGGCCTGGAATGCACACACTGTGTGCACACAGATGACTGCACGCCTCATCCTCCTGCCTCTGCTGAGATTCCAGTGCTCTCCACTGTCCGCCCTGGGGTGCTGGGACGGGGACTGATCCCATCGTGATGAAGGCAAGAACTCTACATGCTGACCTCCTCCCCACCCAAACCACACCTGTAAACTCTGATTCTGGTCCTAGATAACCCACTTTTTCTCAGCAGGCCACTCCTTGGGTAGAAAGACAGAGGGCCAGCACAGTTTGAGGATGGACACAGCAAGGCTGAAATCAGCCCCCTCCCTGCCTCTTCCCTTCCCCACCCCCGACGGGAAGCCATCACTGAAATCAGGCTGCCCCATTCAACTTGGCCTACAGCCTTGCACCTCACGGTCAGAAAGCCACTGTGAGTACTTGAGGTGAACGGGAAACTCCCACCCCCATCACAAACACAGTTAGAACTCAGTCACAAGTAAACGCCGCTGCATGGAAAGACTCACAAAGACTGAAGTGTAATGGCGGGTACATTCAGGGTGGAGGACCGTGTTGAAATGCATTGCAAGTGTGGTGGCTGGAGCGAGGAATGTCCCCCACAGGCTCAAGTGTTTGGTCACTTGGTTCCCTGATGGCAGTGCTGTTTGGGGATTTGGAACTATGAAGAGACTCCACTGACTGCTGCTTTCTTCTCAGATCTGCCTCTTCTACAACTTGGGTTTCCAATGCAGTCAGCACGGCTCCTTATACCCAGATCCCATAATTCATTCTGTGCATTCGGTCAACTTCCTAAAATGAACTGACTGGCCTACATTATCTTTTAAATGCAAAACCACACAGGTCTGCATTGGGGGGCTGCCATCTCCGGTCCACATTCCATTCCATGAATGGAATCTTGTTTGACAGTCTGAAAGAAAAGTAGTTTTGTAAGCCATGGAGGGAATCCCACCTCTGGTCCAGCCTGAGGCCACAGAGGATCAGCAGTGCTCAGAGACATCAAGTTTCTGTATGATCATATGCAATACAACAATATCCACCCCAGACTGACAGATGGGCTTTCTATTGTATGTGTGTGTGTGATAACCCCAACGGTGGCTGTGAACTCCAGTTCTCATCTTACACCTGGACTATGACATCTAGAATGAACTTGGTCTGTGCTGCATTAAAGTCACGATATTAGCAAGGCTATGCTCCTTTGGGAGCTCTAGGGAGAATCCGCTCCTCCGTCTTTAGGTTCTAAGGCCTGCCTGCTCTCCACCTTCAAAAGCAATAGTAGCCACTGAGCCATTCCACTAGAATACACTCCCACACAAATTTTTCCACTGTTCTCTTCCACATTTAAAGAAATCCCATGACCCGTGAATTCCCGGGCCCAGCAAATATCTTTCTGTCAAGGTCAGGTCCTTTATGAATGTTCCCTTCTGTGTAACTACCATGCATACAGGTTTCAAGCACACGGGCACGGCTACACCTGGAGGGGCTCACAGGAGCATGGCTATCGCTGGAGCTTCTGCAGCAAAACAGGCAGGAAGCCAGTCACACGGGACTATGTCCTGAGAGGCGGAATAAACCTGATTAATATAGCAGTCTGCTGAGTACCACAGTTCAACAAGTAGCCTGGTTATTAAATTTTTAAGTTTAACTCAGTTTGCATTACTCATAGTTTGTGTCAACAAATATTTTAGCTACTAGCAAGAAAGAGAACTTGCAAAAAACCATAAAAGCAAAGAGAAACGTACATCTATCAATAACTTGAAAAGATTTTTTTTCTGTAATTATATACATTTATATATTCTCTGAACAACAACTAACCCAAAATCAACTGTAATTAGTTTAGCTTTCAAGAGAAATCCATTCCAAAATACATGGTGATTCATTTCCAGGTGACAGTTTCCTTAGCCAAAATTTATAAATCTCCTTAAAAGATATCAGTATCAAATATAATCCTTTTAAAGAAATAGGTATTTGCAGTGGTTCTTTTCAAAAATAAATACATAAAAGCTCTTGAGTCTCTCTCTCACTCACTCACTCACACACACTCACACACACATCCATACTCACTCACTCATAAACACATACTTACACACACACTAACACATATACACACACTTATACATGCTCTCTCTCTCATCTACTCACTCACATACTCACTCATGAACACACACTCATACACACACACTTGCAGGCACACACACTCTCACTCATATATACATCTACCTTCAGTGTTGTAGACTACCTGGATATAGAATTTCACAGAGACTTTCCAGCTATTACCAGTTCGTACAATGTTAAGTGAGAAACTCTGTCACCACTAAAAGGAATGGAGGCAAAGTGAGAAAACAGGGTCAGGATGGAAAAGTCAAAGTGGGAAAAAATACAATTTCAAAAAAAGGCTTTTCGTGCTTCTCTAAATCCTAAAAAGAACATCCCTTGGGTATTTAATATTAATCTTTATTGACAAAATAATGGAGTCTTTTCTTCCTTATGGCTGTAGCTGCTGTTAGTCAACTACATATATGTATAACATATATAATATGTATGCAATAATCAGCTACCTGTTGTTATTTCCTATTTGAAATTAGGCCAATATTTGTTGAACATCAACTGTATACTAGGTACACTGTAGACGCTAACTACTTTTCAACCTAACTAGTTAAAAAAAGAAAAGACCCTTGGTCCTGTCAAATTTAATGAGACAGTTTTGCTAAGAAAAAATTAAATCCACAATCAACTTAATCTTAAAAGGCATTAAAAATGGACACGTTGTAAAGTCTACACATCTGGTCCTCTCTAGCAATGTGCAGGCTCGTATTTTCACGGTGACAACTGTAAACGCAGTCAGGTACCAGCAGCCCAGGGCTGACACAGTCACTGGCCGTGGGCTGTGAAGGAAGATGCTTTCCTTCTTCACAGTTGCCACTCACAAGTCAAAATCCACTGGGTACCGTGAAGTCTGTAAGATACCAGCGGTAGCCAGGGGATGCCGAGGGGACTTACTCAGACTGCTCAGCTGGCGGATGATTGCGGCGAGCGTGCTGTTGGTCACGCATTCCAGCTCACTGGTGACTCCTTCCGGCAGGGCGCCGCGGCACAAGTGCCGGGGTTCAATGTTTCTCTTCACTAAAGGCATGGCTGACAATCTAAAAATTAAAAAGATATACATGTTCTTTATTTACACACACACATACACACACACACACACATATATATATATATAGTCATGGTCTCATTTAAACAAATCTAGAGTTTTAATTTTCTTGGAAACAGACACTTGGTCAGGAATTTCAATTAGCCTTTCATTCCTGTGTGAAAGGGTTGGCTAGAAGGTGATACATCTTCAATTACCTTAAACCTACACAGATTTCAGACATATGTAGAATTCCCCTGTAAGAGAAGAATACGCTCAAGTTCTAGATACATGTGAGAGACTGAACGGGTGAATCCTGCCCTCTCTCTCCACTGAAACGACAGCAGACAGAAAAAGAAAAGGTCCAGAAAAAAACCTAAATTAAAGCAGGGCATGATGGTTTGCACGCGCCTTTAATCCCAGGGCTCGGGAGGCAGAAGCAGGTGAATATGAGTTCGAGGACAGCCTGGTCTACACAGTGAGTTCTGGGTCAGCCAAGACTACACAGTGAGACCCTGTCTCAAAAAAAAAAAAATGAGTGCCTCATAGTTATTAGCTATAGCAAAATATACACAAATGCATTATACATCTCACAAATGTATAAAGATGCTTCACAGTGCTTAAGTAATTATCACTGATGGAGAGGAAGGGACTGCAAGCATCCAAGAATGTCTCAAAATGTCTCTTTCTGGTGACAGCTCCTTTCTCACTCCCTGTGACCAAGGGTCTGGCAGGTGTCACCTGTAAGTTCTATAGACTTTACCACCTATGCATGAAGCCTCTAATCATATGGTTTAGTTTTTGACTGAGTTTGGTATAACTGGAGTCATACCAAGCCTTGTGGGTTTTATTTCAATATAAGGTTTGTATTATTTATCAAAGTTGGTGTATGTTGGCTTTCATTCTTTATAACAAACAGGAAGGAAATCGAAACTGGTGCTAGAAACTTAGAAAAGAACCTACAACCACCCAGGCTAGACCAGTGTAATTCCTCCCTTCACTCCAAATCTCGTCTTTATATCACCAATCAGCGCAGCTTCCACCCCTCACCAAAGAAGCTTCCCCTTACTACAAACAGAGACCATCGCAGAACACCACAACTGGACAGAGTATAGAGATCAACAGACTGTGGGCAGCTCACCTCTAATGGATACACAGAAGGCCTGAATCCATGGTTCAGGGAACATTGAGGAAGAAAGGCCAGAAAGACTGTAAGAGGTAGCACACCAGGAAGTCTACTGTGAAACAGGCTCTGGAAATGGCTGCATAAACAAAGCTGGAGCAACAGCAATACCAACGGCCATGGCATCACAGAGAGGGTGGGCAGTTTTGCAGGCCCCAGTCTAGACAAAGACTACAGGCAACTTTTTACTTCTGGGACAAGAAATAGCCTCTCCCAGGGATAAGCCCCCTTACTGGTTGTCTAATGCAGAGAAGTCAGCCTCTAAATCATATACATACTACCAATGAAAAGGGACTCAGTATGTGTGCATATGTATATGTATTTGCATATACATGCAAACCCCTATATATATATATACATATATATGTATGTACATATATATATATATATATATATATATATATATATATATATATACACAATCAAATAAAAGGAGGCTATCACCTTGAGAGCTGGGGGAATGGGAGTAGTTTTAGGGAGGCTAGCTGGGAAGGGATGGAGGAAGGAAAGGGGAAATTCTATTTTAATTAAGAACATCTTTTTTAAAATTAAAAGGATGCCATAGCATTCATTTTTATGTATTTTAATATTTCTATGGAGCATCCAGAAATATTTGTGTATGTTCATAAAAATAGACTACATACTACTTACTTCTTTGCTATAGAATACTTCTTCTTGTACACCAGACATGCCTGTGCCACAACTGATTTACCCATTCTGCTGCTGAATGCCTTTGAGCCATTTTCACTTTGAGTCAATTATAAAGAATGCTGCTTTGAAAAGAACTACACACATGAACACACACAGAGATATACACACCAACTTTTGGGTTTCCGATGACCTTCAGAGACCCGAGAATAACAGTCCTGGTCTCTGAGCAATGTCTTGAGGGGAGAGTAGAAACTTCTAGAGTTGGGGTCCGGGACTCGGATCACTGCAGGAGTACCATCAAAGGAGGCTGGCAGACTTTGGTGGCTTCCCCATTTTGGTTCTTAGTAATGGCGTGAGCAGCTCTTCCCATCTTTGTCTGCATGACCCAGAGGCCCAATGCAACAGGCTGACCAACCATGGGATGGAACCACTGAACCCCAAGACAAATCTGAAGAAAAGCTGACAGATACAGAACTAAGAGCAAGAGACGGAAGTGGTCACGCGACTACAGATGCAACACCGCCACACTGGCCAGAAAAGGCCGTGCCTAGACTACAAACATGAAGTAAATTCACCTGAACTCCAAAACATATGCTCGAGAATCAGAGGCACCAGGAAGGAGGGAAATGGGAGAATGGCCTTTAAAAACCCCTTCTTCCTGTGCTGGGATTCCTTCCTCCACCCCACTCAGCATGACGCTGGCCACAGCAAGGACAAGGCTGAGAAATGCAGAGGAGCCTCAGGGCAGTCATCTTCACTGACTGGAACACTATTGCTCTAGAAACTCCCTTCCAGAGGCTGGAACACTCCTCCCTGGGAATGTATGGGGGTGGGGGGAATCTATAAACACTGACCCTGGAGAGGGGAGTGTCTCCCTACTAAAATGACAGCCAGTTCACCCTACAGTAACACTCATCAGCAGAGATAATGCAGCAGACACTGGACAGGAGTCAGAACCGCTGCTCCCAAGGCTGCTTGTGAGACTAGCTAAGCATGCACTGCCTTCTAAGTACCTTATCCCCCACACAGGGTGACAGCTAAGAATTGTACATAAAACTCTCTTCCACATCAGAATTCAATGTCAAACCTTTAACTTTTGCCCAGAAATGTGGTCAGTACAGAACCTTCCAGACAGAAAGGCATCACCCTCATCTATTTGGACCTGCAACTGTTCAAATACAGAGAACTCTCATCACACACATATTATTGGTGCCTCAACTCTACAGCTTATCTAAAATGAGTTAAAGAACTGAGTTCCATCTTCTCCCGAGCTATTCGCCACCCACCCCCACCACCACCCCACCCCCGGGTGGGACAGGGTGTAAAATGCACAAGCCTGGCGTCCCAGCCAGACAGGCAGCTGGCTCAGGCTGATTCCCACAAAACACAATGTTCCCGCCTGCACACCTGCCCCCGGCTGTGCTGTGCCTTCCCATCCCACCCTATCAAAGGCAGTCAGTTCTGTGTGCAAAGCAACTCTGTCTCACTGCTAGCGGGCTGCTGGCCTAACTGATGGGGAGGCCACAGCGTGCTTGGGAGATTGCCATAAAGGCTGACCTTATGACTAACAAGATGTTTTTAGGGCACAAATGAGAAAAGCTTAGTGCCTTATGGCCCTAGTAAAATGTTGGCCTTGCCCTGGCTGTGGAGGGCCCGCCCTCGGAGAGCTGCCAATCACTAGAATCAATAAACAACTGAGCCAGGCATGAGCTCTTATGTGTAGCCCTGCCAAACCAGAACCTCGCACCCACTACCTCATCTGCTGGGTCCCTGCCTTGGACCCTGACCACCTCCCTTAATCCATCCTGGGCCATCAGTCAAGACAGCTAAGGAACAGCCCCCATGCCTCCAGAGACCACAGAATTATTCAAAGTAGGCAATTCTGAGCCTTCCGTATGTCAGTGACTTTCCACAGAAACTATGACGAAGGTCCTGTTCAGGGTGCCCTTCACCCCCACCTCCTAATGGACCGGGTGCTTCCCATATGTTATGGCCGACCCTGTCCTGTTGGAAACCATCTTTGCAACACTAACTGTCTCATCCCCGGTGGTCCCCACACCTCACCACACTGTTCTAACTCACTGCCACTTCATGCCTCTTCTTCCCCCTTAAGCTTCATCCCTGCAACCTGCGGGAATGTCTGAGACTATTACAGGAGGCTGGAGCTATCTTTGCTCTGAGGAGAGCCAAGTCTATGAATTCTGCTCACTCTGAGGCACGAATGGCCTCAATACAACCTGATTCTGCCAGTTATCCAGCAACCTGCACACGTGTCACCATTTGCCTCCTCTGCCTGCTGCTGCTGCTGCTGCTCTAGAATGTCAGCCTTGCCTGGTTTCTTACCTTCATTTTTACCATTGCACCTCTCTCCATGACAACACAGATAGGCTGACTTCCCTACCCGCAGTGTTAGCAGAATGGCTTCAGTTCTGCTGTAAGCAGTGGTTTCTGTGACTTTCTGGGCCCGTCTGAAGTCTGTGTGCACTTTTCCCAGGTCGCCTTTATTTTATCTGACACTACTTGTTCAGTTTTGAATTAACTGAAGCACAAGAACGAGAAAGGGAAACAAACGTTGGGTAGTCCCTTACCCCTGAGAATGCTTTACAATGACAGAGACAACATAATCCATTAATCCAACTGTTGCCCGTGGAAGCGCTTAGCGTTTCTTCATGGAAAACAAAGCAAATCCAGGATGTATCAAGCCATGCTTTCACATCTGTCTACCTGCTAAGTGTGAAGCAAAGGTTGCCAGCAAAATGTCTACGGGCTTCCAAGGAATCTGTGTTAGAGGTAGGATTAGTTTGTCCCACTTTTATGAGAAATGGTCTCAACTTAGCAAGAGACAGTCTAGTTCCCAGAACCGTGAACTAGATCTCAGACTGTAGGGATAGTCTCCTGTGATCTGTGTGGAAGCATCGCCTGTCAATAAAAAAGCTGTTGGCCTATTAGCTGGGGCAGGAGGTAGGAGGCAGGAGTTCCAGCAGGGAGAAAGGATTCTGGGATAGATTCAAGCAGGAGAAGACTTGCCCCAATGGTGATGGAGACAGACTTTTGATACTGAGGAGAGGTAACCAACCACATTGTGGCCTAAGCATTTATTCATAATTAACTACATCTTGGAGTCCTTATTTCAGGAACTGGGGCGCAGGTAGTAAAGCCTCTGGTTACATCAGACCCTGTAGAAATCAGGCCAGGATCCTGATCTAGGAATCCCAGGACCACAATGTCCAGCTTGGAGTGACTGCACTCTTTAATGGTAGAGACAGACCATTCTCACTGCAGGAGATAGATGGACAAAGTTTGCAGTGACAAACTACAACACAACACCAGAGTAACTGGCAGAGGCAGGGAAAAGCTGAGGTCTCGCTGGCATCTCTGCTGTACTGTGATGCCATAAGAATGGCGAATCAGCAAGGATGCTGACCCTCAGTGTACCCTTCATCCCTGCAAGGCTAGCCTGTGCTTTGCTGGTGGTTCTGGCTTCCTCTCCTCCAAACTCACCTCCCGTCATAGAAACTTGACCTCTGTTTCTTGGACTAAAACACGAGAGACCCCAAGGATGGTCAAAGAGAGCATGTGGTGGGCAGGTGAGGATTGAGGACTTGCCCGAATCCCACTCTGCAGGTAAGGAAATGACACTGTAGCTGACAGGTGACGTGAAGTCCCTGTCATATGACATGATTCAGTTACTGAAGATTCCACTGGGTGATCTGGAAAATGTCCTGGTGGAGGGATGTGGCAAGGAACAATCCAGACATCTGAAAAATTTAGAGGGGGGGGAACCATTCACAAAACAACCGTGCAGTGATGGCTAAGCTGTTCTAATCCTCCATATGAAGTCAGCATGGGACAGAAAGCTATAAATGAGCAGGAAATGGGCAAGGAGGAGACCCACAAAACCTTGCTGGTGAGAATAGAGTGATCCTCTCAGGACCTGTGCACAGACACAGTAGGAAACTGTGGGACAAGGCCCACCACCAGCCAAGACAGGTGCAGCATGCTGGTCTGGGCCCCAGTCAAGAAAGCTGGCATCCTGAAGACTCAGAGGGGACACATATGGTAGGTGCGCAAGATGGTGTTGAGTCCAAATATCTCCAGCAGGTGCTGTAGTTTATATTCTTCCTCTGACTACGGACACACAGGAGCAAAACCTAGCCTCAGAGGGCTGGGTCCAGTAAGAAAGACATCAATGGGCAACATGCTGATCAGTCAGAAAGAATGCATGGTGGGCTATATGCTGAATGTCTGTGTCCCTATGGAGGGTTATATGCTGAACATGTGTCCCCAAAGGGTAACAGATAAATCCTACAAAGAACCTTAGAATGCTGACGTTGGGCAGGATCTGGCAGTAGAGGCTGTGTTGGGATAATCCCTCCTAGATGAAAGGCAAACTGTTGCATTTTTCAGCCCTCAACACAAGGAGGGACAGTCAGTACCTGTTAGGTTAGGCTTGGGGCAGGGAGGCACAAGACGACCCTCACACTGGGTTAAAATCTCAGTTCTCTGGTTTGCATAGGCTATGGCATATGTAGTTCATCTGCTTAGTCTGTATGGCCCAGCAGACCCCAGAGGCCTTAGAAGTGTCCATGGTAGAAAGGTGAAACCCCAGCAGGCCCAAGTGCATGCCCAGCGACTCTGCTATCACTTCAGAGAAGGCCTTTGGAACAAAGCTTTGCCTTTAGCTGTGTTGCCAGGTCTTGGCAGAGACCATACAACACCAAGGGATTCCCAGAATAAGCAGAATTCTATCAGCTGAGTTATCAATTTGAGTCAATAGCCATGCATGAGCTAGGGATAGCAGAAGAAATCTGTGATCAAGCCTGAGCAGAACCTGAGAGCACAAAGGAATCTCATGAGCAGCAAGGCCAGACCTCCCAGTCTCCACAGGAGCTGCAGACCAACCCAGCCAGCTGAAGGATGGGAGGTCCCAGCCTGGTGTTAGTGGTCACCGAGAAACTGAGCTCAGCTGCAATGAGAACCATGCAGGAAGACACAATGCCACACAGCACTGTGCTAAATGGTTACCTCTGCTGTCTTAGCTGTGGTCTGTTGGCTGGAGAATTAGAGGCATCCTTGTGCTTTCATTTTCTCTCCTCCCCTCCTTCTACAAATTAACACAGACAGACAGACAGACAGACAGACAGACAGACACACACACACACATGCTAGATCCTGCGATGAAAGAGACACTGAATACAAAGTTGATAAAAGTCTCAGTCTGAATGCAGCAGCACTTCAGGCCCGGTGGATTCCTACACAATGTCCCATCTGATCCTCTTTATGGGAGAGGAAGTGTGAGACTGTTAAATATGATAAAAACCCAGACTCCGTTCGAGTCTTCCCAGAAGGATAAGGAAAACCAGATGATTTCATCATCTGGGGGTGTGGGGAGGAGTGGGAAATCACATCAAAGACTCCACGCTGTGACAAGAGAAGGGCTCCATCCTGGTGTTTCCTGCTTACTCCCACTATAAAACCTCAGTAGACAAGCTTTCAGCCTGCTCTCTCAAACACACATCAACTTTACCCCAGAACATATCACATGGACTCGAAAACATTGGGTGATACTCATCTTTAACAACATTAGCAACAGAGTACCCAAATACCTACCCATTTCTCTTTTCTTATGTTTCTTAAATCCTTTTTCAATTAGACTTTAAAGGATGTCAATATTTAGTATTTTGTTTGGTCTATTCCTAGACGGTAAAGTAATATTAATCTTAGCAATATTTCCTTCTAATAAAGTTATTTTTTCAATGCTGGCTGTTATGCATGAGTGTAGCCATAGGATCAAGCTGGCCAAAGACCAAGTAAGACTTGTAGATTTCATCAACCAAAAACTAAATGCAGCCAACTGGCATCTGAAGTCACAGCTGAGGTGTCCCAGCTCTGCCGTAACCTGCTGTCCTACCAGTTCCCATGTTGTGTTTGAAAAGAGTTTTGATTTATGACTGTCTTTGTTCTGTTACAATTGCCATGTTGGAACATGCTGTTTATGATAACCTGAGTCTGTGTTCCCTGCCACGCTCACTCACGTTTCCCTCTAGAATAAACTACCTTTTTTCCCTTGTGAGGTGATAACTGTGTTTTTGTGGTGAGAGTTTCTTCCTGATAAAAACCCTTGAAGAAACAAAGAATACAGGGACCATAGCTTAAGAAAATAAGGCCACACCTGAAAACCCTTGAGTAGCATTGGACCAAACGGAGACAACATCAAAGTCTTCCCATTACGGTCAGGAAGAAGACAGGGTGCCCATTCTCTCCACTCTTATCCAACACTACATTTAAAGCCTTTGCTATAGCTGTCAAGCAAGAAAGGGAAATGAAGGGTTAAAAACAGGACTGGAAGAACTAAGACGTCCCTATTTATAGACAATGTGATGCTTTACATAAGAGACCTACAGGCTCTATCCATTTGTAAAACCTGGCAGGGCTAAGGAGTCTGTCTCTTCTATTCCTCATGTGCTGGTGACCTTTAGTCTGATTGCTGCATGCCAGGCAATTAAGAGTGTGGCATGTGGCAGAGCTAAATTGGGTGGCCCAGACGGCATTATACACACTGAACTAAGTTACCCATGCTACAGATGTTGGCTTTCTAGTTACATGCGCTTGTAATTCACCTCTGAAGAGAAGCAGTCCCATCAGCATTGGTCTTGTGCCCCCACACAGTGACATGCTGCTCACTGGAGCCCCTTAGGGGAGCTTTTCATTTCTCTGGGGCCAGGACTGGATCCCAAGGCCAGGACTGGATCGACCTGCCAGGGTGTTACTGTGCCCTGGGTGGAGGCAAGTGCCTCCTGCCACCCTCCCAGGAGTCAGCTCATTGCTATCTCTGCCTCCCCACAGTCAAAGCAAGGGCTTGGCTTCCTGAATTCCCCTTAGTCTCGTGGTCCTCTGCAGCCACAATGCCGCACAGCACTGTGCTAAATGGTTACCTCTGCTGTCTGAGCTGTGGTCTGTCGGCTGGAGAATTAGAGGCATCCTTGTGCTTTCATTTTCTCTCCTCCCCTCTCTCCTTGAGAGTCCCTCTCAATTTAACTCTCATTTACCAAGAATGGTGAACTCCAACATATAAAAGAAACACATTGGTTTACATGTTTGCTGTTCCATTTCTATCAGAGATTTCAGATCACTGATGGATGAGCTGTCTGGACCCTCACCTCCTCACACTCCGTGTGGCTGGCAGGATGCATGAGCCTGAGATTCCTGTCTCAGTCTCTTTTTGTAGGTTCCACACATATGATTAGCTTTCGGCTCAAACTGTACACATGCAGATATTCATGCCACAGTCTAAACTTGCTCAGGCCAGGGGAATAATCATAGGTCTCTGTGGGCCAGGATCCAGTATGGCTCCTTGTAATACAAATACATCCAGTATCTGTCAAGAAACTAGAGTGCACATTGAATTGCTAAGGAGAAATAATAAAAAAAAAGACCTACGCTTCAAATATCTGAATAATATTGCTGAGCTACAGATGACAAACAACCTCCATTTAAAGAGCAATAGATTAAAAGCTATCAGGTTAACTAAAGAACTACCCACTAAAACCATGCCAAGGGCTGTGCTGGTCAGCAGGCATGCTAAATAGATGTAACAGGAGGTGGAAGAAGGTCCTATCCAAGCAACACGCATGGCATCCAAGCCAGGGAGCAAAAAATAGTCCCATCTCTCAGAATCAAACCAGCAGACACCAATCAAATATGGTCTTAGGAGGCCAGCAAACTGACAGCCAAGCCTGCACCTCCCACCCCTCCACCTGCAGCCAGAAATGATGGGCTTCTTGGTGCAGCCACTACTGCCATCCTAAAGGGGCCCAGATGGTCAACAGGAGCACAGATCTGCCTAGATCAGATATGGCTGCTGGGAGCCCTGGCTCTCAATTCTGGACTTCTGCATCTCAGTTGTCACAATAACACCTGCCACAGCTTCTACAGGGGCTAAGGATTCCACTGGGGACGTGTGTGTGGCCGCCTTGAGGATCAATCTAGGATATCATTCTGACAGCCGAAGAATCACCATCCCTTCTGAAGTTGTTATGGCAACCACCAGGGTGGTCTTGATTCCTGCTTACCAGCTTGCTCCTTTTGACTTGCTCAGCCAGCTTTCTTATCCAACACAGGATGACTGCCCAGTGCCAGCACCATCCACAATGAGCTGGGTCCTTCCACATCAATCATCAATCAAGAAAAATCCCCCACAGGCTTGCCACAGGCTTGCCACAGGCCAGTGTGACAGGCGCATTCTGTCAGCTAAGGTTCCCTCTCCCAATCTGACTCCAGCGTAGGTCAGGCTAACATAAAGCTGCTCACTCCTAACGCTTTCCCTTGGACCCTTCCTGCAGTGGTGTCTGTTAAGTGCTCCGGACACAGAGGTTCAGCACTCTATGTGTCTGCATCCACACTACAGCCATGTCAGACTCCCTAACTGGGGTCTGTGTCCAGCATCCCCCCGTCTATGACAGCCAGGACAGGTAAGCACAGTGCACTTGTACAGGCTGGCATGGTGATACAGGATGCCTATGGTCAGCCAGCCACAGACTGTTGTGCACCAGCCCACCCCTTATGTCTACATAAGCAGCATCCATTCATCCTCAGGGGCCAGTTTCCGACCTCTGTTCCAAGCACAGCAGCTTGTGTAAACCCCAGGATAACCATGTTCTGCTGGCTTTATCATCTGTTCAGGTCTACATCACGGTCTGGGTGGGCTGAGTTCCTATCATTGAGAGCTGGTAACACTGGGAGCTACTGGCTTTGAAAATGCCAAGCAGACAGAGCTGTGTTGAGAGGGCGGCCAAGAGCAGCTGTCAACACTAGCTGCTGACAGCTGCTAGGAGCTCAGACTGCTAAGGCTGAGAGCCGAGAGCCACTGACACGTGAAGCTCAAGGCTGGAACACTAAACAAGACAGACTTTGCGTTTTCAAGACTCCAGCTCAATTTAAGCAAAGGAACAGCAATTGACTGATGACATTTAAACTTGTCTATTCTGCATTCAGGACGGCCTATGAACTCCTGTACTGTTCCACTCTGCCATACAGAGCATTCAGATGGGAACGCACAATGACATATGCTTTTTAAACCATCTAAACATCCTACTGAGGCTGCAGAACTGTCTTATTTCAAATGACTTAGGAATAATTCTAGAAATCATGCAGAGACCCTGGACAGGTCACATGACTATTCTAAACAGTCAGGACCAAAACTCATACTTCCTCTCCATATTGAGAGCCTTCATAAAACTGAGTAAACTTTGGAAATCACTAAGGAGAAATCAATGGACATAATATGTGAATGATAGTGATAGACAATGTGATCTAACGATACATTGATCTAATGATACTTGCACACAGATGCATACACACATGCACATACACACACAGACACCTAGTTACACACACACATATACATACACATGTGCACACACATGAGTGTACAACAAGCACACACAGGACACATGCACACACGTACTCACACATGCACACTTAGCAGACAATGTCTACTGGCATTCAGCATGCATTCACATCCCCAGTCGTCTTGTTAGACGTGAATTGCTATGGTCCATCTTTAGCAGGAGGTGGTCAGAGTTCATCAGTCACAGATGTTAGTGGGGAAGGGTGGGTAACAATGACACACACACACACATACACATACATACACACACACATACACACTCACACACATACACACACACATACACACTCACACATACACACATACACACACATACACACTCACACACACACATACACACACACATACACACATACACACACACATACACACTCACACACACACATACACACTCACACACACATACACACTCACACACACACATACACACACACATACACCCACACCCACACACACATACACACTCACACATACACATACACACACATACACACACACACACACACATACACACATACACACACACACACACACACACACGGAGACAGGGATAGAGACACAGGGCAGCCCCCTCCCAGAGCTGTTAGGCCCTGCTTGCTTCAGAACTCTAGAGAGCTGGGAAGTCACAGGCTGTGTGCTTCTGTGACCGAGTCTACAGTCAGACATGGTGGCAGCCTGAAGCCTCAATGTATTCTTTAGCTATAGAAGGGGGCAAGCATCATTCTGTGGGGAAAGGACAGAAATCTCCAGGGACTTTAAAAACCACTGTGCCATATTAACACCCAGCCATTTTGTCTTTTTTTCTATACATCTCTTTCTGCAGAATATGTTAAAAACTATGCTGAATATATATACATGTGTGTGTGTGTGCGTGTGTGTGTGTGTGTGTGTGTGTTCATTCTTGTTTCTCATTCTTTCCACTACTTTAGAGACTGTAGGGTTAATTTCTCTTCTTTCATCTTCCTTTCCTGGGTATTCTGAATTCCATTCCCACTGCCTTGTGCTCACAGGATCTCCAGCCCACAGTGGCCGCCCCTGCCTCGTTCCTAACACTGACTCTGTTACTAACAGTTCCAGCATTAGGGCTTTTGCAGACATCTTTAGCAAGTTCTGAAAGGACTTTTGGATTCCTGTTTCTGAACGTGTTTCTTATATTCCTGTTTTTCTGAGACTCTACCAATTATTAACTCTCTCACTGGATGAAATACTGAGCAGTGCTAGATGCATCCTAGATAAATGATCCCAGGAGTTCAGAACACTGTGTGGCCTATTCTGTTAGGACTGCAGATCATGCTGATCTCTAAGCACTGTCCAACTCCTGGGCTTCTAAAGTACGTGGGGCTTAGCTCCACATGTTTCCTTTCTTCACCAATGAAATCAAGTGCAGGGGATGGCGGTTACCAGGAGGCCTCAGGGTCTGACCGACTGAGGCTACACAGCCAGAATGTTTCCTTCCATCGCTGGGGAGCTTTGCAATCAGCAGACGATCCTTTGATTACTTTGATCCTTTGATTAGATACAGGATGGATGGCCTGCTAGCTGGGACTGCCTGACACAGAGTGGGCACAGAGGAAGTGGCAGAAAAATTCCTGCAGCAAGCCCAACCTTTTGACACTGTGACACAACACTGTCATATACAAAAGTAATGCTTGAGAACCATGTAGTGTAATTATAGGGGTGGGGGCAGTACTGGAACTCTGCAGTTAAGAGCACTGGCTGCTCTTGCAGGGGATCTGAGTTCAATTCCCAGCACCCACATGACAGCTCACAACCATTTGCCAGGAGATCTGACGCCCTCTTCTGACCTCATAGTACACATATGCACAATGCAGGCCAATACCCATACACATAAAATAAAATCTTATTTAAAAAAAAAAATCTCATAAGAGGAGAAGAATAGAACTGTTTAAAAAGACATAAGCTAGAGAGTCATTGTGCTTCACACAAAAATAAAATGAATATATCCAGTCACAGTTTTTTCTCTTTTACATCCCAAAACACTGGTTAAACTCACAGACCTTTAATTATTATCAATATATTAAGATACACTGAGAATAAATATTCAAAGACACTAATATCTTTCATGCTATTCTATTTTCAATTACATTTCTAGATCATTCTCTTCCTGCACTTGAGGAGCCTTGAGGCTAAAAGACACTCCTACCAAGTAGGTTGACTTCTGGGCTGAAAGGGTCTCAGCAGCATCGCCGCCACGGCTCAGGTGTCAGTAGGAACAGCAGCGGGATCAGAACTAAATGGGAAATAAAGAAAGTAATTACATAACGGTAGCTGAAATGTTCTCAAGCCTTCACCTAAGCCCGAACTTCAAACTTTACAACTCAACAATTTCACTGAGGGAGCCCTAATCCCAGAACTATTTTTTTTTTAATTAGCTTAAGGAAAGATCTAATGCAGTACTTAAAGCTTTATACAGTCCAGCTCCCCACTATGGAATAAACTCTAGAAATAACTTCAGGGATTCATAGTTCATAAGAGCTGAAGGACAGAAAAATAGTCAGTTGTATTCTAAGTGCCTTCAACTAAGTAGTTTGATTTGTTCACCCAACAGTAAGACACGCCTGCAGGCATTGTTGCTACCTCTCACAAGCAGTCCACACAAGGACTGTTCATTTTTCCTAACAATATTTGTAATTCGAATCTTGTTAATATGTTTGATAGTGAGAAAAATGGAGATAAAGACAAGCTATTCTGTTAGACCAAACAGATAAAGCTGTCAAGGAATGACTGCTCAGGAATTGGGATGAGAAATATACAGGGGACATTGTTGTAAAATCAGTGAGTTCAAGACATGGAGGACAAAGCAGCTTAGAACAGACAGGCTGCAAACCACTTCTCAACGGTCACCAGCGGCAGAGGTTAAACCTGGGAAAGGCAGTCCAGGCGCAGGGCGACCTGTGCAGTTTCTCAAACAAAGAAAGGCAACGCCAAGTCTTTCAAACAATTATCTGAACACGCCTGAGCTACACCAGTTCAAGTGACTTTGAGAATCAACGCAGCGAAGACAGCCACCATCATTTTAAAGACATCTTTAAAAGTCAGCTCCATAGTTTGCTATGGATGTTAAAGAGCAAAAAAGAGTCCCACCATATGTTTTCTTTGATTGGTGGTTTAGTCCCAGGGAGCTCTGGGGGTACTGGTTGGTTCATATTGTTGTTCCTTCTATGGGACTGCAAACCCCTTCAGCTCCTTGGGTACTTTCTCTAGCTCCTTAATTGGGGACTTTGTGCTTCATCCAATGGATGATTGTGAATATCCACTTTTGTATTTGTCAGGCACTGGCAGAAACACATGGTGGGAATCATGGCTCTAGCTGCATATGTAGCAGAGGATGGCCTAGCCGATCATCAATGGGAGGAGAGAACCTTGGTCCTGTGAAGGTTCTATGCCCCAGTATAGGGGAATGCCATGGCCAGGAAGTGGGAATGGGTGGGTTAGGGAGCAGGGAAAGGGGGGAGGGGGATAGGGGATTTCCAGAGGGGAAACTAAGAAAGGGGATAACATTTGAAATGTAAATAAAGAAAATATCTAATAAAAAAATTTAAAAAGAGTTAAAAAGAAATTCGGGGGTGGGGGGTAGGGTGGCTCGGGGGTAAGGAATGCTTGCCTACTGCTCCTGCAGAGTGCTGAGTTCAGTTCCCATCAGCCAGGACAGGCAGCTCACAAACTCCTCTAACTCACTCACAAACACACATGCATAAATAGAAGTAATCTGTGTATGTCAGCTTATTTACAAACACAGAAACCTCTCCTCTGGTTTAGATCGTCTAGGCCTCATTTCACCTGCACTAGTCCAGCCGGTCTGACTGCATGGTTTTAAGAGGTCTGAATGAGCAGTGCCACTTGGTGCCCAGCAGGTGGCACTGTTTGGGGAGGATATGGTACCTCTAGGAAGTGGAACCTTGCTGTAGGAAGCACATGACAAAAATCCTTGCATCCCATGGAGGGCTGAGATATGATCTCTCGAATTCCTGCACCTGCATCACACATGCCTTCTCCACCCAAAGGGAATCTGCCTCTGGAACAGCACCAGAGAAATCTTTGTAGTGAGAACTTTGGTTTCTTAAAACCAAAAAACAAAAACCAGTTATGTGAACACGTTTTTATTTGATCCCGGGTGTGGGATACAGGACTGCTGCTGTTTGTCCACAGCCGTTACCTATGATGGCCTCGTGCTCTAGGAGGGGAGTGATTTTGCCAGCTGCAGAGAGTTTGATTCTGGGAGCTTTGAGGAGGGGACAATGCCAGAGCCCTGAGAGGGACAAGAATAAGAAAGAGGGGGTAGAGAGGGAAGGAGGAAGAGGAGGGAGGAGGAGGAGGAGGAGGAAGAAACACCACCACCATTACCACACCACCACCTGGTTCCTGCGGTTGTGGTTGGACAAGAAGAAGAACCTGAAGATATCCTAACAAGGAAGATTGGACTTCCCCAAGGCACCCAGTCCCCGTAATCAGCAGGAAGTAGTCTATTTTGCTGGCTGAGAGAGATCTATGCCTCTTCCCCGCTAACCTTCTTTCTCTCCTCCCTAGAGTTGGAGGGTTGAAAGGGGTTGGAAGGGAGGTAGAGGTATAAGAACCCCATGAAATAACAAATATATATATATATACTCCAATATATATATTATATATACTCCAACACTTTCTCCTACCAGTTGTTGTAGCCATGGCACTTCGTCACATCAGTAGAGATGTGGCTACATGACCAACAGGCAGGCTCCACTAGAGAGGTGCACATCTAACTGACTGTGCCTGGAGCAAGGAAAGTGTCCAGTATATTCCAGTGTCAGTTACGCCTAGGAACCCTGCAGTCTGTGAGGATCTACAGAACCATGGCTTTTACTGTTAGCTACCATCTGGCAAATGCTGCAGTCAGGATCAATTCTACAACCAACACTGCACGTGGACCTAACTCAGTCTTCAAAGCCAGCAGACTCTCCACAGCAGGGAAGAACTGGAGGGTGAGAAAGCAACTTGTCCCGGACCAAAGCAGACAAGCCCCAGACAGAGCACCGCTGTTACTAACTAGATCGTGTCTCTTCAGATACAAACAATCACACTTTTCTTCCCTGAAAAGCTCCCAATGTCTCCAGTACAGGTCAGAAAGCAGAAAGGGCTTTGAGAATTAGCTCACTTGTGTGAGTGGTCTAGACTATCACATGTGAAACACTGCACAGCCACCAAGAGGTCAAATCCTGGGGCTGGCAAGATGGCTCAGCGGTTAATAACACTGGTCACTCTTCCAGAAGACCTGGGTTTGAGTCCCAGTTCCCACATGGTGCTTAGAACCATCTGTAACTCCAGTTCCAGAGGATCCGATGCCCTCTTCTGACTTCTGTAGGAACCTTGTACCCCTGAGAAATTCTTTCTTCATTTTACGTGTATGACATTTTGCCTACATGCATACATCTCTAAGTGCACCAGAGGAAGCACGTGAGGTTCCAGGTAACCAGGACTTTATGGAGGTGACAATGGTGTAAACCAGCATACAGCAGGGGCCTGCCATCTGAAGCGACACGGTGGATGGGTTATGGGTTTAGATACTGACTTTGGGTCATAATTCAGATGACTGGTGATACGGTCATAAGCCAGAAGAGGAAGCCGGTTAAACAGAATAAAGCTGAGAGATGTGGGGCACGGTCAGAAGTGGAAGAGAAGGCTGAGATAGCTCCCGCACCGTGGAGTCAGTCAGCCTGTCCACCTGAGCTCCTTGTTGTGAGGGAAATGCTCCAGAGAGTATTGCTCAATTGGATGGCCTCCAGCTTCCCAGAGCGCCAGCCTGGGTGGCAAAATGCCAGCCAGTATGAAGAAGAGACATAATGTTTTATTTAATTTTAATCAGTGTTAATATAAGCAATGCCATGAATCGACTGGCCACTGTGCCAAGCAGTACCATCCTACGGGTTCTGGCTCAGAGAGGTGACCTGAAGATCCTATGATGGAGAATCTAAGGAAGAGATACTATGAAGAGTAGCATACAGACACTCAAGTCCTCACTGACTGTTGTAGTAATTATTTAATCTCAGTCGAGGGTTACTTCCCTGCATTTAATCATTCAATTCCCAGATAAAAGACAGACAACGTTTATATGTGTGATAAGCCTTTGATGCACTGGAGCTGAGCAGATATCTACCCTCTATCTAATATGCCAAGTTATAACTTGGCATGGTCCATCTGGGCAGCTCTTAACTCCCAATGGCCATGTTTTCATGACTCACCTACCCCATGGCATTTTCTCTCTCCATATTCTTCTCTCTCTTCTTGGACCCTCCTCAGACCCCAAGCCCAGGCACCAAAACCCAACCTCCCTCTCTTCTGCCCAGCCACAGGCTGTAAACATCCTTATTCAACCACTAGTTTTAAACTAAAGAGCAAAGTCACATAGCATCACTTCGTGTGCATGCAGACTCTCTTGTCACTGGGGAACCAGGACTTGGGGGCCATATTTAACATTACAATACATAGCAAAAGACCAAACCCCAACAGCTTACTCCAAGAACAAACAAATCCATAATTAAAGGGGTGGTCCTTCTGGAGCCACACCCCTTTCTAAAATCCCATCAGAGATGTATTCACCCTTGGCCATTTGGGTTCTCATTAACAGCCTCACCGTGGCAGGATCAAAATGCTCTCAGGCGTCTCCAAGTAACTGTTAAAATGCTGCTCCCAAAGAAAAATCCCTTCTAGATCAACATGAATGATCCACAGTGAGTCACACCTTAGGACAAATAACCACCTAGGTTTGTTCTTATTGCTTTCAAGTCTATTTCTAAACTCAAGAACAGAGTGCAGAGAACGGGTGTTTCTTATGATAATGAATATGAGTTCTTTGGGTGACTTTAAAGGCATTTTAGACCATTTATGTCAACAGCAGTACAAATTACCTCCAGTTTGCATTTCTCAGCACCCTGCACCAGGCGGAGAGGCCTTTCCTACAGGCATCTTACAAAGTCAATGATAATAAAAGTGTTTCCTGTTAATCTCACTTATTCGTGACATTTAAAGTCAATATGAAACAAGTTCTGGGATATGAAAAGGCTTCCTATGAAAACAGACTGTCCCTGAACTGCTCCCTGTTAATCGGCCTGTGCCCCTAATCTGATTGCATTAAACCTGTTTACTATTTCGGTCCTCGCCATGGCTCTTAAGCCTCCCAATTCTAGCTTCACAGGAATCAGAAGCTGCAAAGCTCACATGTGGTCCCTGCAGGTGCGGGCGGATGCTTGCTCGACTCATTTCCTTGTTCCACACCCTTCTCGAGGCCCTGTTTCCATCTTCAGGATCAGACCATCAGCATCTTAACCACTCACAAATGCAATTCTGCTTGCAACACTGGGCTCAGCCCTGAGGTGTGGCCACTATTAGCATCAGGAAAGGACAATTCATAAACCATGAAGCATGACATTCAGGGGAGGGGATTGGAGATATAGCTCAGCACAAGAAAGAGAAAGGAAGAACAGAAGGAGGGAGGAGAGGAAGGCAGAGAGGCGGATATGAGGAGGGAGTGGGATTATGAAGCCCTAGGTCTGGCAGCAGTAGCCTTTGTGTTTTCCCTGAGGTCTCGGGGCCTCGGCTCCCACTGCACTTCACACCTGTATCTCTTACAGCAGAACGTGTTCATCTGGTCCCATGACTCAATACATCAGACAACAACAGAACTGCAAGGAAACAGCGAGGGAGACACTGTTGAGTAGCAGCAAAGGCCCTGCCCATACACATCCTTACGGAGCTGGCAGGGGGACACACAGACAAGGATAAAGCAGGTGATGCAGGAGATGGAAGCAGCAGAGGCAGGGGAGTAAGTCGAAGTAAAACCCAATGGCACCCATTAAATAGAGTGCATATCACATTGTCAGCTAGGATTAGCACTTCTAAAATCCCTTTTACAGTTACTTTATTCTATGTGTGTGAGAGTGCTGCCACCATGTGTGTGTGTACACCACGACTGTGCCTGGTGCCCTGGAGGTTAGTAGGGGATGTAGGATCCCCTGGAAACTGGACATTGGAGTGGCTATCAGTCTGGTACGACATGAAGAAAGGAAAATCAATTCCTGGCAGTGTCACTTCACAGAACCTCAGGACTGGAACCTAAGTTTGTCCAAGCCAATGGTGCCTGGTCAGAAATACTGAAAGGAAGACTGGCAGGCTGCTGTTGTTCTGGACTGGACTACAGTAGTCCTCTGTAGGTCACATCTAACAAAAATGCTGTCATTCACTCAAGGTGCCGCTCCATCAAACTGAACGCTGCAATGACCCAATTTCCAAAGGGGGGAAAAAGAGCAAATCAGAACACTAAGCAGCCAATCAGAAGAGCTCCAGTTGGCTGGGCTGGTGTGGTACCATAGATGACAGTGACTCCAAAAGAACCGATCCCTTCTTCATTCCATATCTCTGCCCGTGAATCCAGGCTCATCAGCACACGAGAACATTTACTTTGTCTTTATACAAGTCGTTGCCTGGTTACAGAATCACAAATAAAAGCCATCTTGAAACTGCTTGTGGTTGAATTCCCACCCCTTGGCTCCAGGCCTCCACTTCCTGTTAGAAAAACTCTGCATCACAAGCTGGGAAACTGAGCACTGGAGGGAAGCATGCAGACGGCTGAGGGCAACCAGGCAGCAGCTGCAGCTCCGGAGCCACACCGAGCGCTGCCCCTCGGGATGCAGAGCACAAAGTGCTCCACATCATCTGAACGCCTCGCTACCAAGCTTGCTCCTGGCACATTACGTGCAGTGTAGACGTGTCGCCCCTGGCACATTACACACAGTGCAGAAGTGTCGCCAGGGCCACTCACACTTGGCATCATCGGTGTCAGGTGTTAAGGATCTCCAGAGACACACTTCCTACTTAGTGAAGGCTCCTCTCCACTTCTACAAGAGCACTCGGAGGCAGAAAGAGTTCTTGATTTGTAACCCCAGGCACTGACACTGCTGTCAGGAGTAAAGGCTTCTTGGTACCTGGGGGAAGCCTGTATCCTTGAAACATCCAATAAGTACCTTCCTGCTCTAGCTGACACCAGGCTCTGCAATCTAGGTCTAGCACAGGCCTAAAGGTGCCCAGTGCTCTCGAGCCATAGGAGAGATGCCTTCCCTAAAGCCACACCCACCACACAAGGTCTACAGGGAAGGCACACACCCTTCTGGTCTACACCACCAGTCTGTCTCCTCAGTAAGTATCCACTTCCTTGACACTGTCAGCATAAATGAGGCCCCTGCTCCACAACCCTGCAGCCCTCTGAACAGTGATATCCAGGTCTTGGGCACAGCATCTAACACCTCCCACACAGGATGCCAACTGCTCAAGGGGGCCTTCAGGTACTGTTCATCAGCACACATCCCCCCAGGGCTAGCAGGCTGGGGCCTGTATTTCCTGTCCCTTTCTTATCAGTGACACTTCATGAAGAGCCCTGCTCCGACACCCTGTAATACGCATCTCCTTTCTCTGTGCCCACTGCACAGAAGAGCCCTGTGCAGAGGGCACTTGAGCCAGCTTCAATGTCGAGTGGGCTTCTCTGCTTGCTCATTAAGAGATCACAGGTTCGTTCAGACCTAAGTCTCTCAAGAGACAAGGATGAGACTGGGAGAATCATTAAACGATAGGAAGAGCTAGCCTCAGCACACAACTGGGTACTAAACACTGCCACAGCCTGCCCTACAGGCACCCCGCCCCCAGACTGAAGAGTACAGAGCTGGATCATTGCCCCTGGATCCTAAGCCTGGGTGCCACCCAGAAAGGAGTTCACAGCAGCTTCCAATCACTGTTAGCCTAGAACAAAAACCATGTAAGCACTCACAAAAACCCTAAGACTTGACATGGCTTCTGGAAAGTTCCAGCTTAGGCCTGGCTTTCAAAGTGCTGAGCTCTTCATTAGCAGACCAAAATAACTGGATCACTAGAGAAGGGAAAATGTAGAGGTTGAAGATGGTCAGATACTCATAGCAAATGTACTTTGTTTTCAAAGGACAGCAGATTGCCCAGTTGTAATGCTTAACTACACAGGCCAGGCCAGGCCAGGGTTTCCTTGTTATGTTCTCTCCCTTGGCGGACAGACAGACAGCCCTGAAGTTCTCAGACTTTCCATACTAACTCTACTCTCCCCCCCAAACCCCCACCCTTGTCTCTTCACTGTTGTCTCCCTAACACTTAGTACTCACACAATATCCAATCACGTGACAGATAGGTGATTTTTCTCAAGTGCCTGAGATGTGTTGGGGGATGGGGGGATGCTACTTTCTGACCTATTTGAGCAAGAGAGAACTGGACTTGCCCTGGACTCAATGACCTCGAATTGACTGTGATCGCCACTTTCGAGAGTGGGCTTAGGCTGAAACTGTGAGCCAGCGGAGCAGTTGTTTCCAGGCCACCAACAGTTAAGGAGCCTCTCTGGAATGAGCATCGAACGATAAAAATAAGAATAATTTGTTCAGGATAAAATAAGGCTTCCTCCTCGAGGAGAGGTCGAAGACAAGAAGCACGTGGCAAGGCTGAACACAACCACTGAATAGCACAGTGTGGACTGGCACCGGCTGGCTTCGGTAAACAGAGTTCTTGAGCCATACTCACAGGCAGCCCGAGAACTGAGGATAAGAGCAGCAGACAGGGTGGGGGCAAGAGACAAGATGGGGTCCAGAGGACAGGAGAGGCACAGTGAGGCCACGGTGGGGATGCCTGATTGACTCCTTTGTCCAGCAGCACAGATGCAATACAGCCTCCTCATTAAGCAACCCACCCCCACCCCCCGCAACTCCAGAGTTTGTAAAAGTCTCCTTTGAAAAAGTGGAGCACCATGTCCTTGGCTGATCTTCTGGCATCCTTCCGAATGTCCTTGCTCCTTCAGAGACTGCAAACCAGTGGCTACAGGAAGTGCCCCTGTTCACAGGAAAGCCTGAAACAGATCTGGGCCGAGCAGAACGCATCCTTGCCTAACTGGTTTGTATTTTTCTCTGCTTTAATAGTTCAATCTTCAAATGAGAGCTCATCTGTGATTCAAAGAGATGCTAAAAATAGCCGCTACAGCCTGCAGAGTGAGGCACATCACACCATCTCGCTCACCCTGACTTTCCCAGCTCGCTCGCTGGATCGCTCAATCGATCGCTCGGTCTTCCTCAGTGTAGCCGTCCAGTACTCTTCCTTTTCATTAGCCAAAGTGTAAATCTCCTCAGACACACAAAACCATTAATGTTTAAAACCAATTATGTAGCTATTGCCGACATCTCTGCAATACATTGTACTTAAAAACGGTCTCCTAGCCAGGCATGTGAGAACGCACTTCTTTAATCCCAGCACATGGGAGGCAGAGGCAGGGGAATCTCTGCGAGTTCTAGGGCAGCCTGGACTGCACGACGAGGCCTGTCTCAGAACAAACAAAGCACAATGACAGAAGTTTACTGGCGTGCCCCCTCTCTTTCTAACCTTTATTGGGCGTTTCTGATTGATTACAACTCATTAACATGATGAATGAATTAAAAGAAAGCTGCAATCCATCAGACTCCCCACTGCAAACGGCAAGTCCTTTTTATTAATAACAACTCACATCTGAGTCTGGAGATCACTGACAGAGGCTTTCACATAAACCATCTCACTTCATCCACAACCCGGAGACCAGCAAAGTCAGAAGTATTTTTTTTTTAAAAACGTTATGTATAAGTGTGTGTGTGCAGCTATGTAAACATCTGCCATATGTGTATGGACCTGCGGAGACCAGAAGTGGGCACCGGATCCCCTGGAGGAGGAGTTACAGGCAACTGTGCACCTCCAGACATGGGTGCTGAGATGCAAATTCTGATCTTGTAGAAGCACACTCGATGGTCTCAGCCACTGCGCCATTTCTCCACACCCACAAATTGCTTTTATATATTCAACAATTTAGAGTCCAGGCTAAAGAGAGAAAAATACTGGCTTAAAAGCCATACCTCAAGGATTGGGAACCTATAGCTTAGTGGTAGATGGAGCCCTACATGAAGGGGCACAGAAGCACAGTCAGCCACAAAGTTGGCTGACTCTGAATCCCATTCTCTTCCTCGGTGAGTTCTGGGACCACCTCACCCAGGAGGACCACCCCTCCCAATAACTGCACAGAACTTCCAACCCGTGGGATACTCAACACAAACTGCCTTCTATTACTCTGCCTTCACGGTGCATGCTAAACAAATAAATGCAATTAGACTTCACTCCTCAATCAATACTCCACAGGTGCCAGAATCCTCATCTTGCACTATGAGCCCCAACCTCACTGTCCGACCCTCCCTCCCTTCAGTCTCCATGGGTGCAGCCTCTATGTGGACTCTTAAGTTTTGACCAAGGAAAAGAGTGAGAAGTATTACATAAATAAATGAGCCAAAACACTTATGAGACCTGCACCAGTATTAACTAGAAGCAGAGACGCCTGGGGAGCATTCTGAGGAGACCTATCTTTCCATTATTACCTTGACAATTTCTACTCTGCTAGAACCAGACGGCATCTTACCCCTAGTTGTAACACTAAATCTGATACAAAGATTCTGTGTTTAAATTCCCTGAGGAAAAAAGTATTATCACGGCTATCATAACAACAAATATGTCTATGAAGTTCGACCCAACAGAAGTTGTTCAAATGAGCCAGACTGCTTTAGCACACAGCTCCACCCACTCTCCCAAGCCTCTGGCCACAGCAACAGGAAAGTAACTAACACAGAAAACTGCTGCCTACTCACGGTGTCTTTGCTGTGGTTCACAAGCCTTTGGAATTCATTTGCTAGAGGAACATGGAAGAGTCTGGCACTTCAGGCTAGAGAACCTCTGATGTTATAAACAGAAGTTCCTGGACCATTCTGGTGGGAGGGAACTCAGGGGACCAGAATGCTGAAATATATGTGGATGGTGAGAACTTGGCTCATGAGGTTTGGAAGAACAAGACTCTACAGGGGAACTCCCCTAGGACACTCATGTTATATTCTGGCAAACAACGTCGATACTGAATTCAAATGTAATGGTCTAATTTGTTTTAACATGGGATGGCATTTGGGCTGTGTCACGGTTACTACTCACTGTCATCATCCAGGTCTACAGTGAGCCAGAGTGAAAGTGAACCGAAAACATACAGAAGATGTGCGGTCTGTCCAGGGAGAGGAGCCTGAGCGGTTTGTAGGCAGCCATGATTGCTAATGAGAGCAATGTCATGAAAGAGAAACCACAGGCTCTGCACTGGGTTTCTGCACAAAAAGCAAGACCTTACCCACTGAAGGTTCCACCTACTAAATATGCAAATTCATCTGAAAGGACAGGGCCACCCAAGGAGTTCCCTGCTTGAAAACAATCGCCTAGGGAAATGTTTTTCCAGGGTCAGCTGTAGGAGTTGGTGTAACTGTAGTCCAAGGGAATTGGGGTTCATCCCAAATTAGCAGAACTTGGCAATGCCGATCAGGCGATGCAGACATAAAATATGCAGCATGCAGCAAGAGTAAGGCAGGAGGCATGAAGTCTGGTGCCAGGTTCCACAGGGTCACTGAGGCCAGGCCATGTGTGGCAGGGTCAGAGTCGCTATAAGAAGGTCCTGAGAGGCCACTACATAAAGCTATGAAGGTGAGGTCAGTCTGGGCTGTAGTGGGGATCTCGGGATATCAGAGATGCTAGAACCACCAGACGTCTCCTGAGGAAAGCTGAAGACCTGAAGTGGACCTAGCCCAAGAAATAGGCTATGTGTGCTGCAGGCAGATACCTAAGCCCTTAGGGGCTCTCACAAGACACAGATGCCAGACACGGAGCTTCCAGAGCTGTTTCCCTGCTGGGTTCAGTCTTGCTTTGCTCTGATTATCTTTGGAGATGGTCGGTTACACCACTGCATGTTGGAAGCATTTCGCTTTCCCGATGTTGTGGGGATGCACAGGTAAGGGACACCTTACCTCTGAGACACTCTGCACTTATCTTTTGAACGGCACTGTTAAAAATCACGGGGACTTTGGATTGCATGCACTTCGCATTATGAATTAGGAAATGACGACAAGCCTGTGGGAACTGTAGGGTGTGTAAGAAGAGAGTTGTGGTTTAACAGTGATGTGTGTTACTGTCAAATTGACATGGAGATGAACTTGTAATGGTTAACACTCTCAGATCACCTGGACCTCCGAGCATGTCTGTGAGGAGATTTCTAGATTAGGTTAATTGAGGTGTAAAGATCTACCTGAATGTGGGTGGCCCCATCCCACAGAATGAATAGAGGAGAGAGTGAGACAAGCCCCAGTGCCCACCCCTCCTGCTCCCTGAGTGTGGACACACTGTGAGCAGCTCCTGCCGCCATGCCTTCCCACCAGGACAGACTGTATTCTCTAGATCTATTCGGCAACAGAAGCTCTTACTTCCTCGTTGCTGTGGCCTGGTACTCCCATCACACCAGTGAGATCGCCTGCACATACAGTGGAAGTATCTCTGACATTAAATTCCATCTCTGACCAGGTAGCTGAAAGTACTTACTTCATTACAGCATCCAATATGATTCTGCCAGACACATTTCCTGTGAATCCCAAGCCTGCATGGTAAAGGTGAGAAAATGGGGTGGTGTGGTCTGCAGAGACCTGACCTCCACACATGGATCAACCACCCACGGCTCTAGACACAGGCGAAGGTACTACTGTCAGGTCCTCAAGCACCCCTTGTGTAAAAACATGGTCCACCATACCTCCTTTCAGAGTGTGAGATAGAGAGGATGGGCTATCACAGGCAAAGGACACAGGAGAGTGGCTGGTGCATTTCATGAATGCAGCTATCTCTCCTCTGCTGCAGGCAGCACGGTGTGGAGCTGTCAGCTGATGGAGAAGGGAGCAGGAAAGCTCAGCTGCCTCAGCTGGATGCTCTGGGTGGAGAAGAGGTGCTAGCACCCCACACTCGTGTACAGGAGGACCAAGTGCTCACATCCCCACACTCTGTGCAGGTGGCACACCCCCGTCTCCATCCCTGAAGGTAGCTCTAATCCAAACAACAATGGACCTGTGGCAATGGACCAAAGTACTAGATGTCCCCTGCCAGGTCCTCTTTTATTTCTATGCATGGCACGAACGGAAGTAAGAGCCAAACCTGGGGCATGCCTGCTTCTAGAAAGCAGACATTAGCTTTTCATTTAGGATGAAACCGTCTCACTCTGACGACATCTCTGGAAACAGAAAGCTGCCACTGCACTACCAAAAACCAACACCTCAAGACTCTGTGCAGTGCCCAGGCAAGCCACTCAAGCCCAGGAAGCTGCTATGGCCTTCTCCACATACTCCACCCCCTCCATCTTCACAGCCCAAAGAAGACAGCAGACTAACCAATGCAATCCTCCAGAGATGCCTACTGAATCCTACCACAAAGCTTCCAGGGGCCAAAGCTCATGTGTGAGCTGCCCATTTCATTCACAGATGACGGCTCTAGACGCAGTGTGTCTAAAGATCAAATCAAACCGTGTGGGGTGACAGTAACGGTATACAGACACGGTATGCCCTGGGACTTAAAACAAGTTCAGAACACTAAAAAGCCTAAATGAAGGAAATGCAAGGTGCCAAGAAGGCTTCCCTGGAAAAGCTGGCATCCACCGCTGTGCTCAGCATGGCAGCCTGCTACAGCTGGGGAAGAGAAGGGACCAGGTAACTGTTTACCTTTATAAACCACGTGTGAGCAGACGTGAGGAGCAGGACCAACGGTGAACAAGTCTGCGTCCTCCTGCCAGCTCCTCCTGACCTGCTACCAATTACACACGGGAGGGCACAAGGCGACGTGGAGGAAAGCTGGGAGATCCCCCTCCCATGCCAGTGAACCTTCTCACTGCACAAGGGGCTGGCGAGTAGAGCACAGTGCCTCTAATGCCGTGGTTCTCAGCCTGCCCAAGGCTACAGCCCTTTCCAGTAAGTAGTTCCTCCTGTTGGGGTGACCTCCAACCGTAAAATTATATTGTTGCTACTTCATAACTGTTATTTTGCTGCTATGGATTATCATATAAAATATCTGATGTGTATGTAGGATCTCTGATACTCCATTCCTGTGAAAGGGTCATTTGTCACACACAGCCCTCCCCAAAGAGGTCATGACAAGGTGAGAACCAGTGCTCCAAAGAAGGGTAAGACAAAGTAATCCCCCATGAGGGCAGAGTCAAAACCAACAACAAAGTCCCCCCTAACACCTGTCAAACAGAGAGAGAGAGCACTGTACACAAGCTGGCCTCCCACAGAGAGCTCCCAGGTCCTGCTTGGACTCTGATCTGAAGTCTGCTAAAAGCAAAGCCATCAGATCCCAGAATCTGAGAGAGCAGCTGCTACTGGCCATCCCTCCTGAGAGACCCCACAGCAGTGTGACAAAGGAGGACAGGCCTGTCCAGGAGAGGAGCCAGTAAGGGAAGCCCTGAAAGACGCCATAAAGGATCTGGTAAGAACATGAATGAACGTGAATGGCAAAGAACTAGTCCTGAGTGGACTGTGAGGAGGGGTGAGACCTGAGTGGATGGGAGGAGGGGTGAGTCCTGAGTGGATGTAAGGAGGGGTGAGTTCTGAGTGGATGTAAGGAGTGAGTCCTGAGTGGATGTGAGGAGGGGTGAGTTCTGAGTGGATGTGAGGAGGGGTGAGTCCTGAGTGGATGGGAGGAGGGGTGAGTCCTGAGTGGATGTGAGGAGGGGTGAGTCCTGAGTGGATGTGAGGAGGGGTGAGTACTGAGTGGATGTGAGGAGGGGTGAGTCCTGAGTGGATGTGAGGAGGGGTGAGTTCTGAGTGGATGTGAGGAGGGGTGAGTCCTGAGTGGATGTGAGGAGGGGTGAGTCCTGAGTGGATGTGAGGAGGGGTGAGTCCTGAGTGGACTGTGAGGAGGGGTGAGTCCTGAGTGGATGTGAGGAGGGGTGAGTCCTGAGTGGACTGTGAGGAGGGGTGAGTCCTGAGTGGATGTGAGGAGGGGTGAGTCCTGAGTGGACTGTGAGGAGGGGTGAGTCCTGAGTGGACTGTGAGGAGGGGTGAGTCCTGAGTGGATGTGAGGAGGGGTGAGTCCTGAGTGGACTGTGAGGAGGGGTGAGTCCTGAGTGGACTATGAGGAGGGGTGAGTCCTGAGTGGATGTGAGGAGGGGTGAGTCCTGAGTGGACTGTGAGGAGGGGTGAGTCCTGAGTGGATGTGAGGAGGGGTGAGTCCTGAGCAGATGTGAGGAGGGGGTGAGTCCTGAGTGGATGGGGGAGGGGTGAGTCCTGAGTGAATGTGAGGAGGGGTGAGTCCTGAGTGGATGGGGGAGGGGTGAGTCCTGAGTCATTGTGTATTACTGACAAGGCCCAGCACCTCAGACCTGTGGGAACTGGCAAAGCCTCCCTCTGGTCTCTGTACAGATGTTGGCAGTGCATGTAAAACCAGCAACCACAGCTTCCTCCTCCCAGACAACTGCAACCTGGCATTCAACTCCGAAGGCCTCCTATGGCAGCAGGCTAACTCCACTCAGTAGCACCGAGGCTCCATCACAGTTAGCACAGCCCATGGGAGCCAAGTTTTCCTGGAGGCATATCTCTGTGTATCTGTGTGTCTGTGTGTCTGTACTTTTTTCATTCCCTGTTACCTCAGTCAGACAACAGACAGATGTTTGGAGTACTTAGACTTCAAATAAATTTACATAAAAAACTCTCAAAACTAAGTGAAATATAGGGGTTCTGAGGTTAAGAGGTTCAATTTCCAGCATTCACTTAACAACGTACAACTCCAGTTCTACAGGATCCAGCACCCTCTTCTGGCCACTGTGTGTACTGCATGCACATGATGCACATACATACGACATGCAGACAAAAATACCCATACATTTAAAATAAAAACAAACAAATCTTAAAAAAAAAAAAAAAAAAAAAAAAAAACCTGAGTGAAAACAAGCCAATCATGAGACTAACAAAACGTAAAAAACATTTCACTAAAGAATATATATATATGTGGATGGCAAATGAACAGCTTTAATGATAGTGACCATGACTAGCCATAAGAAAGTGCAAAACCCAAAATGAGATTAACATTACACATACGATGGAACATTTGCAATAAAACATCAACAGCAATACGTGTTGATGAGAATCCAAAAACAATGGATTACTCACTCTTCTGGCTGAGTGGAAACATCACAGTCAGCCTAGGAAATAATTCAGTCAGGTCACACAAAACCAAATATCTACTTACTGCTCACAGGTCAGCGATCACGCCCAAGGGTGTTCATCCCAGGGAAACAAAAATTTGTAATCACACAAAAACCTTATGTGAAAGTTCATTTCAGCTTTACTGCTAATACCAAAAGGGTATTTGGATGAACAGTTAGACAAGCCATATAATGACATACATACTAGCCAGCAATTAATTACATATATATACAAAATGGATATAACCACCTCAAGAGACCTGAAGGGTGTTTTGTTTCATGTTAAAGAGAACATGAAACATATTTGAGACTGGAGAGATGGCTCAGCAGCTAATATATTGTACAAATTATGAAGGATATGATCCCTGGAGAGCCTTGGCAAAAACTAGATGGAAGAGTATAAATACATGGGGGGGGGGCACTTTTCTGTGAGAATATAATTATTGTAAAATAAAAGTGTTGTTGTTGTTGTTGTTTACAAGAAGGCAAAATAAGACATTTTCTAGTCAACCAAAACTGAGCAGACCCAGAGTACAAATGAAAACCCTGGGCATCTGCTGAGGAAGGCAGACACAGGCAAGTCAGGACCTCAGAGCACTGCGAGTTCCCACTGAGATAGTCACCAATTCAATGAACACTGCTAAGACAGCTCCTCCCCAGGGGTTTCCATGGTAGTGGAATCTCGGATAGGGACAGTCAGTCATGGGATCTGGTCCACGCTCTGCACGACCATCACCAAAGGCTCAGTAAAGGATTCATGGTGGGCATGCAGAATGGAATCTGAGATGAATGTCGTCAATAGTGAATGACAGTGCTCAGGTGCAGAACCATGAATGCATAAAGAAGACAGGCGAGGGACGGGCAAAGGGCTCCAGACACCCAGGAGGGAAGAGAGCAACACCCTAGAGGGTGACAGAAAGGGTGGGCAGGCAGAGCACAGGGCCTCTTCTGGGCCAAAGGTTTGAATGTCACTACAAGCAACGGGGAGGGTGTAAGGAGAGTGAGGAGGCAGGTATCGGGAGGCAGCTTGGCAGTGTGGGTGATATACCCCAAACCAAGACAGGCAATAATGCAACAATCTAGGTGAGCTGCGGTCACAGCTCGAGCCAAAACAACATCAAAAGTGCAGCAATGGGAGGGCGAGCTGCTGCACTGAAATGCCTTACAGAAACATCTTAGGGTGAGCGGTTAATCTGGGCCTGGCAGCTCACAAGGCTCCATCCATACAGGTGGGCATGGCAAGCTTCCTGCGAAGACTACAGCACAGAAGCGCAGGGTCGGGTGGGAAGCACGGCAAGGCTATAACCTTCAAAGGTTCACACTGCAGACCCATGTCATCAGCCAGGACCATCAACCAAAGCTTCCATAGCGTCCCCAAATGGTGCTGCCTGCTGCAGATCACATGTCCAAACATGTGACTGTGGGGGACGGTTTAGATTCAAACCATAATAAGTTGCATCTACAGGCTAGTTAAGGATAAAAGGGAAGACAGAGTGAAAGTCACCTACAATTCCACTCCGGTGCTCAAAAGATTTTGCAGTTGTCTATCTCAGGAGGGTTTCAGAGGTAGGAAACACATTTTGGGAGATTAGTGTATTTTCAGAGCAAGGGAATGTCCTGCTATCTACAAAATGCAGAGCTGGAGCCGGGTACCGACGCTGCAAATCAACAGACTTGGCTGCAGTCAAAGGTCTAGAGAGACCAGCAGTACATGAGCTCACAGAAAGGGGCAAATGCAAGATGAGAAGAGAACAGCACAGGCGATCAAAGGCTAGGAGCCCCTTTCAAACTCCCGCTTAACAAGGCATAAATGGTTATACTTCTGCCATCCAGGTAGGTCAGGGTCTTAACTTATTTCAATCATTGCAACTGACATGTTTTTCTGTTGATAAACTCAGATATAACTAAATATACCAAGCTAAAGAATAAAGGCAAATTATACCAGACCTACAAAGATTATGCAATATTTATGTAATTTGTAACCTTTGAGAAGATTTAGATTTTATATCATTCTCTTTACTATTAGAATTGGGTTGTTTGTTTGTTTGTTTGGGGTTTTTTTTGTTTTTGGGGGGTTTTTTTGGTGTTTTGTTTTGAGACAACAGGGTTTCTTTGTATAGCTCTGGCTGTCCTGGAACTCACTTTGTAGACCAGGCTGGCCTCGAACTCAGAAATCCACCTGCCTCTGCCTCCTAAATGCTGGAATTAAAGGCGTGCACCACCACCGCCCAGCATTGTTTATTAGCATATGGAACACCTAACAGTGCATTTCACCATGATGTTTTCATGCACCTCGGACTATGTCATCCTGACACTCACGTCTTTCTGTCTCACTCTGCTGCTTCTGTCCCAGCCTGAGATTCCCGCCTGGTTTTCTTTTTTTTTTTTTTTTTTCTTTTGTTCCCAAAAGGCCAATCTCCATCCCACATGAAAGTCTTAGCAACTGCATCAGAAGAAAGCACTCTTCCAGTGACTGACAAAAACCACTCAACCCACTTCCTTCCCTTTCTGCACTCTGGTGTGTGTGTGTGTGTGTATCCATCTGTCTGTCTTCATTCTACTTCAGCCTTCTGCAGCCCTTCCACCCACAGGCAGCAACCACCTGAGGACTCAGATTTTTTTTAAGATTTATTTATTTATTATATGTAAGTACACTGTAGCTGTCTTCAGACACATCAGAAAAGGGCATCAGATCCCATTTCAGATAGTTGTGAGCCACCATGTGGTTGCTGGGATTTGAACTCAGGACCTTTGGAAGAACAGTCAGTGCTCTTAACCGCTGAGCCATCTCTCCAGCCCATAGGGCTCAGATTTCAATGCAGTCTCCCCTGGACTGTTCTTCCCTAACTCGCATCCCACTTCCTTCATGGCACTGCTTAAACACTACCTGCTCTGACACCCCAGCCCATCCCCACCCCAGCCCCAGCCCCCCACCCCCACCCCGCAATGAAAACTGTCTCAGGAGAACCTCCCTCTCCTCTGTTGTCACCTGTGAGCGTCCTCTCTGCAGTGCATGCAGACTTAGGCTGCCTCCTCTGCCTAAGTTCTCCCATGAGACTTCCCCTCTGACTGCTGAGCAGGGTGGGATGGGCTGGGAACTTGTTAATTTGTTGCTCAGTCACATTTCTCCAGTGCTCACTAACTAGTTGCTTAAAAATAAAAGTGGAAAACGTATCTGGCATTTCATTCTATTTTCTAGGAACCTAGAGACCTGCCTTAAGAGAGCAAAACCAGCCCTCATCTCTGCAGGTTTGTCTCTGCAGATCCTACAGTGGCTCTCAGACATACGCAGAGGGAAAGCCACACTCTGCTGAGCATACACTGACAAGCCAGTCTAACAAATCATTAAGGTAATCCTCTTTATTCTTACCATTCAACAACACCCCAAAGAGCAAGACATCTCACAAATGCATCTGCTGTAGATACCACAGCAAGCCAGATCTCTCCACCATAGTAGGACCTCACTGCTTGTCCACACAAGTCACTTTCTGCAGCGCACAGTGGTCCCTTTCTTCTGAGTGCTATTTGTAGCGAAATTTGACACTTATCAATCAAGACATTTCCCAACAGAACACCAGGTCAGGGGCCAGCCGGGTGGTGATTTAAATAAGAATGTCCCCCATCAGCTCCTATATTCCTGGTTCCCAGCTGGTGGCACTCTTTGGGGAGGTTTAAGAGTGGCCTTGCTGGAGGAAGTATGTCACTGAGCAGGAGAGGGGCTCTGGTTTGCCCTCCCTTGTTTCAAAGCAGGGAGTTGTCAATCCTGAGATGAACCATGATTAGCACTGAAGTTCCCCACAGAACAAATAAGCTATGTCCATGCTGCTTTCCCTAACCTGAATCAGTATAGCTCACCCATCTAGTCAGACAAAGCAAGAAGAAACCAAGTAACCATCTACCTAGCAGGCTATGTCTGGCTGTGCCTACAAGTCCGGCTCTTCAGACGTGGGGGCAGGAGGAGCAGGAAGCTAGCAGTTTCAGGGCAACCTGGACTACAAGACTACAAGACACACTATCTAAACAAATGAAAGAAAGAAAGAAAGAAAGAAAGAAAGAAAGAAAGAAAGAAAGAAAGAAAGAAAGAAAGAAAGAAAGAAAAAAAGAAAGGGAAAGAAAAAAGAAAAGAAAAGAGAAAAGAAAAGAGAAAAAGTCAATAACTGTTGCACATGGTGGTATATACCTTTAATCCCAACATTCAAGAGGCAAACCTCTGTGGATTCCAGTCAGGACTCCTAGATGAGATCCTGTCTCAATAACTAATTAATTAAATTAAATATACACCAACTGATTATTTGGAAAATAAATATTTAAGAAATAGTCCAGCCTCATGCAATATAAGGAAATGGAAGCCAGAGGCACACAGTACAATACAATGGGCAAATTTGGCTTTATTTTGCTGTAACACATGCTCTGATCAATAAAAACATTCAATAGCATCAAGAGCCCCATCCTTCAGCAGCTCACTCCTACTTAGGGCAAATAAACACTTGAGGAGTCACTAAACTGACCTTGCCTTCAATTTTTCACTTACTCTTCAGGGCTAGTTTTTGTTTATATATATATATATATATATATATATATATATATATATATATATAGAGAGAGAGAGAGAGAGAGAGAGACAGAGACAGAGTGAGTTGTGGCACATATATCAACATATTATATATTTTTATACTCCCTACACTCTCAATAATAATCATGTATATCAATCCATCTGATTATCACATTTATTCTCATTTGTGAACATTACTTATAATTCTTCAATGGGTTGTCTAGTGTGGGCAAACAACCTTGAAACCTCTACTTTGAAATATTATCATGAATGGAATAATAAATTATGTTTAAACTTTAAGAAAAAAATTTTAAGTCCTGTGGCAATTTTAAGAAATCCTCAAAACAATTTTCTAAAGGAGACAAAAAAACAAAAAAACCCTCATTTTTTAAAAGGTCATTTCAACTGACAGACGCAGCCATTCACCACCAGCAGAGGAAGGTCAATTTTCTCTCCTCATTTGCTCCATTGTTGTCAGATCTTTCACAGTATCCCATGAGGCCCTGATCTGATCTGCCCTTCAAGGTCTACAGTTTGGCTTTTGCAAACAACTACAGCCTTGACTGTCCTCAGTAAAGCCACCGTTCATTCGTTCGCTCGTTCGTTCAGTTGGCAGCTCTCAGGAGGAGGCAGGAGCTTAGTCCAACCATGGATGCCAACTACTGCACAGAAAGGATCCAAGCCCTTCCGTCTACTGCAGATGCCCAATCATGTTACATACTTCAGTTAGGAAGGCCTCCCTCACCCCAATTCTGAAGAACTCTGAAAATCTCGACAATATGTTTCCTCTCAAAACAACAACTGCTGTAGAGGAAAAGCTGGAAAGAGATGATCTTGCCAGAACCATTTCTGAAGCCTCTCCCTTGATAGAGAAGTCTTTTTCAGCAGCTACAAACACTTTCATTCAATCTTAATTGGATTGATGACATAATGTCCTTTTATTATTCACAGTTTACAACAGGAAAGAACCTAAGTTGTTGGCAATCTTGCAAGGAGGACACCACTGTACTGCTCATGGTTTCTGAGAACTTTTACAATAACCATGGTGAAAATACAGACCAAAAAAAAAAGCATGAATTTAAATAGGTTTTTTTGTTTGTTGTTTGTTTACAGAGCCAATGTCACACTTAGGTTTAAAACCCAGTTTCCAGACCTAGAATCCAGACAGGGCCTGAGAATTTACAGCAAACCTGTCTGCACACTGGAATCTCCTTGTTATCCTCCCACAACTTGAGAACCCATTCAGCACTCCAGAGGGCATCCCAATCTGGACAGCCTAGATCCCAGGAGTTAGGGGTTTGGAGACTCCAAAGGTAAGTCATCCCACAGGAAGCAGTACCTTTTAAATGCATGTTTCAGGACCAACTTATGGTACTAAACCTCAACCGTGCTAATAACAGAAGTGCACTGGATAGTGTTACGTCAGCGTGACATAGCTACAGTCATGTGAGATGACAGAACCTCAACTGAGAAAATGCCGCCATAAGATCAGGCTGTGGGCAAACCTATAGGCATGTTCTTAGTTGATAATGCTGGGGGCTTCCTTGGCTACAGGGGCCCTCTTGTATATAGTCTCCACTTTTGTAATATGCTAAATTTCAAGAAACAGTTGAATTACCAAAAATGGCCTCTGGTCCCAGGTGCCCCTTATGAACTTAGAGCACAATATCTTACCCTATGCTTTGTTGGTCAGCACCCAGTCAGGACTGAAACCCAGCAGCTGCTAAAGCAGCTGATTGGCTGATCTCAATCCAGGCCGAGTTATCAGGAAAGCCATCGAAGTACTTGACAGACAATAACCCACTAAAGGTGCCAGGTTGGAGAATGGTTGCAAACACACAAGGTCTGCATGTACCCGGTTTGCTCCACCTTCGCCTCTACCCCTCCTAAGTTGTCAGGTTTTGCTTTACAAGGTTGCTCTGTCCTGCCCCGACCCCAACCCTGGCTCACACAGTTTATATCCAGAACCCAGCCATCTCACTGATACATCAGCTTTCTGAATAAAGAAACTTTTGGCCGGGCGTGGTGGCGCACGCCTTTAATCCCAGCACTCGGGAGGCAGAGGCAGGCGGATTTCTGAGTTCGAGGCCAGCCTGGTCTACAAAGTGAGTTCCAGGACAGCCAGGACTATACAGAGAAACCCTGTCTCAAAAAAAAACAAAAAACAAAAAACAAAAAACAAAAAAAAAAAAAGAAACTTTTGTTGGCTTGAACTTAGTTTTCATCATGGATTATTCCCAAGTTCTCAGACCCAACAGTGATTTCGGGAGGGCCCAGTCCATTGTGGGTGGTGCCTCCCCTGGGCTGGTGGCCCTGGGTTCTTTAAGAAAGGAAGCCAACCAAGCCAACAAGGAGCAAGCCAGTAAGCAGCACCCTCCATGGCCTCTGCATCAGTTCCTGCCTCCAGGTTCCTGTCCTGTTTGAGTTCCTGTCCTGACTTCCTTCGATGATGAACAGTGATGTGGAAGTGCAAGCCAAATAAACCCTTTCCTTTCCAACTTGCTTTCTGGTCATGGTGCAATGGAAACCCTGACTAACACAGAGAGAGGAGGGAGGGAAAACAGAATGCTTTGAATCAATAAATTAAGTAAATAAAAATTATAGTAAACCAAATATTAACTTCGAGGCCCGCAGGCATCAAAGAGTCAAATGACAATTTAACGAATAATCATTATTTAATAATAATCATTAAGGAGATATTTTTAGGAAAGAAAGAAGGAAAGAAGGGAGTTCTGTTTAAATGAGATAATGAGCTGTGACGAGGCCGAGAGCAAAAGCTAAGGCACGAGCAAAGAGTCAAATGTTAGGTGTGACTGGAAATACCGTACTTTCAAGATATACATATGTAAAGCTTAGAAGTAAAAAGTTCAAAACATCAAAATCTTTATGATACTCGAATGCAACTTTCTGAAAACGAAGGACATGAAATGACTGTTTAAAGAGCCAAACAGGAGCGCTAAGAGCAAACAACTTCAAAATGGACCCTGGTAAGCTATAAAATCCAAATTGAGTAAGCTACACTTGCAGCAAACAGGAATGGTCCTCAGGGCCCACGGAGAGAAAGACGAAAGGGTGGAGAAGGAAGCAAGGCTGGAGTCAGCCTTAACAAGGCATCTCGGAAGTAGAAAATCATTTTCAAAACAAATTTAAGAAAAATAAACAAAACTAAAGTTAACCAGCTGAGCTCCCTTCAAGTTCCACGGCTGTTTAAATATAGACGCATACATGTGAACAAGCAAGGACTTGCTTACACTCTACCCCTCCCGCAGGGCCAAACCATGCTTCAAAGCCCAGGTTCATCACTTGGACCACAGACACAAGCAATTATTTCAATAATATGTTCTCAGTTATCCCCAAATGGTACACAACTAATACCATCCTAGATATGCCAGCAAGAAGTGGCTCCTTATGCTCGACAGACGCATCAGAACCGGAAGGCTTCTAGCTGAGGAGTTGCCAGAGCAACCAGACTGAAAGAACAAAGGAGACAGCGTTTTGTATACAGAGTTGAAGAATGAAAAAAAATATTGGGGTCCTGTATAGAAAAACAACAGGAAGCTGAAGAGATGGCTCAGTAGTTAAAGGCACTGGCTGCTCTTCCAGAGAACCTAGGCTGGGTTCCCAGCACCCACATAGCAGCCCATAACTCTCCATATTCCAGCACCAGGGGACCTGATGCCCTTTTATGGCCTCTACTGGTACTGAATGCAGGTAATGCACATACTTATGTGGATGCAAACACACATTACACACACACACACACACTCACACACTTACACACTCACACACACACAAACACACAGACACCATACACACACTCACACACACTTACACACACACACACACAGACACACAGACACCATACACACTCACACACACAGATACCATACACACACACTCACACACACACACTCACACACACTCAAACACACACTCACACACACAGACACATACACACACTCACATACACACACAGACACCATACACACACACTCACACACACACACAGACACCATACACACACACTCACACACACACACAGACACCATACACACACACTCACACACACACAGACACCATACACACACACTCACACACACACAGACACCATACACACACACTCACACACACACACAGACACTATACACACACACTCACACACACACAGACACACAGACACCATACACACACTCACACACACTTACACACACACACACAGACACACAGACACCATACACACTCACACACACAGATACCATACACACACTCACACACACACACTCACACACACTCAAACACACACTCACACACACAGACACATACACACACTCACATACACACACAGACACCATACACACACACTCACACACACACAGACACCATACACACACACTCACACACACACACACAGACACCATACACACACACTCACACACACACAGACACCATACACACACACTCACACACACACACAGACACCATACACACACACTCACACACACACAGACACCATACACACACACTCACACATACACTCACACACACACTCACACACACAGATACCATACACACACACACACAGACACAATACATACACACTCACACACACACTCACACACACACAGACACCATATACACACACTCACACACACACATTCACACACACACACACACACACCATACACACATACACTCACACACACATACACTCACACACACACACATACTCACACACACTCACACACACACACTCAAACACACACACACAGACATACACACACACTCACACACACACAGACACACAGACGCCATACACACACACACACACACCCACATACTCTCACACACACACACTCACACACATACACACACTCGCGCACACACAGACACCATACACACACACACTCACACACACATACACACACACACACACACACACTCACGGATACATATATGCCACAGGTAAATCTCCTATGCCCTAACTATGGAGAATACAACCAAGATATTGAGAGGAAAGTGGTGTCAAGAGAGGAGAACATAGTAAGGTCACTGCTACCATGCGGGTAATAGGTAAAAACAAGGGGATGCTATTCTAAATGGGCAGGTTAAAATGAGCAGGGCACTAAGGTACTTCTGGGGTTTTAATTTCAAAGGTAATCATTACAACAATATCAAAAGACTTCGATCAATGAAACAAACCTAACAACGAATGACTGTGTAAATAAAGTGAAATAAAATATACACATAATTATAACAGTGACAGAATTGATAACAAACACAGTTAACAGCAATTAATGTAAATGATCCTAACTAGCCTATTGAATGAAAAGTTATTTTCAAATTATTTAGTGCAAAGCTTAATTATTTTGACTATAGGAGTCATGTTTAAGATGCAGAATAATTAGTGCGTTGATGGGAAATTCAAATGCATACTCAAAAAAAGGTTAAAGAGTGGGCAAAATTTATTAGGCAAATGGAAATATGTTTTAATAACATCGGGTAAAATAAAAATCGAGACAAAACTATTGAAATAGATACTAACTACTTACAGACTGAAAGGCATTCTTCCAGTGAATGACAAGTTCATTCGTACCTATAAACCAAGTAATGTGTAAAAAAGAAAAATATGACAAACAGCAACCCCACCACAGCAAGGGCTCATAGCAGGAGTGTAACAATGTTTCACCATTGTCAACTGTAGCAAGATAATTGCCAAACTAATAAGTCAAATAAGAAGAACTATATGGTTACCTCCAGAGGAGAAGCAGCTTTTGATAGAATTCAACACCCCCCACCCCAATCACAACAAAAATAAAATTTTTTGAGGAGGCTGGAGAGATTAGCTCAGCACTTACTGAGCTCTTCCGGGGACCTGTGTTCCATTCCCAGCACTCACATTGGGTAGCTCATTCATACCCCCCTATAACTCCCGCTCCAGAGGATTTTGGTGCCCTCTTCTGGCCTCCACGGGAACCTGCATTCATATGTACATACCCACCCCACCCACCCCAACCACCCACACATAGTTTTAAATAAATTTAAATTAAGTCTTTTGAGTAAATACAAATAGATGGATTCGTTCTTGCTGTGACTTTAGTCAAACATGAGACCAAATGAAAGGAAGCACACATGCTCACTCACACAAGAGTGTGCTCACTAGCTAACACGTAAGGAAGCACACATGCTCGCTCACACAAGAGTGTGCTCACTAGCTAACACGTAAGGAAGCACACATGCTCACTCACACAAGAGTGTGCTCACTAGCTAACACGTAAGGAAGCACACATGCTCGCTCACACAAGAGTGTGCTCACTAGCTAACACGTAAGGAAGCACACATGCTCGCTCACACAAGAGTGTGCTCACTAGCTAACACGTAAGGAAGCACACATGCTCGCTCACACAAGAGTGTGCTCACTAGCTAACACGTAAGGAAGCACACATGCTCACTCACACAAGAGTGTGCTCACTAGCTAACACTTAAGGAAGCACACATGCTCACTCACACAAGAGTGTGCTCACTAGCTAACACGTAAGGAAGCACACATGCTCACTCACACAAGAGTGTGCTCACTAGCTAACACGTAAGGAAGCACACATGCTCGCTCACACAAGAGTGTGCTCACTAGCTAACACGTAACGCCCTAAATGAGTGCTCAGAGCACTAAGCATTTTCTGGGTTTCCCTCTTTCCTATGTAGGGGTTTATGGCTAAGAATGTTCCTCTGGGTACAGTTTTAGCTGCACTCCAATTCCTTACATATAGTATTTTTATATTAAATCTAATCAAACTATTTCTAAAACTTGGTAATTCCTATCATAATATTTTCTCTGACCATGGGTTATTTAGGGAATAATTTTCTGGATACATTTGGCTACTGATTTTTGTTTAATTTAAAGAACAACCTTCTGTTTTATTTGAATCTCCCAGCATCTGTTGAGATTTTCTGTTGTCCCAACGAGCTGGGAGCTTGTGTGACTGTTCCTGTGAACTTTAAAGCCTGTGTATTCACAGTCAATAAGAGCAACATCTGGACGTGTCAGAGAAATATATTAATTGTGGCATTCTGTGGTCTCCCTTCCCCCAGCCTGGAACCTGCCTGCTCTAGGGCGGAGCTACCGGCTCATTCGTCCTGCCACGCCCACTGCTGGAACCTGACTCTGCTGCCTGGAGGCACACACGTGTTTGTCCTGCTACTGGACCCTGAGTTACTTGGCGGGAAATTGGGTTCCCTCCTCCTTCCTTTATAAACTGAGTGTCTGGAAATATTAAATTGAGTCTTGATCAGAATCTGTTTGTCTTGACTCCATTGTTTCTTCCGCCCTATCTAGTTACCTCTCTTTGCAGGGAACTGCCATTCTCAGTGAACCGTTCGTGTTGTGGACCGCGGGCGGGCCGCAACAGTTGGCGCCAGAACTGGGACCTGAAGAATGGCAGAGAGATGCTAAGAGAAACGATTGCTGTGTGGAGCTCCACAAGAAAGGAAAGAATCTTCGTATCGGAGGAGGAGCATCGGAGCAACGGACAGGTACACATGCTAGCGCTAGCCCAAAAAAATTTCAGTTTTGAAAGTGTTGCGGGGATGCAGTAGGATACGAAGCAAGTTTGAAGCAGTGCTAACCCAACACTGGTTCTACTTGGGTCAGCAGTTCGTAAATCGGAACTAGATACGGAGACAGGCGGTGTGCCGCAGTTTTTTTTAGAAAAAACTGCTTAGGTGGAGGAAAGAAGGGTTCAAAATCATGATTAGGCCGTTGTGTTTAGTTTTCAGGAGTTGCTTAAGGATAAAGGAAATTAATACAGGCGGATTGCCCCAGTTATAAAAACTGCATCATGAGGGAGGAAATTGTCCCAAATAGCAGGAGTACTCTGCCCCATTTTGTGTCTTGTTTATGTCTGGTGCACCAATCTGTTCTCGTGTTCAATTCATGTATGTTCGTGTCCAGTCTGTATGAATGAATGTTCTATGTTTTATGTTGGATAATAAAAATGGTATAAAAAAACTTTATCTGCAAGGCCGAGAGCTGCCACGTGTTTCAGCCAAAAACCAGACACGTGGCAGGAAGGCCCCTGATGGAAAAAATGTTCGTTTTAAGAAAAAGCAGCGAGTACACAGCCTCTTAGTTTCAGATCTGATAAATGGTTCATAATTAATGTGTTTGACAATGGTAAAGTGCTTTTTTATTCTATGATTGTAGCTACAAAGATTAATATTCTCTGATTGGTCTAAAATTAACTGCTTCATTTGGTTCTTTATTAAAAATGTGCTCTGCATGTTTTCGCATTCAGCTCATAAGTTGTTGGTTAAAATTAATAATTGTTACATTGCTACAGATGGTTAATGTTAAATTTGATAACTCAAGTTTAGAGTCCTTCCGACACGTGGCCTAAGGCAGCCCTAGAGGCTGAGTCTCTTAAGATATTTCTAGTTTAGATAATAATTAATGTGGTTCCTATCCTAAATAGTAAAATTTAAGATAAGATATAAAGCAATGCCTCTTTATTAAAGCGTTAAAGCTTGCTTTAATAGATATTCATAGGTATTAATTGATATCCAAACTTCGTAATATGATAGTAATGCTTCTAATATTGATTTTAACAGTGATAAATTGTTTTAAAGATAGGTTCTGCTTTCCCAAAGTTGTAGATATTATCCTAACCTTGCACAAAAACTTAAAAATTATGGTTAAAACTGCCATTGTTCCATTGACTGCAGCTTGCAGTTTGATTGCAAATTTAAGATTGATGCTCAGATTAAAAAGTATTTTACCTTTGAGTCAATACAGGGCTCTGGGCAGCCCCAGAGCCGCTTGTGGTCTTTTCTTTTGTTTTGCAAACAATGCCTAAAAAAGTTTTTCCCTGTGTTCAAGAAAATTTCTTTTTAACAGTGTTACAGATCTATTCAGATGTTTAAAATAATGCTTAAATTCAAAGATTTTTGCTTCTAGTAAACTGGTAATCACTAGAAAATTTTGCCTCTATGTATGGCTAATATAGCTTTACATTATGTAAGAAAAATGTTTAGTGTTTCTGCTTCTTTACAAGAAGCCAAAAGTTTTAATCTTTCAGTATATATTGTTTCCTAAGTGGAAAGTATTTTATTAACTAATGCTTCTCAAGGGAAGTTTACCTTAAATCCTTGCTCTCACCCAAAAGATTCAGAGACAGTATCCTTTTGTTATTTGGTGTTTTGGTTTGCTGCAAAAGGTTTTACAAAAAATAAAGAAAGCTTTTATAATTGTTGTTAATTGGTAATTAAAAATTAGTTGTGCCCAAGACAATTCTTTGGCCAGAAAAAACATTATTGTAAAGTCATTTTTCTCATCCTCCCAGCCGATCGTTAGCCCACGTGGGCCCAACTAGCTGCTGTGGAGCGGAGTCTTAAGACACACAGTTGCCCCTATTCCAGCACAAATAATCTGGTTGTGTGCTGTAGATGGTGTTTTAAAATGCTGAACAATCAAACCTTAATTTATATATTAATAGTCAATGCTATATCTCTGAGCTCATAATTACTTAAAATTGTTCATCCCTCAGATACTATTAATTCTCAAATTTACAATTGCTTATACATATTTTTAGTTAATAAATAAATAAATTATGCATGTGTGACTCTTAATAACTTTTCTAGCCTTCTAGTTACAACCGTTCCTTAAGAAAAATGATTGAAAGTGCAATTAGTCACTGCCCCTTTACAGCCAAATATTTAAAATGTTTTGTCCAAAAAGTTATTAATTCAAAAGGTTAGATATTGTAAAATTTTAAACTTTAACCTCTTAAAAGACAAAAGAAAGAAATTGTATCCCCATATATACTATTTAGTGCATTTCCATGCACACTATTTAAAACATACCTTTATTTTCAAAATTTGAGATTAAAATGTCAAATTTAATAAATGCTTTTTAGTATCTTAAAAGGATCTACTTATTGGCTTATAGATTGATCCTAAAACAGCTACCTTATTAGGAAAGGGAAAAACAAGTTCTCTCCACAGAACTCTACAGAAGCATATTGGTAATTCGTGTGCTGAGCTGACAGGTAAGTTAACTCAGTGTCCTGATTAAAAGGACTAAAAGATTAAATTCATGTTTTAGATCCATCCTTGCTTGTCATTTTTCCAGTTTGGACTAACTTCTAGCCTTTTAACTTTATGGCAATAGTACATCAGAGACTGTATATTCAGACTTAGTAAAATTAGTCATTTAATAGAGTCATAATGATTTTTCACTCTTCTTCAGTGTGACCAGCCATTCTAACTCAATCTTAGACTGGTCTAATATTCAGTTCAATTATTAGAGATTCCTATATTCTAAATTACCTAGTAAAGTTAATTCAGAGCAAAGGCTCATCTTGCCTTTACCTTATTTGTCCTAAACTTTTTGCAAACTGACATTAAAGGTCAGTCTGCAGCGGAACGCCATTGGCACCCAGTTACTTCTAATTCTTATGCATTGGTAAAATGGAAGGACCCCCTGACTAGTAAATGGAAGGGTCCAGATCCAGTCCTAATTTGGGGAAGAGGGTCGGTTTGTGTTTTTTCACGAGATGAAGATGGAGCACGGTGGCTACCAGAGAGATTAATTCGTCAGGTAAACACAGATTCTGTCTCTCCTCGTAAGTATTCACCTTGAGGACTAAAATTTCCTCTTGAGCTGGGAGTGGAAGCTCTCAAAAAACACTGTTTCCTCTGAGCCAATTCCCCTACAAAAGGCCGGAGACAAACTTTAGCTTTACAATTTGCATCTAAATAAAGTACCTTGACTTCTCCAAACAGAAAATTTACATTACTACACTCTAACTGTTTAGTATTCTTCCTTCTCTCAAGCAGGTCAATCTACATTCTCCGGTTCTCCGCCCCGCCCCTAAGAGCAAACAGGTGGTTCTGCTAATCTCAGCATGTGGCCTTTCAGTCTAAGATAGGATTTAGATTTACCAGGAGAGCTAGGGAAGTAGAAATTTCATATATATTTACAAAGATTAGTTCTTATTTTGATAGATATAGGTTTAGTCCCTTAGCTGGCCTCTGGCTTTTCACCCTTGCTGTTACTGCAAGGTGTCCTTAGTTCCTCAGGCTACTGGGAATAACAGAGATGAAGAGAAAAGACTTTTAGCTCCTATTTTAACCAAAATTAATGGTGTTAATACTGACGTAATTCTTGTCTAGGCCTTGCTAAATCTGAGGTTGACAAGTCTCACATAGAGGCCTCGCAATAACTCAGAATTGCGATACTGATTCATAATCATATGAATACGGTATGGGTACCGCTTGGCGCAGGAGATCACTGCGGAGGGAAGGTCCAATTTGACCGTTTCTGAGTTCCCTGTGCGACACACCTGATTTAAAAAGAGGTTGGTATCTGACTCCAGATAAAAACCAAAATACTTACGGCTCTGCCTCCCCTCCCCAAAAGATACCAAGAGCCACAGATGTGAGTTGTTACTCACGGGAGGAATCAGGTTAATGTCCACCCAAGTCAAGGTTAAGGCCCACTCATCTACGGATGAGAAAATCTTTTGATCACCTCTGTTAAGCATTGCCTATTTAAACTTAATTAACAGGGGGGAGAGAGATTGGAGACCTTGCTGTCGTAAGAGCAGGCCCTTCACTGCCTCCCACCCAAAAAATAAAAAAGCCAATTGGCCTTGTACTAGGAGCCAGCCAGTCTTAATCGCTTCTCACTGTTTCCCCTGCCTGTCACCCAAAATTGTGGATAATTATCAGTTCAGTGTTATTCTAAAATTGTTTAGCTAAACTCAGCCAGGGTTCCAACGCCCTACTTAAAAGGCAAACAGGTAGCTACCTATTCAGCACTAATTAGCATTATAAAGTCAGAGCCTACAGTCTTAGCCAGATACAGTTTACCATTAGAATAGTTAAGAAATCCCACGGAAATAGGTTTTTTCTTTAGCCCTAGGAACTTAGGCAGAACTATTGAACATAGATAATCTTTCTGCCACAGGCCACCCCTTTTTTATTTTTATTTTTGTTATCTAATGGGGGGAAATGTGGTCTCCCTTCCCCCAGCCTGGAACCTGCCTGCTCTAGGGCGGAGCTACCGGCTCATTCGTCCTGCCACGCCCACTGCTGGAACCTGACTCTGCTGCCTGGAGGCACACACGTGTTTGTCCTGCTACTGGACCCTGAGTTACTTGGCGGGAAATTGGGTTCCCTCCTCCTTCCTTTATAAACTGAGTGTCTGGAAATATTAAATTGAGTCTTGATCAGAATCTGTTTGTCTTGACTCCATTGTTTCTTCCGCCCTATCTAGTTACCTCTCTTTGCAGGGAACTGCCATTCTCAGTGAACCGTTCGTGTTGTGGACCGCGGGCGGGCCGCAACAGCATTCAATTACTAAATGTAATTCCAGCCATTGTAGAGAATGTGTTTATATAAAAAACAATCCTACAATTTGTGGGTTTAGTTTCTTTATTTCATTTTAAACCTAAACTATAAAACCTTTAAAAAAATGTTTCTAATGATATAGATACCCTGATACAGGAAAATGTAAAAGATCTCTTCCACAATTATTTTGAAATTCACATTTTTTTTCCAACTAATCATTATCCAAACGGCTTAATGTCACCTACCTGGGAAAAGAAGTAATTTCTTTAGGCATCTTCCCAAGTTTAATTGGGTCATATCCATAACTCCAGGGAGCATGGCAATTTGTTTAATTACACAGAGGTGCATTTTGCAACTAATTCATACTGCTGGGAACATATGAAAATAGCAGTTCTCCACAATATGCTCTCAACAAATTACTGAATTTTTATAGCTCTGGGATACTGTTTTTCCCAAGTCAAAATTATCTTGGCCCCCGTTCTTTGCAGGGAAAGCAAATGTCACTCCCGGGTTCAGGATCCAGGGCATCGTCCTACTGGGCTGAGACAGGGCTCAGACTCGCTCCCGCACATGGTCCTGACAGCCACCACTGACACAGACACTGATCTAAAAACCAAACCACCTGTGCTCTGGCAGAACCTCTCAAAATCCAGCCTGTTTTCACAGTTGGGAGAAACACTTGTGCAAAACCAGTCCTTCTAAGAACTGCAGGCTGTGGGTACAGAAGTATCCTTGACTGGCACCCTCTACAACCATTTTGCTTCTCCACCTAGGGCAGCACGTTGCCATCACACCATCAGATCAAGGAAAGTCATCCAGACAGCCGCAGCACCTAGTGATACCTGGCATGCAAGCGCCTGTCTCTATTCTCCCCCTACAATCTGTCCCCTGAATTGCAGGAGTCTATCACAAAGGACACCAATTCCTTCCCTGCTCAAAACCTTGTTAAAACAAACAAACAAACAAACACAACCTCCCACTTCGGCCCACTGGGTCCTGGACCACCCTCCTCCCTGCAGTTGCAATTAATGCACACCACTGGGCACACTTATCTCCAGACATCTCCGGAACAGTTCCAGTCCACATTTATATCTTAGTTAGCTCTTTCCCAAAGTGGCTGGCTGGCTCCCTACTTCCCTTTCATTCACCCCTTGGCCTCACAGAGGACTACCACTGCATGAAAACCAGCAGCCACGGGCTGGAGAGATGGCTCAGTGGTTAAGAGGACCGACTGCTCTTCTGAAGGTCCAGAGTTCAAATCCCAGCAACCACATGGGGGCTCACAACCATCCGTAATGAGATCTGATGCCCTCCTCTGGTGTGTCTGAAGACAGCTACAGTGTGCTTAGATATAATAATAAATAAATCTTTTTAAAAGGAAAAAGAAAAAAGAAAGAAAACCAGCAGCCTGGGTACTCACTGCTTCTCACTTTCTTCTCACTGCATCCCTACTATCCAAAATCTACAGGTTGCCTACTATCTCTCTCCCCAGTGAGAGAGCGCAGATTCCTAAGAATGGTACAGAGCTAGTCCTCTGAAATTGGGGGTCACGGCACAAGTGGTTTGGCTGTAAAGCACCAGACGGTGAACATTCCAATTTGCCACCACTGATTTCTACCTAGCTGTCCTAAGGCCAGCTGACACAAACAGATAATGTCCGTGCACCAGCACCACCTTCTTAGCAGTCCCGGTTTGGCTCCCAGGATGCAGTTCGCCAAGAAACATTCCAACCAAAAGCAACGTGGAGAGGAAGTGGTTTCTTTTAATCCCCTTACACTCTCAACCACAGCCCACCATGGAGGAAGTCAGGGCAGAAACCTGGAGGCAGGAACTGAGGCAGGAGCCTTAGAGAAACACCGCTTACTGGCTTGCTCAGCCTGCTTTCCTGTAGCGCCCAGGACCACCTGCTCAGGGGTGGCCCCTCCCATAGTAGGCTGGGCCTCCCATGTCAATCAGTCATCAAGAAAATGCCCCACAACCTGAAAGAAGTGAGTTTTCAGTTGGCATTCCCTCTTTCCACATAACTTTAGCTTTTGTCAAGTTGATAAAAAAAAATCAAAAAATAATAACGGACACTCCAACCTCTGCTGTAATACACGATGAAAGGCACGCTCAGAATGAATGACACATCGCTCGTTGGTCTCTAAAGCTGCCTTTAATGAACGGCTGGAAGTCGGGTGCCCCTGCCCTGAAGCTGAGAAACAGTAACGCAAGTCCTATAAACATCCTGCACACACACTTGAGGCATCTTGAAGGGTATGCAATGTGAAATCAAGGATTTTTTTTTTAAGGAAACTGGTATGATCTTTACAAACGATGCAAGCTACAGCATAAAGCTGAGCTTGTCCCCTTCACTAAAGACACCAGAATGCAAACTGCCACTCTCAGTCAGCCCCTGGCAACAGCTGGTGATGCTGCCGCCTCGCTGGGGGATCCTAGCTACACTGCATCTTCTGGCCTGCAGCAGGCTGAATGAAGCCGCATGCCAGCACGGCCAGCAATGTGAGAGGTGCTATGTGCTATGTGCTATGCTCTTAAAGCTCTCCTAGGCTCTCACTTTCCCCAGCCACCAGCTAAACCACCCAAGATCCCCATTCCTGGGGAGAGCAGGATGTAAGGTGTAAAGAGGCCGACTACCAGGGCATCCACGCAGAAGTCCACTAGAGATGCCAGCAGTGCCGGCCACACAAGCCTCCACTCACAGATTTCTCCCACCAAGTCACTGACGTCCTGCAGTTTCTGAAGCTGTTAGCTCTACCATCTAAAATACTGACCATGAAGACTTAACCGTACCAGAGGGACAGGTCTTAGTGCTTCACTCTCAGTCCCCAAAGAGTAATGATTCTCAGAGTTCACATTTTAGCTCTTTATTGTTGTGGGTACTTCCTATTAGCTAACTCGGCTCTTCATTTAAAGGAAGACGAGCGAGAAGCCTCCACCGGTTGCAGCCAATAAAACCAAAATCATCTCAGACAGCCCACTTAAACACAACTTGTAACTTACACTTGCCTGCAAGCAGACCTAAGTTCTTTGTCCAAAGAGAGAACGCATTCTGAGTATATTAAAACAGAGTAAGACGGTTTGTCTGAATTAAGTCTGACAACGATCGTTAGACACCAAAGAGCCAAAGAGTAAAACCATAAACTTCGGAATGCCTACTGGAGGAACAAAGTTAGCAATAAATAGAGTGTGGCAGCCACCTGGCTGTCCTCAACACATACTGCCTGTCCTAAAGAGGGGTTTCTGCTGCTGGGATAAATGTACAACCAAAAGCAACTTGGTGAGGAACAGGTTCATTTGACTTACAAGTTACCGTCTATCTTTGAGGGAAGCCGAGCGAGAAACTTGAGGCAGGAACTAAAGCAAAAACCAAATTAGAATGCTCCCTTGCTCTCAGGTTTGCTCTCAGGTTTGCTCCCAGACTCGTGCTCAGTTACCTTTCTTACACAGTCGAGGCCCTCCTGCCAAAGGATGGCACCGCCCACAGTAGGCTGGGCCCTCCTATGTCAATCAGTAATCAAAAAAAAAAAAAAAAAAAAAAATGGCCCCAATCGGATGATTCCTCAGCTGAGGTTTCCCCTGCTGGGCTGTGTGAAGTTGAGAGCTGAAGCTAACTATAACAATGTGTGAGCCCTATCCAATCCTTCCACGTTTTATTCTTGCCTCATGGGGCATGGAAAGCTTTCATTGTTCATTGTGTGTATGTGTTTGCTTTGTTTTGAGGAATTACCAAAAGAACTGGACATGTCAAAATTGGACATGTTTTTATTAAGCTTATATAAGACGCAAACGGCAGAGAAGTCATAAGACTTTTAAGTACAGCTCAGGTATAGAGTTATCATTATCACTGACACACCTTGAAATTGCTATAAACGGCAATTTCAACTTTGAAACAAAAGTAGTATTTTAATAATCAGAATACTTCAAAGAATAGTTCAACTGGAGTGAAGTCCAGAGAAACGATGTTGCACTGTATAATTAACACCAGATGCCCAGCGATAGGGAACTGGGGGCTGGGGGGGGGGGAGGGGCTGCCACCTCTAGTTGGTGGTGCTATTGAGGCAGAAAGGTAGGGCCAAGAGTGAAGTCCCTGCCTCACACAAAGACTGCAAAATTAACATTCAAGAAAAATGTGCTGGCAAAGAAGAAGATAGACACTTGACCGAGCAATGCCAGGAACAGGCTCTGCATGCATGACATGGGCTCCACAAACCAGTCAGAAAGCCACCAAGTGCAACAGAACTGCCTGCATCCTACTGCCTCCTTTCCTAAGACGTCTCTAGCTTTATTACTATCACACACGCGCCTCTGCCCATAGACACAAAACTTGGAAACCCCAGCAGCCGTGTCCAGACCTCCACGGCTGTGGGGAACTCAGGGTCCCTTATGCAGCGTCTCAGTATCAGAGATGAGAGAATTTAACAACAACACAGAAGGAGGCTGGAAGTCAGTCTTATGAGAACTGGGTTAGAGAGAGTGCCAGATTTGTTGTTGATGTTGTTTTGGAATTTTGGTTGGTTTGTTGTTTGGTTTTTTTAAAATGAAGGGATCAGAGAAGCAGAAGAAAACGGTAGATAAAGAGGGGTGGGGAGAGACAAACTGTGAGCTCTAGTTCAGAAAAACAGGAGGGCTTAGCAGTGGGGATCTATGAACAACTGCAGTGGGAAAGGGCTTCTGGATATAAAACTCGGCATTGCAGGGGCAGTAAGTAAAAGCCTTAGTTATACTACCAAGCCTGACAAACTGCTTTCAATCCCAGGACCCACACGGTGGAAAGAACTCCTGTAAGTTGTCCTCTGATCTACACACACATGCACAGACACACAGAGAGTGACAGAGAGTAAATATAATAATGAAAACATCTTAAGGGCATCTCTTATTAAAGGGATAGTTAATTAACAAGTCTTTTAGGTATAACAGACAACTTGCCCGAGAGCTTTTTCTGTCCAAGTGGTTCTCATATATATTCTCTCTATTCTCATTCTCTCTCTCTCTCTCTCTCTCTCTCTCTCTCTCTCTCTCTCTCTCTCTCTCTCTGTTTTTGAGACAAGGTTTCTTTGTATAGCTGGGGCTGTTCCAGAACTCACTCTGTAGACCAGGCTGGCCTCAAACTCAGAGATCCGCCTGCCTCTCCCTCCTGAGTGCTGGGATTAAAGGTGTGCACCACCGCTGAGCAAATCATTTATATTAACTCGTAAGGTAGGATGTGTCTTTGTAATCTCTTCTTTGGGACAATTGAGACGATTATACACCTCCATCACATACAGGGCCAGGGCCAGAGCTACAACTCAGAGCCTGCTCTTTTGACTAAAACTCATGTAACAGCAGATTTCAAACAACTAAAAAATAAATAAATGAGAAATACAATCTATAAATAGTCATGATTTACCAGTTTCTCCTAGTGGGCTGAACACTGCTGTCCTAGTTTGCTTTCCATTGCTGTGACGAGCACCATCGCCAAAGCAACTCGGGGAGAAGGGGGTTTGTTTGCCTTATGTACCTGATCACAGCCTATTGTGGAGGGAAGTCAGGGCAGGAACCTGAGGCAGGCACTCAGGCAGAGACCACAGAGGAACACTGCTTACTGGCTTGCTCCCCATGGCTCGCTATCTTGTTTTCTTATAGAACCCAGGACCACAAGTCCACGGGTAAAGCACCCACAGTGGGTTTGGCCCTCCCCCATCAATCATTTATCAAGAAAAATGTCCCAGAGACACTTCCATAGGCCAATCTGATGGAGGTAATTCTTCAACTAAGGTTCTCTTTTCCCAAGTGACTCTGCCTGGGTCAAGCTGGCATACACTAACCAGAATAACTTCTAATTTAAAGACCAAAACTCTCGGCCAACAAGAAAGCTTGAGGGATGAAAGCTCTTTCCATCTGACTCCATCCTGGAGGAGAGGACAGACTTCTGACATTTGACCTCTGACCACACACACACACACACACACACACACACATGTACACACCAAGTCACACCCATACACACAAACAGACCCACAGAAACAGCCAACCACACATATAACAAAATAAAACATTCAAAAATCAAAACTGTGTAAGCTCTGACATATGACAGAAAATTCCCCACCCTGGAACTTAGTTTCATGCAAAAAAATTATTATAAACATTATGTTAAGATTAACCTGAGGCTATGCATATGATATTCATGCAACATTCATGGATTCTGGGTTGGGACTTGGGTCCCATACCCATGGTAGACCATGCTTCCAGCATCCAAAGCACTTCTGATCCCGAGCCCTCCGGATAATCTATAGATGCTTGATCTAAATAAGCCATCAGGTAATGACGACGGTACCTAAAACGCAGGTTCAAACAGGCAAGGACTGACTGCTGCGATAGATGAGATTCAAACACTCCAAGGTCTAGTGTTAACGTTGTGATGCCAGAGAGGTGTGACAGGGAGGAAAAAGATGAAGAGGTTGGGGCCTGGTGGAAAGTTTCTCCAAACATTGGGGGTGTGGTATGGTAGGACCCTGGTCTCTTCTTCCTACACTTTCTCTGGCCTTGAAGCAACAGGTCACTCCTATCACAATGTGACAACTTTGGCAGAGGGCAAAAGGCAGGGGGGAGGGGGGAGACACTGGTCACAGACTGAAAACAGTGAACCAAAATAAAATAAGCCTTTTCACTTTATAAGCTGCCTAGCTCAGGCATTTTTACAGTAGCAAATTAAAAATGATTAGCACACTGAAAAGGGAGGAAAAACAAAATTAAATGGTAAATATATATATATATACACATACAGACACATACATATTTGCTCACATATATATTTATATATAAAATATGTAATATGACAGAAGAGACTTTAGACCAATTTCAACATCACTTCTCTACTGGGCTGGTGGTAGAGAGGACCCTAAGAACACACCCCAAGAAAAACTTCAAAGAAGTATAAAATGGGTCACTAGGCCTGGTGATGTAGGCCTATAATCCCAGCAGTTGAGGAGACAAGGGGATTCTAGGTTTTACTTGAGCAGCCTGGTTAAGTTAAGAAGCCTCAGTGGTGGAAGGCACACCTAGCACAGACAGGGCCCTAGATTTAATTGTTTGTACCACCCAGTAAAGGTAAGGCACAAAGCTGAAAACTGATCCGAGATCAGAAGCCCAACCTGAAAGATGAGAATGTACCCTGGGATATTTGGAGCATCTAAAATTAAAATTAGATGAAATCTAATAAAATAAAAATATTAAATAAGATTAATAGTAAAATAATTTTAAAAGAATCCCCAGAAGACTAAAAAAAAAAAAAAAAAAGAAAAGAAAAGAAAAGTGGCTACCCTCCAAGAGCGTGTGTGTGTGCGGGTCAGGTCCAGAGAAAATGATGGAGTGATTGGAATGTGAGCAAAGAAGAGGCATTCTGTCTAGGGACATCTCCAACCAAGGAAGATGGGCTCTGACTCAAACAGAGCTAGCCTTGAGAGAGCACAAAGACATAACTCGGAGAGGAGCCCAGAGACAGACTAACCGAACCTGGAACCCATCCTGATAAGGACAACCCTATCCTAAAAACTCCGTGTCTTGAAAAAGGAAGAAAAACGATTATCTTGCGTCAGAGCACCCATCTGGAGTTTTAGGGCACCGCCCTCCCCAGCTCTTCATCCAGTTCTCCCTCCGCTGAGACTAGACCCAGCTGACAGTTTTCACTCACTGACTCTGGGGGCTTCTCTCACCTCAGAACAGCCCCTTAGCTCTAGTTGGTGGTCCTCCTCTGAAGTCTTATGGTCCCTGCAGGATAGAAACTGTAACCAATATGTACACAGTAAGCTCACTGGCAGACAACGGAGAGATCTGTCCTGCTTACCAGAATATTCTGACCATGTATGACAAGCTCTAAAGTATCCTTGAAGGTTAAAGAGAAGAAAATGAACACAATTAGGTCATTTATGAAGGTTGCCTATCAGAATCCTGACCACACCCCACTGTCTGTGAGCATAGATTATGGAAGTCTTGAAGTCTCCTATCTCTCACTTCTGCCATCCCAGTGCATGGGTAGTGTTTTGTACCGAGTAAGAACTTACCTAGTACTTTTTAAACAAGAAAAAGCCACTTTAAAAGAAAATCTGGGGGCTGGAGAGATGGCCCAGTGGATAAGAGTACTTGCTGCTCTTCCTGAGGCGTCAGGTTCAGTTCCCAGCACCCACTTGTGGGCTCAAAACCATCTGTAACTCCAGAGGATCTGGTGCCCTCTTCTGGCCTCCACGGGCACTGTATGCACGTGGTGCACAGACACATACAAGCAAAACACCATACACAGTAAATAAATAAGTAATTAAAAAAAAAAATCCAGAGACATACCAGGTAGTTTTAAGTTTGATTAGTCCTGAAGAAAAAGCATCGGGACAGCCACAGGGGTAAATGCAGAAACAGACACTCTTCATTCCATGTATCGCTATACTCACATTAAGTATTTTTTCCCAAAGTGCATATGGTTCCAAATGCCCAAAAGTAAAACTAAAAATATGACAAAAATAAAATATCCTTGTGCTTGCTACACACACATGACAACCTGGGGTTGGATCTTGAGAAGCCACGTAAAAAGCCAGGCATAGCGGTGCACCTGGAACTCCAGGGCTAGGGCTGAGGGAAGCAAAGGGTTGCTGGAACTGACGACCACCCGCGAGTTTAGTGGGATGAAACCTGAGACCTGAGAAAGTCATAGATCGACAGAGGACCCGCATGTACACATACACACACATGTACCCTGGACACACAAAAACTGAATTTGAAGAAGCGCTTAAAATAAGTTAGTTCACTTTTTAAAAACTGAGAAGGTGAGCAATTTGAAGCCTGCACAGCAATTTAGAGACAGTCCCGAGGGGAAAACCTCAACCTACATTCTTCAAAGGAAATTTCTGGAATCAGTAGAACATAGTACAGACAAGTTGGGTTTTTTTTTCATATTTCATGAAGTTGTTTTCATCCAAGCATCTTAATAGCCAAAAAAAAAAAAAAAAAAAAAATGCTTGTGGCTTGTCAACATAGAAGTGCCTGTGAAAACTCTAAAATATGTCTACACAGACACACTGATGATGGATGGGGGTGGGAGGTCAATTAGCACAATCACCTAGCAAAGTGTGTTCCAGCTTTATTTTCGATTTTTGAAATTACCAGCATCCATCAATGGCAATAAGACTATAAAATATAAGCAAACAGATCCAGCAATGCACGAAAGCAGCTTCACTGTGCAGATGTAACATCTACAGGCAGATCTAGAGCAAGGTTCTGTTTGGTATACGGGTCCAAGCGGTAAGCCTCCTTTGCAATCCAGTGAGCTTTGAACATCTAAAACAGCACAACTTTCTTAAAAATCAACTCAAAGGAGCTTTGAAACTCAGGAAACTGAGCGCTACAAGACAGCTATCCGAACCCTGGGAGAAGGAAGCAGAGAAGACATGATCTTTAACTGCCTTTGGGAAAGGTCAAACCAGCTCGCTCCGGTTTAACCTCTCAAGCAGATGAAAGGACGGACTGAAAAGAGCCACTGACTGCATTGTCTCGCTGCTTGAATAGGAAAGTTTGGTAAAGCATACACAAAAACAGTCCGTGCCCAGGAGAATGTGCCCTGGACGAGACAGCGAAACAAGTCAAGTACTCTGAACTCCGTTTGCTGTAGAGTCGCAGGTATTTTCGCAGTTTTAGACAAGCCAAACTTTCAAAATGGAAAACATTTCAAATAGCCGGCCACCCTCCCTTACAAAAACGTGCGTTCAGAATCTTAAAAGTTAAAATGTCATGCCCCATTAGGCATTTGAATTTAAGAGCTTCGATGCGAAATAAAAAGGACCCTTCCTAACCTTCGGCTTCTGAAAACTCAAAAAAAAAAAAAAAAAAAATTTACTGCTAGGAGATAATCACCATATCAAAACCAGTCCCTAAATGATTTTTTTTAAATTCCTATTCCACTAAACATCAGCCAAGAAGATGACAGGCTACCTTTAACCCCAGGCCTATCCCATAGTTTCTCAATAATTTAGAACTCTGCTCTCCACTGCAGAGAGGCCAAACCAAGAGGGGAAACCGGCATTTGCTGGGAAGTACCAAAGCCAGAGGGGGGAAAGATGAGATGTCCGGGAGGCTGCGCCATGGACCAGGCCGGGAGCAGCCGGAGCCTCGGTGCACGCGGCCCGCAGGACCCCGGCGCAGGCCAGGCCGCACGCGGGACGGGAGCAATCGGGATGAAGGATGCGCAAGGAGGATGCGGCGCCACCTACGGCCGGGAGGGACCAGGGCAGGTCGGCAGCCCGAGCGCGGCACCCCTGGAATCCCGCCCCGCGTCCCTCGGAGGTCGGCCCGGAGCCCGGGAAGGACCACAGCCGCACTCACCGCGCCGCGCTCCCGGCTTCATCGTCCTGCCGCCCGCACCGCAGCGCGCAGCGGCGACAGACGCGGCCCCCGGCCGGGCACCGCGCGGCCACGCCCCCTTCACGGCCAGGGGGCTGGATTGGCGAGCGCTGCGGCCAATGGAGAGCCAACGGGAGAGGGCAGCGTAGGCGCTGCGGGGGCGGGGCGTTGCGGAGAAGGCGGCGCATCCTCAGGCCTCCTCCTCCTTCAAGGTGGGTAACCAAGGGGCCTGGGTACCTCCTCTATCTGCAGACCCCTCGGATCCCCACCTGTAGCTTACCCTTCACCTGGATCTTGAGGCCCCTGGTAACACAGGGCTGTCTACCTACCTGTATGTCCTCGGACACGGTGCAGGGCTGGGGATTCACCCAAGCCTGATAGGATTATAGCCCTGTCATCAGTTGGCATTAACCCCTGGAGGTTCAAAAACCCTCCATCTTTTTCATGTTCAGATTCCTCTTCCCTTGGTCTCCAAATCCTATTCTCCCCACCTACGAGACATACAGTCTATTAAATAGGGTAGTCTTGAACCACCAACTTATCCTGGTCTCCGGTAGTGCGGGATAACTGAAGCAAAAATAAACAAGACCAGGAGAAAGTGGGGGTTGGGGGTGGGGGGAGACAGAAGATAGCATGTTCTCCCAAGTTCCAAAGGAAATGAGCTTTACTGCATCAAAACACGAATGTTGCACATGTCCTCTGTCTTTATTTACAAATCGAATCACAAAATAGAAAGCTATATTTAAAAAGCTCAAGAAAACTGATTCGGGTGGTCTTTAAGACGTGATAAACAAGCCAATAGTAAATGCCTAACAGTTGGTAGACATTTTAGCAGAGTTCACACCGACAGAAAGATAGCAGAAGAAAACGCACCGTTCACAAAATCTGCACTGCTTTCAAGGGATTTTTAGAGCTCTATCCTCGGTTTCCATATCATAGCAATTTGGAATATACAGGTAAACAAGACGTCAGCTCTCCAGTATTCTAAACACTGACACGGGGATATATTTATGCCCAGTCCAAAGACGACTTGACATTCAAATTACAACTGCCTCTCCTCCTTTTCGTCTGCTCTTACCCAGGGAAGCAGCTACCATACGGACATTCAGGTCATTGATGGAGAACACAAAAATCTGAAGATACAGGAGTATCCAGAATGCCTTTCTTGTGGTTGCTAGTCACATTTCCTGAGTCCTCTCACTTCAGTCCCCCTTGCCTTACCTGAGCTGCCTCTAGACTTAACTCTGAACATGCCGTGACCCTTAATGGTGTGGCTCTGGAGTGTGGACACTTGCTGCATCGGGTCACTTCCTTTTAGATCCCAGTTCCGTTCCTTGACAAATTCAGTTTATTCTCTGCTTATGTCCAGTGAGATACCTTGTACTGTGTCAAACAGAGTATGTAGTACATATAACTTACTGTTGGTGTCTTTGTTAGGGTATCATCGCTGTGAAGAGACGCCACGACCAAGGCAGCTGTTATAAAGGCAAATGTTTAACTGGGGCTGGATGGCTGTGTCAGAGGTCTAGTCCGTTATCATCATGGCAGCGTCCCGGCAGACGTGGTGCTAGAAAGGAAGCTGAGAGTTCTACATCTTGATCTGAAGGCAGCCAGGATGAGACTCTGTCTTCTGCAGGCAGCCAGGAGGAACTCTCTTCAGCCCCGGGGGGGGGGGGGGAGCTTAAGCATAGGACCTCAAACCCACCCCCACAGTGAGGAGATACACTTCCTCCATCAAGGCCACACCTCCTAACAGTGCCATTTCCCATGGCCAAGCATATTCAAACCACCACATTGTGTCCTCAACACGCTGGAATTACTTCAGATGCACTACATATCTACACAAGAAGTCTGGAGCAAACACACGGGCTTCCGCAACAACATCACCATGTTGTCACATGTCGCAGGCTTTTTAGAGTCACTGGTAATATATCCCTTATCGTGTGACGCTTACCATCAATCATCTTTACAAGATGGCTCCTCTAGATATTGCATCCCATTCAGGAAAACAGTAGATAGACAATGGGCAAAAGACCAGCTTTCTCTGAAGCCCCAGTGAGCACCTTCTGTTTGCTAGTCAGACCCATGTCATGTGACTTCAAAGGAGCCAAAAGTATTATGTATTTTAAGACAGAAAGACATTCAGTTTGTGTTAGTAAGAGGGAGCAAATGTGCAGAGCCTATGTATGGCCAGTACCTGTCAAAGTTGCTAAATGAATAAATTCATGGCTGAGTCTCCCATTTGACTCATTCATAAGAAGACTCACGTGATAAAAAGCTACTGAAATCTCAGGAAGAAAATGACACATACAGTTTAAAAAAATGAGCAGATCCTTTGTCAAAATGAACGTGGGAAAAACAAATACAAGAACTGAATAGGCATATGTACCACCACATATACCATTAGGGAGTTATAAATTAAAACAAAACCTAAATAGCATAGCATATATACTGGGTAGGCTGGAATCCAAAAATGCAGCAATGCCAGCTGTTGGCAAGGATGCAGGTTCACGGGACTGCTTGTGCACTGCTGCTGAGGATGCAAAAGGGTACATCTACTCTGGAGGACAATTTGGCAGTTTCATACCAAAAAAAAAAAGACTCATTTTTTTCCATAAGGCCCAGCAAACACAGTTTTAGAAATGTATCCAATGGAGTTGAAAGCTTTTGTGCATACAAAAGCTTACACCTTGGACTGGAGAGATGGCTCAGTGGTTAAAAGTACTTGCTGCTTGCTCTTGCAGAAGACAGGAATTTAGTTTCCGGCACCCTTAAAAGGCAGTTCACAACCATCTGAACTCCAGTTCTAGGAGACCAGACGCCATCTGCTGGCACCTATTGGAACTGCATGTACATGGTGTATGTGTGCACATACATACACATGCACACATACTCGGGCACACACAATTACACATAAAATAAAAATAACTAATTTTTTATCTTAAAACTTCTGCTTCAATGTTTGCCTATAATCACCAAACACTAGAAAAAACTAAAATGTCCTCAGTAAGTAGTCGGTGATGTATCCATATAGTGCAAGAAGAAAAAAATGAACAATGGGGCCACAAAAAAATGGGAGAACCACTCACAGCTGAGTAAAAGAAGACAATCGGGAAAAGCTATGTGTTACACGATCCTGAAAATGTGATATTCTGGAAAAGTAAAAGATATGGAAAGCATAATAATATCAGTGGTCCTCAGGGGTCAGGGAAGGAGAAAAGCAAAGATTGGATAGGTGGAGGGCAAACTTTTAGGACAATAAGGTTACTGTGGAGAAGACATTACTCTGTGTGTGTGTGTGTGTGTGTGTGGCATGTATGGCGTGTATGATGCGTGTGTATATGGCTCACATTTGTCCAAACCCAGAGAATGAAGAGTTCCAGTGTAAACTGTGGGGTCTCTTTAATAAAAACGCATCACCGTGCGCATGTGAAAGGAGCCTCACTAACACATTTATCCCTAGAAACTGGAAGGAGAGCATGAGTGCCTGGAAATCTGCACCTGCCTCTGTTATTTTGTAAATCCAGATGTCCTTTTAAAAAATGAGTTCATCACTGACAATGGCAAACTCGTAGACACGGTAGTGAAGACAATGGAGATGACATTTCATCTTTTTAAAAGGTCATCTTTTGCCTTGTTGAAGTCACAAATTACATTCCCCTTGCATTACTGGTAACTCTTTAGAGTCCTTCCACACATGATAATTAAGTTTTTATACAGCTTTATATTGAAAAATTTCCCAAATGTAAAGGAAAATTCAAGGACTTATAAAGTGAATGCCCATTTTATTCTGTCCCTGTCTGCTGCCCACATACTGCCTCACAGGCTTGTCCCCCTGTAAGTGCCTTACTTAGTCCCTTAGTCCACACACTCCTTCCCCCACCTCTCTCCCCCTCCTTCCCCCACTTCTTCCCCCCACCTTGCTCTCCCTCCATTCCATCCCCATTCTGTCTCTCTCCCTCTTCCTCTGCCCTTCCCCCTCCCGCTCTCCCTCCCTCCCTCCCTCCTTCCCCCTTCCAATCCCCTCCCCCCTCTCTCCTCTCTACCCCCTCTCTTCCTTCTGACACATAGGTTATTTAACTAAGCTAATCGAAAACAAATTGCAAACACCAAGACATTTGACCCTAAATGTGTTGGCTTTCTGTCACAGAAGAAAATAAAATTACCTGGGAAAATTAACTGTAAAAAAATGGAAGGCTATATTTTGACTATTGTTTCAGAATCTGAAACCTGTGTTTGCTTAGCTCTGTGGCTTTGCACTCATGGTGAGACCGAACATCACGATAGGAACCACACAGATTGCTTTATAGTGGGCAGAAAAGAAACAGAAGAGGTGGAGACCCCACTATCCCGTTCTGTTCAAAGGTGTGTCCCCAGGAACCCACCTCCTCTCACAAGATCCCAGCTCTTTTTTAAAATTATTGTTTATTGAGTTATTTATTTAGTTCACATCCCAATTACAGCTTCACCTCCCAGTCCCTCCCTCTCACCACCCCATCTCTGCCTCCACCCACCCCTCCTTCCTTTCAGAGGCCTCCCATAGATATCAACCAGCCTTAGTTAGCATACCAAGTTGCAGCAGGCCTAGGCAGCCCAGTCAGAGGACAGGGATCCAAAGGCAGGTCTCAATTCTTAAAGGGCCCACAGCCTCCCAACAGCTCCTTCACGCGTGGGCTTTGGGGAGACATTTAAAATCCAAACCACAGCTCTAAATACTTCAACGTATATCTAAAATCCAAAACTTCCTCCTTTATTTCCTAACATATAAGAAAGGACATATGGAACTTCCAATGTGTTGGAGTGTCTAGAGAAGTTTGGTGATGTGAATGGCTGTTAGTGTCCCATGAAATCTTGAGTGCTCAGTTAGAGGTGTGGCCGGGCTGGAGCCTGCTGCCCTCCATGGACAGTAAACTGTCCGGCATTACTGTGATAACTGAGCGGCTTTCTGTCGTAATCCTATTAAGATTTTCACAGTGATGTGTCTTAACCCTCTTGGGACACTCCATCGTTGCTCCTTGGCTGACCACACTCTCGGGTGGGTTCCCAGGGAAGTTTTAGAGCTGCCCTCACTTGCAGTCTGACAGTGGGCCCGGGGCTTTTTTTTGAGACACTTTATAAATTAGATATTTGCTCAGTAATTGGTTTAGGTTCCCTTTTGTCATTGCTACTTGTTAGTAGAAAAACAATTGTCATTCTCCTGAACTTAGTAGCGTGTCATCTTACGTACAAATTACACACTGTTTTGCATCAGGAGCTGAATTCAGTCTCACGTTGGGGAAAGCTGAAGAACAAAGAGATGCCACTAATTAAGAGGATATAATTAAAATATGTAAGAAATCAAGTTATAAAGACATACTAATTGTCAGTGCTTTTGACACATTCACTTGTATTTGCTCTCAGAATGAAGTGAAATCATGACTACAGATCCTTTGGTACTGTCGAATTAATTTAGTTCCATGAATAAATCTTCACCTACTCACCATTCCTTCGTTAAAATTAAAAAAAAAAAATTTAAAAAGGGGCCTGGCAGTGGTGGTGCACACCTTTAATCCCAGCACTCGGGAGGCAGAGGCAGGCGGATTTCTGAGTTCGAGGCCAGCCTGGTCTACAGAGTGAGTTCCAGGACAGTCAGGGCTACACAGAGAAACCCTGTCTCAAAAAACCAAAAAAAAAAAAGGGGGGGGGGACCTGGGGGTCAGAGGCAGGTAGATCACTATGAGTTCAAGACAATCTGTCCAATATGGTGTCCCTGCACAGCCCAGGTCAGCCAACATAGTGAGGCCCAATCTCAAAATCATCATCATCATCATCACCATCATTATCATCATCATCATAGGGAGTGAGAGGTGGCTTATCAATTAAACACATTTGTTGGTCTTGCAGAGGACCCAGATTTAATTCCCAGCACCAAACATAGCAGTTCCAGGACAAATGGTGCCCTCTTCTCCTTTCTGCAAGTATGTTTACGCAGACATTTCATATGCAAAAGTAAAAAATAAATCATTTTTAAAATTAAGAAAATTGTATCTATACGTACCCTGACCCAAGGGTCCTCTAAATCTGTATCTATTCTTCTCATAGGGATAAAGTCTCCAGTTATGTAAAGATCCATCTCTTAAATCTTCACAGCAGCGAGGCAACATATTGATCATCTTATCACGAGGGAAGCAATGTTAGAGAAGACGAAAATACCCACAGGTGAAAGGATGTTTTGCTAGAGCAAACATGTGAAAGGACACATGATGTTTAGAAAGGATATAAACGGGACCCCCAGCACAGTGGGAGCTTGAGAATTGGTTCAGATTGCACTGCCTCTTTAGTCTTCACTAACCTAAGGACATGCATGTATCGGTTCGCCTTTCATTGTGTTGCTGAGCTTGGCTTGTGGTGACTACCTAGAGAGAAACTCATCAAAGAACTCAAGAAATCCCTGCAGCTTCTTGCTGCTTCCTTGGACTCCGGCTGATTGGCGAGCCTTGCAGGGGTTCGAGTGTGGGGTCGGCTGAGTGGACTGGTCGGCAGCTGCTGGTTAGTGTTTGGTGTTTGCTAGTGGCCTGGACCGAGAAGAACAAAGATTAGAATTGCCCAGAATACTTTCTAAACAGGTCCACTTCCTCCATACCCTAACAACCTTTCTTCCCACTACCCCTGCCTCTGGTGAATGGTGAGCTAGAGGGGAGGTTGAACCCTTATTAAAGTCGGTTGTAAAAAACACACACTTACACACACCTCTCAAAGCTTCCCACTACCCAAGCCGCGGTCAACGTAACCAATCCCTCTGACCTATTTGCCTTCCCTTCATACTCCTTTGGCCTGTCTTCACACAGGAGGGCAGGAGCGTCACATCTGTCTCCTGTTCAGAAGCCCCTGGTGGAAGTTCCCACTCCTGCAAGGTGAGTTCTGCTCTCCTCACAAATGCTCAACACTTTCAATCTGAACATCCCCACTGCCCATCTTTATCTGGGAGGGCTCGACCATCTCTGTGTAGCTCAAAAAAAAAATCACTTTTCCTTGAAGTGTTCCTGGGGAGTTGATCCTGACTACATCTGCCATTCCTCTGGGCTTTCCATGGCATTAACATTAGGGCCTTTTTTTTTTTTTTTAATGTTGTTCCCTATAACATTGGAAATTTCTCCTTGGAGGAGAACATTTCTTATTCATCCTGGATGTTCAACTGCAATCACATGCTAAGCAGCTAGCTTGTGGTTGTTCAATGAATATTCATGATATCCTAACAATAACTAATGTCCAGGCAATCTAGATAGAACTTAGTGGGTTCATAAAGAGGCGTGAAACTGGGGCCTAGGGAGATAGTTCAACCGGCAGATTGCTGATCTGCAAGCAAGAGGACCTGAATCTGATACCCAGAATCCATGTGGATAAAAGTAGCCAGGTGTGACATCACACACTTGTAATCCCAACACGGAGAGGCAGGGGCAGGTGGCTCACTGGGACTCATTGACCTACTAGGCTGGACTAATTGGAAATTCCAGATCCCAGGAAGGTACTGTGTTTCATAAAGCAATAAAAGGTGAGTGGGTCCTGGGGAATAGAATTCAAGATTGACCTCTATATGCAAACATGTGGCGCGCACATGCAAGCACACACACACATGCATACATGCACACACGCACACACACACACCTGCACACACACATGCACACACACCCACACACACATACACATGCACACACATGCACATGAAATAAAAGACGAATGATATGTCACTTACAGAAAACCAGATGGAGTTGGAGACATTTTTTCATGCTACTGAAGTGAGCCAGACACAGATTGATAAATATCATGTTTACTTTCATGTGTAAAATATGGATTTTGAAATATGAAAAGAGTTGCACAAACACATATTACACACACACACACACATATGTATATATATATATATATATTCTATATGACATGAATGTATAACACAGACTCTTTGAGGGAAGAAAGGGGACTAAACGATAAGAGAGCCTAGTGAGAAGAGGAAAGAAATAGCTCATGTGTCTTCTTATGTGTGAAGCATATATATATATATATATATGTGTGTGTCTCTGTGTGTGTGTGTTTGTGTGTGTGTATGTGTGTCTGTGTGTCTCTGTGTGTGTGTGTGTATGTGTGTGTGTGCGCGCGCGTACTGGGGAGGAAGGGGGCTGAAGGGAGGGGAAGGAGGGCACTGGAGAGGAGAGAGGAGTGAATAGATTCGAGGCCTCCAAGGCAGCAGACTTGCACACAGCCATGGTGTACATGTGGAGAATAGACTTCCATATTCCGGGAGGACGCTGTAGAGATGGCTCAGCAGTTAAGAGCACTGAGCTTTTCCAGAAGACCTGGGTTCAATTCCCAGCACCCACATGGTGGCACGCAGCCATCCTTAACTCCAGGTGGGGATCTGATGTCCTCTACTGGTCTCCCTTGGTACTGCATACACCTGATGCACGTGCAAGCAAAACACCCATACACATACAATTTAAATAAATAAATTACATTTTTTTTTCCAGGAAGATGCTGGTAGCCCATGTGACTATTGGCTGGAAGAACGTGATGCTCCATTTGGTCTGGAAATGCACGTTGCCTGTCCCTACACTACTCAGTCCTGTCGGCCATAACACAGCTCCTTCTTACACTCATGAGGCAGATACGTAGCACAGAATTTGCTGAGGGAAGAGACATGGGAAAAAATCAGAATTTAAAGTCATCTGGTTGCTAAAACAGCAAGTACCCCAAGGTAAACGCAGGATGTAATTAGATACAAGGTAAGCACAGGATACAGTTAGATACAGCTCCTTGGTCAGCTCTTCTGGATTCTAGAACCTTCGGGAGCAGAGGATGGGGTGCAAAGAACATGACCTCTTAAATCCAGCTGCCTTAGGGGTTTGTTGCTGTGAAGAGACAACATGACTCTTATAATTGGGGCCAGCTTACAATTTCAGAGGTTTAGTCCATTATCATCATGGCAGCTTACAGGCAGACACGGTGCTGGAGAAGAGGTTGAGAGTTCTACATCTTGATCTTAGGGCCTCCAAAGTAAATGAATGCCCCAATAGTCCTGGCTTGAGCAATTGAGACCTCAAAGCCCACCTCCATGGTGACACACTACCTCCAACAGGACCATACTCACTCCAGCAAGGCCAGCCCTCCTAATAGTGCCACTCCCCATGAGCCAAGCAGTCAAATACATGAGTCTATGAGAGGTATACCTATGCAAACTACCATACAAGCACATATGGATTAAGTTCCAAATCCACTGTTTACTTGGGAAAGTGACTTGGTGTTTCCAAGTCCCTATATATAAGTAGTTAGGCAGAGGTTGGAGAGATGGCTCAGCGGTAAGAACACTCGGTGCCCTGGCAGAAGCAGCCAGTTTTGTTCCCAGAACCCACATGATGGGTCACACCTCCCATTCCAGGAGATCCAATGCCTTCTTCTAGCCTCTGGGGGCACCTGTGTGCACTTGGTCCACATACATACACTCAGGTCCATACACATAAAACAATATTTAAGAAGGTGCTATGTGGTGACCAATAAACACTGATAATGTCTTTCTTATCATCCCCTCCTCTTCCTGTTTTGTGACTGGTAGGATCAATTCCCTTCATAACTGATGCAGTTAGGATCTTCAATGTCCCCCCCCCAAAATATCCAATTATTAAAGATGGAATGGAAGAGTCATGTGAGGTGGAGCCTAACGAGAGGCTTTTAGGTTACCGGGGTCATGTCACTTCCTCAAAGGTTGTTGTGGAACCCTGCCCTTTCCCTGGCTCTTTTTAGCTCCCACCATTAAGTTCTGCCACACCACAAGCTCAAAGCAATAAGATCAAGCCATCATGGACTTAAGCATTTAATATTGTCATCCCAATTAACCTTTTTATTTACAAATTAATCATCCCAGGTGCATATTACTATAGTGTTGAAAACTTGACCCCCCAAAAAAAAATTACCTGGAGAAAATGTGTTTCCAGTCGGTGTTCTACTGAACAAACAAAGGGGTGCCCTGCAAATGACTAAATCCACGCTTGTAGAGCAACATAGGGCTCACTGTACATATTTTAAACAAATAAAAAATAGGTCACGGGATATGCCTATAGTTTCCAATAAAGAATTCTATTTTTAAAATATACCCTGCAGGCTGGTATAGCAGGAGACAATGGCCCTCTGATGGCCCTAAATTCGGCTATTCAACTATAGAAGTCTTCATTTTATTGGTTGGGTTATTACTATACCCAGTTTGCTTCTAAAATAAATATCCCCACGCACTCTTCCAGAGCATCCTGTGCAAGATTACCTGTGGCAGTCATGGAGGATTGCTGCAGTGAGGCAGGGAGATAGAGGTTGCCCAGGCCTTAGGTGGAAAAAAATAAATCCCAGACAGATGATACGTGAATAAGTTGCCTTCATTATCAGATCCCCTTGACATTAGGCCTGTGGGAGGGGGGCTAACTATTTAACTACCTAAGCCCAGATACATGAGTTATCATGTAACAACTTTGCTGGCAAAACAAATATTTCTCACAGATTTTGAATGTTTGTTAAATTTTATCTTTCCTTAGAGAAACCCTTGAAAAGAAGATATCCACCATCTGATCAGGTACCTAAGATGTATGGAAATTAAGTGACTTGCTTGAGGTAACAGGTCCCAGCTGCCAAGGAAGGGCTGTTTTAGTCAATTTTGTAATCCTTGTGACAGGTTCACTAGCCTCCCCCCCCCCCGTGAGATTATCAAGTTTGTTGGTTTCTATGAAACACTAACTGTATTCAGTATGCATTTTTTGAGAGGCAAGCTGGGAGACACTCTGTAGAATGCCACACCAAGTGAAATTGCTTTCTGTTGTCATTAGGATCCCTAATAAAAAAAGGAACCTTAAACTGGTATTGCCGTAATTATTAATCAAGGGGGCGGGGGGGGGAAGCATAGGGACAGAGGGAAAAGCGACTGGCCACAGAAGCAACACTACAACATCCATTGCCGCTGAGCCAGCATCCCCGTCCCCGAGACACAGATCTTCTCAGCTCGTGCATGAGCTCAGGGTCTGCTGTCTCTTTCCGTCAAACATCTAGGAAAACATCTAGCTCATACTGCTTGGTATGGGCTGGGTGAGAGGTACACACAGCCCCAGAGAAATGAAACCATATAAGAAGCCTAGACTCGGCGTGTGTTGGACCTACAGTGTTATGGGAGGCTCCAGTCCACAGTCTGGGTTTCCCTCTGACAGCTAAGAGGCCGTGTGCATCAGTTCCTCTGACCGCGGGTGGTCCTTCAGTCTCCATGGTAGCAGGCTTTACCAGAGAGACTAGGGGTACTCCTGTTCTTGGAGCAGCATACAGGCACCGCAATGCTGGACTCGTCTTGTTGATTCTTCTCTAGATGGTGTGAAAACATGTTGTGTTGTGACATCGCTTTGACAACTTCAAACTAATTAGCCGCGGCTCTATTCTTAGTTACATTTTGATATTTTTGACGAGACTGGACTCTAATGCCAGATAAGGAATGGCGTGTCCTTGTGGATTCCTGTTCTCTGTGACAGGCATGGGCCCACAGACCACCTCCTGGCTTATCATCAACACCCTCGAACACCTTCCCCAATTCTCCATGTAAAACCCATTTGAGACAAGGTCTCACCATGTAGCCCCCTGCTGTCTTGCAACTCTTGTGTAATGAGACCTTGTCTCAAATCAGCTTTACATCAAGAATTAGGAAAGGTGTAAGTTATATTATTATATATGCCAACTGGTACGGTTTTCTTTCAGCTAGCTTGGAAGTCACTAAGCAGACTAGGCTGGCCTAAAACACAGAGATCCACCTGCTTCTAGCTCCCACATGATGGGATTAAAGGCGTCTACCACAACACAACACCCTGCTGAGACTGGCAAAATATCCTAGCTGCCTTCATTCTCAAACCCAGCTTAGGATCCTTACACACTCCTCCCATTCCTCTCTAGGACGTGGACCGTTACATACAGACATGCGACATGCTTAGATGCAAAAGATCACCTACCAACCTGCCAATCATCCTATTTCCTATCTGTCTACTAAAATACAAAATTCACAGTTTTTAACACCTTTTTTTTTTTTTTGGAAGGAAGAATCTGTGTTGGTATCAGCTGCTGAGATCTTAGTGATCAATCCTTGTTGAGCTAAATACAGCTACAGCTAACCATCTCTCCACGACTGCAGAGAAGCTGAGCTAACAGCAGTTTCCCTCAGTTACTCAGGGAAGACAGAGGAGGTCAAGCACAGCCAGGGCTGGGGACACTGTCAAAAAAAAAAAAATCCTACACAATCTTTCTGAAATTCCAGACTTCTGAGAGGCAGACTTGAGCCATATAATCTTCACATCGTTGGCACGTCAAAGAGACCACAGTTGCAATCCTTCTTACTCATTGCCCCATTTTTCTGTTAATTCACCCTTCGTCTCCCTAGAATTCAGGTTTGGGATTTCATCAGGGATTATTGTTATTCTCCCTAACTCATCTCTACAGTCAACCAAGTAATGTTTTCTTTTTCCTCGTCAGACTACACAAAGTCATTAAGACAGATTATCCCTATTACATTTTAGCCATTACCATGAAGACTAAAAGCCTTCTATAATCAACATACCATACAGTTTTCACTCCTAAAACCTTTGCCCACTTAAACCCTCAAACCTCCCTGTTTAGGGATCTGCTTTCGACCTTATCAAGCAGCCAGGAATCTGTATTTGACTCCCCTCAATACATGCAAAGGAAGCTGCCAGAGCCCAAGCAAATTAGGAATAATGAATGCTTCAGGATGCACAAAGACCCTGGGTTCAGAATCAGAGAAGTAACACTCCCATCCCATCCATATCACCTCCAAGTCCTAGCACTCTGAAATACACTAAAGAGTACATCTCTGTCTTTTCAGGGAGAACATTGCTAGGACACAGTGTCCCAAAGCCCTTCCCTGGCAGCCAGATTTTACTATTCTCTTATTACTTTATGTACATCAGCCCATGTGTCTTAAGTCCTTTGCTCTGTTAGTACTGTAGGCCCCTTGTGTGAAGACATGATTTCTGCATGTTCCAAAAGGGCACTGTGTTGGTTTGAATAGCAATGGCCCCATAGACTCCTGTGTTTGAATGCTTGGTCACAGGAAGTGGCACTATTAGCAGGTGTTTGAGTGGGTGTGGCTTTGCTAGAGGAAGTATGCTGCTCTGGGAGTGGGTTTTGAGGTCTTTCTGCTGCCCGAGGATTAGGATGTAGAACTCTCAGTTCCTTCTCCAGCACCATGTCTGCCTGCACGCTGCCATGCTTCCCACCATGCGGATAACGGACTAAACTGTAAGCCAGCCTCTGTTAAACATTTTCCTTTATAAGAGGTGCTGTGGTATGGTGTCTCTTCACAGCAATAAAACCCTAACTAAGACAGATAAAATATTAAGCGCATGACACTGAATCTTCATTTTAGATAATGTCATCTCAGTCCACAAGGCTTGTGCGACAGGTGCTGTTATGCCAATCATGGCCGGCCGGCAGATCCAGCACAGCAGTTAAGAGTTTGTGGCCTCTGACCGACAGAAGGCGACCTTTGAATGGGAAGTGTGGTCTAGATGGAGACTAACAAACGATGTACATTTTATTTGCCAAGACTTGTGGGAGGCAAATAGAAGAGAACACGCTAGCAGATTTAGCATCTTGTGTCTCTAAATAGAAAGCTGCTGACTGAAGGCCAAAAGCGCAGCTTTGCACGGCTCCTCCAACTAAAACTGCCCAAGAATGAGATGCACAGTTATGAGCGCCCAGGCGCCATCGGACAGCTGGGAGTTTGTGGTCAGATAGAGCTTAACTCTGATGACAGATTAAGAAAGTGAGCCAGGTGGCTCTGCCTGCCCTCTGTCATAGCCTTCCCACAGATCAAAGATGGCAGTGCTAAGTGAAGGTTAATATCCCTTGTAGGTGTGAGGCAGCGAGGTGAACCACTCAATTAAGGCAGACGGTTAGGCTCATGTGCTGCAGGTTCCCGGGTGAAAACTCCCACTGATACTTCTCTTTCCTCCCTCCCTCCCTCCCTCCCTCCATTCCTCCCTCTTTCCCTTCTTCTCTTCTTCTTTCTCCCGTGTGTGTGTGTGTGTGTGTGTGTGTGTGTGTGTGTTTGGTTCTCCAGACAGGATTTTCTGTGTAGCCCTGGCTGTCCTGGAACTCGCTCTGTAGACCAGGCTGGTCTCGAACTCAGAGATCCACTTGCTTCTGCCTCCCAAGTGCTGGGATTAAAGGCATGCGCCACTGTCCAGCCTTCGTTGACACTTTTTAAACAGACAAGTTGATCATCTCAAAGGTGAGGAATTCAGTCCACACAATTAGTGTCCCGCCTAGCATGTGACAGGCAGTGCAGTTCCCCAAAGTGGGGCCTAAGCAAGTGCAGAGAGGCATAGCAGAGCTGTTTGGGGGTGCGTGGGAGGGTCTGTGGTGTTGAAGATGATGAGAATTATAACCGCTGGAGGCTCAGAAAAGACAGGCTTGGGTGAAGGCTGTGACCTTGAGGTGACATTGAAGGAGGACTCTGGATAGACAAAGAGGCATGCAAAGGGGCTTAGGCTATAAGTCTGCAGGGCCATGAGGGTCCTACCCAGGCTAACACTGTCATCATAAGTAACACTGCTTAAGTGCTCACTGTGTACCAGGTACCACTTGAGGTACTTATTACATAAAAGGATTAGTCCTCACTCCTAAGAGCATTCCATTTGAGACACAGAGAAGCTAAGGCTTTCAAACGTTTGCACAGATATTGACGGGTTGGAATAGGAAACCAGACGTACTGCTTCAATCACTATGTGTGACTCAGCTGCCTGCTCTGGGGTTGACGCTCTCAGATAGACCTCTGCTTTCTTCACACGCACCAGGACCTTCGGGGTTATCTTACCTCATCTATTTGTAAAACAATGCATTTCCATGGTTTTCTTTATTGAAAATGCTGAGGAGCTGAGAAGTGGGACCGTGATTAAGATCAGTGGATGCTCTTGCAGAGGACCTGGGTTCGGTTCCCAACACTCACACGGTGACTCAGAACTGTCCTCAACTCCCAATCCAGGGGATCCAACACCCTCATCTGACCCCTTCAGGCCCTACACAGACATACATGTAGGCAAAAGACTCACCAAAATAAAATAAAAATAAAATGAAAAAGAGTTTAAATACATGCTGGTTCTAAGAATTGCTGGGCGAGAGAGAAATATTTTAGAAAGAAGGAAATATAAATGCTGGGGATGGCGGCTCTCCTGCCAGCACGGTACTGTGTATCTTGGTGCACGTGGAACATGATTGGATGTGACAGGCCAGGATGATGGGATGGTAGCTTGCACTGAGCAGCCAAGAACTCCGGCAGGTTATTAACAGCTTCTGGGAACACGGTACACAGAGTCTGTACAGAAAACTATTTGGCTGGGTGGCATGCCTCTCTCTGGGGGATTGTTGTTTAGTGGAGAGAGAAGAGCGGACGAGCAGAGGTGGCAGGCCAGCACAGCCTTCACAAGGACAAGAAAACAGGAAGAAATTAATGAAGCTGCAGCAGCCGGGACAAAAGTGTGTGGGAAGGAGTGAGACATGTGTTGTTTCGCCTACAATTTCAGCCAAATGGGCCTCCGTAGTCTGTTAGGAATGCCCCCTCCCCCACTTCTGGAAGGGAAATTAAATGGTAGCAGTTTAAGATGCATGCATGCTCTGTAACTCCTGTGTGTGCTTCCTGGTTAAAATGGACTTCCTTTGGGAATGACCACAGATGGCAAGGGAATTCATGGGTAACAGTCATAAAAGTGATATGGTGCCAGCACAGCATAGATGTGTAGAAAAACGGGATGGAATTGAGGATCCCAATGTAAGTCCACGCAAATACAGTTAACTGATTTCTGACAAAGACGCTAAAAATGCACACTGGAGAAAAGACCTAGTCCTCAATAAGCAGTACTTGGTGGTGTGTTTATAAAAAGATAAAGAGAGGGGAGAAATGTTCTATGGAGGTGTGGTGAGGCGTGGGGGAAGGGGGTGTCTCAGCAGGCCCATGCCAAGGCATCCCTCCCCGCTGAGGGACCAGCCACACAACGGTATAGTATAGAATAGAATAGAGTTTATTCAGGGCATGGGGAGTGGAGTTAAGAGGGTAGTAGAGGCAAAGAGAGAAAGAGAGAGAGAGAGAGAGAGACAGACAGATAGACAGACAGACAGACACAGACACAGACACACACACACACAGAGACACAGAGAAAGAGGAGAGAAGTAGAGGCTGATCATGATCATGTGGAGAGAGGGGAAGGAGCAAGGGGACAGAGAGGGAGCAAGAAGACAAGAGAGCAAGAAACCAAGGGGAGGGGGGTAAGCAGCCCCTTTTATAGTGGGCCAGGCCTACCTGGCTGTTTGTTGCCAGGTAACTGTGGGGTGGAGCTTAGAATGCCACGCTTGGGAAATGGGATGTCAGTGTGTAAGAAGGAAACTAGATATTTATCTCTTAGTCTGCACAAAGCTCAACTCCAAATGTGTCAGGGAACTCAACAGACCTGATGCCCAGGAAGTGCCGGAGGAAAAGGTAGAGAGAGCCTGGTGTTTTAACTTGCAGGCATGGGTGAGGGCTCTCTAAGAAAAGAAAGACCAACCTTCCACACATGGGATCTCATAAAACAACACAGCTTCTATACACTGTGAAACAAGTAAGTCACAACCCACACAGTGGCAGGAAGTCTCACCAGCTATTGGTCCAATAGAAGATTTGTGTCCATAATATACCAAGGACTCAAAAAACTAAACATTAAGAAAACAAATAGCGGCTAGAAAGTGGGCTGCGGGACTGAACAGTAAATGCTTGAAAGGAAGAATGCAAAATGTCCAGGAAATACTTTTTCAAATGTGATCAGCAAGCTGATCGTCAGAAGGAGAGTTGGTGGGTGTGCAAATAAGTGAAGCCATTTTGGAAAGCAGTCTTTTGGTTTCTCAAACAAACAAAAGAACCCTATGGCGTGCAGCAGAAAGATGTCATATACATATTTGTGCTCATTGTGCACTGTCTTCTAGACAAGACATAGTTATCAAACTCATGAACAGCATCTCTAGTGACCTACACAAGACTTGCAGAAGCCTGGGTTATGACGTAGATCAGGAAGTTGCTGTTCAAGCCTCACTCCCACTGAAGAGTGATTGACAACTGATAGCTACTGTGGGTGGGAGTATTGTTTTAAGGGCAGAGCCACTGGTAAGTTTCCCACGCTCCAGTGGGTAGCAACATACCCATGCATATATGGGAAGCACTAATTGGACTTATTGGATATCAAAAGAGAAAAGGAGATAGAAGAGACATAGAATTAGAATAGGGACAGACAGGGGGGAGTTGGGAGGGGAAATGAATGATGGATATGGTTATACTTCATTGTATACATGCATGAAAGTTTTAAGAATATACACAAGAAGAAAAGGAGGAGGAAGAGGAAGAGGAAGGGGAAGGAGGAGGAGGAGGAGGAGAAGGAGAAGGAGAAGAAGAAGAAAAGGAGAGGAAGAAGGAGAAGAGAAGGAGAGGAAGAAGGAGAGGAAGAAGGAGAGGAAGAAGGAGAGGAAGGAGAAGAAGGAGAGGAAGAGGAAGAGGAAGAAGGTGAAGGAGGATGAGGAGGAGGAGAAGGAGAAGGAGAAGGAGAAGAAGGAGAAGAAGGAGAAGAAGGAGAAGGAGAAGAAGGAGAAGAAGGAGAAGAAGGAGAAGAAGGAGAAGAAGAAGAAGAAGAAGAAGAAGAAGAAGAAGAAGAAGAAGAAGAAGAAGAAGAAGAAGAAGAAGAAGAAGAAGAAGAAGAAGAAGAAGAAGAAGAAGAAGAAGAAGAAAAGAAGATAGATCATTATGGTCAGGTATAGTGGGAGACAGGGCTGTGATGTCATTGGTAAGAGAGCCTGGGCTGCTCCAGGTCCTGTAAATAGCACATGCTTAGAGACCTTAAATGGAATATGGGTGATGTAGTGTTCATATCCATGTGCTCTTTCACTTTGGCCTAATTTTTAGAATGTGATGCTCTCATTTACAGCTAGCACTTCAAACACATTTGCACCAAGGTGTTAATGGTTCTCGAGTCTCCTCTTGGTGTTAAGCAGTGTTGCAATCCTTAACTGTCACATTTGGTGGGGAAGAATGAAGAAGGGGAGCAGAGAGAGACAGAGAGAGAGACATAGACAGACAGAGACAGGCAGAGACATAGACAGAGAGAGATTATGTACTCCTACTTACAGTATATCATTATCTATAACCAAGAGGCCAAAACAAGCCAGTATATGTTAATGGATGAAAATCCATACCCACGATATGGGTTCTATACACACAGTGGGAATTTAAATCATCTCATTCATAAATTGAGACTATAAATGACCTAAAACCATCAACAGAAGTATATATTTTCAAACCATTTGGGAGGTTACCTCTATAAAAGTAACACTCCCAGAATTACCATATCAGATGTGATCCAGTCATATCCTCTTTATCCTGATGGAAGTTCAATAGGCTGGAGAGCCATGGAATAACTTCAGGCTTAAAGAACAGGTCATTCATTCTCATGAATGCTACAACATGGGTAACTCCTGTGGCTATTCAATGAAGGAAACAAGCTAGTCAGCAAGATGAATATCTCAGTGATTCCACTTACAGAGATACCCAGAGACAGAAAGTAGAGCTATGCTTTCCAGGGAGTGAGGAAAGAGCCTCTGGTTCCATAAGTCACTGTCTGAATTGGGAGCTTTCCCCCAAGGTTCATGAGTTTGACCACTTGGTCCCTAAAGATTGGTGGTGCTGGGCTGGGGGAATGACTCAGCGGCTAAGAGTACTGACCGCTCTTCCGAAGGTCCTGAGTTCAAGTCCCAGCAGCCACATGGTGGTAGAATCTGATGCCTTCTTCTGGTGTGTCTGAGAACAGCTACAGTGTACTTACATATAATAATAAATAAATCTTTGGGCTGGAGTGAGCAGAGCTGGAGCGAGCAGAGGTCCTGAGTTCAATTCCCAGCAACCACATGATGGCTTACAACCATCTGTACTGCTACAGTGTACTCATATACATAAAGTAAATATATATATATATATATATATATATATATAATAGAGAGAGAGAGAGAGAGAGAGAGAGAAAGAGAGAGAGAGAGAGAGAGAAAGAGAGAGAGAGAGAGAGAGATTCAGATTGGTGGTGCTGCTGTGGAAGTTTGGGGACATGGAGCCTAGGAGGCAGACACATTCTCTGCTTCAGTTCCTGCCTTCAGGTTCCCACCTTGAGCACCTGCCCTGCCTTTCCTAAATAAGCCCTCAGCTCCTTCAAGTTGCTCTTGGTCAGGGTGTTTCTCAAAACAGAGGAGTAAACTAGAATGAGCAGCCAAGGATTCTGTCCAGAGAGTACACTGGCCTGAGTCTCTCTGGGCATGGAGCCTTCTAAGGACATCTGCTTTTGGAAGCTACATTGTTTTTCCCTGCACAAGAGTCCCACTTAACAGATTACCACAGAACAGTCGCCTAACGCAGCCAATTAAATTCTAACAACCCGTGACTATGCAAGAACATGCAAGGAAGGGAATCACATACAGATGCCCGGAGAGATTGTGTGTGCAATCAGACGCACTTCTGTTTGTGAAAATGTTCACACAGGAAATTCATAAGATCTATGAACCTTCCCAACAGTCTAGGCCACACAGGAGGCTCAGCGTCTTAGCTACATTCACATCACTATGAGGAGAGTATCTCCGTGAGAAGAGTATCAACAAGATAGGACGGGGTTTGGCTCAGGGTTTCTTTGGGTTTCTGGAGGCAGGAGTGTATCGCAGAGGCTGCTCACATCACAGCTGACCAGGAGGCAGAGCAAGCAGTAGAGACTTGGTTATAACCTTTAAAGGCTTGCTTCTAGTGACCCAGTTCTACCAGGTAGGCCTCCTCTTAAAGTTCCATAGTTCCCCCCTAAATAGTGGCAACAGTTGGGAGACAATAGTTCGAAGGAGGAGCCTCAAGGACAGTGTAGGTTCTCTTCCTAATATTGATCTTCCCTTTACTCTCTCAGATGACTTAAATCCTCAGGACAGAAGCTGAGATGCCGTGGCTAGGTGCTTGACCTGACTGAGGTCATGAGGAATGAGAAAACGGCAGGCACACATACAGAAAAGTTGGGGTTTGGTGGGTCATATGCTCGCATAGAGCCAGGGAATTAACGTGGCTGAAAACACACTATAGATGACATAGTGAGGAAGCAGGTGAGCTAATCTTGAGGGGGAGAGGGGATCTCTGTAGGAAAGCAGTTCCAGGCTGCAGTCATCAAGGAGGAGGGAGCTGGGGTGGATGCCTCATGCACTCAGCCTCTGTGCTTGGACGGGGAGGGGGGGAGAAGACACATTCACTCAGGACTTTAGAAGCTTCCCACAACTGAAACAGCAGTGGGGGAAAGTAAGTCACTCGTAGCAGATGTTTGCTTCATGTGAACATGTAGCATAGGCTTGCCTTGTGATCATCCTGCCTCAACCCACCCCACTCCCACCCCACTCCCACCCTACTCCCACCCCACCCCACCCCAACCCTATGCTGGATTACAGGGAGACATCACCTGCATGATCCAGGTCTATTCTCCCCCACCTCTTCCGTCTTAGTTAGGGTTAATTATTGTGATAAAACACCACAACTAAAAACAAGTTGGGGAGGAAGAAAGGGTTTATTTCATCTTACAACTCTCAGGACATACAGGGAAATCAGGACAGGAACTCAGGGTAGGAACTGAGGCACAGGCCATAGAGGGATGCTGCTTACTGGCTTGCTCCTTATGGCTTGCTTATACAGATTAGGTCCACCTGCCCAGGCGTGGCACTATCCACAGTGGGATGGGTTCTCATGCATCCCAATCACTAATCAATAAACTGTTGGAGAGATTTGCCTACAGGCCAGCCTTGTGGAGGCCTTTCTCAATTGAGGTTCCCTCTTTCCAAATGACTCTAGCTTGTGTCACATTGACAACAAACTAAGCATGACTCTCTCTCCCTCCCTCCCTCCCTTCCCTGTCTACTTTTCTCCCTTCCTTTGTCCCTCCTTCGCTCCCTCCTCCCATTCTCTTTCCTTTGAACAATCCAATTGCTCACACAGACACAATGCTTTCCTTTTGCTTCCCTCCGATTGTAAACCTCTGCACTTCTTGTTTGAAACGCCCTCACAGACATCCTCAGACTAATATTCAGACAAATGCCTGAACTTGCCGTAGTGCAGCAAGGGACACACGTCAGCCTCACAGAGCTGGGAGCTCTTCCACCTGGCCTTGATAAGTAATGGATGCATTCTTCAGACCCTTGCCACAATCCTTGGTGTTCATTCATTTTGCATGAGCTGGTTGCTGCCCCAGCTTGGATAGCCCCATGCATCTACCTTGCATTCTGGGGACTTGCTGTTTGGGCCTAGTGGTTTCTGCTGCAGCCTCCTAGGAAGATGTTACCCTGACTAGGTCACTGCTTCCAATATGTCTGTCCTAAGTTACAAGTGCTCTGAGAACACAAATAGCCCTGTGCTAAACTGTGATCCATCTTTCCACCCACGGATTAAGAATGTTTCCACCAATGGGCAGTGGTGGCACACACCTTTAATTCCAGCACTCAGAAGGCAGAGGCAGGCAGATCTCTGTGAGTTCAAGGCCATCCTGGTCGGTCTACAGAGTGAATTCCAGGACAGTCAGGGCTACACAGAGAAATCCTGTCTCAAAAAAATAAAAAAAATCAGAAGAAAAATAATGTTTCTACCTTCCTACATTTTACTCCAGTCTTGGGAGCTACATGAGCCCAGACTCTGTGTTGGCTTAAGAATTCACATCTTACATTGTCTGCTCCAACGACTGATCCTTCAGGCATCCAGAAGGCTTCAGACATCCAGAAGGCTTCAGACATCCAGAAGGCTTCAGATATCCAGAAGGCTTCTCTTTGCAGAGTGCTCAGGCTCAACCTCCAGAAGGAAGAAGTGCAGATGATCTCTGGTCTCACATGCACATGGATCCACCCTCAAATATATGTGTGTAAGTATATCCAGGTGTATTTGAAACATGTGAACCTATCACTTGTGTACACACACAAAAAGCATTCTCAAATAATCACAACTGCACCTAGATGACAATTTTTTACTATTTGTTCCTTTTAGAATTTAACTTTTGTTATGGTCAAATATCACTTATTAGCATATATATAAACTATAGCTTATAATGAGTTCTGGGTATGATATAGTCTTTTAATGTATTTAGTGGGTAAAGTATCCTTACATATCTTTTAAATTAATTATTTATTTTTATGTTTTTATTAAAGAGGACCAGCCTCTTCTTTTTTTTAAAAAAAAGATTTAGTTAGTTAGTTAGTTAGTTAGTTAGTTAGTTAGTTTACGTATGTGCATACACTGTCACTGTCTTCAGACACACCAGAAGAAGGTATTGAATCCCATTACAGATGGTTGTGAGCCACCATATGGATGCTGGGAATTGCACCCACATCTTACGGAAGAGCCAGTCCTCCTAACTGCTGAGCCATCTCTCCAGCCCCATCTCCTTATATCTTTAACCTGACCATTTTTTAAAGAAAATTGTCAATCAGGTTGGAGTGAAAAGATGTCAGGAGCTCAGGTATTTTTTAATGTGATTTTGTGAGGTACACAGTAGGGGTTATGTTGTGGATGATAAAAAATGATGTTTCAAATTTTGATAATTAGCTATGATTGACAGAAAGATGTAGGAGGCATGCTTAGCTTAAATATCTTCACATATGCTGCATGAACTTCGTCTTTTTAAAAACAACACTCGGGCCAGCAAGATGGCTCAGGGGATTTAGCCACATGATGTCAAAATTAACTACGTGAGTTTGACACTTAGAACCCACTACCTCAACTTTTCCTCTGACTGCCATGTGCATATAGCAAGATCTACATTACACTCAATAAATAAATAAATACATGTATGTCTTAAATAATTAAGATGAAAATGAAACTCTTGCTTATATTACCATTTGTACAGTAATTTTCTGTCCTCTGATTTGAACATATGTGAAATAATGCCTTCTTATGAATAAATGGAAGGCATGAATGAAAATTGCTACAAACAACGAGATTGACGTGGCTTCATATAGAGAATTCATTAAATTAATCTTGGTTCTTGGGTGACATTTGGAAAGTCAATCCCAAGAGCATATGCCATATAGAAGGATCTGTGATTCAGATTTGAAAACTGTTATTCAAAAGTATAAGCACACATTAGTTACTTGGATAAAAGTGAGGAGTTTTTCAGGAGTATGGTAGTAGAGACATTTGAGCAAATCTGCCCACACGTTCAAGTTAGCGCTGGCTTGGTCTGTTTAATAATCCTCACACTCAGCAGTGGGAGAGAGGATGCTTAATTACTTCAAAGACCCAGGGAATAGCAGTGAGATCTTTATTAACACAGGCATTTGTGCCTTTCCATGTTCCTTCCTTTGATAAGCTCATTATTGCCTTGCTGGAGAGCATCCTTTTCAGGACCGTGGACAGCTCCACGTCGGCGGGTGTGTTTTTCCTGTCCTCATTCTTCTGCTTGCAGAATTTTTACAACAAATCCGACCTGAAAGATTAACTCTTTTCATCTCCACTTGGTAGAACTGTTGGTGTACACAACCACATGCTGACAATATTAAAACACCAGCTTTTGTACAGTCAGTCCCAGAAAAGGATTACTTAAAGCGACTGGGTTTTTATCACCCTGTTGTTGCTGTTCTGTTAATAGCACACACCTCTAATCTCAGAACTCCAAAGGCAGAGGTAGGTGGGTCTCCTGGTCTATAGACCGAGTTTCAGGAGAGACAGGGCTACAAAGAGAAAGACAGAGAATGAGAGACAAAGAGGCAGAGAGAGAGATAAATAAAAAAATGACTCTATTGCTTAGTATCTGTGTTGTATAGCCATAGCATCCTGCTCTGTAAAATGATTATAAATGTGTCTTCTAGGCAGTCGTAAACTTGTTGATAAGGCAGATGAAGTGTATATTTCCAACTTGAAGATAAATAAACAATCCATAGGGCTTGGATTGGCAAGGTGGCTCAGAGATCAGGTCTTTGGCTAATCTTACAGAGGACCTAGGTTCAGTTCCCAGCACCCACACAGTAGCTCACAACCATCTGAAGCTCTAGTTCTAAGGCATCTGATGCCCTCTTTTGGTTCCACAGAGACTAGGCTTACACACGGTACACACACATGCAACGCAGGCAAAACACATAAAGTAAAATAGATAAATCCCTTTTAAGAAAAATCAGAGTTCTGTAGATGATAGCAATTGGGCTAGTGTTTGATCTGCATGCACCTTGCAGAGACAGCTACAAAGAAGCTGATGATGATCCCCACATGAGTGGGCTGTGACTCGCATGAGCTCAGGTCCTAACAACGACATCTCACATGCATACCCTTTAAAGAAGAGTAACAAAGACAGTGTGCATGCCCTTTGATCCCCTCCCAGATCATGCAATTTAAGTATTAACAAAACCATTCGTATGCAGCTGGATCATTTGAACCAGGATTTGGCCACCTTAGCAAACTAAAGCATGTATTCAATTTTTAGCCTTCTAGACCCTTTGTGTCAGTCTCTCCCTTTCTGTACCCATCTCCCATCCTCAGATAGTATTGATATCACAGGTATGCATTCTCCTCCAGTTTGTGTAGGATGTTGTGTGCCAAGATCTACATGAAAAGGCAGGCACTTACCCGGAGAAGGCAGGCATAAAGCGAACAATTGTCACAAAGTGGTAGTGTTAGTTAGTTAGTTAGTGTTATGACCACTTTCCTGCTTAGAGAAGGGAAAAGAACATCCATAAGACTGAAGGACTCATGCAAAGTAGAAGCAAAGATCAACAGCAGAGATCTTGAACCAGACATGGTGACACACAGGCTTAATCAGGAGCCATAGACAGGTTAATCTATGTGAGTTCAAGGCAAGCTTGGTCTGCATTGCAAAGCCCAAGCCAGACAGTGAGTTGTGGTAAGACCCTAGCTCAAAAAAAGCCTTTACCATCATAATTTCCAATTCAGGTTACCCCTGAACTAGATGCAGAATGGCCAAACCAGCCCTCTGTGAAATAAAATGTTAGAATTTTCTTAATGCTTAGTTATTCATGTTTGGTTCATGTATTAGTGTTCTCTAGAGGAACAGAACTTATACAATGAATATGTGTGTTTCTGTGTGTGTGTGTGTGTATGTGTGTTTCTGTGTGTGTGTGTGTGTGTGTGTGTGAGAGAGAGAGAGAGAGAGAGAGAGAGAGAGAGAGAGAGAGAGAGAGATTAGAATAACTTACAGGCTGTGGCTGTGGTCCAGCTAATCCAACAATGGCTGCTTATGAATGGAAGGTTCAAAAATCCAGTAGTTGTTCAGTCCACAAGGCTGGATATCTCAGCTGGTCTCCATATACACTGGAATCTTAAAGAATTAGTCTCTAATGCCAGTGAAGGGATGGACTTGTTAATGAACTTAGAGCAAGCAGGCAAAGAGCCAAAGCTTCCTTCTTCCATGTCCTTATATAGACTTCCAGCAGCAGGTGTGCTTAGAGATGATTAGAGAAGAGGGGATTCTTCCTGTTGCAGGATATTTGACCACACTCTGAACCCCAATGTTGTGTTATATTTACTAGAAAAACCTATTTCTAGTTGTGGTGCGGCTCAGCCTTAGCACACACCTTTTATCACTCTGGCTGGAGTACAGTCATAACCTTAGTACTCACCTGTAATCCCAAACAATGAAGGTAAAGTTAGCTTGTAGAAGGAAGCAACCATGTTTAAAAGTGATGTCTAGTTGAGTGGCAGACAAAGTGACGAATCAGAGAAAGATTGATAGAATAGGATACTCCCAACTCTTATAAGAGAGAGGAAAAGGCTACTTAAGAGTGAGCACACAGAGAGAGGAGACAGTTTGACTGGGAGGGTTTTGCAGAGACAGGTTGAAAAGAGAAAACAAGCTAGACACCAGTAAAGACAGAATGAGCCAGAGAATGAGAAGGAGTCAGAGGATTAGGTTAGTTTGAGACCAAGTGGAGTAAAAAAAAAAAAAGAAAAAAAACAAAAAACAAAAAACAAACAAACAAAGACAGAGGCCAATAGAGAAGCCAAAGCCAGTCATCTTGGACATGAGCTTGAGCCAGAGCAGCTGAGTTGACCAGGCAGCCAGAGATCAGAAAGAATTCAGCAGTATGTCTCAGAGGCTGAAAACACTCTAGGCCTAGGTAAGACTGTATGGAGGCTAAAAGCTTCCAGGGCTTTTGTGCGCGTCCAACTCGGACGCTGCAACAGGATCCTTCTGCACACATTTATTGGGAGAGCTTGATTGTAGAGGCGAATAGACCCTGAGCCCAGCACTGGTGCTGCTTTATATAGGCCTAGGAGAGGCGTGTCTCATACCCGGATTGGTTGTGCTTGGTTGATGCTTACCACCTCATTTGCATTCCTACATCTGATTGGTTACTTTCTCTCTCATCTGATTGGTTAACTTCTCTCTCTTCTGATTGGTTAACTTTCCTCTCATCTGATTGGTCAATTTCTCTCTCATCTGATTGGTCAATTTCTTTCTCATCTGGTTGGTCAATTTTGGTTAGTTCTCAAAACCTCATCTTGGCAAAAAACTTTCCTGCCTATGTATGCGTGGTGGCCAGCAGAAGCCTGTGCCACTCTGCAACGGCACATGTGGCTTCCCACACAGGGCTAGGCCTAGGTTAGCAGACGGGAGTTGACAAACATTTTGTGCAAGTAAGAGTTACTTTTACATCTTTCCACCTCAAAAGATCTGAATTAAAGGTTTGTCTTCCCACCTCAAAGAGCTGGATTAAAAGTGGATCTTCCCACTTCAAATTAAGCAAAAATCTATCACAGATGTGCCCCTCCAATTCTAAGGTTTTAGTTCATTCCAAATATAGTCAAGTTGACAACCAAGAATAACCATCATGGTCCATAAGGGATGGACACATCAAAATTGTTCTTTAAAAATTAATCAACATAGAGAAAATCTTCTAGGAGGGAAATAAAATATACAGCCTAAAACTCTACACAATCATATACTAGAATGCACAAAAAGTTTAAAATGTGGAGTGTTTTGGTTTGGTTGGGTTTTGAGGTTTGAACTGTAAGTGAAGAAAGCTTGTGGAGCAGCAAGTGGGCAAACGGGTATTGTGGGGACGTGGGCAAGCAAGAATGTGGGCAAGCGGGAATTCTGGCAAGCAGGGATATGGGGATGCAGGGATGAGGGCAAGAGGGGATGTGGGCAAGGGGAAATGCGAGCAAACGAGGATGTATGGATGTGGGGAAGCAGGGATGCAAGCAAGTGGGCAGGCAGAGATGCAGGGATATGAGCAAGGGGGGATACAGGGATGCCTGTGTTTGTTCTTTCTGCTCTGGGCTGTGGGTGTGATGTTTTCAATCCCCACAAAACTGAAATGTAACCTGGAACTGTAAGATAAAGGAACCCGTTCTACTTGTCAGCGAATTTTTATCACAACAGCAGAAAACAAACTGGAACACAAAGCCTCCCATATATTAGCAGAGGGAAGAATATCCCACTCGACTCCAGATCAACAAAGAAAACACACCGGTGAACAGAGTATCCAACAAACACAGAATACAACCTGCAGAACCTTCTCTAAAATAGATAACCCCATTGGCCACAAATCAAGTCTCACCAAATGAAAAAGGATCAAAGCAAGTCCATATAACTTATCAGACCGTAGTGAAATGAAACTAAAAATCACAGGATAAACTACAAACGATATAGAGGGGCTTTGCTTGAAGACTGAACAATACACTCGGGAGTAACCCGAATCATTAAGGGAATAAGGGAGGACACTGACACTGCTCCTAAAACCGAAGGGAAAAATGGAAATATAACTTTACAGACCCTTTGGGATAGAGTTAAAACAATTCTAAGCAAACCGGTTTATAAATTTGAGTGCTTACTTTAGAAAGAAAGAAAGAAAGAAAGAAAGAAAGAAAGAAAGAAAGAAAGAAAGAAAGAGGGAAGGAGGGAGGGAGAGAGAGAGAAGGGAGGAAGGAAGGAAGGAAGGAAGGAAGGAAGGAAGGAAGGAAGGAAGGAAGGAAGGAAGGAGAGAGAGGAGAGAGAGAGAGAGAGAGAGAGAGAGAGAGAGAGAGAGAGAGAGAGAGAGAGAGAGAGAGAGAGAGAACAGGGCTGGAGCAATGGCTCAGTGGTTAAGAGCACCGACTGCTCTTCCAGAGGTCCCAAGTTCAATTCCAGCAACTACATGGTGGCTCACAACCATCTGTAATGGGGTCCGATGCCCTCTTCTGTTGTGTCTGAAGATAGCTACAGTGTACTCACATACAAAAGATAAGTAAATAAATCTTTAAAAACAAAAAAGAAAACAGAATTAACTTAAAGAGCCTAATGATATAACTCATGTCTGAGAGAAACAACAACAATTCAAATCCTAAACAGTAGATGCAAGAAATATTAAATATCATGACAGAAATTAATGAAGTAGAGACTAAAGCAAAAAAAATACGCAGAATAAATCAAATAATTGGACACAGAAAAAAGATAACCAAGTTTAACCAACATGTCTCTAATTAGCTAACAGAAAAAGAGAGAAGACCTAAATTAATTAAACTGAAGACGAAAACGAAGACTTATCAGAGGTTCCATTGAAACCCAGTCATTGGGGAATCCTTGGAAAACATTCTTTTAAAAAGAAGAAGACTCCAGGGAAAATGAGCATGAATGCTATTAGTTTCATTCTGGGGATGCAGATTTGGTTTGATCTATGTAAATCAAGACAGGTAATAGAGTGCTTGGGTAGAAATCACACAGCTATATCAATGGATGCAGAAAAGGACTTTGACATGATTCAGCATCTCTTCATGATAAAAGATCCAAGGGAACCAAGAACAAACAATTCAACACAATAAAAGCCATACAGGGCAACCTTACAGTTAGCATGATGCTGAGTGGGAAAAATGAAACACACGGCTCTGAAAGAGAGCAGGCACCCTTCCTCCCCTCTTACTCAAGACAGTACTTGAAGTCAGCCAGGGCAATAAGACAAGAGGAGGAAATAAAAGCGAGCCCGATAGAAAAGGGAAGAAGTGGAATTTGCCCTTTATGCAGATGACATGACCCTGTACCTAAAAGACTCTGAGTGCTCTAAAGTCCCCATCAGAACACCCATAGACCCCATCAGCTCATTCATCAAAGTATCAGTTAGAATAAGTAAAAAAAGCCTTTAACCTAAGATGCATAATTAGACTGCGAATTAAGGAAAAAGACTTGAAACTAAGCTGAGGCCATTTGCTCCAAATCTGTACTCTTCCAATTCCCCACAGTCTTGACGTTCTAATACACTAGTCAGTCCATGCACACTCTTTAATGCTGGTAGTGTTTGTTTGCTTGTTTCTGGAAAGTTCAGTTCACATGTCTTTCATTGGCATATTAGAAACTGGCCGTCCCATCCTACTGGGGTTGCCCAATAGACATCTTTTGTCCTAAAAGCTCAAATCTCACTTCTCTAAGGTTCATACATTCCTGATATGCACACACACAAAAAAAGAGTCATTATGTCATAACAGAAAAAAATACATGTTTTCTTCTGAAAAGGCATTCCTTGATGAGATAGGATGACTCTCCTTTGTGCGTAGGAGGCAGCACTTTAATGGGTCTAATGGCCCCTCTTTCCTTTGTTCTCATTTTCTGTTTGAGGGTTTCCAGAGACAGGATCTCATGCAGTTATCCAGGGTAACCTCAAACTCATGATAAAGTCCAGACTATCCCCCTGACTCAGCCTCACAAGTGCTGAGGTTACAGGTTTGAGCTACCATGCTCTCTCTCCTTACAGAGATCCTTTTCTGCCAATAGTGAGCTTTGTCTGAGCATCAGTGGGATTTGCAAAAGGAATGAAGAGCCAGGGTGTATTCACTTACATTACTATGTTATCTGTTCTACCCCAGGGCTGCCCAAGAAGGAAGGAGTCCTGGCATCAGGAGCCTGTAAGCTTCCAAATGCAGCTCTGAATGGAGATCAGGACTCAACGCCAAGGTCAGCATCAGTACAACATCTATTTCCTTTGCTTGAAATCTGGCAGGAACTATGTCAGAGCCATCCAGGGCTTCCCCAAGCTGGTTCGGCCTCCTGGGAGGGGAAGAGTGTATCTCTTCATTGAGTCAGGGGCTTAGGATAGAAGGTGTGATGGTTTGTATATCCTTGGACCAGGGAGTGGCACCATCTGAAGGTGTGGCCTTGTTGGAATAGGTGTGACCTGGTTGGAATGAGTGTGTCACTGTGGGTGTGGGTATAAGATCCTCACCTAGTTGCCTGGAAGTCAGTCTTCCACTAGCAGCCTTTGGATGAAGACATAGAACTCTCAGCTCCTCCTGCGCCATGCCTGCCTGGATACTGCCATGCTCCCACCGTGACAATAATAGACTGAACCTCTGAACCTGTAAGCCAGCCCCAATTAAATGTTGTTTTTTATAAGACTTGCCTTGGTCGTGGTGTCTGTTCACAGCATTAAAACCCTGACTAATACAGAAGTTGGTACCAGGAGTGGGGTATTGCTGTGATAGGCCTGACCATGCTTTTATTGGAAAGAATGTGGATTTTTGGACTTTGGGTTTGGAACTCAGTGAAATGCTTTAAATGGGGCTTAATGGGTCATCCTAGTAGGAATATGGAAGACTTTGTTGCTGGGAGTAATTTGAACTGTGTTGACCTGGCCCAAGAGATTTCAAAGGAGAAGAATTTCAGTATGTGCCATAAAGACTGTTTTTGTGGTATTTTGGTGAAGAATGTGGCTACTTTTTGCCCTTGTCTGAAAAGTTTGCCTGAGGCTAAGGTGAAGAGACTTGGATTAATTGCATTAATTGCATTGACAAAGGAAGTTTCAAAAAAGCCCAGCAGAGACTTTGTTCTCTGGTTAAGTCTCACAAAGAGAAGTTTGAACAAGCATAGCAAGCTTAGAAAGGAAACATATAAAATATATGGTTCGAGTATTAAAGGAGTACCAGGAAGTGAAATGGAGCAAAATCTTGTGTTCTAGGAGATAACAAATTAAGGGAGTGGGACCTTGGGGCAAGATTCTACCCAGCTTAATTAGATCCAGGCATGGTGGTACACACCTTTAATCCCATGAGACAGGCATGCTGATCTCTGCATTCAAGGTCAATCTACAGAGCAAGAACCAGGATATCCAAGCTTTGGCAGTGAAGGATTTAGAAAACATAAAGCTAGTGATAATGTAATAGTACAAGGGAATCATATTCTAGTTCCTGTAAGCAGCAGAACTCGGCAGCTTCAGCCATGTGGCTCTGGATCTAGAGTTAAGAATGGAAGGAACTACTGGGAAAATTGATGCTGGTTAGCTGGAGCTAAGGAATTAGCAGTGATTAAGAAGAGACCAACATCACTGAGGTGAAATCTTCTGGAAAGTGTTTTCTGGAAACACAAAGAAGCTGTGCTCCAGAGATACCCAAGGTTGTACCTCATGCTGCGGTTGGACTTGGTAATGTGTAAGAGTCACTCAGGTGGTACTTTTTAGTGAAGGAATGAAGGGATCATGGAGAGAAGCTGAGGCTTAGCATTGTGAGAGGCCAGGGAAGGCCATTGGAGAAGGTGAAGCCTCAGCTGTAGTTGATGGCCCAGGACTGAAGGGGTCATGCAAAGGATTTGAGGCTTGGTACCCTGAAGAGAGCCTATGAGAGGCTATTGGTGAAGCCTAGTTGGAGTGGAACACTCCAGTGTATTGGAGATGTCAGTACCATGGGATGATCACCAAGAACAGCAGATGTAGTGGAGTGGATCAACCTGAGCTTAGAGTGCTACAGAGGGCAGAGCTGGAAAAGTGATGCCAGCCCTTAGGAGGAGTCCAAAAGATCAAGTGGAATCCCAGACACTGAAACAAGAAGCTGTAACATTGAAATTGCCTTGGAGACTCAAAGAAGTTAAAGATGCCAGAGCCATGTGATACGTGCTGAGGAAAGCTGCTAACAGGGAGTGGAACCAGCCCAGGAGAAAGCAGTTTGTTGCAGTCAACAAAGATGAAAAAGGAGTGGAGATCTGAAGACCGCTTTGACATCAGCCATGGAGATGCAGAGTTTGGAGTTTGCCCAGCTGGTTTCCTGCCTTGCTTTGGGGATTACAGTTAATTAAGTTGAATGAATCTCAGAAGAGACCTTGAACTTTGGACTTTTAACATTGTTGCGACTGCTATAGACTATGAGGACTTTGAAAGTTGGACTAAATGCATTTTGCATTATGCTATGTTTAAGTATGGCCCCCATAGACTCATGTTTTTGAACAAGTCTATGGGGACCAGGGAGTGGAATATGATGGTTTGTATATCCTTGGACCAGGGAGTGGCACCATCTGAAGGTGTGGCCTTGTTGGAATAGGTATGACCTGGTTGGAATGGGTGTGTCACTGTGGGTGTGGGTATAAGATCCTCACCCTAGTTGCCTGGAAGTCAGTCTTCCACTAGCAGCCTTTGGATGAAGACATAGAACTCTCAGCTCCTCCTGTGCCATGCCTGCCTGGATACTGCCATGCTCCCACCTTGATAATAATAGACTGAACCTCTGAACCTGTAAGCCAGCCTCAATTAAGTGTTGTTTTTTTTATAAGACTTACCTTGGTCATGGTGTCTGTTCACAGCAGTAAAACCCTGACTAATCAGAAGGGGATGATCTGGAAGGCAGAAAGGTTGATCCAGGATTATTCTAAAGTTACTGTATGGAAGTAACTCAGAAACCACAGATTGCAGAATTTGTGCCTCAAGAACGGACTGACGCTGCATGCTTACTGATCGTGGCAGGCAACCCAGACCAAACTAGAGGGAAGTGTCCAGATTCCCAGCATCAGAGATTCCAAGAGTTTTGTTCCTCTGGGCCCTTCCCATGGGGCTGAATGATGGCATGATAAGCAGTACTGTTACCAGTCCCTCACCTCTCCTGTCAGCCTCCTGGTGCCACTGATTCACTGAGTATGCCTATTTAACAGAGGGAAAAAAAATCAAAGCATAGAAAGTACAATTTCTCATGCTCTCACACCAGTGAAGTTGGGGTTCAAATTATTTGAAATGAAAAATTCCATATCCTGTGTTCCCTCCTGGCTGAAGTTTTCCTATTAAAATAAACCAAGAAAAATCAATATGAGGGAAGGAAGTGACCTTTAACGACTGTCTAGTCATAAAGTGGAATCGTATATTTAGCCTGTCAAGAGAAGGACTTTCAAATAAGGCCATGCATTTCACAATCTTTGTTTATACTTTATTATTTGACAAGTTCAAGGTTGCCTGGAAACAACCAGCAGGCAAAAAGAAAGAAAAGAAAAACCAATATCACATCTTTTTAAAAATATATACATACTTTTAATTGAATTTATTACTTGGATAGGAATTCTGGGGTCAAAATTCTAACTTTCTATGATCCTCAGAATGTTAGCTTCTTTTTCGCACTGACCAGATCCATTTGAAATGACATTGTGGAGCCTTGAACAGAATGTATGTTGTCTTGGCTCCATTCTTTTCTTCCGCCCCGTCTAGATTCCTCTCTTTTCAGCCTGAACTGCCATTCTCAGTTGAACCGTTCGTGTTGTGGACTGCGGGCAGGCCGCAACAGTTGGCGCCAGAACTGGGACCTGAAGAATGGCAGAGGGATGCTAAGAGAAACGACTGCTGTGTGGAGCTCCACAAGAAAGGAAAGGATCTTCGTATCGGAGGAGCATCGGAGCAACGGACAGGTACACATGCTAGCGCTAGCCTAAAAAATTTCAGTTTTGTAAAGTGTTGCTGAGGATGCGGTAGGATACGAATCAAGTTTGAATCAGTGCTGACCCAACACTGTTTCTGCTTGGGGTCAGTAGTTCGTTAATCGGAACTAGATACGGAGACAGGCGGTGTGCCGCAGTTTTTTAGAAAGCTGCTTAGGTGGAAGAAGGAAGGGTTCATAGTCAGAAATCTTTTAGATAAGATAGATAGCTGTTGTCCATGGTTCAAAGAAGAAGAAACGATAGATTGTGGAACCTGGGAGAAAGTTGGTGAGGCCCTGAAGCGAGTTAGAGTTTGAGATTAAGCTTCAGAGGCTGAGTCTCTTAAGGTATTTCTAGTTTAGATAATGATTAATGTGGTTCCTATCCTAAATAGTAAAATTTAAGATAAGATATAAAGCAATGCCTCTTTATTAAAGCGTTAAAGCTTGCTTTAATAGGTATTCATAGGTATTAATTGATATCCAAACTTCGTAATATGATAGTAATGCTTCTAATATTGATTTTAACAGTGATAAATTGTTTTAAACATAGGTTTTGCTTTCCCAAAGTTGTAGATATTATCCTAACCTTGCACAAAAACTTAAAAATTATGGTTAAAACTGCCATTGTTCCATTGACTGCAGCTTGCAGTTTGATTGCAAATTTAAGATTAATGCTCAGATTAAAAAGTATTTTACCTTTGAGTCAATACAGGGCTCTGGGCAGTCCCAGAGCGGCTTGTGGCCCTTTCTTTTGTTTTGCAAACAATGCCTAAAAAAGTTTTTCCCTGTGTTCAAGAAAATTTCTTTTTAACAGTGTTACAGATATATTCAGATGTTTAAAATAATGCTTAAATTCAAAGATTTTTGCTTCTAGTAAACTGGTAATCACTAGAAAATTTTGCCTCTATGTATGGCTAATATAGCTTTACATTATGTAAGAAAAATGTTTATTGTTTCTGCTTCTTTACAAGAAGCCAAAAGTTTTAATCTTTCAGTATATATTGTTTCCTAAGTGGAAAGTATTTTATTAACTAATGCTTCTCAAGGGAAGTTTACCTTAAATCCTTGCTTGTCATTTTTCCAGTTTAGACTAGCTTCTAGCCTTTTAACTTTATGGCAATAGTACATCAGAGACTGTATATTCAGACTTAGTAAAATTAGTCATTTAATAGAGTCATAATGATTTTTCACTCTTCTTCAGTGTGACCAGCCATTCTAACTCAATCTTAGACTGGTCTAATATTCAGTTCAATTATTAGAGATTCCTATATTCTAAATTACCTAGCAAAGTTAATTCAGAGCATTTCCCCCAAGGTCACCAAAGGCTCATCTTGCCTTCACCTTATTTGTCCTAAACTTTTTGCAAACTGACATTAAAGGTCAGTCTGCAGCGGAACGCCACTGGCACCCAGTTACTTCTAATTCTTATGCATTGGTAAAATGGAAGGACGCCCTGACTAATAAATGGAAGGGTCCAGATCCAGTTCTAATCTGGGGAAGAGGCTCGGTTTGTGTTTTTTCACGAGATGAAGATGAAGCACGGTGGCTACCAGAGAGATTAATTCGTCAGGTAAACACAGATTCTGTCTCTTCTCGTAAGTATCATTCTAAAGACTAAAATTCCTCTTGAGCTGGGAGTGGAAGCTCTCAAAAAACACTGTTTTCCTCTGAGCCAATTCCCCTACAAGAGGCCAGATTAACTTTAGCTTTACAATTTGCATCTAAATAAAGTACCTTGACTTCTCCAAACAGAAAATTTACATTGCTACACTCTCATTGTTTAGAATTCTTCCTTTTCTCAAGCAGGTCAATCTACATTCTCCGGTTCTCCGCCCCTAAGAGCAAACAGGTGGTACTGCTAATCTCCCTTCCAAGGACATCCCAGCATGTGGCTTTTCAGTCTAAGATAAGATTTAGATTTACCAGGAGAGCTAGGGAAGTAGAAATTTCATATATATTTACAGAGATTAGTTCTTATTTTGATAGAGATGGGCTTAGTCCCTTAGCTGGCCTCTGACTTTTCACCCTTGCTGTTACTGCAAGGTGTCCTTAGTTCCTCAGGCTACTGGGAATAACAGGGATGAAGAGGAAAGACTTTCAGCTCCTATTTTAACCAAAATTAGTGATGTTAATACTGACATAATTCTTGTCTAGGCCTTGCTAAATCTGAGGTTGACAAGTCTCATATAGAGACCGCGCATTAACTCAGAACTGCGCTACTGATTCATAATCATATGAATACAGTATGGGTACCGCTTGGTGCAGGAGATTACTGCGGAGGGAAGGTCTAGTTTGACCGTTTCTGAGTTCCCTGTGCGACACACCTGATTTGAAAGAGGTTGGTATCTGACTCCAGCTAAAAACCAAAAATACTTAAGGCTCTGCCTCCCCTCCCCAAAAGATACCAAGAGCCACAGATGTGAGTTGTTATAACACTCACAGGAGGAATCAGGTCAATGTCCACCCAAGTCAAGGTTAAAGGCCCACTCATCTATGGATGAAAAGAATCATTTGATCACCTCTGTTAAGCATTGCCTATTTAAACTTAATTAATAGGGGGGAGAGAGGTTGGAGACCTTGCTGTCGTAAGGGCAAGCCCTTCACTGCCTCCCACCCAAAAAATAAAAAAGCCAACTGGCCTTGTACTAGGAGCCAGCCAGTCTTACCCCCTTCTCCCTGTTCCCCTGCCTTTCACCCAAAATTGTGGATAATTATCAGCTCAGTGTTATTCTAAAATTGTTTAGTTAAACTCAGCCAGGGTTCCAACGCCCTACTTAAAATGCAAACAGGTAGCTACCTATTCAGCACTAATTAGCATTATAAAGTCAGAGCCTACAGCCCAGTGCTGCTATTCCATCAGTGCTTTAAAGACAGTCTTAGCCAGATACAGTTTACCATTAGAAAAGTTAGGGAATCCCACGGAAACAGGTTTTTTCTTTAGCCCTAAAAACTCAGGCAGAACTATTGAACATAGATAATTTTTCTGCCTCAGGCCACCCCCTTTTTTATTTTTGTTTTGTTAACGAATGGGAGGAAATGTGGCCTCCCTTCCCCCAGCCTGGAACCTGCCTGCTCAAGGGTGGAGCTACGTGCTCATTCGTCCTGCCACGCCTACCTACTGCTGGAACCTGCCTTTGCTGCCTGGAGGCACACACGTGTTCGTCCTGCTACTGGACCCTGAGTTACTTGGCGGGAAGTTGGGTTCCCTCCCCCTTCCTTTATAACTGAGTGTCTGGAATTAGTAAAATTGAGCCTTGAACAGAAAACAAAACAAAACAAAAAAAAAAAAAAAAAAAAGAAATGACATTGTAGGTAGCTGGAGAGATGATCCAGCAGCTACTCTTCCTGGAGCTCTGGGTTCCATTCCCAACACCCACATGGTGTTCACAACCATCTGTAATGCCAGTTCCAGAAGCTTCAATGCTCTCTTCTGGCCTCTGTGGATACTAAGAACACAAGTGATGTATAGATAGATACTCGAGTAAGCAAAACACACATATACATAAAACAAAGTAAGGTTTTGGACATTGCAATGCACAAAGTGTCCCAGAAATCTCTATAATGCTAATAAATCCTTCTGTTAGATGGCATAGGTATAGCAAGGGACATCACTTCTTACCTCATATGCTGGCTACCTGATTGGCTAACAGTGTACCTGTAGCTTGATTTAGGGTGAGATACACCCCTGCAGACTCATCATAAGTTGAAAGTACTGTACACTGGAAATGGAATTGAGACTTCTCTTAGCGCACTGCAAGTTCTAGTGTGACAATGCTGTAAGCCTGGTCCTGTGGCTTTTTTTTTTTTACCCCGATCACATTGCTGGCTGGCATTCTCCTGGCATCAAGAGAAAGGGCCAGGATGCAAATTTCTAGCTGGTTACTTGGCCCCTATCGTTTGAACTTGTGGAAGCATGGTACATCATGACTAAAGCTCAAATTATGTTGTGTGCCTCATAAGATCAAGAAGTGAAGGCAGAATGTGCTTAGGTCCTAAAGATTCCAGCCCCTCTCAATGGCACCAAAGACTGATGACCAAGTCTTTCATACATGAACTTTTGGGGAAATGCTTAAAATTGAAACCTGGGCAATATACACTATGTACTGCTTTTACATCATTATAAAACTGAAACATCATAAGTCAAAACACAAAAAGCAGAGGCCAGCTGGATAATTGTCAAGAGAAAGAGCAGACAAATTAACTCCACCTAGGAAATGTAAAGTATGTAAGATGAGAGCTTAAAGCACTTGAAGGGTAGAAGGAAATTTAAGGTGGATGGATGGATGTAGAACACTGTAGACAAAGGAAATACGCAGGCATGAGTGAGCTGGGGACAGCTGAGGGCTGAGGACAGGGCATGTCAATGGGCTGGAATGTTTCTGGAGGAGAGCAGAGGACATGCCTGGAGATTTATGCAAGGACAATAACAGCACAGCATCAGACAGAGCATCTGAGATCCTGACTCCTACGCAGGACAGAACCTTGGAAGACTCTGGAAGCAGGAGTGCTAATGAGGCTTACACTTCTGTGGAACTATGTGCAGAAAGACTCATTAGGGAGCAGTCGTGTCATGAGGTTGAGAAGGCAGCCTGACTTAGGAAGAGGCAATTTGAACGCAAAGAGAAAGATTGCACGAGACACAGTGTCTACTGTAATAACGGGTAAAAGCCTTCTGCATGGTGCCAGGGAAGAAATGGTTAGGCCTTACTTGGGTTGGTAGACATCTGAAACAGACAATAAAGGGGTGAGGAATTAAGGGTTAACCAGAGGGGCTGAGAAGATGGCTCAATGGTGTCACAGTTAGCTTCAGTTGTGGACTTGATGGACCTAGGACGAGGGAACTTCTGCTGGGGATTTGCACCTATCTGGTTGGTTGGACCGGAGACATGTTTGTGGGGCATTTTCTTGATTGCTAACTGATGTAGGAGGACTCAGCCCATCCCGGGTTGTACAGTTCCCTAGGCAGGTGGGCCTACGCTGTATAGGAAAGGTAGCTGAACATGAACAGTGAAATAAACTATAGGCAGTTCTCCTCCATGAGCTCCGTCTCAGTTGCTGCCTCCAGGTTCCTGCCCTGGCTTCCCTGCATGGTGAACTGTAACCTGTGAGCCAAATAAAGCCCTTCTCCTCCAAGTTGACTTTAGTCATTGTTGTATCAAAGTAATAAAAGGCAGACCAGAGCAATGGGTAAAGCACTTGTCATGTCCTCATGAGAACCTGAGCGTGGGTCCCCAGAACCTACGTAAAGATGGATGCTGCAGCTCGAGTGCACAATCCCAGCGCTCTCACCCTGAGATGGGGCAGTGACAGACACAAGCACCTGAGCTCCCCCCCCCACCCAAAGGAAAGTGTCCCAGGAAGAAACATTCCATCTGTGTGTCCTCTGTGTGTGTCATGGTGAGCCAGCCTGAGGAGGATCAAAGATGCTATTCTTGCTGCAACCTGTGGGATCATGTAACTCGGAAAGTAATTTAGAGATAATCAATTTTCAAGTCGCATTCTGCCATCGTTCTTTTCACACTCCAATGCTAACACCTCCCACTTGACTGTGGTCGTGAGGGAGGTAATTTCCTGACAGCAGACAGCTGCTGCCAGCCGGTGAAGACCGATTCAGAGGAGTGTGGGTCCTCAGAAGCTCGTGCCCATGATACATCAGTCTGGCATAAAGGTAAGTGGGACAGGCACACCACACCTCCAGTCCATCCCTACCGACAAGACACTCAGCCTCATTCCTCTCAACGTCTTTACTTCTAAGATGACTTCACTGACGCAATAAGTCTCAGTAAATGTACTAAGTAAATCGGTCCCGGTTAACTGCCAATAGATGTTAACTCCTCCTGGATCACTGGCGGCGCAGAAGCATCCAGAAGGAAAAGATTTTGTTTTGCATATGAACCTAGTGGGGCAGGAAATCTGAGACGTGGATTTTTAAATTAACATCCTTCAGATCACCCCCTTGCAGAGCTGGATAGGAAACCATGCTACCCCTTGCATGCTGAAAGCAACTGATGGCTGAGAATTGGGCTTGTATATATACCTCCCGGTACACAGGTGCCGTTAGAGGGATTACAAAGACTCATCCTGAGTTGCTCATGAACAACTCACGCCAAGCTGGCTAACCTGCTCTGTCAGGGAGCGTCCTCCCACCTTTTACTGCATCTGTGGAATTATTTTACTGCTATATATGCAGTTTTCTACTATAAAAAATGTAAGTGGGCCTCTGGGTAAGGTGTCACATAGACATATCGTCTCTGAGATCCTTGAACACATTTATAATTGATGTTTTGAGTTTGTCTTCTTGTGTCATTTCACGTGTCATCCTAGGGACAGTATTACTGCGGGAATACTTGTAGCAGCTTGTGTTCTCATGCTAATCATGTTAGCCAAATACCTGTTTGCAGTGTCTGCAGATAGGACTAAAGAAAGCCTGTCACCAGTTGGTTTTGACTGGTCAATAAAGTTACCGGTGGCCAATGGCTGGGCAAGGAGACAGAGGAGGGACTTTTAGGATTCCTGGGAAGGGACTGAGGAAGGAGGAAGAGGGGTTTCTGCCATGATGAGGGCATAGGAGACAGATCACACAGGACAGGTGCAGGAGGGAGAGATGGCCGACCTGTAGGTACAGGGAGAAAACATTCCCAGGAGGGCTGCCCAGCAGGGTCCAGGGCAGCAAAGATAAAATACAGATTTATTAAGTAATAATTCAGGAATATCAGAAGGGAGTGTTTGTTAGCCACGTGGAGTTAGGGAGTGGCGCAGCCATTGAGCTGTCAAAGGTATTTAAAATATAAGGCTGTATACGCGCACGCGCACCCACCCACCGAGGAGTTTAGAGCAGATTAACTTATTACTGCTTCAAGTACTGATGTTTGGAGGAGACGTGCTGTCTTGGTTTTTTGTGTCACTTGTGTTTTTCCTACGGGATGTGGGTGTCTAGAGTTAAGGTGTTGGATGGTGTCAGGTCCAAAGAAAACTCCAGTTCCCCACACTCCAAGAGGCAGTCCACGTATCCAGAAATAAGCTCAACCTGAACTATAGGGGGATTTCTGGGGTTTGGGTAAAAGCCAGCACTCCACAGGAACTTATGAGACTGGTTCCCATCTGTTAAAAAGAGTCACTTCCCTTACCTCTGGGAAGAAGAGCATATGGCTCCACTGGCATGTACCTGTGATTGCATATTAAAGCCCACACAGCCTCCAGGCTCCCTCAGTTCCTACTCACAAGCACTCGTTCTACGTTTCTGGCCCTTTCACTTGCCCAGACTTCTCTCCTCACAGGTACCCATTTGTTCTCCTTGTAACAGCAAGGATTTCCCCCAACTCAGCTGTTCTCATTAGTCACACTTTCACTTGCTCTCTTACTCTCTCCTGATGAGTCAGTGTTCTCTAGAGGAACAGAACTTAGAGAAGGAAAATCTCTCTCTCTCTCTCTCTATATATATATATATGTGTGTGTGTGTGTGTGTGTGTGTGTGTGTGTGTGTGTGTGTATGTATATATATATGTGTGTGTGTGTGTGTATGTATATATATATATATATATATATATATATATATATATATATATGTGAATGAGAGGATTTATTATAATAATTCACTGGCTGTGGTCCAGCTAGTCCAATGATAGCTGCCTATGAGCAGGAGGTCCAAGAATCCAACAGTTATTCAATCCACAAGGCTGGGAGTCTCAGCTGGTCTTCAATATACATCATAATTCATAAGACGTAGGCTCTAATGCCAGGGAAGGAATAGAATAACTAAGGAGAGTAGCAGCAAGCAGGCGAAGAGCGAGCTTCCTTCTCCAGCAGAAGATGCTGGATCAAAAGTCTATCTTCTCCCCTCAAAGATCCAGATTAGAAGTGAGTCTTCCCATTCCCAGATGATTTAGTTTAGAGAAAGACCCCCTCACAGGTGTACCTAGGCATTTGGGTTTCAGTTAATTCTAGATAGAATCAAGAATAGCTACCACAAGTCCGTCCCTTGTCAACCTGACACATAATCATATATCTCCTATATCACAATTAATTTCTAAATGAGAACAATAACCAGATCATCATTACACCTACCATGATCTAACTGCCCCCTGGATGATCACACCCGTTACTCGCTACTCTCCGTCTCTTGCTATCTTGAGATCTCCACTTTTCTCTCCCACTCTCCAGCTTCCCCAGCCCTAGCTATGTCCAGTATGTCCAGTCTTCTGGGCATAGCTTTCTTCTTTTCTCTGCTCTGGACTCTTCCATATGCCTCTGGCTGTTCTCTCTCTCATAACAGCAATAAAAAACCTTAACTATATCATGGAGCTGTCATCTTGAGAGTTTCCCGTTGAGTTAAATAATTAATAAATAAATCCCATCGTCGGGTAGCAGGTTTGCTACCTGCCTCAATGGATTTTGTTCATGAATGAAAGACACACACGCAGCCTTTATGTTTATTTTGATGTGCCTTAAACAGCTCAGTAGTTAGGCCTCTGCCTACCCTCCACTCCCCAACACTGATAATTCAGAGGTACTAAATTCAGAGGTACTAAATTCAGAGGTACTAAATTCAGAGGTACTAGTTACTAAATTCTGTGTTTCTATCTTGGCTGCTCTGGTCCCAAGGACCTGCCCAACTGGTCCTTGCTCTCCCGGCTCCTTCACATGGCGGCCAAGCCTCTCTGTTCTGTACTCTTCTCAGGCATGGCGTCTCTCCTCTCCTCCTCACGCTCCCAGCATAGCGGATCTCCTTCTCTTTCTCCTTCCTCCTGGTCCCAAATCCAGGAATCCTAAAGTCCCACCTCTGTCTGCCCTGCCCAGTCATTGGCTGTTGGCATCTTAATTTACCAATCAGAACCAACTGGGGGCAGGATCCCTTGGGGTCAAAAGTGTGTACTCTCTTATGCAAACAATTTTGAGGGGCCCAAATTAAGATTAGAATGCAAGCATTAGACCAAACCCACTACAGTTTCTTTACTGTGCCCTCTCCAGGATCTCTATTTATTGATAGGATAGTGCTTAAAATTCAGTCTTGTGGTGATTATGTGTTCAAAAATAGTCCCAGCTCAGCTAAGACTAGATGCATCATCTCAATACAGAAACAACCACACACACACATACATGTGTGTGTGTGCACGCGTGCGTGCGAGCGCGAAGCAAAATATCTAAACACCAATAAAACATAGCAATTAAAAAACTGAGGGGGGAGAACTGAATACAGATCTCAAAAGAAGAACACATAGAAGGCTGAAAAAAAATTTTTTTTCTTTTTAAAGTATTTGATATCCTTAGCCATCAGGGAAATACAAATGAAAACTACCATTGAGATTTCATCTTACCTCAGTCAGAAAGCATAAGATCAGGAGAACAAACGCTGGCAAAGCTCTGGGGAAAGGAGCTCTCGTGGGTGGTGCTGTGCAAACTGGTGAAATTACTCTGCAAATCAGCATGGGGGTCCCCCCAAAACTAGAAATGGTATCACGTGACCTGGTGATACCACTCTTGGCATGGTGTTTACTCCTCCACATTCACTGCTGCTCAGATCAAACCAGCCAGGGATGGAAACAGCCTGGACATCCATCAACTGTTGAGTGCATGAGGAAGATACAGCACATATTCACAACAGAATTTTATTCAACTGTTTTTCTTAACAATACTATGAAAATTGCCAGTAAATGGATGGAACTGGGGGGGGGGGAACCAACCAACCAACCAAAATAGCAAGCAAAAAACCCACAATCATTTAGAGTGAGGTAACCCAGGCTCAGGAAGACAAATAGCATATGTTCTTTCTCATACAAGTATCTTGGCTTTAGATCTTTAAATCTGTTTTTAAATTGAACCACCTATAGAAAATGGAAAGAGAATGATTGGGAGGGACTTCTAAGGGAGGGAGGATAACACAGGTAATGATGGGGGGCCGTTTAAGTAGGGATGGGAATGGAGGAGTAGGGCAGAAGATATAAACAAAACTAAAGATGTTCCAAACTGTCATATGGAAATCTACTGGAAGCTTCCATTGTGGGAAGAGTGTTGGGACGATACCCTGGACCTGGAGCTAGTGCTGCCTCGAGCCTCCTGATGTGGCTGATGGGAACACAACTGTGTCTGTCTGGAAGAGCAGCAAGAGCTTAGACACTGAGCCACCTCTCCAGCCATTGTCATGACTGTCCGCATCTGGAACTGACCTCCAGGCCAGCCAGAGCACTGGTGCCTCTCCTGTAGACATGCTAATGATCTGAGGATCTCCTTTTACTGCGATGTATAACTGGTTCAACCCCACCAGAGAGTCAAAGAGCAACAAGTTTTCACCGTCTCTCTGAGTGGAAGCAACTGTGCCACCTAGAATGGTTTGTGAGAGATGCTTTGTTGTTCTTCGGAGATTCCGTCACAGAATGGCCAAGGAAATAAATGCCATGCTTTTCAGGCTGAGGACCAAACTCAGCCACAGGTTTGGCTGTGTTTTGTGTTTTTCCTGTAAGAATGGGAATCTCTCTCTGTCTCCCTCTCTTTGTCTCTCTCTCTCTCTCTCTGTTTCTCTCTCTCTCTGTCTCTCTGTTTCTCTCTCTGTCTCCCTGTCTCTGTCTCTCTCTTTCTCTCTCTCTCTCTCACACACACACACACACACAGAGCTTAAGGCTCTCAATACTGTTCCCCTTGTCGGGAACGGATCTGTGGTCTCCTCCATAAATGGTCACGTGATCCAGCATATCTCAGCAAAGCAAAGGTGGTTCTTCTGCTTAAGGGTCCAAAGTTGCTCAGTACCCAGCAAGCAGGGGCTGGAGAGATGGCTCACAACACTGGCTGTTCTTTCAAAGGACCTGGCTTGGTTCCCAGCATCCACAACCATCTGTAACTTCAGTTCTGAGAGAGCTGATGCCCAATTCTGACTTCTGCTGGCACTGCACGCACGTGGTGCGCAGACACACACTGGGGCTCACACACATAAAGTAAATAACAGCAGGCATACTCAGCAGGGACTCCACTGGGCTTTTAATCCAGCTCAGTCGGTCCCAAGCCTCATTCTGAGCAGAGGACTCACCCTCACATTCTTCCAGGATTAGCTAATTCAAGAGTCCAGTTGCTAGGGAGAATGAAGTTTGTCTTAGTTAGGGTTTTATTGCTGTGAGGAGACATCATGACCTCCGTAACTCTTATGAAGGATATTTCGTTGAGGCTAGCTTACAGCTTCAGAGGTTTAGTTCATTATCGTCAAGGGAAGCATGGCAGCGTGCAGGCAGACATGGTGCTGGAGAAGGAGCTGAGAGTTCTACATCTTAATCAGCAGGCAGCAGAAGGCAACACTGATTCCATACTGGGTGGAGCTTGGTTTGAGCAGAGACCTCAAAGCCCCACCCCCATAGTGACACAATTCCGCAAACAAGACCATGCCCACTCCATCAAGGCCACCCCTCTACTAGTGCCATTCCCTAAAAGCCAAACATTCAAACACTGGAATCTATGGGGGCCATACCTATTCAAACCACCACAAAGTTTGAACTTATATTTTGACTTCAGGAAAATGTCGGATCAAGAGAGATTCTTGCCGAATGGTGACAATCTTCTTTAAATACTTCTGTTTTATGTATTTACCTTGATAGAGACGACAGTGCGTTTCATTTACACTTCCCACACCTTTGCAGCTTTTTGTGTTGGGGATGGGATTGGCTGCACTTCCTAGTCTCTGGAGATAGCCCATGCTCGGTGGGCTCTCGGAGGCTTCGGCTGCAAGGAACCTGCAGGCACCAGAGAACTGAGAGCTGCCCTGATACCTCAAGATGATTCGCAGTGCACTTTGGTTTTGGAAATCCCCCTTCATATCTCTTGATTCCGGAAGAAAGACAGGGAGGAGATACAGCAAATTCTTCCCTCCGTGGGCCCCTGCATGCTCTTCCTGTTCCTCCTCGAACCTTCCTGTGCTGGGGGTTGGGACCATTCAATTCTAATGAAATCTCAGTGGACTCTGTCCAGATGACTTTCTTGCTGGGAGCTCTTTCCCTGCCCAGGTGAGCAGCCACTCCATATGGCTATACCTGTCTCTCTGTGTCGGCATCTACGACGCTGAAAAAGCAACCTGGGAACACCATATGGCTTTCAAACCTCAATGCCTGCCTCAGGGACATACCTCCGGCAAGCCCACACCTCCTACATCTACCCAAACAACACCATCAGCTGAAAACCGAGTGTTCACATGCCTGAGACAGTGTGGGACATCTCATTTAAAGTGCCACAGACATTTTCCAGGTGAAGTTTCACTGATCCCTCATCTTCAGATACCATACCCCATTTACCAACCCTTTTGTCTGCAGCCACCTCCATGGAGTCACATCATCTGCTATGACAAGAGTCCGCAGGAGATGTGACCATCTGCTTCTCCTGAGCAGCTGGAATAAACTGTGACACAGTCAGGCAGAGAAGAAATGAGTTTCCCTTGGCAAATGGCAGCTGACCTCCTTTTGAGAGGCACCAAATGCGTAGAATAGACACACAGAGTCATGGTCCAGCTTGCTGTGTCTTCTGAACATACATGATGGATATAAGTTGGGGTAGGTTAATTTGCAAATGAAAGTGGAGGCATGCACTTTGGCTCTTTTGTGGGTTCTGCTTTCTTCCATCCTTCCCCACCCTTATTTTTCTTCCACCCTTTCAACCTCCTAACACTAGATAAGAGAGAAAAAAAGGATAGCAAGGAAAGGAAAGAGATCCCTGAATAAAGTCAGGGGTGGGAAAGTGGCCGACGTTATTATTAGAATACTTGTTGATGATTGGACTGTCACATCTTAGTGTCCGGGGTGCCAGAAGAATAGAAAGGTTGTTATTCTAGAATGGGGTAAATATCCTTCCTGAGAGAACACCTGCCCACAAAGACCATGCCCTCTCTGTTCCCTGCATCCTGAAGCCCCACCCCCTAGCCCCTCTCTCCCGGACTCCACACTCTTGAGATTCTCTGCATCTAACAGTTACTTCAATACCCCAGTAGAGAGGAGATACAAGGTAATTGCTGGGCTGTAGCAGAGCCCGTGCTGGGCAGGCAAATGGACTCTCTCTCATCTCCTGGAGAGCCTGAGGCCTGGCACCAGGTAGGGGCCTGACATCCTTGCCTGGAGGTGGTTGAATATAGAACTTACATCTGTATCCTTGAAGAAAGCAAAAACATTCTTGCATTTCTCTCTTCTTTGTTTCTGGATACATTTACAAGTGTTCCAGAGAAACAATGTTTCTGCAATGGATACAGGTATGAAACTGTGTGCAGTTTCAGTTCCCAGCAAGGTTTCATCTGGACCACCAGGCCTCCTTCAGCTTTTGCCACCCAGGGGAAAGGCTCTATCTTCACTGCTCAATAAATTCTGCCACACACCCATTATGTTATCCCCAATTACAAGGCTTTGAAGAAAGGGCTAAAATGCAAAGCCTCTTTTACAGCCATAATAATAGTTTCACAATAGCCATAGTTTCACGAGCTATTGGAATTCAATATTAGGAATGACTTCTTGGAGACAGGAAGTGCCAGAAATTGTCCTGTCTAAGAAAAAGATAATGGTCAATGATTTTTTTCTTTTTTTTATCGTAAGAACATTTCAGACAAGTGTATAATATGCTTTGATCAAGTCCATCCTCCATTCTGGCTACTTTGAGTCCTCCCCTGTCCCCCCTACCGTTCCCAGTTTTATGGGGTTTTGTGCTGTTGTTTTGTTTTATTTTATCCACTGACTCCACTTAGTGCTGTGTTGTATATTTCCTCAGAGATTAAACCATCCCATTCAGCAGGGCAGCTCCTTAAGATGGGAAATAAGCAACTCAAGAGAGCTTCCGGAAGTCCCTGAAACTGACCTGATTCACTAGGCCCCCTCCCTGCCAAAGTAAGCAATAAGAGCCGAGAGTGCCTCTGAGAGTAGAGGAACTGAGTTTGGAAAAAGACTCAGTCCAGACCAGCTGGCTGGAAGGAGAGCTTGAGACTCGCTGCCTGAAATCTGTGTGGTGTGCTCCAGGGTCCCAGTTTCGTGAGCTGTCACCAATGCTGGAGTAGGTTTTGGTGATATGGCTGTCTTTGAGTCACTTCTGTTCCTATAAGTAACCCCTCACCCCATTGCCTCAGTCAGTGTTGTATTGCTGTGCAGAGACACCATGACCATGGGAACTCTTAGTAAAGGAAAGCATTTCATTGGGTTGGCTTACAGTTTTAAACGTTTAGTCTATTATCGTGTTGGAGAGCATGGCAGCATGCCAGGAGACATGGTGCTGGAGAGGTAGCTGAGAGTCCTATGCCCAGATTGGCAGGCAGCAGGAAGAGACAGACAGACAGATAGACAAGATAGACAGACTGAGCCTGGCTTGAGCTTTTGAAAACTCAAAGCCCACACCTACTTCCTCCAACAAAGCCACACCTCCTAATCCTTTCAAATAGTGCTACTGCCTGGTGACTAAGTATTCAAATCAATGAGCCTATGAGGGCCATTCTCGTTCAAACCACCACACCCATATTCCTGTAAGTAACCCTATTAAAGCTAATTGGTTCACCAAGTTGGACTTTGGTGGTATCTGGAGTGAGTAGTCGCATGTGTTGTGTCTCCCCAGGAACAGTTTTGTCACACAACACACTGCTAGATTGTGCATGGATGTAGGACCATCTACTTGATCGTGGGTAACCTCCAAAGGACAGCATCCTTGAAAAAAGCTGACTCTCTCTCTCTCTAGCAGCCACCAACTTCCCATTGCTCCTCAGCTAAGGGTGGGGCTTTGTGACCAACTCCCTCCTCCAAGCTGGAATTGTGTCCAGCTTGAGATTGCCCCAGTCTTATGGCTTGCTGTCCCAACTGCTATAAATTCATACATGCACCTGTCCTGTTGTGCCCAGAAAACATTGTCTCACTGTGGTCATCTGCCACCTCTGGCTCTTATGACCCTTCTTCCCTCTCTTCTGAGAAGGATGCCTAACCCTTACAAGGGGTATGTGTGCTATAGATGGTCCCATTTATGACTGAACATTCCTTGAGCTCTTATTCCCTGCCTGTTGACCAGTTCTGGGCTATGTGTTAATCACCATCTATTGAAAAAAGACACCTCTTTGGTGAGGTCTGAGACCTGCACAAACCTATAGGTATTTAGAAGGCAGTTTGATACTGCATTCATTTAGTAGAATAATAATAGCATGTTCTCCTCCAGGGCTGTATCTATCAAGCCATAGATTCTTGGCCTTGTTAATGGTACCAGGCATGAGCCCTGTCTTCTGGGGAGAGTCTTAAATTCAATCAGAAAGTGGTTAATTGTTCCCATAATACTCATGCAGTTATTGTGCCGTGAGTATTTCTTTCCGGGTCAGTTGGCAGGGTTCATAGCTAGGAAAGATTGTGTTTCCCCCTGATAGGGTACATAGACCTTTCCAGCGCTATGAAAGCCAGTCAGTAGGGCTAACATTCTTGGCTAGTGTCAGCTTGATTCCTCACCATTCCACACCTTGAGTGCGCAGTACTCTTTAGAAATAGGGTCTTGCCATGTGCTTCTGGAGGGTAACTAAGAAAAATGGCAGTAGCCTGTAATGCTCAGAGGTCTATAAGACCTTACCAACCAACAAGTCCAAAAGAAGTGACCCAAACCTGGCACTGGGCTTTTTATCTGAGAGCTTATAGCACCCGTTGTAGGTTAATCCCACTTAAACTGTACATGTATGATATATTTTAAGATGCTTCTGCAGTCATAAGTCTCCATGTGAGTTTACAAAGGGCTTTAGAGTTAGCTAGCCTTCTCCACACTCACCCCGACCCCACTTAATCCTTCTTGTTCTATATTCCCCTCCATACTTCCTCTTCTATTCCCCTCCATACTTCCTCTTCTATTCCCCTCCATACTTCCTCTTCTATTCCCCTCCATACTTCCTCTTCTATTCCCCTCCATACTTCCTCTTCTATTCCCCTCCATACTTCCTCTTCTATTCCCCTCCATACTTCCTCTTCTATTCCCCTCCATACTTCCTCTTCTATTCCCCTCCATACTTCCTCTTCTATTCCCCTCCATACTTCCTCTTCTATTCCCCTCCATACTTCCTCTTCTATTCCCCTCCATACTTCCTCTTCTATTCCCCTCCATACTTCCTCTTCTATTCCCCTCCATACTTCCTCTTCTATTCCCCTCCATACTTCCTCTTCTATTCCCCTCCATACTTCCTCTTCTATCCCCCTTCCCCTGAAATCCCACCACAGCTTCTTACTACTTTCCTGACTTCTGTGGGCAGTCTGAGTTACAGTTTCACTGCTCTGAACAGACATCGTGAACAAGACAACTCTTATAAGGACAGCATTTACTTGGGGCTGGCTTACAGGCTCAGAGGTCCAGTCCAGTATCATCAAGGTAGGAACATGGCAACATCCAGGCAGACATGGTGCAGGAGGAGCTGAGAGTTCTACGTCTTCATCTGAAGGCTGCTAGCAGAATACTGGCTTCCAGGCAGCTAATACAACGGTATTAAAGCCCACACCCACAGTGACACACCTACTCCAACAAGGGCACACCTACTTCGACAGGGTCACACCCACTAATAGTGCCACTCCCTGGGCTGAGCATATACAAACCATCACACCAGTTTAAACACACATATGTGAAGATTCAAAGCGAGTGTCTCTACATGAGAGAGAACACTCAGTGTTTGTCTTTCTGGGTCTGAATTCCTCATTTAGTATAACGTTTTCTAATTTTTTTCGATTTTTTGTGCAGATGTCATAGTTCTTCATAGCTGAATAATATACCATTGCTGTGAGTGTACCACATATTTATTATTTCTATAGATATATACAGTTACATATGAAAGTAATCTCTAGCCAGTAAGATTCAGCCACTCAGACACGAGGCTGTTTCCATTTTCTGCCTCTTGTAGATTGAGCAACAGTGAGTGCAGATGAGCAGGGATCTCTGTAGTAGGGTTTAGATGATTTGGGGCATGTGCTCTGAAAGAGGTGTAGCTGAGAATCTCTACACTAGTTCCCACAGTGGCTGCAGCAGCTGGCCGTCCTACCAATGGTGAGCAGTGAACGGCCCCCTTTCCCACACATCTAGGCCGGTTGTCTTATTTTCTTTCATTTTATTTTTAATTGTAGCCATTCTGACCAGGGCAGGACGAAATCCCAAAGTAGTCCTAATTTGCATTTCTACAATGGCGAAGAAAGTTGAACACTTGAAAAATATATATTTCTCAGCCATCTGTGCGTCTTCTTTTGAGAATTCTGTTTAGCTCCTCGCTCCAATTTTTTAAACGGGTTGTTTGTTTTCTCGATGTTTAGCTTCTGAGTTCTTTGCATGTTCTAAATATGGACCCTCTCTCAAATGTAGATGGGAAAGACTCTTTCCCATTCTACAGGCTGTGTCTTCACTCAAATGGTGGTATCCTTGGCTGTGCATATGCTTTTTAGTGTCATGAGATTCCCCTGCTCAGTTATTGGTCTCGATGTCTGTGCTGTGTTCCTCCTTAGGAAGTCTTTTTCTCTGCCTACAAGTTGAAGCTTATTTCTTTCCCTTCTAACAGATTCAGGGTATTAATCCTTATCCCTTGTTACTGCCTCATTTGTGTTTATAGAGTTAACGATCTTCAATATAGGACATATAGAAAGAAGGAAAAAACACTGTTACTGTGAACATAGCCCTCTAAGAACATCTTCTGGGAGGAATCCAGGTCCTCAAGAGATGAAAGGACAAGATCAAAGCTAAGAAGCTTAAGTTGTGACTTGTGAATTCAGTTCGAGAGTCTTCTGTGTGTTAGTGGGACCCTGAAAGGTCTTGCATAGGGACCTGGTGGAATAGACGTGTGGCTTTACTCATCTGTTCACATAGACACTTATCCTCCATCGAGTTTACTGAGCATTTACTATGTGTCAGATGGTGGATCTCATGAAAGGTCCAAGTTCAAGGCCTGGAGCAACTCATGTGGGTGGCCGCTGTTTGTGTTTCAACAACAGCAGTCAATTGTCACATGGACACTCTAAAGACGTATTAGAAGATACAGTAAATGTCACTTTGACTAAGCTTTGAGGTACAATCAAATCGTCCTGGGGGAGAGTGATCAAGGCCCATCCGGAGCTCAACCTCTGCTGTCCTCTGGCTTCTCCTTGAATTCCTGGTCCCACTGATGCAATGTGCTAGGCACACACCAGCTACAGAAACACAACGGAGAGCAAAACTTAGTAGCATGGCGGCCACACACTTCAGTAATGTTTCAGACAGTATTCTGGCTGGCTTCTGGAGTCAGCATTTAGGAGAAAATCAAGTACAACCAAAGTCACCCTTGAGGGACAGAGGAATTCCTTGAGGAAGGGGAGAAGGTAGCAGAAAGCAGCGTGCCTGTAAACACCACCCCGCCAGCTTCCCTTCAGCACGGGAACAGATGGCAGTCTGTGGCAGAGCACCCACAGAAACACTCAGCTTGGCTTGTGTTTTGAGGTCAGGTTCTACCAAAAAGACATATTGTGGCTTTAAACACTGGTGTGCAAGATGCTCGCAATACGGAGGCTGGGGCTGAGGCTGTAGAAAGACTGGCGCTGCGAGCATATGCATATTGTGGGGGATGCCTGGCACTCCCCGTATTTACATTGTTCTTCTTTTGACTTTCCTTTGAATACTTAGCAGCTGAATTCAGTGACGTTGCTGAGCATCTATAGGATAAGGCATGACTGAGAAAAGGACAGCAATGAAGCCAGTTGGCATGTGGGGTGTCCTCCGAGGACTGAGCGGCTGTGGGAACTCCGTCTCAAGTCTCCTAACTCTCCAGAGAAGCTAGGAGAAGGACCTAGCACAGGCTTACACTGTGTCTATGAGAAAGCAAAGGGCTTAGATCCCAGTCAGTCTCTCCCTGGATCCCCTGCTGCAGACAGACCCTTCCTGGCCTCCCAAAGAAGAGTCAGAATCCTAACCATGGCGGGTGACTGCATCCTCCCTGTTTCCTCCTCCTGTAGAGTCCTCTAGGAAGATTTAGCACTTGGATTCTTCCTCAAGCCAAGCCAGGAGCAGTGGCACAAGGCCTTGGTAAAAGAGCTTCCCACTACTCTCTGTCAGTTCCATTGCAGACCCTGAGAAGGGTTGGCTCAGCCCCTGTCATTCATTGCTGGTCTCTGAAACTGTCTGTGCTGAGTCATTCCAGTTTTGGCCCCCAATGATCTACCTCCCCTCCTCCTGGACCCTCCCTCACAAGTCCTCCTGCCCCCTCCTCAGCCCCATATGCCCACTGGCCATTACTCTCAGGATCCATGCTTTGCCAGATGGGGGCAGCAGACATGTCATTTTTAAAATTCCGTTTCAACAGACAAAGCCAGGCAGCCAGACTCAGCTTTACCAAAGGAAATAACTGGAGATCCCAGGGCGATCAGCTCTCACTCTGACAAGTTCGCCCACTAAGGTGGTGGGGTAGCCTGTTGGTTGGGCACCAGGGATCTGAACTATCACAGCTTCTTGCTCAGCAGAGACATCTATCTGTACCTTGCGAGCTGAGCTGCCATGACCTGCGCAGAGGCTAGCTACAGGACAAACGAGGATGCCTACCGTTCCGTGGAGTTTGCTAAAGAGTGGAGAGCTACCGGTCCTCTGTCCCTGATCGTCTTTTAGAAAGGAAGGAGTTGACCTCGTCAAATCTTCTGTCAGCCTTGAGCTTCTGCACCTTGAACTTCCTGCCCAAGGAGATACCCTCTCCTTCGGCATAAGAGGAGCAAGTATAGCACGCCCGTTGGCCCTCCTGCTGAAACAGGGGCAGCACGCAACCTTCCTTCCCAAGACCCGCTCACTACAGGAGTCCAAGACCATTCTTTTGCTTATTTGTATATGACCTCCATCTGTCTTTGTCTCATCAGAGGAAGCACGCACTTATTATTTAAGTGGCACATCCACACCATTCGGATAATTCTTCAGTCCTTTCAAAGACACCGAGAGAAGAAAAAGTAATGGAAAGCCCTCACACACACACACACACACACACACACACACACACACAGACTCACACTTAGAAACATACACACAGAAAGCACACACACAAACCAAACATTCGTGGAGTTAACAGTACAACAGGGCATCCACAGTACTTGGGAAAGTTCTGGAAGCCCCCTGCTTCCAAATGCAGTCACCTGACTAGAAGCAACTCAATCTTTTTTTTTTTTTAACAAAATAGGAAAGATCAGGGGCTTATACCTTTTAGCTAAGTTCCCAGGTCCTCTTCTGCTTCATTGAACCCACTCCCTCAGCCTTTATCAAGCTTCCTTTGTGGTTTCTATGACCACCAGCAGCAGGTTCTTGTCTGAATAGGTAGGCACCAAGTCAACACAGCAGGAGACTCTGGAAGCAGATAGTACTTAAAAGGTACAGTCAATTAATGGCTCACAGTGTTACTTGCCTAGTATTGCCCTGGGAGTCCAGCTAGCCTGTTCAGTCTCCACCAGAGGCCCTTCTGTTAAATGTCTGGTCTTCAGGGAGGTGTTATAAGGAGGTGGTGGAAGCTTTAAGTGGGGGGAGGCCCACAGGGAAGTCTTTAGTTGAGTACACCCCAAAAAAGGATAGTGTGGCCTCAGCCCATTCATTCTGTCTTTAGCATCCTAGCCATGGGATGAGGGGTTTCCCATGCAGGGGGACAATGGGGACTGGAGAAAGCAACATCAAGGTGAGCATAAGAAGCCAGGTGACAGCCAGGTGTGGTGGCGCACGCCATTAATCCCAGCACTCGGGAGTCAGAGGCAGGCGAATTTCTAAGTTCGAGGCCAGCCTGGTCTACAGAGTGAGTTCCAGGACAGCCAGGGCTACACAGAGAAACCCTGTCTCGAAAAACCAAAAAGAAGGGCTGGTGAGATGGCTCAGTGGGTAAGAGCACCGACTGCTCTTCCGAAGGTCTGGAGTTCAAATCCCAGCAACTACATGGTGGCTCACAACCATCCGCAATGAGATCTGACTCCCTCTTCTGGAGTGTCTGAAGACAGCTACAGTGTACTTACATATAATCAATAAATAAATCTTTTAAAAAAAAAAGGTTAGGAGGGAGGAGGGAGGAGCAGCAGCAGCCAGGTGACATAAAATGACTAAAGCCCCTCACCTGGAGTTACTTAGAGAGGCCTTGAAACACAAGCACAGGCTGGGTGGGTGCTGACACCCTCTGACGGGCCCTGCGCTTTCAGACAGACGCCGATGATGTCTGTTCACTGCTCACTAGCTCATCCCTACACTTTCACCAGCTGTTTCCCTTCCTTGATGAGCTCTCTGTCTATTTCCTGGCTACTCGTCTGTATCATAGTTTTCTCCCCTCGGACACAGACCTGGAAAGTTCTTCAGCAGATGCCTCTAAGATGACACAGAGGCCTGGAAGCTTTAGTGTGTGCGCCCAGGATTCTGGTCACTAAGACCCAGAGGCAACTGAGTCAAATAATCATGAACTGGGAACTCCTGAACTGTGATCCCAGGTAAACCTCTTCTCTTTTTAAGTCCATTATCTTAGGTATTTGTAACAATAGCAGAAAGCTGATTGGGTTGGCTATTTTTCTCATTGCGATGACAAAATACCAGAAAGTTTTCTTAAAGAAAGGTGTATTCAGGCTCACAGCGAGGAGGAGAGAATTCATCACAGCAGGGATGGCAGCGGCTCTAGCTGAAGCAGGACACAGATGTTTCCTTCCGGCTCTGGAAGATGAACACTGATACTATGTTTCTGTCTCCTTTTCATTCAGCCCTGAACCCTGGTCGCTGGGATGGCAACGCCCTCATTCAGGAGATGGGTCTTCCCACCTCTTTTAAGCCTCCGGAAACATCCTCACAGTCAGGCTTAGAGTCTTGTCTCAAAATTCCTTCTAAATCCCCTCAAGCTGACAGTCTTAGTTAAGGATTTACTGCTGTGAGCAGACACCATGACCCAGGCAACTCTTACAAGGACAACATTTAATTGGGGCTGGCTTACAGGCTCAGAGGTTCAGTCTATTATCTTTAAGGCGGGAGCATGGCAGCATCGAGGCAGGCATGGTGCAGGATGAGCTGAGAGTTCTACCTCTTCATCTGAAGGCTGCTAGCAGAACATTGGCTTCCAGGCAGCTAGGATGAGGGTCTTAAAGCCCACGCCCTCAGTGACACACCTACTCCAACAGGGCCACACCTACTTTGACAGGGCCACACCCTCTAATAGTGCCACTCCCTGGGCCAATCACACTCAAGCCATCACTCTGAGAACCCGGATAAGTACACTGGGCACTATACTTGAGAAGGAATACCAGATGTTTCAGGCAGAATGGACGGAGATTGTGGCCAAGTTAACACTGAAAGGGTGGAGGCTGTTTCAGGTGGTGTGCCTTCAAGTGATCAGATGCAACCCAAGATGACATTCTCCACCCACACCTCCCTTCCAGCTTGTATTGTCTTCCACAGCTGGTACCCTGCACATAGTTAAAGGCCATCATGCCCATCACTTATAAGCCAGAGCTACAAAATAAAACAGGTCTGCCCCCAAGTAAGAAATAAAGAAAATGGTAATTAGAAGAGGGAGGAGGGAAGAGAAGGGGGAGGAGAGAGAGAGAGATTAAGAATGAAATTTTAAAAACAATTTGTTTGAATGAAAATGTACTAAGATAGGGATTTTTTTATTTGTTTGTTTGTTTGTTTGTTTTTCAAGACAAGGTTTCTCTGTGTAGCCCTGGCTGTCCTGGAACTCACTCTGTAGACCAGACTGGCCTCAAACTTAAAAATCTGCCTGGCTCTGCCTCCCAAGTGCTGGGATTAAAGGCGTGTGCCACCACTGCCGGAGATAGGGACGTTTTTAATGTGGATGATGAAAGGGCATAAACTTTGAGAAACTGAAATAATTTATAGGTCATACTATAAGGAATGAAAACAATTTAGGATGTATGCATAGATTTAAAAATATGAAAAGAAAGCCATGGGGTGGCTCTGAGGTAAATGTTTGCTGCGTAAGCCTGATGACCTGAGTTTGGTCCCTGGGACCCACTTTGAAAGCTGCATGCATTGGTCCACATCTGCAATCCCAGTGCTTCCACAGGAAGATGGCAGACGGAAGAATGGCCACAGAAGACAGAAGAATAGCTCACAGACCAGCCAGCCAGGAATACAAGGCTAAATAGCAGAAGAAACAGAAGGTGGAAGGGTGGAAGGAAGAACTAACTCCTGAAAGTTGTCCTCTAACTAGTACAAGTACACACACACACACACACACACACACACACACATCAACACAATCACACATATCACATACACCATACATTTCACACACACCATATATTCACACCAACACAATCACACATATATCACATAAACACACCATACATAGATACATACACTCCATATATACACATACCACACACACACCACATACATATACTACACACCAAAAACAATCACACACACACATCACATAAACACAACATACATAGACACACACCATACATACATACACACACCACACACATCACACATACATACACTTGCATACCACACACATACTACACATACCACATGCCACACACTCCAACATATATCACACACATAGATGCCACACACACAAACACACCACACATACATATACCACACACCACATACAAACTCATAAAACTGCATACCACTCATACACACATCACACATACACAAATACACAAACACACCACACACAACACACCACACACACATCCACACACACAAACACACCACACATACAAATACACAAACCACACACACACCACAGTTCTCAAGTGCCATCCCCCCACCATGTGGGTCAAGCCACGGAGCTACAGAGAGCTCATGCTGGGGGTGAGAGTCTCTCTTTGTAGTGCCTGTGGCCCCTAAGACAGTTGGAATTCAGTTCCCGATACAGTGCCTTCTCATCTCAAGGAAGGAGTAAAAAGGCAGCTAACAGTCTGTTTGTCTCACATGCTGTCCACACAGGCTGGCTCTCTTGGAGATACCACAGTCACCTGGCTAAGTGTGGAGTGGAAGTGTGTCCCTATACGCATGGAAACCTGCGGCCTGTGAACTGTTCCATCGCCTTTTAGGACCCACCACACGAATGCATCTTGCTGGTCTCAGTGTGCCCACCTCTGAAGCTCAGCTCTCCTGTTTCCATGGAAACCACACTGGGTCTCTTCTGAATTCCTGAACAGCACTCTGCCAATGAAACGGTGCATCTTATGTTCCCTGTATCTCAAAGAAGGGAAAGATGAAATCACAGGGGTAAGATTTTAGACCCAGGGATTTCAATGAGGCACCTGTTCTGCCTCCTGTGCAAGTGCCCTAGTGCTCCTACAAGGAGCAAACACAATGACTCCCCCATTCACTAATGACTTTGAGAAGATGTCTGATCCAGCCAAAAGGAGAGAGAATGTTGAATCAACCACAGAGACTGGTTCTTGGCCTCCTAGAAAGTGCCTCTGCCTGGTATAGTCAGCCAGGGAGACAGATAAATGTACTCAGCAGCCAACCAGAAGAGGTGTACTAAAGACACAGAGAACCGGGCAATGGTGGCACACGCCTTTAATCCCAGCACTTGGGAGGCAGAGGCAGGCAGATTTCTGAGTTCGAGACCAGCCTGGTCTACAGAGTGAGTTCCAGTACAACCAGGGCTACATAGAGAAACCCTGTCTAGAAAAAAAAACCCAAAACAAACAAACAAACAAAAAACCAACTCCCCCCAAAAAAAGAAAAAAAGGCACAGAGATGTAACATGTGGGCTAAAGGTGGCTCAGGACCACCTGTCACCTTGCCATGGGTTTCCGAAATCCATCTTCCTCACTCATATATCAGAGTCTACCATGACCAACCACCAATGTTTGCTGGGCTATCTTCTATCAAGCGACACAGACACACAGGGCCCCTCAGTGAAGTATACCTGTAAGGGTCTGAAGGAGAATGCCCCCCCCCACACACACATAAACTCATATTTGAATACTTGGTCTCCAGCTGATGGAACTGTTTGAAAAGGATTGGGAGATGTGGTCTTGTTGGAGGAGTGTTACTAGAGATGGGCTTGGAGGTTTCAAAAGCCCATGCCATTTCCGGTGATCTCTCTCTGTCTCGTGCTGTGGATATGAAGTAAGCTCCCAGCTCACTGCCCCAGCACCGTGTCTGCCTGCCTGGTGCCGTGCTCCTCCTCCATGCTGGCCGTGGGCTCCTCCTCCATGCTGGCCGTGGGCTCCTCCCCCATGCTGGCCGTGGGCTCCTCCCCCATGCTGGCCGTGGGCTCCTCCCCCATGCTGGCCGTGGGCTCCTCCCCCATGCTGGCCGTGGGCTCCTCCCCCCATGCTGGCCGTGGGCTCCTCCTCCATGCTGGCCGTGGGCTCCTCCCCCATGCTGGCCGTGGGCTCCTCCCCCATGCTGGCCGTGGGCTCCTCCTCCATGCTGGCCGTGGGCTCCTCCCCCATGCTGGCCGTGGGCTCCTCCCCCCATGCTGGCCGTGGGCTCCTCCCCCATGCTGGCCGTGGGCTCCTCCCCCATGCTGGCCGTGGGCTCACCCTCTGAAACTATCAGCACCCCCCATATAAACGCTCACTTCTATAGATTACCTTTTTCACGGTGTTTTGTCACAGCAATAGAAACACAACAAGGCAGTGGCTTTTGATCCAAGTGGGAAACTGAAAGGAAACTGAACAGTATAGACCAGCTAGGAGGTGTGGACGAAGGGTGTCAGACCCAGGACAAAGAGGGCGGAACTGGACAGTATAGACAAGCTAGGAGGTGTGGAAGAAGGGTGTCGGGCCCAGGACAAAGAGGGCAGGATTGGAATTGAGGCTCTCTTGGATGACACAATAAACAAATTTCATCAGCTCAAGAGTCAGTCGGGGAGGGGTGAGATTTTGTCTGCAGGGGGATTTCTGGTACTGTCTGAAGACATTTGTATTTTGTTTTTTGTTGCTATCACAAAGGAAAGAAGTACGCTGCTGGTATTTAATAGGTTCTGTCAGAAAAGGGAACTCTTGACATCCCATAATGCACAGGGCAGCCCATCTCCAAGGGAACTCATATGTCTGCAGTACTGATTGAAGAGCCCAAGCGACATGAAACACATGGGTTAGCTGGTAGATCTTTTACAGGTGCAGTCTTCAGGATGAAAAGAAACAGACAAACAGACAAACAGACAAACCATTTGAGTCCAATACTGAAAATGATTACCCTAGGATCTTGAACCCACAAAGAGAATGACCTATTCCGATTGGAATGGATAATCAACACCAATAAACAGCACAAGTTTTTTAAAATTAGACTGCTATAATAAAGATCAACATTTGCATAAACATTCCCCAGGGGCGCCAAGATCTCACAGAAGCACTTTAGACGACTGCCCTCTGGTGGACAGAGGAGGAAATGCAAATGTCTCAGATGTCAGGGAAACGTGCTGGAAAAAAAAAAATAGCCGGGCGGTGGTTGCCCACGCCTTTAATCCCAGCACTTGGGAGACAGAGGCAGGTGAATTTCTGAGTTCGAGGCCAGCCTGGTCTACAGAGTGAGTTTCAGGACAGCCAGGGCTACACAGAAAAACCCTGTCTCGAAAAACAAAACAAAAGGGAAAGCCACCTTCGTGAGTAGTTTGTGCCCCCCTCTAAGGCATGTGTGTTGAAGTCCTAGCTCCCTGAAATCGAAGAGATCAAGGAGCAATAAGATCACATGGGTAGATGGGGCCCCACCAATCCAGTCTGGTAGATGGGGCCCCACCAATCCAATCTGACTATGGTATCTTTCTAAAAAGAGATCGGGACACTAAGAGATACACCAAGGGTGTAGCTGCAGAGGGCACATCGAGAAGGCGGCCACCCGTGGCATCTGAGGCCCCACCACAGATGTTGAAAAGATGCCTTTGAATCCAGCCCAGTGAATCTGTGTTCCTTGTTCTCCAAATTACAAAGCATTCCATTACCAGATGAGTAGAGGCAGAATTTGATCACACACACACACAATGCAATATTATTCAGCCCTAACAATGAAGATAATTCTCATATATGCTGCTTTTGCATGGAATTCCAAGGACATTATCCTAAGTGAAACTCAAAAGATGCACAGTAACAACGTTGTATGGGGCTGGAGAGATGGCTCAGCAGTTAAGAGCACTGACTGCTCTTCCAGAGGTCCTGAGTTCAATTCCCAGCAACCACATGGTGGCTCACAACCATCTGTAATGGGATCTGATGCCCTCTTCTGGTGTGTCTGAAGACAGCTACTGTGCGCTCATATAAATAAAATAAATAAACAAACAAGCAATGTATGATTTCACTCACCGGCTGGTTCACAATGGCAGAATGTAGGCTTGTGCTGGCTGTGTCGTTGGGTACCAGGTTTCTGTTTAGAAAAGTAGGAGTAGCCAGAAGGTGGCGCACGCCTTTAGTCCCAGCACTTGGGAGGCAGAGGCAGGCGAATCTCTGAGTTCAAGGCCAGCCTGGTCTACAAAGTGAGTTCCAGGACAGCCAGGGCTACACAGAGAAACATTGTCTTGAAAAGTCAAAAAAAAAAAAAATCAAAGTGTCGTGGTATGGGTGGATCGATGACTGCAGACCTGGGTGGACAGAACTGATACCACTGAACCATCACTTATTTTCACAGTGAATTTTATGCTCTGTGCAGCTCACCATCGTAAATACAACACCGTGTGCTTGTGAGTCTCTCCAGCAGGACTCTGACAGTCTGCATCCCTGAGGGGGTCTTTGAGTGGGGCTGATGAAGGTGATCCCCTAAGTCCAATGCCATCGCTTCTTCACCCTGCACCATCTAAATCCTCTGTCCCGCCACAGCCATGCACGGAGCTGGCAGCCCCACAAGGACAACCCTCTCAGCTAGTTCTGTTTGGACAACAAATACCTCTGCAGGCCCGCTGTGTTTGAGGAATGACCTCTGTCCTTCAAAGGCTCCGTCAAGTGAGTTCTGCCTCCACCACCTCTGTCCCTAGCTATTTCTCTAAATTGGCATAAAGAACGAAGAATGCTCCCTGGGTGCAGTGCTTTTCACAGATAGGAAGATTAAACAACTCACTATATAATAAGAAACACCCAAGTGGGAATGCAGCCCAAATGGGTAACAAGAACAACAACAATAAAAACCAGTTTATAAAGTAAGAAATATAGGGTTGGAGAGATGGCACAACAGTTAAGAGCTCTGGCTGTTCTTGGAGACAATCTAGGTTTGACTTCCAGTAGTGACACAATGGCTCACAACTGCCTGTAACTCCAGTTCCAGGGGGTACGATGCCTTCTTCTGGTCTCCTTGGGCACCAGGCACAGGTGTGTTTGTTGCACAGACAAACGTACAAGCAACACACACACACAAATAAATAATTAATGTAATTCCCCCCAGCTGGTTGATCTCAGGAAACACTGACAAGTCCACAAGGCCCTCCCCCCCATCACATTGCTAACAGCGGCAAGGTTGCCCACATTTCCTAAGGAACGCGTATGCATCTTATTATGTACACTTGCCCTGGAGAGCTACTGTGCATAGCGCTGTGGATTACAACCCTACCTGTGAACATTCTGACAGATGTTTGGTGTGAATGAGCCAGAAAGGCAGAAATCAAGGGTTTCAAATGCACAGGTGTATATATACAAATGTATATACAGCTGCATATACACGGAGGGACCTCTAGATATCTTTGTAGCTATACCTGGGTAGAAAGATTTGGAGTGTTATCATTATTATTATTATTATTACCTCTGTACACTGCTTGTCTGTATTATTTTCTACGATGAATGTGTATTCTTCCTAGAGCGTTTTATTTGTTTTTGTTTTTGTTTTGTTGTGTTTTGTTTTAGACATCTGTGTTGGCTCCTGAGAATTATTATTATTATATGGCTCTGAACAAACTATAGTGATAATGATCGTTGTGTTTACCGAGCTGATAGCTGGTGCAGTGTGGGATTGCTGGGCACAGGCTGGAGTGGGTAAGCTGCAAAGGCAGAGAATGGGTTGAACGTGAAGGATTAAACCCTTCAGAGAAGCAGAGATCCACGGAGAAGAATGGGGGACCAATAAAGACACAGTAGATTCGCCAGAGGCATGATGCTATCAGCAGAAATGGCTTCCCTTATATTCCTCCTTGTCTGGCATTTAGTGGGCAGCAGAGGTGTGTTAGGCCCCACACTTGACTGTGTGCATCTTCTCATCAAAGGTGGGGTCATGCCAATGTCACAAGATGATGGCCAGCAGGTGCAGGAGCCAGAATTTCCTGGGTTTTTTTTTTTGTATTTTCATAATTACAAAATTATATATGTATAATATGTGTATATCTTAGTCAGGGTTTCTATTCCTGCACAAACATCATGACCAAGAAGCAAGCTGGGGAGGAAAGGGTTTATTCAGCGTACACTTCCAAGTTGCTGTTCAATTTCAAAGGAAGTCAGGACTGGAACTCAAGCAGGTTAGGGAGCAGGAGCTGATGCAGAGGCCATGGAGGGATGTTACTTACTGGCTTGCTTCCCTTGGTTTGCTCAGCTTGCTTTCTTATAGAACCCAAGACTACCAGCCCAGGGATGGCACCACCCACAATGAGCCCTCCTCCTTGATCACTAATTGAGAAAATGCCTTACAGCTGAATCTCATGGAGGCATTTCCTCAAGGGAGGCTCCTTTCTCTGTGATAACTCCAGCTTGTGTCAAGTTGACACAAAACCAGCCAGTGTGGTAGCCTAATGATCTTACTCATTTTGTATGTGTGTGTGATTGATAATCTTTACAAACCTGTTCCTATTAATTTCAAGAAAACAATGGAGTATTATTAATTCCTGTCACTGTGTCCCACGATAACTTCTTGAATTCACTGATCTTAGCTCAGAGGCCACATTATTGCTGATATCTGCATCCCTCTTCCTTCCTCCCCAAATCCTGGTAACCACTGTTCTCCTCTGCTTCTCAGCATAGCTGTTCTGGTTTCCACGTGTCAACGAGGTCATACAAAGTCTGCCTTCCAGGTGTGGCTCTTGTTTGCACTTGTGTCCTGGTCCCTAGGTTCATCTATGCTGTCTCAACTGACAGAATGGCCTTCATTTCAAAGAATAAGGCAGAGAGGGTAACACACACACACACACACACACACACACAATCTGGCAGCAACAAAGATTCTGAACATTCATACACACAAAAACCAATACATCTAAAAGAAAGAGAATTAAAATGAAACCTCGTAGTAGAGCTGAGATGTGTCTCTCAGCATTCACTTCTGGTGCATTGCGGGACTTCATGACAGCCCTGCTTCTGACTGTGCAGCGTGCGCTTTGCTCTGAGCTCCGTGCTTTAACCAACAAACACAGCCCTGAATGCTTGGCTGTGGCTTGAGACTGTTGGATGTCATGCCCACAGTGTTTTCTACTCTTGCAGACACACAGTGACTTAATGGTCGAAACAAAGACTTCTAATGCCTTCCTATCATCATTCTTCACCAGGTACCAGGGATAGCTTTAGGTTGTATCACATTAGAATGTTTGGTTTTTAAATTGCTGATATTAAGAGACTTGGGAGGTGGCCCAGCACTTAGATCCTTCGAATCCACTTAAGTGTTGAGTGGCTGTGGTCACTCGCCTGAAATCGTAGCACTCAAGAGTGGACAAGGGATCCTCTGAACAATCTGGCCAACTAGAATAGCCACTGAACAAAGTCTAGGTTCAACTGAGAGACCCCACCTCAGAGAATAAACAGAGGCTGGAGTGGAGTAAACATGGCTCAGTGATTACGAGCACATACTGGTCCTCCAGAGACTCCAAATTCAGCTCTCAGCACCCATATCAGGAGGTTCACAAGCATCTGTAACTCCAGCTGCAGAGTGTCTGAGGCCATCTTCTGACCTCTACAGGCAAATGCAGCCATGCATCCATGCTCCCTTGTACACATCCAGGTCCTTCGCATCCAGAGAGCTTTGATCTGCTGTGTTAGAAATAAATCAGGTCAAGGGGTGTAAACATTTCTCTGTGGCAGTTTTCAGCCTGGTCAGATAGATGGCTGTTACAAAGACTCTGGTTGAAGAATATTACAAACAGGCTTTCTAAGCTCATAGAGGCTAGACCAGTATCTCCAGCTTTGCCTGTCCATCGCCTTGTTTCAATTCGGATCTCAGGATGCAGTCCTGACAATTGGGAGCAGGAAGTAGGAGTCAGAGCTCTGAGGGAGTTGACAAGCTTGCTTGGTGCAGCCGTCGGGAACCTGGCGCCTGACAGGTGCTTATTTTGTCTCCGAAGGGAAAACTCCACATGCATTTATTTCATAACGGAGATTCTGAGAAGTCATGGGGCTCTTCAAAATGTTGTTGAATTTATAAGGACAAGCTTCGGAATTCCCCACGCTTCAGACCAAAGCCAAGACCACGCTGTTCCTTTGATTTGAGGGTGCTCTTGTCTCTGGGGGGTTACTTTCCATTCTCGAAGCAGCTGGAAGGTCAAATCTACCAGCCAGGTCTTACAAAGGTTGCATTCCTGAAGTGTTTGGGGATGAACTGCTTGGAACAGGAACATGGCTCTGCCTCACGAGTGTAACCTGGCTCCAGCCTGTCTCTGCAGATGCCTGGAAACAGCTGTGAACATCTGCTTGTGTCTATGACCTGGGGAAACCTAAGAGGAATCCACTGTGTCAGGCCAGAAGCCAGGGTATGACTCAGTGGCTATTGTGTCTGTACAAGAGGTCTCCTTTGGGAGGTGGGCTGTCCTTTTCTCTGTTTCCTTCTTCTTAGAGAAAACAATTTGAACTCTTGTGGCTGAGGAGTCAAAGGAAGCAGCTCTCTAATACACAAACATGTTACATGTATTAAGTTATACATCATATGCATTTCTATCCTCTCTCTCTGTCTCTCTCTGTCTCTCTGTCTCTCTCTGTCTCTCTCTCTCTCTGTCTCTCTCTGTCTCTCTCTCTCTCTGTCTCTCTCTCTCTCACACACACACACACACACACACACATGCAATGCCTAGCATTTATCTATATTTTCCAGTTCCCATCATGGCCTTCTCCATCATCCACCGCCCCGACACAAGCAAAATACTTTCCACATTTAAAATAGACAGAGGCCCGTGACAATCAGCATTAAAAGGCACAGTAAGACGATTTCACTTCGAGTGAGTTTCACGTCGTGACACATTCATGAAGTATGGAGAAATATATTTGATCACCCAGAACGCATCCCATTAACATGGAGTTCAAAGGGACGGCCTTTTACTGACCAAGTCCAGGACGATTGAAGCAATGTTTGCGACAGCCTAGATGCCAGAGCAGAAAGAAGACAGTGGAAGAGTTTAGATGTCCTTGGAGCCCTTCATGGGAACAGATGTGTATGCAGAATTCAGAAATCCCTCAACAGCTGCTCGAGACTGTCAGCGCCCCAGAGGTCCACTCCCCCTGCAAAGCAGAGCTCTTGGTAAGTTTCATGCATGAATTTGGAAGCTAAACAATGTCTTCCTAGCATGAGTGCAGCACGTTGATCAAGCCAGAGTCTCCCTGCTGCTTTCCAAAGAGCAAAAGCACATGCAGAGGCCCATGATAATGTGGACCCAGAGGACCACAGAGCTCTGTTGGGCATTGCAGGCCCTCACTGTTAGCAGACAATATCAACGCCATGCCCGCTTCCAGAAAAAAAAATGTGGCAGAGTCAAGAGGGACAAGGATTATGACATCCCATCAAAGGTATCACTGATCAGAAGAGGACCGTCATCACCCCAGCTTGTCTGCAGGCTTCTTGAGTTGGGGACAGCCTCTCTCTTAGTCTGGACAATGCTTGGCCTGGCAAGTAGATCACCCTCTGGGAAGATCCTCTGTGTAGCTGGTGGCAGTTTCCTCAGCCCTACCTATGAGTCACGTTGTGCATCAGACAGTGACTGGTAGTTGCAAATTAAGTGAGGAGTGTTGCTATTTGTGTGTGTGTGTGTGTGTGTGTGTGTGTGTGTGTGCACATGCGTGCCTGGCCAGATTGAGCCAATCTTACTGGTCAGTGGCTTGGGCTGCCTACATCAGATGTCCTCTTCTTAGGTAGCTTACTCAATGGGACACAAAGGCACCCAAGGTCCCTCTACTATGGCCAATTTTTTTTCCACTTAATTTACTCCACAAATCTACTGCTCACCTGCAAGTGACAAAGGATGAGCCCCGCAAAGCTATGGGTGACTTGGAAGCCCTGGTGACTATGAGGATTTACGAGGTGTCTCTAGGGCAAGACCTACATTGTGGTTTGCAGAGAAGCCTACGAAGGATGAAAGCCCTGTGTGGAGTGTGTGGGGTGGGGGGACAGGGTAGAGGTTGGGAAAGAGAACACATCATAGCAGATAATGCTGCTGGGGTCTAGTTACTAAAGCAAAGCAGGTACAAACGGGATTGGTCAAAAAACAAAAACAAAAAACAAACAAAGAAACAAAAAAACCCAGCTCAGACCTCTCCTGAAACACAATGTGGTGTTGCCACCACAGATTTGTTGATTTTTTTTTTTTTTTTATGTTCAAGAACTAGACAAAAGAGGGTTAGGCATTCGATGTCTGTCGATCCCAGAGCTTACTGAGAGATGCAGAAGTGGAACACGGAGAACAGGGGGACATGAAAGTACAAATCAGTAAGCTATTTATAGTGCAGTTGGGACCCAGCGATGGGTCAGCCCCTCACCCCAGCGCATTCTGACTGTCAGCTGTGTGGGAGTTTCAGGGGGTCTCAAGATGAGAAAATAAATTCCATACTCCCAAGGAGTCCACCACCCCAGCCAGAGGGAGCTACAGCATAAAAACAGACAGACAGGTTGCCATCAGACCATCAAGACCCCATCTCCTCTTCTGTATCAGAGAGTGATCTTATGTGCCATTCAGAGAAACACTAGACACTAATTAAGTCCCCAGATTACCGTGAGGCAAAGGAGAAAACCACGTGTCATGAGAAAATGTTTTGAGTTTACAGTTCAGAAAAGAATTTGCAGGAGAGTTGGGCTTTGGATATGGGCTGATGGAAACAGGTAGACAGGAGGAGACAAGAGAAGCCAGACCACCCAAGCCAAGTAACAAGGATGCATTAATGGCAGACATGATAGGCAACACTGGGTGTACCGAGCATCAAGCCATTGAGAGCCTTGAGTGAGACAGAAGGTGAACTTCAGATGTAACCAAAGGTGAGATGGGTAGAGCCGTCATCCATACACAGTGACCTCCTAGCTGGGTTTCTTATCAATTGGAGCAGGTTCTGAGCAATTCTGGAGGCCAGATGGCAAACACTCTGTAGATTATGGGCGGGGGGTGGAGGGTGGGGGTGGAGTGAGAGGAAACTGAGAGGTGCAGTTAAGTAGACCCCGAGGACCCTACACTCTGAGGAAGCCAGGCCCTTGTCACTGGTGGTGGCTCCTATAATAATAGAGGAAAGGAAAGGGCAGCTGAGATAAGGTGACATTGGTGGGGACATCTCCTGTGTCATTACATCTGCTGTGGTGACAGGAGAGAACATCAAAAACCAATAACCTGCAATAAACAGAGAAGTATTTAGCTCCGGGTTCTTCCCAGGAAGTCCAAGATTGCAAGACACAAGTGGCACGTGTCAGGCATGGTGGCACACACCTTTAATCCCAGCACCTAGGAGGCAGAGGCGGGTGGATCTCTATGTGTTTGAGGCCAGCCTAGTCTACATAATGACTTAATAGGGCATCTTGGGCTACATAGTGAAATCGTGTCTCAAAAGCAAACAAAACAACAACAACAAACAAAGAAAACCCCAAATAAAGTCTTTAAAATAAGATTTGGCTTTCCGTCCTAGGAGGGTTTTTGTTGTTGTTGTTGTTGTTGTTCATTCTTTGTCCAGCTCTATCTAGTCAGGTGATAACCGCCTTTCTGGATAAACACCCATATGTATAGTTGTCCCATTGACTTTTCCCTGCAGAACCCAGTTAACAAGGATGACGCGTTTTCCTGCTGACCTTCTAGTATGCCGGGACAACCGAAGAGCTTTCCAGCGAGCCTGGATTCAACACTCTGTGGCTGCCTCAGCTCTTTGGGAAGAAGGAAAGACATGACCTTCCTCTGGATGTGAGAAGGTGTCTGAAACACCTGTAATTGTTCTTTCTTCCCAGTGACCAGGGAGGGGAGCCCCTTATCCTGTCTCAGTTGGTACCTTCTTCGTAGAATGGTCTCTCCGGTCCTTTGCTAGATCTGGATACGTGTTCTGCAGATTTTGAGATTTCTGGTGCATCCTGTGCGGTTATCCCTCCTCAGCTAAGAGCACAAAGTATTCCCAGAATCCCAGAAGTTGCCTTTTAATTTGTAAGGTTCTTTTTCTTAATGTGCTTTAAGCATGCACATCACCTCACTTGTCTGTGGCCCCAAATACAACATGCTGTCTTTTCTTACACAGGAAAAAATTAATAATCCAGGTAGCTATGGTCATAACCATCAGATATGAAACTTGGTTCAAGGGAGACTCTGACCCTAAAACTACATTTGACTTTTCTCAAAGATGTTTGAGATATGTTCTTTCCTGACTCCTGATACAGTCCCTGCCTTCCAAGATGATGATTTAATATTAGAGGCACTCTGGACAAAACCGCAAGAGTAATAAACCATCACTGTCATGTCATTAGTGGGTCCTGTGTAGGTTCAGAGACAGACAAGAAAAGAGAGTACAAAGAAGACTGGGTAAAGAAGAGGGGCCCTGCAGGCTGACAGAAGACTTGGAGAGAGGGTGTTTAACCAATCCTAGGACGAAGAGTTTGATTGAAGAGCACACCATAAGAACCTCACATCTCTGAGGGACATTAGGCTCTTGAAAACAAAGGAAATTCTCAGTATTTGGGGCTGACAGGAGGAGAGAGTGACCAGCTAGCTGGTCCTAGGCCTAAGACTAAAATCTCACAGGCTCCTTTGCAAATATCGGGACTGTAAAAGCTACCGCCAGATAGATCTATCAGCAAAGACTTTCAAAGGGCAACTGAGGATGCTTGGTCCTGCTTCTGTTGAGATTTTCTTTGCAGCTCTTCCTGATACATTATCTGCCAAGCCCCATCCCCAGTGAGAACTTGTTTTCCTTTCTTTTGAGCATAGTGTTATTAGTGGGTAAGTGGAGGGATAGTGATAGAGACAAAAGAAGACAGATACCAGTATCTTGGACTCACAGATCAGGAAAGGGTTACCCTGTTTGACTAAAGATTTACACTAGGGCCACTTTCACTGTCATAGCTCTGTGTAAATTAGCACCAAACTATGACAGACTACACAAAGGCTAAGATGGATATTTCAAAGAGTGGGATTCGTCACATGAGAATCTAAAATCTTGTGATGTGTGAAGGGACTCTAGCCAGCCTGAGCATAGCAAACATGGCTCTGGCCAGACTTGCCCTTCCTCCCCACTCCCTCCTCCTTCCTAAAAGCTATTAGATCACATTCCTAAAACTAGCCCCAAAGGTCTATTCCATTATTTACCACTTCTTCCTCCTGAGGCTGACTACCAAGGTCCAGCTATTAAAGTATTGAAGTTTGGCAATCAAATCCCTCTCTTGGCTGCTCTAATTAACATGCCCAATCAAACCCTCTAAAATGTACCCGGGACCTGGGAAGTGAGAGATGCTCAGGACTCAAAGGGAGGGACCTTAGATGAAATGCCCAACAGTGGGGAGAGGGAACTTGTAGAGTCTACCTCCTGTAGAAAGGCAGGGCATCAAGTGGAGGGATGGGGTTGCCATCCCACAGTCAAAAACTCTGACCCAGGATTGTTCCAGTCTAAAAGAATTGCAGAGACAAAATGGAGAAGAGACTGAGGGAAAGGGGGTTCAGTGACAGGCCCAATTTGGGATCCATCTCAAGGGGAGGCTCCAAGGTCTGACACTATTACTGATCCTGTAGTGTGCTTACAGACAGAAGCCTAGCATGGCTGCCCTCCGAGAGGCCCAACAAGCAGCTGAACAAGTCAGATGCAGATACTTACACCCAACCAATGGACAGAAGCTTCGACCCCTATGGTTGAATTGGGGAAAGGCTGGAAGAAGCTGAAGTGACCCCATAGGAAGACCAGCAGCCTCAACTAACATGGACCCCTGAGATCTCTCAGACACCAATCAGCCAGCATACACTAGCTGATTACGAGGCCCCCAACATATATACAGCAGAGGACTGCCTGGTCTGGCCTCAGTGAGAGAAGACACACCTAATTCTTGAGAGGCATGAGGCCCCAGGAAGTGTGTGTGTGTGGGGGGGGGCATCCTCTTGGAGACAGGGGAGGAGGATTGGGATGAGGATCTGTCAGAGGGTGGACTGGGAGGGGTCTCAGTAAAAAAAAGACTAAAGATATATTTTTTAAAAAATTCCCAACAAAAAGTAAACAACTCATCCTAACCCGGAGTGTCCCCCGTTACCTTTATAAACCACTACTTGCCTATGGGCCACGTCTGTCTCCTCTCTACCCACAGGCAGTCATTTGTGTCTGCTCCCACTGTCTTGTTCCCTCCCCTTCTCCCTCTTTATCTCCTGTTTTTGTCCCTTATTCCTGTCATCTATTCCTCTGGGACAAATACATTTCCTTTGTGCTGAGAACTTGATCTTGGGGTATCTTGAGCTGACTCCAAGGTCCTTACAACTTGAATAATGGAAATTTCTCAGTATGCTCCTTACACTATCCCTGGGGAGGAGGCAGGGGAGATCGCACGATATCCGGTAACCCTGGCAGTCTTATGGCGAACTATTAATTTGGTGTTCCTGTTTCTAAAGCTATGTGATGCGGAAAAGATCTGGGTTGTAAGAGAGCTTCTGAATCTATTGAGAGGAAGGCAGCGACATGTGATGGTTAAGATAAGCTGAGGCCAAGCGTTGCGAAGAACTTTGGAGACCCACCCTCTTAAACAATCGTCTCTACCAGCTCCATTTTATAGTTAATGGACTTGAAGCTTTATAGAAGTTAAATAGTCCAGGCTGGGGAGATGGCTGAGTGGGTAAAGGTGCTTGTCACCGGGCCTCATGATCTGACTTTGATCCCTAGGACCCACACTGGAGGAGAGATCAGACCCCTGAAAGTTTTCTCTTCTCTGTTCAAGGTCCCTGTTCATGACCATCAAAGTGTTTTCAAATGTTCCCTTGTAAAATCTCCAGAGCCTCGTGAAAGCAGGCAGAGGTTGGGCGTGGTTCCTGGAGCAGCTCACGGTCCCTGGAACCAGATGCTCAGTCAGAAAGAATTGAATAAATAAGGTCAAATCCAACTGCAGCCTTTTCCAACACAAACGATCCTGTTTGCTCCTTAGTGACAATGTCAGCTTCTCTGGAAGCAGGCTTGGATAGAGAAGAACCCGTCCACGGCTAAGTAAAAGACCATCAGGCACTTTCTCCAAAGCCCCTTTGCCTCCGTCACTGGCTCGCTGTGGAGGGAGATTCGGAGTGGGAAGAAATGTCCAGTTTCTTCAAGCAGCCTCAGCAGGCTGCACCTGTGGTGTTCATCCAAACATCGCCGCAGCAAGAAGACAAGTGCCATAGAGCAAAGCTGTGCCGAAGATGGCACCCAGCAAGTTGGGAAGCGAATGAAGCAGCAGTGTGCTCCCTTGAGGTTTAGCCTTTCGTGAGCTTGTTCCCCATTTGGCATATCCTACAGTCCTACATCTTGACCTCGAAAGGTCAAAAGTTAAATTTGTGCACCAGGGGTTGTGTGCCTTGAACAAACAGTAGGAGATGGGGATGCGATCACTGACCCTGCTTTGAGAAGATCCCTCCGCCCAGCATGACACCCAGGCTGGGCAGGAGCTCTCTAAGGTTGAACACAGCAAGAGACACCATTCTTTGATTTTAATCATCCCATCTATTAAAGTGAAGAGTTACCATAACACCAACTAAGAAAACACTGGTATAGTTAAATGTTTGCTGTTTTGCAAGCTGACAGACCAGGCCTTTGCAGACACCGATGCACAATAATGACACCTGTCACAAAGCGGTCGCTGCACCTGGAAAAACAGCTGCATACCTAGAGGATGGTGGGCGTGTGGCCTGAGCCTGGGACACAATGGTTTTAGGTGAATTAGCTTCCCGGGGGCTTGAGTTACAGGTGATTGGGAGCTGCCTGATTCCGGTACTGGGAACTGAACTTGGGTCCTCTGCAGGAGCAGCAAGTACTCTAAATTACTAAGGCATCTATCTCTCCAGGCCTCTGGGTTAACTCTTACGAGAGGTAACAAGCATATGTCAGGAACAGATCCTGATTAGATTTCCATCAGGAGGAAATGACGTTCTCTTCATGGGATTTAACAGAGCCTAGATATCCTCCAAGGCTACTTTAACATTCCTCCCTCAAGAGTGGAGACTGGGTGGCAAGGCCAGTGTTCTTAGATGATCTCTCAGCAGGCCCTGGATTGCCTTTTGAGAGTCTCAACTGGCCTTTGTGTGTGTGTGGGGGGGCGGTGTCAATGTCCCCTTTGTCCAGATAGCTTGACATCCCTGATGATCAGGAAGGCAGCTCAGAACTCCATCATCGGCCAGGGTCATCACCCTTCTTAGTAGAGACCCAGGCCTTTTCTTTTTTCTTTTTTTCTCTTTTGCATTGTATATCATTTGTATTTTGTTTCAAAAAGTCTGTTTACGAAGCAATGGCAATAGAGGAGTAAATCTCCTCAATTTCTTTTTTTTTTCCATTAATTTATTTATTCACTTTACATCCCAACCAAAGCACCCTTCTCCTCCCAGCTCCTCCCTCAGACAGCTCTTTCCCCATCTTCCCTCGCCTTCTTCTCTGAGGAGGGAGAGACCCTCCTTAGGTATCAACCTACCCTGGCACCTCAAGTCACTGCAGGACTAGGCGCACCCTCTCCCACTGAAGCCTGACAATGCGGCCCAGTGGGGGGAACAGAATCCACAGACAGATAACAGAGTCAGGGACAGCCCCATTTCAATTTTGGGGGAACCCACATGAACACCAGGCTGCACATCTATGTGCAGGGTGGAGTGGGGGGGCTAGGTCCAGCCCATGCTCGCTCCTTGATTGGTAGTTCAGTCTCTGGGAGTCCCCAAGGGTCCTGGTTAGTTGACTCTGTTGGTCTTCCTGTGGAGTTCCTATTCCCTCCAGGGCCCTCAATCCTTTCCCCAACTCTTCCTACAAGACTTCCCAAGCTTCATTTAATGTTTGGCTGTGGGTCTCTGCATCTGTTTCGGTCAGCTGCTGGGTGAAGAAGGCAGTTATGCTAGGCTCCTGTCTGCAAGCATAGCAGAGAATCGTTAATAGTGCCATGGGTTGGACTTCTCCCATGGAATGGGTCTCAAGTTGGGCCAGGCATTGGTTGTCCATTCCCTCAGTCTCTGCTCCAACTTTATCCCTGCACTTCTTGTAGGAAGGACTAACTTGGGGTGGAAGGTTTTATGGGTGGGTTGGTGTCCTCCCCCCTCTACTGGGAGTCCTGCTGACCCAGGCTTTCTTTAGAACACCTGTTGTTTCGCCATATTTCTTGGCTGTTCTTGACCCGCAAATGAGCCAAAGCTATTCACAATGGAAAACAACCTCTCGGTGGACTCTAGTGTCTTGGTCTCTCTGCTTTTGCGAGCAAGGGAGATAAATGCCTGCATTTGCCACGCCTCCTCTTTAAATCCCACACACTGTGAGCACTGCATTCCCAATTTCCCAGGAAAGCTGAGCAAGAAATAGGTTGGCTCAACACCAAATCTTTTGAGCATTTAGAACCACTTTGCTCTCAAGCCACCGCTCAATGAAGGTCACCTGGCTGTGTAATTACCATTTAGACTCCTGCTTCCTCCTGTCCCTGGGGGCTGGTGACTCAATCAAGTGCTTCCAGGTGGAGGGAGACAGTGGGTTCTGTGTAAGAATAAGAGTGTCATTGAGACTTAGGAATGCAGAAGAGACTTTGGCCGGGACTGAGACAAAACATTTGTAACCGGGTCACTGCCGTGTGAGCACAGTAGAGTCTTTTCCCAACAGAGGGACAAGGCTGGGATTGTGCAGCTCCTAAATAAATAAATGAGCTGAGAAATGAGTGTTGAGAGGGCCCTGCAACCAGAGAGTACGTTTGGAACACATCGTCAGGAAGTAAATGTCGCCTTTGTCTCCACGATGACTGAGACTCTCATAAACTCTCAGAGGCACAGAATAAACACGGAAGCATTGAGAGGAAGTGGGACCCAGGAAAACTACCGCACCAGGATACATTTTTGAGCATCAGAAAGTCGATTTAAGCGCATGGCTTAATTTTCATCTGGTATATAATACTTACCCACTAAACCTCCACTGAAAGAGGAACACAGCACATGTATAAGTAGTGAGCAGACCGTGGCTCGCCTGCCTCTTTCTGCTGGAAATGGCAGAAGCCAGTTAAAATACCTCGAAAGTTAGAGTGTTTAATGGCTTATGCAACTTCAAAATTCAGAGGTGGGTCAGTTTCTAGGATGTAGGTCTGTGTTGACCCTCCTGGGAATTTAGGGTCTGTTTGCTGCCCCCTGCCTTTCACTCAATATTAGCTTTATTTACCCCAAGATAAGCAGGAGAGACATCAGAGGAAAACACCAGCCTCCAGCATCGTCAAAGTTTGTAGTATTTTCAATATAAAACACTGATTTAGTCTCAAGTTTAATTTGCATTTAAACCAAGTACCATAGACTAGAGGAAAATCATACGTATAGGCGTGGTAAACAGTGGTAACCGTGTACTACAGACTGGGAGAGTATTGTATCTACAGGTGTGGTGCACAGCTACGGGGAGGGACAGGAGTGGGGTGAGTCATGTTCCTGGCTATTTGTTTTGGGGTGTTATTAGGGCAGACAGCTTACTGAACTTACTAGAAAGGCCCACTGGTTAGAATTAACATCAAAACTCCAAATGATCACGGGATTTCATCTGGGATAAGAAAAAACTACGATCCAGCCGCTCTCTTCTGTCAGCCTCTATACCTAGTGCCACTGGAGATGTGTGTAAAGCTGAGTCAAGTCCCCAGAGTGGTGGGGGACGCTGTGGGTGCCACCTCAGGCCCTCTTGAAAGGCCTGGCCACCCATGCAGGTAAATCCAGGACTCTGGAGACACTAGCCCCATCTGCAGGCACAGCCACCCTCTCCACCTAACACTTTTCACCTTCTCTGCTTCGCCAAGGTGAAAATCGGGAGACCAGGGCTGATCTGCAGAAACAGCACCACGTTCAAAAAACACAAGCTACTGGCTTGGAGCTGTATCAGCCCTGGGGCCACCTGCTCCAAACTGCATTCAGCCTAAAGTCCTCTGAAAGGAATCGGATGACCAACACAAGGCTGTATCTTTTCTAAGTTAGGCAACCGGAGGAGAGAGGATGCTGTCTTCTCTCTCTCTCTGCTCCAGAAGCATCTGCCCCACCTCAAAACAGAGCAAGCAAGCAGAAAAAGCCCCCAAGGAAGTACCAGTTATTAGATTCATCTTTTAAAACATCTTGGCTTGACACGCACACAACGTCCTTGTGTATGAGAATGAGTTCCTAATAGGAGAGGGCAGATCAGAGACCATGAAGTTCTGGCTCATGTCAGTACTGGGCCATCCATCCTTGGCAGAGAGGCTCCACTGGAGAGGACAGTACAGTTGTTCCTCAGAGATGGGAATACAATGGAGGAAAGTCCTTCTAAGCCAGGATATGTAGGAAGTTGCGGGAGCTCACCCAGTAACTTCAAGAGCCAAGAGTTTCCTGTAACCAGTGGGGTCGGCAGCCCAGAAAGGCAGCTGTTTTTCTGTCAAATAAAATTTTAATGAGCTGGAGGAGTGACTCAATGGTGAAGAACATGTGTTGTTCTTACAGAGGACACAGGTTCCATTCCTAGCACCCATATGAGGGGGAGGGTCACTACCACCTGTAACTCCCCCTTCAAGGGATCAAATACCCTCTGCTGGCTAACACACACACACATACACACACACACTCACACACAAACACACACACACACCACTACAAAAAATATTTAAAATTTTACATGCAGAAAATAAACCCCACTGAATTAGAAAAGATCAGTGGGGAATTTTTACTACATGAAAAGGATCTTTTCAAACCACTGGGCAGAAAAAAATGCAGCTCTCATGCTTCCCCGGGGGTTTTCTCAAATCACTTCCAAGATTACCACTTGACTTCCAGTCTACAGCCTTAGGAGTAGAACAAAAGAGTTTGTGAACCATGGGAAATGGTTCAGGCTGAATGAAATCTGGAGTTAACCCAGGATCTCTCCTGCAGGCCACAGAGGATTTGAACAGGTTTTATTATATTTTATTAGATTCTAAAATGGGACCTGAAGTGGCAAATGGTTATTTTTTTCCTAATTTAATAAAGTGACAGAACAAGTTATGAACCATCAGCCCATCACCGGGGTGCACTGGATAAAAGCAATCCTCCCTCCGCAGTGATGTAGAAGGGGAGAACGGGCGTCCGTGAACACTGCTGACCAGGAGGAACCAAAGAGGAAATGCTGTAAAGAAATCCAGTCTCACTCAGCTGTGTCTTCTGCTTTCAAAGACAGAAGAGCTAAAGGAAGGTGCACAATTTCCCAGACGCTGAAAACTGTCACCCACGCCGTCTCCTTTGTGCTGGCATCCCAGGAGGTACCTGTAATCTGTCTAGCAGTGAAAAGGATCACACGCTTGCACACCCTCCTGTGCAGGAGGATGTTGAAGAGAAAGGTCACCATTTGCTTATTTAATGTATACTTTCGCTTGCTACCAACTTACTATCAGTTGATACTTAATCATTCCACTTCCACGCCTTAATGAACACACAGTTCTCATTTAATCATGTGTATAACCTTATATATTTAGCAATTAGATACATAACGCTAAATACATATGTATTTATTCTTTGAGCCTGCTTTTAATGGAGAATCATAACATCTGTCAGACAGCCTTAGGTTCACAGGTATGCCCAGAAATGTTTGTAGACTTTAATCATTACGAACACAGTAGAGATAAAAACACAGACGGTCTGACCAGGATCTAACTCAGGACACCCCCGCCCCCACAAACCTTTAAGACAACTTCAACCCTTCCGCTTGATACACCCTCAGAGGCACAATTCTCACTTCAGTACCGAAGGGATAACAGCACGGGCAGCAGAAGGCTGAATGCTAAAGATCTTTGACTCATTCTCGCCCAAAAACCCTTCAGGTTTTGTCTATGGAGAATGGTGTTCATGCCAGCTTTACATAAATATCTTTTTATGTTCAGACATTGCCCTTTAGTTCTATTTTCTAGGAGTTGTTGTGGTTTGTTGTTGTTAAACCATGAAAGGGCCTGGAGCCCGTCTGATGCCTTGTTTTCACTCACTGAGATGAGCAAGCGATTTCTTTCCTCCTTTGTTTCTATTAATCTGATGTAATAACATCGATTGATAGTCTTAAGCTGAGCTACTTTTGATGGAGAAGAAAGAGTGAGCAGGCAGAGCACGGGCTACTTCCAGGGTCTGTTACTCACTGTGTAAGTGGCAATAGCCTAGAGCCTCTTGCTGAATCAAATCTTTTGTTAATGTGCTGTTTATAATGCTTTGCATATACAGTCTGTTTTGCCTGGGTTAGTATGGCTGTTCTTTGGAATCCTCGGGGGTGAGGAGGAGAGCAGGGATTCGTTCCTAATCCCCAAATCCATGGATATTAAGTTCCTTATCTGAAAGGCTGTGGTCTGCACAGATCCTGTGTGGTCCCACCACACCATCTCTGCTGACTTTAAATACCAAATACAAGGTAAACACTGCGCAAAGAGTTATGTTGCTCAGGAAGTAATGGCAAGACAAAGTCTGGACTCGTTCAGTGCAGACACTAAACACAGGGCTGGCCCAGCACCTGAAGACGACCTGCCAACCTCAGTTCAATCCCCAGGACCCACAGAAAAGCTGAAGGACAGGGCTGACTCCTGCAAACTGCCCTCTGAAAGTTAAAATAAAATTGAAAAATTAAAAATTAAAAAGAAAATTAAAAGAAGTTTCATTTTTTTTTCTTTTAGAACTTAAAACTTTTCGAGCTACTGACATCTAGCTCCCCAAGTTTCTCCTGAGAATCAGCTCCTAACCTTACTAAGGACCCCTCGTAGAAGACAGGTAACGTCTCCATCCAGAGCGTATTTGGTGCAGATCTTTATCTCTGCTTGGAAGTGGGCTTCTTGGATGTTTATATTCATATCTCTTATGCAAGTTTTAAGCTAGCATCTTTTCTTTTTTTTTCTTTTTTTAAAGATTTATTTATTTATTATATGTAAGTACACTGTAGCTGTCTTCAGACACACCAGAAGAGGGAGTCAGATCTTGTTACGGACGGTTGTGAGCCACCATGTGGTTGCTGGGATTTGAACTAAGGACCTTTGGAAGAGCAGTCGGGTGCTCTTACCTGCTGAGCCATCTCACCAGCCCCTTCTAGCATCTTTTCAAAAGCATCTCTTCCCCCGAGATGCCCAGAATGGGTATCACGCACACCTGCACACTGCAGGTTCCTTCTGTTTTATTATTTCTGTTTCTCATCCTTTCAAACGCCAATGGTTTGATCTTAAAGCTCAATTCTTTCTTCTGTGAGTTCAAATGTACTTTTTTAAAAAAATTATGTGTATGGGTATTTTACTTGCACGTGTGTCTGTGTGCTGCTGCCAGCTGGAGGCCAGAAGAGGGCATTGGATCCCCTGGAACTGGAGTTACACATGGTTGTGAGCTTCTATGTGGTTGCTGGGAATTGAACTCAGCCCTCTGGGAGAGCAGCCAGTGCTCTTAAGCACTGAGCCATCTCTCCAGCCCCTCAAGTCTACTCTTGGATCTTTCTAGTGTATTTGCTATTAGACCTGCAAACTCAGTATTATTTTTGGCTCCTTATAATTTTTATACTTATTGAGACTATGTCCCACACACCATTTCCCGGATGTTTTAAAAGCTTTAATTATTACCATTACATGTGGACGGTGTATTTGAGTGTAGACATTCGTGCCAGCATATGTGTGGAGGTCAAATAACCTATCAGAGTTGGGTCTACTCCCACTGTGAGTTCCAGGAGTTCAACTCAGGTCGTCAGGCCTGTCCAGCATGCATGTGCTTTATCCACTGAGCCCTATGTCTTCTTTGACCCCTCTGGACACCCTTAGCCATTTGCTTATGAGCATCTAGTGAGGAACTTGTGCCCCATGTATATTTTGTTAATTTTTTTTTTTCTGTAAGCAAGCCATAATTTCCTGTTGCTTTGTAAGCCTTGTTATTTTTGGTAAAACAAACAAATGAATGGACACGACAGCCTCATAATGTAAAAATTCTGGCAATTAGGTTTCCCTGTCTGTCCAGGCTTTGCCAGTGACTGGAGTTAGGTGCCTTATGTCAGAAATCAGCCAGAAGCGAAACCTCCTGTCATCTTGTGGTTGTTTTTGAGCCCACGTCTTTCTCTGTACATGTTCATTTTCCATCGCCAATAATACAAACAAAAACTGAACCCCAACCAAAAGAAACCATGCGTGAGACAGGCACCAGGGCAACAGTTTTCTCACCTTTTGCCCAGTACTCAGTGATCTGAGTAACAAGCCAGTCAGACATGGACCCTCAATACTTGAGAGAAAAAGTCCTTGTTGTTACCATGGCTACAGCAAGCAGCCAGAAATATTGATTGCTGTCTCCCAGCTTTCTGCCACATCAATACTGGAAACCAACTGCGACACAGCTGTGGGTACCTGACACTCTACCCTAGGGCTTTTGAAAAATTTGCCACCTCTTATTAACACCGCCCCCCCCCCCAATTTATATGACCCTGGGAATATGGGGATATAAGATAGGTAAATAAATCTGATATCTGTTGTTAATAAAATTCAAATAAACTTACTTTAAGGTAATTCTCTGCTGCATATAATTTTACCATCTACTAAGAACAATATCAAATACATACAATTGTGACAGATGTACCTATTTTACATAAAGAAACAAATCTTGGCCGAACATCTGTGATACAGAGGAGTGTCAGCGTTTTTAGTGTTAATCAATATTTTGTTTTGTAATTGTCAACACAATCTGAAGATAAAGAAATTTGATATGACATATCAAGGAATGACAGGAGATAGTGATTCAAAGTCTCTGCTTTCTGTTATTAAACCACTGTGTTTCTGTAAGGGCAGAAAAATTAACTATGTACAGCAAGAGCACTTAAGCTCATGGCATCCTACAGTCTCAAATCTGGGCTGAAGTATTTTGGACACCGTTAGTTCTATGTGATGTGATGGATGTACATCCCAAAGCATATGTATTGTATATTCAGAACAGACAGCCGCAAAGTCATGTTACACCATGGGTGAGCGCTGCCAGGCTCACCTCAGATTCATCACACATTTGGTTTTGAATCAGTTTTTGCTTACCATGTATTCAAAAACCGTTTATGGTTGTCAAGACTCTTTGTGACCATCTTTCCTTCAGTTTCCCCGTCATGGAGTTGTGGTCCCTACTTTACGAGGTTCGCCTCTCTAGGATCATGATCATCTGCAGACGGAACACAGCTCCAAACTGGCCTGCTCTGGAAATCAGAACAAGGCTCTTCTCAGCCAGCCATCAAGAGTAACTCTGTGGTCATTAGCTTCGGTCATTAGCTTCACTACTGCCTATTTCACATTCCCGAGTTCAGCATGAATTCCTGGAGACATTCTACACTGAAGCCTCCAAGAGGCTCCCAGGTAAGAAGAGACACATATTTGGCACAGGCCATATGGAGCAGACACTGGGCAATGCTTAGGTGGAATTATTGACTACAGAAGTGGCTAGAAGGGACAAACACTTGAAAACTATGAATAAAAAGAGTATGGTGTGCCCTGAATTCATGTTGACTTGGCCCACAATGGTGCTGAGAAGTAGTTAGTCGCTGGCTTGTGTGACTCCATCCTCATGAAGGACTTTGTGTGTTGTTAGGCTGTGCACCTGGTACTTCCCCAGTCTTGCATGGGGCTCTTCCTCCTCTCATTCCTTCTGCCTCCTACTGTGAGCCGAAGCTCATCTATACTCCCACCAGAAGCCTCAACTTCTCAGTCTCTAGGACTGTGAACCAACAAGTTCCAGGACAGCCAAGGATACACAGAGTAACCCTGTCTCAGAAAAACAAAACAAACCCACCCCCACCTAGCCTGTTATAGAGAGAAAACAAATACAGAGTGAGAGACTACGGGTACTACAAACTAGAAAATAGCTGTTTGTCTATTTTAGCACATCTGTGTCAATGAAGAGACTGGATTGGGAGAACTTCTGAGCACTAAACGAACTGACTTCAGGACCTGATCAGCTGACACATTTTTAAATCTGAAGGACTGAAGTGTGTGCTGAATGGGCATAATTAATAGCCAGTAAAATACAAATTTATGTTGTACTCTGGCAGTAACAGGTCAGCATTTGTAACCAACAAACACTCTGTAAATAAGACAGTTCTCGCTGACCCCAGGCTCACCGATTCTATCCTTGGCTACCGGTGCCCATTTTGTCCTCTCCTGAGTGGTCGCAAGCTCAGATATGACCACCCAAGCCTATTAATTCCTCTGGTGATGAGCGGCTGAAGATCAGGCCTCAAAGCCAGGCCACATTCACACTTATGCATGACACAACTTCTCCGGAGATCACAGTCTTCATCGACAAAGTGGAAAAACGCTCTCATCATTATAGTGTCAGGGGGAATATGCGTGCACTGCTTATTAGCACAGTGCCTCGTGTGCTACTTTAGGACCTAGCTGAGAGAGTCAGGTTTTGAAACCATGAGTAGTGATTAGATAATGACTTTTTAACATTTTTGTGACTCCTAAAGCAAGAGTTATCTGGACTCTACAGAAACATAGGAAAGTTATACAGTTTAGTCAGGGCCTTACTTCCAGTCACTGGCAGGGCCCAGTCCTGGTACTGCTGAACTCTGGGCCCACACTAATTTTAACCTTCTGGGCATGCTGATGAGGGGACACCCCATCAAGGAGGTGACAACAGAGCAAAAGCAACTGAACGGAAAGCCAGATAGAATCAGGCACGGGAACTCTGGGAAGGAGGCTGAACAAATGAGAGCCAAGAGTGGGGGATGTGCTAGATCAACATTTTCAAAGAGGCTGGAGTAGTTGGACTGGAGAAAGTCAACAAACTGGGCTGTTTGGGGGAAGCATTAGGTAATGCTGACCTTACTCTCGGTGTGACAAAAGACCATGGAACAATTCAAAGCATGAGGTGGCCATTCTTACAGACTTTCTTAGTGTCTCTTCTGAGTCAGGGTCTTGGTTCAGTCCTGACCAGCCTGGAACTTTCTACACAGAACAGACTACCAACTTGCAGGATAGCCTCTGAGTCTCAGGCACTGGGATCAGAGGTGTGGTTGGCCATCCCAGCTCTTCTTACTTACTCCCTGAGGAACCATCACTAGGTGGCAGAGATGGCAAGGGTCAGAGGCAGGGAGCTGAGTCAGAAAGCTTTGTGACAGTTATCAGTGGCCAAGGAAGGCACCACCCCCATATACCCTCCCGGCCCAGAGGCAGGGCTTCTTTGTGTAGCTCTGTCTTGGAACTCACTTTGTAGACCAGACTGGCCTCACACTCAGAGATGCACCTGAATTAAAGGCACGTGCCACCATGCCCAGCTTGGGAAGGCAGACTTTTTTCAAAAGTCACTTGGGGCAGCGGATGAAGAAAGTTTTCTAGCTGACGATGTTTATTCTTTGTTTTCAACAGCCTTGCTACCTATACCTGAAGGAGTCACATGTCCTGTGTCATTGGTGTGGCCACATCCTCAACCTGCAGGCGTGTGTGTGCATGCATACATGCCTACATGGCCATCCTCACAGCAGTCAGGATGTATGATGTAGGCCAATGCTCTGCTTTTCCTATACCTCATCTCTCACCCACATCCACAGATCCGCTCTCCTCGGCACACAAGCTCCTGATCTTTTGCCAGGACATCTGAGCTGGACCATCACGGCTGTGCTGCTCCCGCTCACACACCAGCCTTCGGGTGTTTATCCATGTTTCTTCCGGTCAGTACTCAATCATCACTTTGTCATCTTCTGTAGATCCTTCTTTTTTTTTTTTTTAAAAGCCACACCTCTTTTTTTTTTTTTTTTTAAGATTTATTTATTTATTACATGTAAGTACACTGTAGCTGTCTTCACACACTCCAGAAGAGGGCGCCAGATCTCGTTACGGATGGTTGTGAGCCACCATGTGGTTGCTGGGATTTGAACTCTGGACCTTCGGAAGAGCAGTCGGGTGCTCTTACCCACTGAGCCATCTCACCAGCCCCCCTGTAGATCCTTCTTAAGACTGGCTTCTCATGACATTCTTCTTGAATTTTTTGACAGTGAGGTATCATGACTTGTGCCCTGTTGCCCCATGCCATCTGTCCGCTGCAGCTTCTACCAGAAACTAGTTCTCTGCTGCAGTGCAATGCACTGGGATGTGGCCATATATTGTAGATATGTAAGAATCAGAACATATAATAACTAGTCCTTTCTCCAAATAGAAAAATTCCTCTAAAAGTCCGCTGGTCATGATGTGTGTGCTCTGAAATATTAGTTTCTGACACAGAACTGTCATCTTCACCCGACTTCCAGGGGCACCATTTGGATTCTCACAGAGTATCTACACATTAGAGCAGCCCTCAGTGATTCAACAAAGTAAGCCAGGATGAGGACGCTCTGTGTTTTGGAAACTATGGCTTTAGGCACGGAATGACCTTTTCCATGTTGCGCCTGCCTCAGAAGATGCTCATTATCTGGATCTCAGAGCAATTAGGGGCGTTGAGATTGATCACAGCACTTTTCACATATCGTTTCGCACGGTCTTGTAGCACGCCTTGAGTTTTAGATTTCCTGTTCTTTTTGTTAAATGCTAAGTGTTGTTTTTATTTTTAATTTTTTTTTTAATTTTTTTTTTCAAGACAGGGTTTCTCTGTGTAGCCCTGACTGTCCTGTAACTCACTTTGTAGACCAGGCTGGCCTCGAACTCAGAAATCCGCCTGCCTCTGCCTCCCAAGTGCTGGGATTAAAGGCGTGCGCCACCACGGCCGGCTATTTTTATTTTTTTAGGTGGATTCTTCACCACATTGCACAGACGTAGTCCTTTCTGGAAAACTAGTAACAAGAGGGAGGTCTATGTGCAGCAGGTCTTAAAGGTGTATCTAAGTTTTGTAAACAACCACCTCTCTTCCCTGTTGCAAAGTCCAAACATTCACTACTTCAATCCCTAAATGCAGGATCACCTTTATGTTTCCCACAGCTAGGAAGAAGGAAATTCAATTTGAAGTAATACACTTGTTTCAACACCAAGATCTTCAAGAATTCAACTTACAAAGTGCCAGGAGGCAGGAGAACTGAATTTAGATTCTACAACTGAACAGTTAGTTATTTAGGCTGAAATAAAAAGCAGACGGCGTAAAACACAAAGACAGAAAACACAGGTGGTAACAGTAAGGAGTGTGAACGAAGCCAAAACAAGGCAGGGTCTTACTAGATCATAGGAAACATCGTCACAGTTTACTTTTGTGTTGGAGAAAATATTCTATTCTGCATACAGTTGTCCCATTCCATGAAAACACAAACTTCCATGGCCAATACGGTTCTTCTAAACTGCCTCAGTCTGAGATGCCATTTGACACCCAACACAAATTATTAAAATGACTTGTCTTGCCATAACAGGGTATATGGCATAAACGACCTGAGAGGGGCTTTGTTAGGTTCACTGTTTCGGGATGCCATCTCACAGTGGAAAAGGCATGAAGGCAGGAGCTCCTGGCCATGTCTCTGAAGTGTGAGGTGGTCAGTTATGTGGTGTTTGAAGATGAACGCTCAGGCCTGAAGCAGAGCCAACTACCCCTAATGCTTGCTCCCCAGTGACCCATGATCATCCTCTAGGTCCCACATGCTAAAGGTTCCATTAACAGCACCAATGCAGAACCCCCAGCTAAGAGTGTAAAACACTTGGGACTCCTGGAGACATTTCACTTAGATTCCGGAATCTTTTAGTAGCTGAGATTAAGACTGTCCTCCAAAGTCTCTCTTCTGTTGGTGAGGAGAAAGAATTTCAGGGTTATAGTGCCTGTTATTGCTATACATGGGAAAGCGGAGCAGGTACGAGGAAGAGAACTGCTGGTGTATGCAGGCAGGGCACAGAACTACCACTGACATGGGCAGCCAAGAGCAGGTGCGACAAGGCAATGCTCGGCAGCCCTAAGAATTACAGGGTGCAGTGGAGCTGGAAGACCAGAAGACAGATTCCCCCAAAGGGCCAGATCATGCGGGTACTCGTCTGGGACACAAAGGTCTTTGCTTTTACCGACACATGCTGGAGAGACATGAGTAGAAGGTGGACATGGGCTTAGCACTGAAAGGTTCATGTGGTCTGTTTTGTTGAGAGGACCGTGGGAGGTGAGGAGGTAGCCTGTAGGTTAGTGGAGCAACAATCTATTAACACCATGGTCACAAGGGACACGTAAACCTTCAGGGTAGTATTGATGCTGAGGGAGGTTGTTGGGTAACGACGATGTATTTAATGTAATTTCTGTGTGCATGTGTGCGTGCATGTAAGTGTGTGTATGTATTGCAAGTGTATCACTCGGATTAACTTTATCAGGAATCAAATTCAATCTTAGGACCAGAGGCATCTTTGTTTACACTCTGCCTTTACCACTTTTACAATACAGTTGCCGCTTTTCTAGTTTATTCTCACTATATTGCCCGTTGCTTAGGAGAACAGCTGGCCTTGGGGGAGATCCAAACTTCAAATTCCAAATACGAGTTTTATTGAATGCTATTTTAAAGCTAGACTATAGACCATTTTAAAGAGAGCCAACAAGACATATATCTGAAACAGACCTAAGACATTTGAGAAAAGATTATGCTGGACTTTGTCTGGCCCTTTAGCAGCATCTATGGGGCACGGCTGAATCTGAAGGGGGTAGAGAGTAGAGACCAGTCTGAGATCGCTGCACTCAGCACAGAATAACCTGTAGCAATGGTAGGACAAGCAGGTCTGGACTGGAACCCTTTGGGATCACCAGCCTAACAAAGTTACAACCTGGCCGACATTATCTGGGAGTAGCATGGATACAGATGTAAGAGGCCCTGCTCTCAAGAAGCTCTCACTCTATGGGAAACAAGCAGGCCTGGCCAGTCAGGTAATAAATGCCATGCAGTAAGCAAAAGCTGAGGTACAGAATAAAGAAAGCTGGCAGGTAGGTCATAGGGACCTTCTCTGTAGCAGACATAACTCCATAAAGGAACCCAAAACTCAGAAAGCAAGCAGGCTAGATAAGTCAGTCACATCTTATCACGAGATTAGACAGGCCTGATCAGGATCATAGCGACATTTAGGAGAAGTGAGCAAACAGGCCCCAGGCATTAACAGCAGCTTGTTATAATGGGGTTTTGGTTCTGAACTCCCAGGGCAGGAAAATGGGCTGGCCATACAGCAAGCCCCTCCCTCACGTCACTGAAGTCTGCTGGTGGCTCGATCTGTCACTCGCTGTGGAGGTGAGTGGCCCTGGAGCCGTCTTTCTTCTTTAAGACAGGTGTATTTTGACGAGTGTTTTGCCTGAGTGTGCATTATATGCCACATGTATGCAGTATCCATGAAGGCCTGAAGGGGGCATCTGGGACTGCAGTTAAGACGCCTGTGATCTGGCGTATGGTCCTCTGGAAGAGCAGACAGTGATCTTAAGTGCTGAGCCATCTCTCCAGCCCCACAGAATGATCTTTCCTAACATACTTCTCAGGCTCAGGACTGGGGGAGTTCGTTGGAAAGGAGCCACATTTTCATATCTACCCAAGTCCTACTGAGTCAATCTCTGGAACTAGGTGGCAAAGGGGTAATGTGTAGATGGCCCTCACAGCCACTGGGCTGCTAGGCCACTCAGTATAGGAGAAAAACACCAGAAGACAACGTGTAAGGGTCATAAGAAACACCGTGAAAGCTAAGGTTGACAGAAACCAAACACAACCACTCGATTCAGAGGGTTAAGGAGGGGACCTGTGTGATCAAAGGCATGCAGTATGGGTGTGAACTGGGGTAAGAAGACATGGAAATGCCACTCCCAGCAACCCCCGTTTCTCTTCTGGTCAAGCCTATCAGTACTGATTCCTCAGCTCTTGGACTGCGCTAGAATGTTTTTAAAGGGATGGCTTCAGATTTTGAGAAAATATCTGTTAGCTCTAAAGAGGAACCAAGGGTAATGGAGTGGAACTACCATTACCGGAACTAGTCGACTACAAAGCTACCTGTCCTCTGTGCTACAGGCCTGCCTAGACAGCTGACCAGAGTGCACACCTCAGCCTAAGCCATCAATTGTCACCAATAAGTCACTGGGAAGAGTTATACAGAGGCATGTTTCAAAATTACAACAAAAGACCCTTGGTGAGTTTGAAAAATATAGTTGACACCAACATTGATTTATGAAAAATAAATTTATTACATAACACCTTGTTTTTAACAATGTTCCATTTTTTTTATTCAGAATACTTGTGTCATTCATGTAAAATAGTTTGATACAGTACGTTGTATGTTATAGCTTTTTATTTTCCCCTCAAAAGTTCTAAGGCTCTCCTACTCCCTCTCCTTTGCTGAAGTAAGGGCACCCTAAAAATGTGCGAACAACCTTTTAAAAAGAAAGTTAACTGAACAAAACTGTAATAGCACTACACTAGGCAGCTTCAAATCAGGACAGAAGAGTGCGGACTGAGGCCGTGCCTCGCAGAGGTCACCGTGCCTCGCAGGGGTCACCGTGCCTCACGGAGGTCGCCACTCATGCTTTTGTAATCAGAAAGCATGCTCACAAATCAGCAACACCGACGAGGAAAGAAAACACTGTCTGCAACACTCATCTCAGTTTGCTGAACCAACAGGCTTCTATCAATGACAACATATTTAATTACTATCAAATAGCAGCTTTAAGACCAGTCAAGTCGTCATAGGTTGAAAATAAAAACAAACCTCTAAGTTGGAAATTAATCTTTGGGAGTTCTGAAACCTGTCAGTAGAAACTATGTGGTTCTTTTGTACTTTCAAAACAATCCAAGCAATATTCTTGGTCATAAAACACTGATTTATGTAGAAGATGAATCAACCCACTGATAAGACACTAAAAAGAAAGGTGTACCAAAATAATCTTTAAATCTTGGTTATTTTGTTAACATAATCTGTGTTTCAAGTACCAGTTAAACCTTGCGTCTGTGTGTACTATTGGTCAGATCACGCTGTTACACTGAAAGTCACCACACACGAGGACAAATGCTCGCCCTAGCACATTTCACAGCTTCAACTGCTACAGACTGTCACTGAAAACTATGCTTGGTCAGTCTGAACCATGTCAAGTAAACTATGGAAGTAGCAAACCCACAACACAACTGTGCTAGCACTTTCATTTCAAGTCTAACTCCAAACTTAGGTACAACCTGGAAGCTACCACCCCAATCTGTGACACCTGGTGGAACTCGGCTACTGGACATTGTGAAGATGTGGTTGTACAGTACATTCGCATGGCCCACACCAGGTTCCCGCGAGTGCCGCAGCCAGTCCTGCAGCATGAGCAACAGTGCACTGACAGACTCCAGCACAGCTCAGTACCGATGTGTCTGATGTGAGTACTGTGGAGGCTGCTGGGAGGTAGCTGAGTATCCCATGCTGCTCTGGGGCTGTGATGTGCTTGGTCCAGGGTTGGGATAAGCAGCATGTGGATTGGAACGCTGGAAAGAAGACGAGGGAAAAGCGTGATTCAGGGACTTCTCGAGGTAGCTTGGCCCCACGCCATCAAGGCTGATAAGGAAGGGAATCTTGTTTCAAAGAAGCAAAGATGTAAAAGTTTCTGTAAGGCACTAGCTTTAGATTTAAAATAATAAAAACACTGGCTAAGCAGCAACAAACCCCACAGCTGCCCCAAACAAAGCAAAACAGACCAAAAGCAAACAAAGCTCCCAACTCTCCCACATCAGCTTCTCTCCAGCTTCTCTCCCCACATCAGCTTCTCTCCAGGAAGGTAAGAATTGGGACATCGTGTGGGCAATTCTGATCATATCTTGTGACATGAGCATGAGGCTCTCAGTGTGTATATCCAGAATATATAAAAGCTCGTAGGTGGGCTGGAGAGATGGCTCAGCGGTTAAGAACACTGACTCTTCCAGAGGTCCTGAGTTCAATTCCCAGCAACCACATGGTGGCTCACAACCATCTGTAATGGGATCTGATGCCCTCTTCTGGTGTGTCTGAACACAGCAACTGTGTATTCACATATATTAAATAAATAAATAAATATTTAACATAACAAAACAAAACAAAAAAAGCTGGTAGGTATGGTGGCTCTCTGTAATCCCAGCACTTGGGAGGAAGAGACAAGATCTGTAGGGGAAGCTGGTCGGCTAGACTAGCTAACATCTGCAAACTCTGAATTCAGTGTAAGACACTGCCACAGTAAATAAGGGAAAGATACCTGATAGCAACTTAGGGCCTGCGCGCGCGTGCGATGCGCGCGCGCACACACACACACACACACACACACACACACTCTTACATCCACATGCCTGTGTGCCCACACATATAAACACATACACAAACTCATAAATTCTTCATGAGCTGCATTCTACCATGTAAGGGCACTTGCTGCTCTGTGAATGACTCAAGAGTGTCAACGAGGCTAAGAACAAAATGAAAATTCCCAGCACTTTCTGTGCAGGGCTTCCCCAGGCAGGCCACCATGTTCAGAACACACAGCCACTCAGTCTTCCCACAGCTTCACGTTCTAGTCACTGTTTCTACTCTGCTGCTGCTGCTGCCGTCTGCAAGCGATTTCTGTTCTACCTTCCTCCCCACACTTAAGACATGGAGAACATCCAGGTCTCTTACTCAAGGCTGAACAGAAGTAGGTGGGATCTAAGAGCCTGTGGCCTTGATTACTCTTCTACAGTGCTCAGAAACAAAAGCAGCCATTGGCTAAGTTCAAGGCCCACATGTTTAAGCTGACTTACCAACTTCACGTTATAGATGAGAAACACTGAAGCCGAGTGTCTTTGCTTCACTCTGCACCCGTGCATGTGTAAGCCAGAGGTGATGTTGGTCACTCTCCACTTTACACAGGAGCAAGGTCTCTCAGTTGAACCTAGAGCTGACTTGACTAGAATCCTGTCTTTGCCTTTGAAATGACTGGACCGATAGAGTACAGAAGGGCCACCAAGCCTCCAAGCACTTACACGGGTGCTGGAGTCTGAATCCTCCTGGTGAAGGGACTTTACCTGCTGCACTATCTCCCAACCCCAGCAGATATGCTATAAAATGCCACAGGTCTCAAGTTACCGGATGGCCAAACTTGGACTTTCTACTCCAAGTCTGTCCCGAAAGCTGATCCCTTTCTATTCTCCATGTCTGTAGACTTCCATATCTGTAGCATTCCATGCCTGTATCTTTCCAGGAACACAAATGCTACTGTAGTCCACACTTTACAACAGATCGTTTAGAAGCCCCAGAACAGCAGGTCAGTAGAAGCTACTTGCAGTACCTGATAGTCGGAGGTCATGATGAGTCCACCTGAGGTAGTGGTAGGAGGGACAACTCTCACTTTTTTCAAGGGGGGCCCCTGCGCGTGGCCGCTGTCCTGGTTCCCCGGATGGCCAGTTCCGTTAGTGTGGTTGTTGCCCTGCTGCTGCTGCTGGGTCTTCTCAATTGGTTAAACAGAAAACACAGTTCAACTCAGGAGGAGAACAGAAACTGGCTGCGTGCCAGAGGCCCAAGGCCATGCAGAAGGCACTACCAACTGTACTTTAATACTTACTTTGTCTCCTTTCTCATCAGGCTCTTCTTCTGTTAAAAATTCTCGTTTGGGATACGGGATCTGACAGCCGGCGAAAACACTAGTCACAAGAGAAAAAGAAGAGAGCTGTCTCACGGGCTGCCTGGTATTTCCAGTGCCTCATCTAGGTGACTCAATGTCACTCTCTAAGAATACGGGACTGTGTTTCCATAGTTACAGAGATATAAGCATCTTTCATGTGAGTCTGATGCAAAAAGTCCTTTAACCACTGACACTGCAGTCGGCAGTCTGAAGGTCCTTCTCTGCGTAACCTCATCAATAATTATCAAATAGGACAGCTCTCTCATCCACTACCTCAGTTCTCGGGGTTTTATCTGCCCTTCCGCGGTTAAAACAAAAGATGATAAAGAGAAGGCAAATTTAATTAGAACTGCTACTCCAGAATATCAGAACCCTTGACTGCAGGCAGCCCCACAAAATCCTAGCAAGTAGAAGGAGCCATAGCACAATGAACGCATCACTGAGTAAGAGGCATCCATTTCAGCAATGCCTCTTAACCACAAAACCAAAACTGGCATTAGAGTAGAGACACTCCGATTCTTCAGGTCCCTCAGAGGCGTGTGGCAACTTGGTGTGACAAGAGGAGGAAGCACACTTAAAGATGCCAGTCACAGGAAGCCAGCAGATCTGCCACTTACTCTGACGTGGGAAGTGGGTCTTCTAGGAAGTAGGGGTCCTGCATGGCCTGCTCTGAGGTAATTCGCTTTATTGGGTCCATAGTGAGCAACTTCTGAAGCTGAAATCACAAGTCAGATATATCAGAGCATGCTCCCACAGAACCGTCGGTGTCTACGCCAGACCCTGACTCACAGTTTATCGGCTGAGGGTACTGGGCAGGTCAGTTTGCCTTTTTATAACCGTATCTCTCCAGATGGAGAAGAAAACCATCACCAATTACTACAGCTGGTTTTCCATATTAAATGAATTGTGATGGTTTAGAAAGAATCCTAAGTGTGAGTATTGTAGCTACACTTAGCTCATCCCTGTCACATCCAGAGATGCTATACTTGTGCGAAAATGCAGCACCATCTGCAATGTTTGTTTCTCCGACCCCACCTCTCTCCCCTCCCTCTCCCCCTCCCCACTCCAAGACAGGGTTTCTCTGTATATCAGCCCTGACTCTCCTGGAACTCAAGAGATCTATCTGCCTCCCTCCCAAGCGCTGGGATTAAGGGTGTGCACCACCACTGCTCTCTAGGAATGTTTATTTCTAATGTGATATAAGAGACACCTGAACAATGGCCTCCTGCTCTGATCTGCAGACTTCAGAGTGCAGCACAATTGCTGCAAGGCTGAGAACTGAGCCCTGCTCCCACAGCCTGACAGATAGAGAACTGAGCCCTGCTCCCACAGCCTGACAGATAGAGAGCTGAGCCCTGTGCCCAGAGTCAGACAGAGTGGTGTGTGTGAGAGAGAGAGAGACAGAGACACAGAGACAGAGAGACAGAGAGAGAAACAGAGATGTGAATAGGAATCTAAGAACTTGCATTTCCAACAAGTTCCCAGTTGGGGTCTGTGTTGCTGGACTGGGATTGGTTTGAAAAGTAATAAACTAATAAACAAAGATTTAAGGGATGATGACTCATAGAGGATAAAAGGCCTTACAAATATCTTTAAAATGCAGAGATAGTAGGACTCATTTAAGATACCAACACTTTCAATAAAATCAGACAGAGCTGGGGTTTGGCCTGAAAGTAAAGTACACATGAGGTCCTGTGGTTAAAGCCCAGAATTAAAGAAACTATTTTTATTTTTTAAAAGATTTATTTATTTATTATATAAAGTACACTGTAGCCATCTTCAGACACACCAGAAGAGGGCATCAGATGTCATTACAGATGGTTGTGAGCCACCACGAGGTTGCTGGGATTTGAATTCATGACCTCTGGAAGAGCAGTCAATGCTTAACTGCTGAGCCATCTCTCCAGCCCTAAACTGTTTTTAAAAATCAACAAATAAGCTACAAGGATGATGTCATGGTATATGCTTGGCCCAGGGAGTGGCACTATTTGGAGGTATGGCCCTGTTAGAGTAGGTGTGTCACTGTGGGCATGGGCTTTAAGACCCTCATCCTAGCTGCCTGAAGTCAGTATTCTGTTAGCAGCCTTCAGGTGAAGAGGAAGAACTCTCAGCTCCTCCTGTACCATGCCTGCCTGGATACTGCCATGCTCCTACCTTGATGACAATGGACTGAACCTGTAAGCCAGCCCCAATTAAATGTTGTCCTTATTAGAGTTGCCTTGGTTATGGCATCTGTTCACAGCAGTGAAACCCTAAGATGGTCTCTCGGGTTCTGCTGCTCTCAGACTGCAAGGAAGGCATGAGCTGAGGGATACACCTGGCAATCCCAATAATGCCTTTTGACCAGTATTTTGTTAGGATCAATAAGTCTTAGATCATGAAGGATACAACTTTATTTCCCAATTTGAGCCCTGTTGCAAAAACATTTGAATAAATCACTATCATATATTATATATGATGTAGTAACATGGCATGGTAAGTTCTGCCTTGCAAAATTTAATAACTGCCAGAGGATGGCAGAGAAGTAGAAACAGTAGTGAGAAAGAGAAAGCATAAGTCAGGATCAGAAGAGCTCACTGCCCAGTGGTTTAGCTGCTATGAAGGAAAGTCAAGGAATTCTCAGCTAAGGCTCCAATGGGTTACATTTTAAAAGACTCTTAGGCCCAGTGAAACACATGCTTGCCTAGCCCTCCTTGGATATATTATAGCCCTTCTGTGAGACAATCTGAGAAGCGTTTTATGTTGTAGCCTCACAATGGACAGCTATAAACCTAGTGAGCAATGGCCAGCTGAGTGTGACCACCCTGTGGTGCACCAGTTGCAGAGTCTAGCCTGCTCTGTTTACATGACCACATACCAGCTCTCCAGAACAAGTAATAAGCAGAGCATTCAAAACTCAAGTTTATGAGGTAACTTGGAAGCTAAAATTTTATAAACCATCTTTAAGTAGATGACAGTCTAAAATTTGTGTATTATTGTTCAGGGTGACTATCTGACGTGAACAAGGCTTTATTTAGATTTTATTCCCATAAATGAACAAAAACATCTAGAATGAAAAGCAAGGTAGATGTGGTTTCTGAGTGGCAGGAAGGCTTTCTGTTGGTACTTTCTATAACTTTTAAGAATTCCTCTGAGATGCAAGGGTTCCAAGCAAGCTGCTGTCTCAGGCTTACTCACCAAATGGAATGCTTTACTATCGGGTTTAACTTTATGCTTTTCCATATACTTGATAAGGCTGCAATTGGTATACCTGAAAGAGAAACGCCAGGAAACATCCACATTAGATTAGAGCTGACATTTACATTGGCTGATAGCTTCCCACACACTGTTCTGATCATAGCCACACATCAACTATGCTCTGAGCAGCATAAAATAGCAGCATTAAGCCAATTTTATTCTTCATTCAATATCCATCTTAGTCTTTGGATGTTTGTTTTCTGAGGTTTCATGTAGCTTAAGCTGGCCTGTCCACTCTGTGTAGCATGACCCTGAACTTCTGACTCTCCTGCCTCCATGGAGAGGGCTGGAATTATGGGTACACACTACTACACCCAGATATAATGACTTGATTTTTTTTTTCTCTTGAGACAGGGTGTCATATATCCCAAGATGATCTTAGACTCACTACAGAGCTGAGCATGACCTTGAACATCTAATGCTACTAGTTAGGATTGCAGGCATGCACTACCAACCCCAGTATGGGTTTTCAAGGTGCTGGGGAATCAAACCCAGGGCCGCGCTAACAGGCACTTTACCAACGGAGCCACATTCCCAGCCCCACAGTCACTCCTGAGTGGGTACTCATGATGAAATTCAAGACAACTTTATGAACACATCCTGGAGGCATTTTCCCCACAGGAATTATTTTAAATAACATTTGTGCCAAAGGTTTAACTTAGCCTTACCAGTAAGGTTGCCATTACCTTGTCCTGTGTAAGTATTGGACTCTGCCTACCCTTGGCCTTGTACCTAATTAAGTAAAGTGAAACATTCACTCTTTTCTAATTAAAACTTGCTTTCAATTGTATGCACTTTAAATGGGTACACAAGTAGCCATAAGCAAGGTTTGTAATTTTTATTATTTCTTTGGCTTCCTACTTCCCACTAATATCTGGCTTCTAGAAAGTAGTAAATAGGGGAAGGAATGAGATGATTTTCCCTCCTCGGCTGCTAACAAGAGCCACCTCTCTGTCAGTTTATTATCTTACAAAATGAGCAATAGCATCAAACAGTATTTATAAGTAAGTAGAACTCTTCAGTAACCTTAAACAAGTGCTGTGGCATGCTGAACACTTAATTTTATTGTGACTATTCTGGAAAAGGTAAAATCACAAAGGGTCCATTTTCTTTCCAACTTACGTATTTCTTCTGAAATCTTTCATTAATGTTGAATGTTCGGGCATCTTTTTTATATCTTCCCAATCTTTATCTGTGAAATACATTGATAAATGTTTATGTTGCCTAGGCTCCTAGTCTCAAGAACGCTAACAAAGATTACTCTGAGAGCTTTCTAAGACTGGCTCTCATAGGAGTGCTCAAGCTGCGGCTACAGCCCGTGGCCTTCTGGCCCGACACCTAATCACAGTCAGCCTACCCTTGCCACTCTGTTCCATAAATCTTGCCAGAATTTGTTCTATCACTAGAAGGAAAAAAATCACAAATAAATACTTGTTATTAAATGGCCCTATATATATTAGTAAACCCACTTACTTTTTCTCATTCATCAAATTTCTTGGTTCTATCAGCAAGCAGTCTTTTTAACTGAGAGAGTAATCTAGGCGCTTTTCCCTGACTGGCTAGACACACTTCTCTTTCACACTCCTAAAGCTCCTCCTGACATCACCATGGCAAACGCTGGGACCCAGCATGGCTACTGCTATCTTGGCTACTCCTAGTAGTACTGCTCAACACCACGTGAGGGATGGAGACAAGAACAACTGCTCTCCAGTAGTGGGGCAGCACAAGTACTGAGGACATATGCTAGCTCAGCCGCCTCTCGGAAGCTGCCAGTGGTGAAACCAAGGGTCTGCTAGGTGCACAGCACTATATATACCAGCAGCTGAGAGCACTGGCCATCTGTCCTCCAAACATCAACCAGTGCAAACTAAGTATACACTTCAACTTTAAAATGGTATTTTCTCCTCAACTACTTGTTTGCTCCAGTTTCTCTGCTTTGCCAATGTTTCAGGCTAAAAAACCTTAAGGTGACCATTTAGTTTTCCCTCAATTATATACTTTGTTTTAAAGGTTATATATTTGTCCATTCTTTTCCACTCTCATTGTGTCTTTACGACTGTGGTGTTGTTATAGGTTGCTGGTTTCCTGACTTCAGTTAGCCCACTCTACCTGAGTTTTTAGTGTTCCACAGCCACACTAACCTTTCTTAAGCAGAACCCAGGCCCTGTCTACAACTCAAGTGTCTACTATGGATCCTAGCTCACTGGCTGCTGTTTGCTTCCCTGGCTTCTCATTAACTGAGGTATCTGAACTATTAAACCCACGCCGAGAATCATCTGGACTGTGGTCCTCATTGCTCCCAATCCCTGTCATGTCTTCTTCCCATGGGCCTCAGAAATAGTGAATGACTTGAATCTAAGAAGGAAGAAGTATGTCCTTTAGCCACTCAAACCACGTCTACTTTTAAAAACATCTAAACAGTGTAAATGCTTAAGAGGGCAAGAATCAATGTCTATCTGCCGGCCTCCCTGCGTCTGTCTGTCTATCTATCTATCTATCTATCTATCTATCTATCTATCTATCTATCTATCTATCTGAGACAGGGTCTCTCTGTTATTCTGACTGTCCTGGAACTTGCTATACATACCAGGCTGGCTTGAAGTCACAGAGATACACCTAGTGCTGCCTCTAAAACGGGCTGAAATTAATGGTGTGACTACCATATCCAGCTCCTTGACAATATATTTTATTCAAGACAGTAATGAGTAAATGATATTCTTAACCAAATAAGGTCTTCCCCCAAAATACTGGGTCATTCTGGAGAAGTCCGTGTAGTTGTTCTGAATTTGCTGATAATTCATAATCGTGGGACTCTATCCGTCTTAATCTGTGGTGACCTAAGCAGCCGTCCCAACAGGACACAGTGTCAGTCACGTGCTTGACTGACCAACATCTTGAGGTGCTTTCTCCATACTTTCACTATTCTCGACCCATGGGCAGTTTCTGAGGCTGGGGAATCACTGGGCTGTGCTACAACTAGGACCTGAGATCCAGCAGGAGAGATGTTAACTCCAGAGAGGTGAGTACCCATACATTTTCTCTCTGCTGTAAAATCCATGGCTGTGACTTTCACTCACACCCTGGCTGCTTTAGCAAGACATTTTTTTTTTAAAAAATGCTGACAAACGAGGGAGCAGAAGTGTGGTTCCTCCACAAGATGTGGCTCTGCACAGCTCTCTGCCTAGCCAGAGCCTTCAGCCTCAGCATTCAAGCGGCAGCTATGACATGTGCTGCCAGAAAAAAAAAATCCTTCCACTGCTTGTTTTAGTTTACACTGGCAGGAACAAAAGGCCTCAAGATAACCCAGCTATTGCAAGATCTCATCATTTCAAACAACAAAAGAAAACAGCAAACCAAAAGGAAAACAAACAAAAACCTCACTGAATTCAGAAAACTCCTAAGCACTTTAATGTTGATCTTTGAATTCTATAAATTTTGCTATTTCTGTGATTCTCTGAAAAAAAAATCAAAGTCATAAAAACAAAGAATCATGTATACAAGCTGTCATAAGCCAAAGCCACAACCTTTCCAAAGAAGAGAGCAAACAACAGTGATTGAGAGCAAACAACAAAAGCAAGCGTGTACCTGCAGGGAATCCCATTACATTGAATATTCTGTCCAGCTGGTCATGGTGATAGGGGTTACTAGTTTTGATGTCCTCTTGTCGACAGTGAAATATTGGTTCTGACGTTAGTAGTTCTGCAAATATACACCCTATAGCCCAAATATCTTTAAAAGAAAAAGAAAAGAAAAACAAAAACAAAAACAGAAAAGAGAAAATAAAAAGAAAAAAGGAAAGGAAAAAGAAAAAGGAGGAAAATAAAGTGCTTCTTTCCAAAAGAAAATGCATTTTTACTTCAATGGGGCGTGCTCTTTCTCTGCTTCTTGCACATTAATAGTAATTGCTGGGCAAGCAAACCACTAAATACCACAGGACACTGTAAATACCCCAGGACACTGTAAATACCCCAGGACACTGTAAATAAATACCCCCACCCACCCAACTTTCATTGCTATGACATCGCATCCACCCAGTGACTTCACAGAAGCCTCTGTGTGTTTTCTGAATCTGGGTGAGTTTTAAATGCTTAAACATTACCATAACTACAGTCTGCATATAGAACATGGGAGCCACAAACAAATGAAACCAAACCAAAACAAACATAAAATCCATAGAACCCTTGAAATTGAGCACTTGCCAGAATACAGGAACAGTTTTCATGATAAAATAATTTTATTTTGTTTATTTACCTGTTAATTTTCAAGCCTATTAACTATCTTCCGTCCTAAAGCTAACAAGAAAGACATGTATTCTATTTCATCTCTTCATGCTAAGGCAGCGTCATCACTTTTACAAAGCTAAATGGAACACAGGAAGTAACAAAAAAAATCTTCAAAATGGGTATAAAGGCTATAAATTAGTAACAATTATTTACAGTAGACAAACTGCAAAGTAAATTTCTTTCATTTACAAGACATCTGTTCACTTTCATTCATACCAAGTTTGTATTCAACAGAACTATTAACAGAGGCAAGCCCCGCCTACTCAGAGCGTGAAGCTGAGCACGCCCCACATTAGGTTAGGTTTGGCACCCAGCAGGTACTGTCTCCCTTACACAGTGCTGTGCAACAGCAGATGCTCAAGTGCTTTCTGCGTGACCTACACAAACCCACAAGGACAGATTACAAAAGTCATCCTTATGCTGAGGCCGACTACTCGGGTGTCCAAGAAACTATGGCTCAAACAGGAAGTGAGAAAAAAGTGTTAGGAGAATTTCTGAACTTCAGCACTGAAATATATTTATCACAATTATGATTTTTTTATATTTTCATACATAAAATTCTCATTGTAATATAAATTATCATATTTACATTCTGGAGTGACAAGTTCATCTATTTACATAAAGATTCATAATTTGAAGACTTGATTAATTTTTTTAACCACATAAATTTTTTCATCTAAGAAAACTAAGATGATCAATAATATCCTTTCATTTGGGGGAAGAGGTTCTTTCTTTTGGTTTTTTCAAAACAGGGTTTTTCTGTGTAGCCCTGGCTGTCCTGGAACTCACTCTGTAGACCAGGCTGGCCTCAATTCAGAAATCTACCTGCCTCTGCCTCCCAAGTGCTGGGATTATAGGTGTGCACTGTCCCGCTAAGACAATACTACCACATGGGTTTTATCAAGAAACAGGTTAGGCTATTTTGTTTTAGTGTTAGAGGGTACACAGGAAAGCTACTGCATATAAATGTAATCTCTGACCATCTTCACCACTTGGGCAAGCTAAGGATTAAAAATGGGTAACGGATCATCTGCATTTTAAAAACTGAACTTACAATATACTCAAAAGATACTACAATGATTCATCTAGTTAGTTACTGAAAGCCCTGAAGAAGAATGGAGTAGTTCCTCCATGACAGCACGGAGGTGTTCACTCCTGAAGGAAAAGCACAGTGGTCGACTGACCTAACCCTAGTCACTTCAAACTTACAGCTTCCACCTGTCTCTTGTGTGCAACAAATTTCTACCTTTCACCCTCACCATGTGGATTTAGTCGCCAATCACAAATTCTAGTCAGATAGTTAGGTATTTATTCCCTAAAACTTCCTAATTCTCTCGAAGGTGTCTCCTTTCTCTGCTCATATGTTTGAAAATAGGCCAAGTTCATGGGAGGCTCTACGCTGATTACCTTCCCGCTTCTCAAACATGCAGCAGCCATGTGTTGCTAGTCAGATGATGGATCTGTCAGCTGACACCCAGAGGGAGGGAGGAGGATTTGTTAAACGCTGTTTAATCAATCGTGCTGATTCTGTTTGTCCTTTCCCTGTTTACCTCAAACTCCCCACTGGAGAGAACCAGCCAATCGATGCACACAGGACACCTGGAGGCTGAGCACCACTCAATCCCACACTCAGGAAGACTTTCAAGACAGCTCTAGTCACAGTTCTCTGGGAACTCAAACCTCTCCTTCAGCATCCTCCCAACACCAAACACACACAACTGAAAACCCAGACACTCAGGACTCTGTCTCCTAGATAACATGCTCACTAGCCCATTATTCTCTTTCTCTGGTTTAATGATTCAGCTTCCAGTGCAGTCCATGGATAAAATGGCCACAGCACTGAAGTGGATTTGCAGTGGAGAATGGGCCGGTGCAGTTTTTCAAAGCCAGACGTTTCTTTCGTGCACCCTGCAGTGAACCCGATCTGCTGACCCAGCTCGGACCCCTCTGAATGGCACTGCGAGGGACACACATGCCTGTGCTACAGGTGCTTTGATCTCTAACTCCAAGGGCAGCTTGGCTGCTCACACATCAGCTGCCAGACAGCAAAGTCCAAATACTAGACAGAGTTCTCAGCAGGAACCTTTAAATGGTGTGGGGGATCTGAGTGCTTTACCAGTCGCAAAGACTACTCACATACGAGGCAAGAATGAGAACCAGGTACAAACTAGAGCTGAAGGTTTCCTCTTACACTATCTTGTTCCTATTTAAAAATACTGAAATGTCAACTTCATGACCTCTCAGATACAAACAACAGCTAAGAAAGGTACCTATGTTAACAGTTCCTGTAAACTAGGGAACCTGTCAGCAGTGAGTACACAGTTCCTGGGACCAAGGGACCTGTCAGCAATGAGCACACAGTTCCTGAGAACCAGGGGACCAGTCAGCAGTGAGCATACAGTTCCTGAGGACCAGGAAACCTGTCAGCAGTGAGCACACAGTTCCTGGGGACTAGGGGACCTGTCAGCAGTGAGCACACAGTTCCTGTGAACCAGGGGACCTGTCAGCAGTGAGCACACAGTTCCTGGGGACTAGGGGACCTGTCAGCAGTGAGCACACAGTTCCTGTGAACCAGGGGACCTGTCAGCAGTGAGCACACAGTTCCTGTGGACCAGGGGACCTGTCAGCAGTGAGCACACAGTTCCTGTGGACCAGGGGACCTGTCAGCAGTGAGCACACAGTTCCTGTGGACCAGGGGACCTGTCAACAGTGAACACACAGTTCCTGGGGACTAGGGGACCTGTCAGCAGTGAGCACACAGTTCCTGTGGACCAGGGGACCTGCCAGCAGTGAGCACACAGTTCCTGTGAACCAGGGGACCTGCCAGCAGTGAGCACACAGTTCCTGGGGACTAGGGGACCTGTCAGCAGTGAGCACACAGTTCCTGTGAATCAGGGGACCTGCCAGCAGTGAGCACACAGTTCCTGTGAACCAGGGGACCTGCCAGCAGTGAGCACACAGTTCCTGTGAATCAGGGGACCTGCCAGCAGTGAGCACATAGTTCCTGGGGACCAGGGGACCTGTCAGCAGTGAGCACACAGTTCCTGTGAATCAGGGGACCTGCCAGCAGTGAGCACATAGTTCCTGGGGACTAGGGGACCTGTCAGCAGTGAGCACACAGTTCCTGTGAACCAGGGGACCTGCCAGCAGTGAGCACACAGTTCCTGTGAACCAGGGGACCTGTCAGCAGTGTGCACACGGTTTCTGTGGACCAGGGGACCTGTCAGCAGTGAGCACACAGTTCCTGAGGACCAGGGGACCTGTCAGCAGTGAACACACAGTTCCTGAGGACTAGGGGACCTGTCAGCAGTGGGCACACAGTTCCTGTGAATCAGGGGACCTGTCAGCAGTGAGCACGAACTGACCATGTCATTCTGTGCTCGTGTCCCTGCTGTCCTCTCATGCAGATTTTAAACTCTTAGAACAAGTACCAGATTTTGACTTTATATTTAAGTTACTACAGTAGCCCCCTGTTTATGCATACATGAGGTAGAAGGAGAAAGATAATTACAAAGTTAACCCTGCACTCTCCCATGTCAGATGGACGATTAAAGCTGCTGGACTGTAGACAGTTAGGAACAGAGTCTCAGGTGCTCAGAGCATGGGGCTAATTTCATAATCACTCCACTAACTATACAGTCTGCTAAGATCTTACCAAAAGTAACAATGCTCTGAAATATTAAATTCTTTGATAGCAAAAAATAACAATCGTATTAACTGAGAAAGCCATCTTCAATTTGTTTAAGAATATTTTTGAAAAAATATTCAAATGTGTTTAGGTAGCAGCACATATTCAGAAACAGTATATATGTATGTATGCATGTATGTATGCATGCATGCATGCATGTATATATGTATGTATGTATGCATGCAAGTATGTATGTAAGTATGAAAGGTTTATTGGAAAGCTGCTCTCAGGTAAGTTTATTGGCCCCAAGGACTGAGGTCAGGGGGGTCATCATGGGTGGCAAGAAAAGGGAACAGAAAGAAAGAGTGTACACACAGAGAAAGAGGAGAAGAGCCTGATTTTTAAAAAGTTAATATTTTGTAATAATTTTAGATTTATACAAAGCTGCCAAGAAATTTTTCATATCTGACTTATGTTTATAATTTTTCTATGAAATAAAATGTAATTTCAAAGCAGATAAGAACATTAGTGAACATAAAGTTTTTGCCAAGTGAAAACCCAGGATGGATTCAAGATTAACTCAGAGGATGACAGCAAGCATCCTATCTTTCCTATCTGGAGAATGGAAAAGGCTTCGCAGAAATATGAACAAAATCTTTAACAAATACAAATGCCTAGTTTTAGACAATCTAGTTTCACCTGCCAACTGGGAGGGACTAGGCATTAGCGGACTGTGGTGAGCGTCAGGAAGGCGAGTTCAGTCTGCTGGACTCTAGATCCTGCTTGGAGCACTGCAGACAAGGCAAGGATGTGATGTAGGTGAGGGAGCAAGATTACCCCAGATGGCATTAGCACAGACGCCTTCCTCCAGGATGCTCGCTGTGAGGAGGCAGGATTCTGACTAAAGTCTGAATGAAAAGGAGACAGAGCTGGTGTAAAGATGAGTTCCACACAGATGCTGCAAACGTTTCCGGTCCATGGACGGCAGATGGAACAATGCATAAAAGGCCGCAGTCTATGGCACAGTGCCTGAGCAGCACTGTGGACGAACAAACATGCCAAACCAGGAAGGACTGTTGTTTCAACATCTAGCTGGCCCTTCCCATTTTCTACCAATGCTCTCGGCTGTTTGATATAGAAAAACTGGGCCAAAAGCCAGGAGACTCTCACATCTGACTGGCCTCAGAACACAGACTGCCCCATTAAGGCATCTGGCTCTCCCTGGGGGTGGCAGCTGACTGTTAGAGAACTTCAAAGTGTAATCAGCAATCTACGTATCCCATGATCCAACACAGAGTTCCCAGGTGGCTTTGGTAACTTAATTCTTAAATACAAATAGAGAAACTAGGGGTCACCTAAGTAATTAAGGGACCTTACAACACAGATGAGAAGTGGCACAAATGGAAACAGAGCTGAGAAAGAAAAGAAAGCACAGGTTCTTTCCTCAGGTTGCCAGGGAGATGGCTGGCATTGGGGCTGCCGGAACCCTGGTAAGAAGCTTCCTGACTGTGGTAAGGACATGGCTCTGAGCTTCAAGACACCCAGCGAGGCCATGGAAGGCCTCACAGACAAGATAGGTCCTTCACTGGCAACCTCTCCATCCGAGGGTAGATCCTTTCAGGGATGGTGACCAAGATGAAACAAGAGCATGTCTGTACACCTGTAGTGTGCCCCTCAGTCCGTCCATGATTGAGCCCCCAAGATGGACATGCAGACAAGCATGACAAGTGCATGTGCCTGAGCAAGACAACGAACTTCAGTGTGCTCGAGGCTTCAGGCCTACTGCCTGAATTTCCGGAAGCTCTGAAAGGACCATGGCTGACTCCCCAGAACACAGTATCTTCCAATCTAAACTCTGGGTGCACGACAAACCACAAACAAGCATTGGAATCCTTGTTTTCCAAGATATTAGCAAAGCTTTTCTCTGCATAAACCAAAAGTCATGGTCAAAGGAGCTCCTAAGAAAGTCAGAAAGTCATCAAAGAAAAAGCACAGTGGAAAACCCCACGAGGCCCTGCATCTCAGCAGCACGTCCCACAAGGAAGGAACGGGAGACTCCGAGGGGAGATCAAAGAACCAGATACCCTAAGAATTGTCCAGAGACGACAGATAGGGGCTGAATGACTATGTGTAAAAATCACTATAAGATGTGGAAATGAGAAATAAGTAGCATTTGTTTTCAGAAGGGGACAAGCGTAAGTGACCCATGGTGACCTGAGAAGACTGATCTGAGAGCGAATTAGCCACACTGCTACCTAAAGGCAAAGAAGAAGTATCAGAGCACAGCTCTAAACCACGTAGTAAATAAAGGTCTTTCCCAGAAATACTACAGACAATAAGATGCTCTTCCAAAGAAAGCCACAGGAGGAAAAAATAAGACACAATCATGGGATGCAGAAAGCACAACAGCCTAGAAGACTGAAAAGGAAAATGTTGGAAGGGTGGGGTGGGGTTGGGGTGGGGTAGGCCTGGGTTACCTGTCACAGGAGAAGTGGCTACAAGCCTCTAGGTCATCAACATAAAAGGAGAGGATTACAGTAGCGTTCACTTCAGTAATGTGAAGCAGAAGAGATGTCAATCATGGGGAAGTTGCAGAAAAGGCTGCGGGTGAGAGCTTCATTCGCTGCACCTTGTGAGTGAGTGAGCTACCAACAACCTGAATGGCAGCCACCAGAGGACCTGAGAAAGAGCGGCCCGCACCGTGACATCACTAACACAGCTGACAATGGGACGTGAGGAAGCAGGAGTGCCTTGCTCCTAACTTTGAATAAGTCTTAACTCCTCAAGTTTACACGTTTTCTCTCTTTAGTTTCTGAGATATTGCCTAGACGTTAGCATTTCTTTGGTGACAGAAAGAACGTTTGTATAAAGTTGTAGAACTGAAAATTTTTAGTTTTCTCTTTTCATATAAAACTAATTTTTTTTTAACTTAAAAAACATTCTGAACCTCTTTTGTAAAGAGATGGGCAAGGTCATGTTATCAGGTAGTAATGTGTATATATGGATAGTGAATTCTGGGGGTTTGTTTTTATAATTTTCTAATACTTGATTTAAACATGTACAAAAATGTCTCTTTCACAGAAAAAAATTTTAAAGCCCTGTAATTTTAACTAGTCCTACTCACCAATTGCTTTGGTATAATGTCGTGCTCCGAGGAGTAATTCTGGAGCTCGGTACCAGAATGTTACAACCACTGGATCCAAATCTGCTAAAGGCTTCAAAGGTGAATTAAATAATCGGGCAAAGCCCATGTCAGCTGTAAAAACAACAACAAAACCACATCAGTCAACAGTTGTCTACTTTGCATATGCAGTCTCATTTACCAGTGCTGTCATCAAGAATGTGTGCAGATCCTCCGGGGTAGGAGGATAAAGCTTCTGCCATTCTTCCTGAATGAAATGCAGAACCACCGGAGATCAGCTCCTCACCTCTTAAACAGACAGGCCCTGCGGTCAGCTCTCCGGGTAAGGCAGACCTCGTTCAGAGGCCACAGCTCTGGGTTGGGACAGGCTTGTCGCTAAGCTATGCTTCACCTCTCAGTACTTAGGTGCGACAGAGTGGGGTTTCTTTCCACTGTCTGCATCAACAGGCCTGTTCACAGTGGTCATCAGAGTGACTACAGAGAATTTTAATACTATTTCCTCACTTACTTGGGCAGAGTTTCACTAACTTAAAAGAATCGTTGTACTTTTTAAGTTGAAAGGCTATTTATTTCACTTCTGTGCTTCTTCACATGAGACAGAAGTTCAAAAACAACAACAACAACAAAAATCACAAAACTAGGTCTCCAAGATGGCACTGAAGAGTTCTTGGCACCAGTACCACGCCATCAAACTACTTGGTTATGGACTGTGTACTGCTAATCCATAATCTTAGAGGCTTCATCTCTGTATGGCTTCCCATGCAGTCACTACACACAAATGCAGGATGACCCACATTTACCGCCCACTGGGAGATGTCAAGAGTCAAGACCATCTGGAAAATTTAATTCTAACATTATGTTAATTTATTATATATACAATGTTATGCCTGCACAGAAAAGGGCACAAGGTTCCATTACAGATGGTTGTGAGCCATCACATGGTTGCTGGGAACTGAAATCAGGACCTCTAGGAGAGCAGCCAGTGCTCTTAACCTCTAAGCCATATTGTAACCTTCAGTATATATTCTTCATATTTTTAATGAAATAGATTTACCTTTAATTGACTTAATTATGGAGGAAAAAACCCACAAATTTTGGCAAAAAATAAACACCTCAAATCAGATTATCAAATATTCCCTTTGAAATGTGAGTAGCTGATGGAGTGGTACCACCCAGAACTCCACCATCACGCACTACTACACAGAAGTGCAATTCTAAGGGAGAACTTAAATGTGCTATGCAGAATTTTTCTAAACCAGATGGTAAAGGACATACAAAAAACTGTTCTCTGACTCGGCCTAGGCCATTCTGTATTCCCAGGACTAAGATTTGAATCTGACAGTGTGACATCAGATGGAAGAGATCCCTTCAGAGGCTCACGTAAGGCCACAAGCCTTTGGTGGCCCAGGATGATCAGGGTCAGACGTCAACGAGAGTCTGTGGTTCAGAGGACAACATGGATCACATGTTCTTACAACTAAGTGGACCATGAGCTTTGGGGGGACTCATAAAGGAGGGTGGGGGAGAGGTGGAGAAGAGCCGAGTTTTACTGGGCGGGTGAGGAGGCATATAGCTACAGGAGCCTCTACTTCAGCAGTCCCCACTCATCCTGTGGGTTGCAACCCCCTTTGAGGTTGAAAAACCCTTCCACAGAACCTAAGACAATTGGAAAACACAAATATTTACACTACAATTTACAATAGTATCAAAAGTCATTTCATGGTTGGAGGGCCCCACAACATGAGGAACTGTATTAAAGAGTCGCAGCAACAGGAAGGCTGGGAACCAGTGCTCTACTTTATACTACTGCTAACTGTGTTCTGTGTTCTTATGACTCTGTATCTTAATTACACTAATTTATAACTTAATTACATGTCTTCTACCCCCATACCAAACAAACTAAATACAAGTAACAAACACTGCTTAGGACAACGACAATGGAAGCAGCAGCAGTTAGGGTAAATTTTGCTGTCCTGTCACACTGTGACCTTAGAGAAGTCTGACACAGAGGACAGCACAGAGCATCAAGGTGCACTGCCATGAATGCCTTTGCCCTTAGGCAAGGCCAGGGACAGCCCTGCATACGGAGAGCTGACAGCAGTGCTTCTTCTCATTAACCTGGCTACAGAGACTGATGGGAGAATCAAATCAGCCATGTGCTTCTAAGAGGAGACAAGGCTGGCCTCCGAGGAGGAAAGAAGCCACCAGCTTCAAGAGCTGTTTAACTAAGGCAGATGGTTGGAGGAAGCCTGCCTGTGTGCTTATTTTATAACTACAGCAGTTTGTGCTCTAAGGACTGTCTGAGACGGGGGAAGGTGTTCCCTTTTATGTACTTTTAGAATGCTTTGACATTTGGAACTACAGATATACACACATACTGATACAGAAAACAGTAATATAGCTGCCTACAGCAATTTCAAAACTATACTGAACTGTGACTTATCATAGATAGAACATACCAATTTTTACTCTTCCTCGCTCAGGACCTTCACCCATAACTAAAATATTAGCAGGTTTCTGTGGAAACAAAAAAAATTTTTTTCAATAGACAGTAGTAGTTTTCCTTTAAATAGACAAATATGTTAATATAACATATATCTACTTAAAAAATACTTTTCCTCAAAAATTAAACACAGGAAGCCACAGAAGAAACTGCATGTCTATACAAGCAAAGCCACACACAGGCCTCATCACAGATAGCTGAGGCCCTTAATCGATAGGTCTTTATTGTGGAGCATTAGAAACTTACAGTGCCAATGTCCCCCCTTCCCTCTCTCTTGATACAGCCTGACTGTCCTGGAACTCACTACGCAGACCGCAGCAGCCTTGAATTCCCAGATCTGCTGCTGGTCTCCGTCTTCTACTACTCATTCTGTAGTTCTGGTTGGCCTAGAACCTGACATGTACACAGGCTGGATTTGCACTTGTGGTGACTCTTGCCATGTCCTCCTCAGTGCTGGGATTCTGGCAAGAGCCACCAGGTCTGACATGTTTTCAATTATATAAAACAGTCTCAGAGTTTAAGGAAAAATTAATCTCCACAGCTCATTTAATATAAAGTAGCAAATTAATTACAGGCAAATATTCACCTGGTACTCTTTTTTGGAAACCATAAGATACAGACCCATAAAGAAATCTGGTATGGTCTTTTTAACAAGTTAGCACAGTGATGGTAATTTTATACTAACAATAATTCAGAGGTTTCTTTATTTTTAAATAAAAGGGAAGATAACATTTAAGAGATTTTTGTCAAAGTGGAATGTTAGTTTTAAGTTCTAAAACCCAGACCAGATTGCTACCTATGACTGGACCTGTTAAAAGTAGCACTTAATCCTCTAGCACCTGAGGGCTGTCCTCGGTGGGAGGAGGAAAGAAGTCCCATCTGCTTCTCCCTCAAACCTCGCCCTCTACCCCTCCAACTGACACAGCTTCAGTTGTACCAACCTGGATGCTACAGACAAAGTGAGACTGGATCAGGGTGCATCGCAAACATGAAACAACTTTAAAAACCAAAGTAGAGGTTTTTATGAAAGCTGTTTAAAGTGGCAACCACTTCATAGGCTTCTACAGCCATCACCGGAGATGGCTCCAAGGCAGTTCCTACAGCAGTTAACTCCCAAAGGTTGAAATTAATTAAGAAGCTCCCCTCCCCCCTAAAAACCCACAAACCAGATGCTACTGCTGAAACGGCGGCAGGCCGTGACACCGGAGGTGACAGTTTCCTAGTTTCTAAGAGGAGGCAGCTCAGCACGGGAAAGCAGGGCAGGGCAGAGTCTCCTGCCTACACGGGCCCTCCTGACCTCTCCTAAACCACAGCTAGGCAGAGCTCTTGAGTCAGGGCTTCCTATCGTCGAGGTCGTCATCACCATCACCATATGTTGTTCAACGACAAAATTCTGCGATCTTTATCAGGATCACATTCTTGACCAGGGGCAGCTAGCTGGTGATGTGCCACAAGTGAGAGTAACCGGACAATGGACCCATGAGTGTGGTGCTCTGATGCTGCCCAGAGGGTAGAACTGTTGTTCTCCTGTACTGCAGTGATCAATCAACATTAGATTGGTCTCTGTGGAGTCAGGCAGTGAGTGCAGACAGTGAGGGAAATGGTTCTAAGCCTCAGGATGCATGTCTTTTCCTTAACCCCATTTTGCATCTCTTCAAAGCCATCTTCTGTACCACTGCTAGGGTTGTCTTTCTAAAAGACAAATGTGACTGTGTTACCCCTGTTTCTGGGATCTGCTATGGTAGCACAGATACTACGTGAAAATTAGGAGAAACAGAACACAAAATGATGCAAACTGTGATTAGAACCAGGTGGTACCTACTGGTTTTAAATAGAATCTCAGGTGTCCTGGACTGTCCTCAGATTCCTTATATAGCTGAGGATATTATATCCTAACCCCTCCTTTCACAACACCAGGTTTATGTGATAGCGGGCATGAAAGCAGGACATCGTGCAGCCTGGGCAAGCACACTGCAAACTGAGTTACATCCCAACTGCACAACTAGGTTTTTAAAGAGTTTCTGTCAATAAGGTTTAGAAGAACAAGTGTTAAAGTAGCATGGGTTATTTTCTCAAAAACTCTTAGATAATTCTGTGTTATTTCCATTAAAACATTCCTGCAATGGCTGGAGGGATAGCTCTCCAGTTAAGAGAACTGGCCTGTGAGCAGGACGGCTGGGGCTTAGCAACTGGCCTGGCAACCACAAAGCAAGCTGGGTGTCTCACATACCTTAACTCTACTCAAGAGGGCAGAGACAGGAGGGTGGCTAGGGCTGGCTGGCTTCTATCCTAACTATCCAAGAACAAGCCTCAGGTTCAGTGAGACCCTGCCTCAAAGGACAGATGGAGAATGACAGGTGAGGGCACCTGCCATTGGCCTCCCTAGAGAGCTTGTGCTCTTGCTCTCCCTATTCATACTTGCACATGCACACACACACACATATGCACACACACAGTGGTATATGTGACACCTGTGAGACAGTTTCTACCACACACATGTCCCACTCCTCAGTGCCTCCTCCGTTCTTTGGGTAGACCATGAGCTCTCTAATTGCTGTGTCATGCCCCAAGGGACTATTCCTGGGTGTTATCTGATAAAATTAAATTTTCCTTCTTTTTCCCATTGACAGAAATAACAAAAACATTCTGAATGCAAACAATTCAAGCTGTACCTTTCACTACCACAGCTACTCTCAACAACCACAGCTACTCTCTAACCACAACAAATCCTACTAGTTTTTCTAAAGATACAAGCAGATTAACTTCTTTGGTTTGATGAAGTAGAGCACGCTCCTGGCCAACTCTAAACAATTATGTCCCTATGGTGCAAAAGCACAATCCCCACTACAGTTCCTGTACAACCCTCAACACGCATGCCTCTATCTGTACAACCCTCAACACGCGTGCCTCTATCTGTACAACCCTCAACATGCATGCCTCTATCTGTACAACCCTCAACACGCATGCCTCTATCTGAACAACCCTCAACACGCATGCCTCTATCTGTACAACCCTCAACATGCATGCCTCTATCTGATCAACCCTCAACACGCATGCCTCTATCTGATCAACCCTCAACACGCATGCCTCTATCTGTACAACCCTCAACACGCATGCCTCTATCTGATCAACCCTCAACACGCATGCCTCTATCTGATCAACCCTCAACACGCATGCCTCTATCTGAACAACCCTCAACACGCATGCCTCTATCTGAACAACCCTCAACACGCATGCCTCTATCTGAACAACCCTCAACACGCATGCCTCTATCTGAACAACCCTCAACACGCATGCCTCTATCTGATCAACCCTCAACACGCATGCCTCTATCTGATCAACCCTCAACACGCATGCCTCTATCTGAACAACCCTCAACACGCGTGCCTCTATCTGAACAACCCTCAACACGCGTGCCTCTATCTGATCAACCCTCAACACGCGTGCCTCTATCTGAACAACCCTCAACACGCGTGCCTCTATCTGGCACAAGCACAAGCACAACTAGTCTCCTGTGATTTTAAATGAAACGGGAAGACTTCTCTCCTTAAAAACATTTTCTTACCCACACAGCAGACCCTCAAAGCCACCAGATGGGAGCACTGGCCTAGCCTGGCACCAAGCAAAGGGAAAAACCAATCTGGCTTCACCTTAAGTTTCATTTTATTCTTCAAAACAAAACACACACACACACACACACACACACACACACACACACAAAGAAAAACAAGGTCTCACCATGTAGCCCCAGCTGTCATGGAACTCACTGTGTAGACCAAGCTAGCCTTGAACTCAAGAGATCCACCTGCCTTTTTCTTTCAACTGCCTGACTAGTTTGCTAGTTTTTTTTTTTTTTTATTCTAAACTTACTGGACTGATCAAATTTTGAGCCTGAGTTTGAGGACAGCTAGGAATTAAATAGTTGACAAAGATATCAAGAGCTGGCCTGGTATGTGTTCATAGTCAAATTTCTAGAATTAACTTTTAAAATTAAGATTTAGTTTATATATATATATATATATATATATTTTTTTTTTTTTTACCCACAGAAGTCAGAAGAGGCTCTTGGGCCTCCTGGAATTGGAGTTATAGATGGTTGAGTCACTCTGTGGGTGTTAAGAATCAAACCCTAGCTATCTCCAAGATTAGTGCTCTAAACCACTGAACGACACCTCTTCAGTCCCTATTAGTACAAGTTTCTTTGCTAGTTTACTCTCTACCTGGTGTAAAATCTGAAACTAGTCTTAGGGCTAAAAGCCCACTTAACCAGTGTTTTAGTTTTTCTCACAATACTTGCTTTCTTTTTAAAGACAAGGGTCCTCACTCTGCTGCCCAGGCTGTCCTTGAACTCCTGGGCTCAGGGGAGTCCTCAGGCTAATGGGACTATTGGTGTGCACCTTGCAGAGTCATTTACTTTAAAGGGTTTCAGATTCAATTCGGAAGTGATGTATCTGCTGTGCATGTATATATAGAGAGGGAACAGTTATGTTTTTGACTAGTCTTGTCAAATCTTTGATGTTATTGCTTAGTCAGTACTAAGAAAGCTTCCAAAAGATTTGATAGGCAATTTTACTTCATTACTCAATAGCATCTTAAGATAATAACCTAGTCTCCAATAAAACAAGTTTCTTCCTTTCTTGTGTGTCAGTAGTAGCATCTATGAATTTAGTTCTAAAGCCAAGACCTCCCTCCAAGCAATACTAGATGGAACCATATCTGTGATAAATATGGTCACCTTGAAAGACACAGAACTTTGCTGGTGACATTCTGAGGGGCATACTCTTCATGGAAACCAGATGTCCAATCTGCCTTAAGACACTCTCACACCATGGCAGCATCTTCCAGCACTGCTATGTTATGAACAGATATGGAGACAGAGCAAGCGTCACTGTGCAGTGGGCAATGACGAGAACTGACAATGCACAACTGCCTGAAGCTACAGTACCTTTCTCTTGAAAACATTAACAACTCATTTTGATAAAAAGAACATGACCTCAGTTTAAGACTGGATGGCTTTCTGTTGCTGTTTGCTTGCTTGTTTTGCTGTGTGCCTCACCTCCTAAGCCAGTACATCTAACAGGAGATGCCTCGCTGTTAACACTGCCTCTCGTTACTGCACATACAGCACATCTCCAGGTCCTAGTGCTCCCTGTGAATCTTCACCATCATGTCTGAGTGTCTGTGAGCGTCTATATGTGTGTGTGCATGCGTGTGTGTGTGCCCACTCCAGCATGCCTGACTCATTTTACAGATAAAAAATAATACAGCTGGCTGGAGATGGCTCAGTGGTTAACAGCACTGACTGCTCTTCCAGAGGTCCTGAGTTCAATTCCCAACAACCTCATGGTGCCTCACAACCATCCGCAGTGGGATCTGATGCCCTCTTCTGAGGTGTGTGTCTGAGGACAGCTACAGTGTACTCATACATTAAGTGAATAAATAACTCTTTAATAAAAGAGAGAGAGAGAGAGAGAGAGAGAGAGAACAGCTTGTTGGGTGGGGAGTAAAGCTGGATGGTAGGACTTGTGTCTACCAAGTGCAAGCCCATGGGTTTGACCCTTAGCACCACAGCAAATACAATGAAACACAAACTCCGAGAGTGGCTAGTGCTTCCCAAGGCTACAAGGTTAAGTAAGAGGTGAATCAAGATCCAAACAAACCTCAAGCTTCAATCAACTGGCGCTTGATATTTTTTCTCTGGGGACAGAAAAGCCATCCTAATTGTCCTTCCCCTGTTTTCCTTAACTCCCCTTTAACGCCCTGGCTCTCTCCCCAGCTTATACCCATCTCTTCAGTCTTATGTTTCTCTTCTTTCTGGCATTCAATTTATAAAGGTCAAAGGCAAGTCTTAAGTGCTGTAAACTGTATTTTATAATTAAAAGATGACTGTCATATAACAGTGTCTATGCTTAGGAGAAAACACCAGACAAGCAGGGATGTGTAAGCAGATCCCTCAAAAGGCCTCACCAAGAGTTAACAAGCAGGCAAGAGACTAGGACGCTCGTAGGGAAGATACCTTTCAACCTGAAGGTGGACACATCTATGAAGCTGGAGAAAAAAATAAATGGTTTTATTTTAAATTATGTTTCTATGAAGAGATATTTAGGCAGAATCAAGACAAATTAATCTTCCACATCCCCCTATACCTTTGCTAAATGGTATTACCTTACATTATAAGCTTATCTATAATTTAGAAAGAATGAAAATTCAAAACTGTGAGCTTAGAACTTAAAATACCAATTACTTTAGGACAAGGTTAGAAATCCTCAGAGTACACACACATTGCATAAAAACCAACTGGCCAATTACACATGAGTTCACCCAGGGCAAAGGGACGCTGCAATAACTGTGCCCAGAGTACACACTGGGCCACAGAGCAGTCCCATCCCTTTGGCAGTCCACTCTGAGACACCAATTCTGCAGCTAATTGTACTTGAGGTCATTTTAGTTTATTAAATTTTAAAAAAACAATTAAATCTTATTTGTTGATTCAAACAACATTTACATTACAAAAAGTTACAAAAGTAAATTAAGTAAATGACACAGAAGATTAAAGGGATGGTGCCATATGGCCAGCTTCCTGAATTTGCTTCTGTAGGAACACTCACCTTTGCCCTCTATTTCTCACAGACAAATTGAAAAAGACCTAATCAAAGATTTCTGTGGCACTGAGATCTAAAACAGAACAGTAATGATGTTAGGTCAGGTGTGAGAAAACTCGATTTATCATTGCTTCTGGCTGCTCCTTTGTGTGCACATGCCATGTCGGTTTAGGTGCACACTGTGTGGGGTGCATGTGCAGGCCAGAGGACAACCTCAGCTGTACTTTCTTGAGTGCTATCCTCCTTAATTTTTAAGACAGGATCTCTCATTGACCCAGAACTCACTAAACAGGCTAGAGACCTACCGACCCACGGCCTCCACTACCTTAGGGCTGAGATTACAGGTACGCACCACACTCCTGGCTTTCTTATTTGGGTGCTAGGGGAAGGAGCTAAGCCCCTCGTGCCTTAAGACAGGCATTTTACCCTAGCCCGAGAAGACTTTAAAAATTATAGTGTATCTTTCAAGATTAGGGTTCCTTTCCTTTTGGAAATCTGGACCATAATAACAATCTAATGTCTGACAATTGCTAAAGTTAGACTGGGTGATTTATTTTTTATCCTTTTTGTTTGTTTGTTTGTTTTGCTGTTTTTCTAGACAGTTTCTCTGTATAATAGCCCGGGCTATCCTGGACTCCCTTTGTAGACCAGGCTCACCTCAAACTCACCACTTGTCTCTACCTCCTGAGTGCTGGGATTAAAGGCATACTCCACCATGCCTGGGGTGGTTTTGTTTTTTTGTTTGTTTGTTTGTTTTTTGAAATCCTTTTTAATAGCACAACTGAGAATATTTTTATAGGCTTTCCGACAGAATAATTCAGAAAAATTTTAAATCGTCTTCAGAAAAAACCTATTTTATGGTGTTTTGCCTATAAATATTATATTTCTCTTTTGTAATAAGAAAGGCCTAAAACTCAGAAGAAAAAAGTCTGGGCGCTCATTGCTACATCATAGTAGGTAAGACAGTTTACGCTGGAGGGAATCTGAGTCCCAGCAAATTCTTGTGTCTAATAACAAGAAGAAGCATTATGAAACCCACACTAACGGGCCTTGTTTTCAGAAACATCGATGATAATCTACTTTGTTACAAAAATGGGAGCACTCATTTAAATTACTTAATAATGTGCTTCCACAGGTCATATGGGAAATTCCACGTAAAGACTATACCTAACAATGACAAAGCAAGAGCTGTTTAAAGAGAATGTTTGCTATACATTTGCCTGTTAATCCCATCTGTCAAAGGTCCTCAAGGCTCACCAGTATTACACGCACATCAGAATTCTCGTCCACTTTAAGGCTGAGTAATAGTCACTGTATGTGCTGCTACACTGTTCTTATGTGCGCATTTATTGATGCACATTCTACCTTTTTGCTACTGTGGATAATGGTTCTAAAGATAAGAGTTTACAGTGTTGAGGAAATAGCTTAGTCCTAAGGACATGAGTTCAAATCCAGAACCCACATGAAAAGTTAAGTATGGTGGTGGTATGTGCTAGTATAGTAACTCCAGCTCTGAGGTGGACGCAGACAGATCCCTGAGCTAGTCCACAAAGTGGAGGCTGGCCTGACAAAGAGCTGAGGCTGAGCTTTGGCCTCCGCAAGGACCTGCAAACTCAGAACACACAGACGCTGAGCTCTAGCCTTTATGAGTACCTTCACAGAGAGACAAAAGAGAGACAGAGACACCACACACACACACACACACAGACACACATGTACACAAACATACTCATACACACACACATACACACAAACTCACACAGAGATACAGACATACACACATATATACACAGACACACACAGTTTTTAAGGCATTCAGACCCTCCTGACCTCTCCTTGAGCTCCTCTGGGTACATATGCAGAAGTGGAATTGCTGCATCGTGGTAACTCCATATTTAACTGTGTGAGAAGCTGTCCGTCGTTCCCACAACACTTAGTTACATCACTTGACATTCCCACCAGAAATACCAAAGTTAAACATCCTTGCTGATATCTGCAAAAGTTCCCACGAGCTCCTCTTCACAGTCGGTGATATGGAAAATCTCGACCCCACAGTCCTGATTATAGATTACCAGGACAAGACAGAAACATGGAAGTAACTTATGCCTCTGGGAATTTGTTTATCTAGGAAGATTAACAGTTCAGCTTGGCTGGGCCACAGTGCCCAGGTGTGTGAGTCAAGCATTATTCTAATTGTTTCTATGAATATACTTTTAGATGAGATTAACATTTAAATCAGCAAACATGAGGAAAACAGACTCCTCTCCTGCTACCGTTGTGAAATTAAAGGTCTATGTACTAAAGACTCGGAACCACTTCTGGGAGGTGGTAGAACCTTCAGTGGGTGAAACCTGGTGGAAACCTTTGTCATGGCACACTAGAAGCTCACTCTTCAAGGGTTAGGGAGCCTCAGCTCATCCCCTTCTGCTTCCTTTCCTCTCTCTCTTATTCCCCATCACTTCTACCTAACACCCAATCAGGGGCCCAAAGCAGGAAGGCCCGTCTATCATGAACTGGAGTTCCAAAACTATAAGCCAACACACATCTCTCTGTGTCAGTTAATCATGCAAGGTACTACACCACAGTGCTGCAAAGCCAATCCCTCCTTGCTGCGAGAATTAATTTAATCAAATGAAGCTCTACTGGGAAAGAGACTGACTGTGAGCAAGAATGGATGGACTAGCAGATGGGCTTCCGGGTCCAATTTGTATTCTAAATCTTCCTGGCTTGCAGCATAGCCTGCAGATTTGGAACAGCGAGGCTTCTAAAATGCATGAACCAAGTCCTTAAAATAAACTGCTTTCTCCATATCCCTATATTGACACCCCATGTGTTCTCTGCTCTGAAAAAGCCTAACAAAGACAGAAGCAGCAGAGCCAGGATTGTAATTACTACAAACATTCTCACTGCCAAGAACTGGGGTGCAGAAGAAAGGGGAGACCAGCATAGGAAAAGGCAGGGCACAAGCTCAGGCACCTTTGTTTGAATTTCTCTCTACTTCATTGTGGCTGGGGACTTTACTGTTCTAATATGAAAAGGTTGGTTTAGATTCATTAATTACTTCACAAAATAAATCCTAGCCATGCTTCCTTCCTACCAGACCATTTCCTGGGAACACTCACACAGAGTGCACATGTAGCTTAGTATTAGAGCACTCTGCCATGCACAGGTAGGTCCTGCCTTCAACTCCCAACACTACGACAAGAAACTAACAAAAACACACCCCTGCAAATGCCCAAACATCGCCCACAAGAATGACTCTGTAATTCCTACCAAAAACAAGTCTGAGCTACCATCCTTGGCTATGTGATGATTAATGCTAATATAAATCTTCACTTACCAAACAGGAGTATTAGCTCAGTATATACATCTATCATCCCAGCAAAAGAGTTTCTACTCTTGTTTTTGAGAGCAAATATGGCCAGGATAGCTTCAAAATTATGATCCTTCTGCCTCTGCCTTTTGGGTGCTGGGATCACAGGCATGTTCAAACCAGTATTTCTAGTATTAATAATCCTGATTTAATTCACAGAAAGTTCAGTAAGTCCTTGGCTACTATTTAAAGGGTATTTTCAGGGTGTGTGTATCAGTTATCCACCTTACCATGTGGTTTGCTGTGGCAAGGCAGACATCCCACCAACTGGTCAAAATCCTGGCATTAGGAATCTACACAGTGTTTCGGGCATCACAGCACCATTTATCAGCCTCTCTCCAAAGCCTCAGAGACTGTAAGTGCTTCATCTGCATGTGAGGCTTGAGAATGTGAAGCTAAAAGCTGGGTGGCTTCTGAACAGTCTGAGAGTAAATATCTTAAATATCTTATTACCACACAAATCAGCATCATACGCAGGTACTTTGAAAAATTATAGAACCCAAATTAAATCCAAAATGTAACTTTCAGCTGACAACGAATGCTTACACTTTTAAAAATGGAGTCTTTCACTCAGAAAGCAAGGCTTGAGAGGTTGGCACCTGAGGAGTGACCAATCTGAAGGCAGTCTGCCATGCTAAGACACAGGATGGATGGCTGCTTAAAAACAGCACTGACTCATCCAACAGAGAACATCAGAGACATCTCACTCCAAGTAAGGAAGCTATGAGAAGAGGTGCTGCCAAATGAAGAACATTCCAGATACATGACTAGCCCAGTCGTGTGATGTATCACAGTGCCTCATTCTAGAGGGCTACACTAATGCGGCTCAGCGTTGCTAGCATGCAATGACAACACCATTAACTTTTGGTATTTGTCATTATTGTTTAGATGGTGTCTACAGACAATGGGCTTTTTGTTGCTTGTGTTAAGGTGCTCTGGCCTCCTAAACCCTTCCTTCCTTCCTTAAGATGGTCCTACCATCTTACACCTGAAAGAGCCCATTCTTTATCAGCCCAAGTCACAGAGTGTTTCCACATCTCCTAAGAGCTTCACCAAAAGAGAGGGAAACTGAACCTCTAGTTACTGTTTTTAGTCCATACTATTGCAAATAGTCACGGGAAAAACCTAAAACACTTACTAAGAAAGCCAGTCCGAATTTGCTAAATAAACAAGGATTTTTTTTTAAGTGAAGAGAATTATTTTAAAAAGCAAAACTAAACAAAATGTAGAGCTCTTCTAGTGTAACTGGTTCTATGAGAACAACGGCCTTCCCTCCACTGGGGCTGTCACTCTCTTACAAGTATGAGGAAAGATGGTAGTACAAATCAGAGAGGAAAAACAGAAATATTTTTATTAAATAGACTACTTCTGGGGTCTGGAATTATCTTCAACTTCATAAAAACAAAAAAACAAAACAAAACCAAACCAAACCTGAATTTTATTTTTGTTCTGTAAACCCACTGTTTATAAGCACGATATTTCAATTCTATTAAGTTTGCATAAGGAAAAGGACTCAAGGAATCTCTTTGTTCCTGGTCTTAAAGGCTCTGTAGGTATGACAAAGCCAGGACAAAATGACCCCTGTTCAATGTTCTTGACAGGACTACTTCAGGATGTAGAAAGGCCGAAGCTGGCTGGAACCACTCATCTAAGACCAGAGATTGAATGGAGCACAGCACAGCAGCCCTGTGGCTGCTATGAGTTTGTTCCTACGTACACACGCGGTCAGAGATGGAACTCTTGCCCTGTGCTGCTCTGAGGCTGACTTCAGTTACCACACCTTTACAAAGAAAAGAACTAAAAAAGCACAGTTTACTTATGCAAAAAGAAAGCAATCAAGTAATTTAAACCTATGAAGATTAATGAATAATAACGTATTCGCTTTTTTCTTTTTTAAGCAACAAGGGCTGGAGACCAGTTCAGTGAGCAGAGCCCTGCTGCACGAGAGGATCTGACTTTCAGCTCCCGTTCAAAAGCCAGACTGTAACTCCACTGCAAGAAATAATGGAGACAGTGGGTACCCAGGGCTTCCCAGGGAGCCCCGGCCATCTCGTCCAGTGGAAACTGCCAGCAGTAGGCCCAGTAAACATCACTGTCTAAGCCAACAGGGAAGGAAGCAATAGAGGAGCTAGCTGACTGCCACTCTCACATCAGGGCGTATCCTATCAATGGACACCCAGGAGACTGGGGCATACCCACACACCACACCACCCCAAGACCTGCAGGCCTACTTGCCTGTGGCTCAATTTTCTACAGACAACAGGAAAAGTGCCCACTATCAACACATTTCCTGGTTGAACCCAGCTGTGGATCCACTCACCAAATCCCTGTGCAACACCCAGTTGGCATGAAGATAGTGAATCCCATCTAGGATCTGGTACAACAGTGACTTCACCATTCCCCGAGGTAACTGAACTGGCTTCTTGTTGGCTTTCGAAGCTCTGTGAAACTTAATTATATGCTGAAAGAAAATACCGTAAGAAGCTTTACAAAGAGAGAAAGGCAATTTGAATATTATTTTAACAGAAAAGGCAGTGTGGAGACACTGACAATACCACAGCATAGTATGAGCAACATGCACAGTAAGCGCATTCTAAGAACCAGGAGTAAGGCTCCATTTTTAAGGGATGTGATGGCATCTCAGAAAATGAAAGGCAGAGGGAGCAGGAACTAAGGTGCTCCTCATTTCAAAATATAATTAAAGCTAATTACATCTGGGGTGCTACAGATCTGTTTAATCTGGCAGAAATTTTCAAGAACAGAACCATTCTCATAAGATTCAATAAAAGGGGGGAAAACCAAATTCTGATCGGCCAACACAGCACAGGCGTGGTAGCAATTTTATACCCACAGGTTATAAAGAACAGTCAGGGATAGGTTCCAGTAAAACCCACCCAACAGACAGAAACTGAAGAAGGGAGACCAAGTAGACAGTTCAAACTGGATAAGGATACAGTGAGAAGCATCAAGGACTCAGATAAGGGAAGAGCCTGCCTGGTACCCTGAAAAGCTTTCTCTGTACACATGGCTAGACAACCAGAAAGAAGTAAAGTACAACTCTATAAATTAAATACTTCGCAAATAAATGTACACAAAGTGGTTTCTTCCTTCTAATGTCTCAAGCTCTCGATGAGCTTCTTTGTTTTCTGTGTGGAACACCCTTCCACTCAGGAAAACCTCAGGGCAGCTATGCCTCTGACATCAGCACCCTCATCTCCAGCACGGACTACACAGAGGCCTTCATTATGAAGCAATTCTTGTGGTTAAAAAAACAAAAACCAAAAGACACACGGAGAGTAGAAATGTGATGCTCCGCATTCAGATGAACGTTTGACTTTCTACCTGATGTTCTACAGACTAGCACTCAGAAAGGGAAAACTAGTGAGCTGTGAACAAGGAGCCGAGTTCCCCAAGGGAGAAAACGCAGCAAATGTCTGGAGTGAGAAGACAAACACACTCACGGATGCACGCTTGTCTGTATTTAGATACCTTACGTTTCTTGTCAGTCTTTTGCCTCAGTATTACTTAATAATTTAGAATATGTATCACCTATCGTAAAATGTGATAACAATCCAGTCTGTCAGGAAGAAGAGAATCCACCAGCTCTCTGAATGTAACAAGCATAGGTTCAAAGAGAGTGCATTAAACAACTAAAAGCTTCAAGCTTCCCAGAGTAAAAACCAAGGAGAGGAGGTAAGATAATTGAAGGTGTAGTTCTTCAGGTCAAACTTTAAATATTATACTGATTTTTCTAGAAAACAAGTATTTTAAAACTAAAAATAAATAGCTAACTCCTTGTAGGATGGGAATTTTTCACCTGCATATTCTTCATATTGCATGGTTACAAATCAAATACACAGTACACAGGCTATAAATTTCAGCAGTGGAAGTGATTTTCAAGACAACTCTTAAGTATAACTTTTGCTGCCTTATGAGAGCCAACCCACATATAATATTCCAATTAAAAGGAAAAAAAGTTCTAAGTTTTAGGGAACTGAACTGTCCTGTTTTTGAAGTAATGTTATAAATATTCATTTGCCTTCAGTTAAATTAGTAAAATGATAGAATTATAAGTTACTTATATGTAACATAGCTTATATGTAAAGTTAAATATTATTCCCTCGCCTGTTGGAAGTCACACGGAATATAACAGATAGGTCCATGTCCTGCTGTCACGCCCTGGTGCTGTGTGTGAGGCCCCCTGAGTTTAATCAAGGTTAGTTGCATGGACACGGGTGATAGGGAGACAGATGCTTTTATTTTGTCCACTTAAGACAAGATGCATTTACGTTCTTATCAATACAATATGAGCCTTTTACAATACTGGCTAAACCAGTAAACTGTAACCCCTCATTTGAGAAATCTTCAAATATACAATTTGGCTCTGTATGTATAAATGTCATGAGCCAGACAAACGTAAAAACAAACGCACAGGGGATGCTACAGTCTACATTTACTCTGATCTCATTCTGTGGTGTGGCTCTCACCAGCAGTGATTGGTTTTTTTTTTTTTCTGTGCAAAAGCATTCTCACCAAGGAAAATGAAATATATTACATGAAATACCAGATGTGAATACTAAGTCTCCCACACTTGGCTACCCAGCTTGTAGATGCTTTAGAATGATCAGGAGAGCTTCCTACCATCACAGAACCAGGCAGGGACAGTGACAGAACCTGGCAATCCTTTTCTAGCGTGCTCACCCCAGAAGTACTACTTCATTTTGAATTCCTTCACACTACAGAGCAAAGGAGAGGATGTCCTTTTAAAGCCTTACAGCAGAACCGTCTCCTTTCCAAATGAAAACTCTATTAGGAAACAATGTCCCACTGCTGTTCATAGTCCTCTTACTTCTTTACCATCTGTTACAAAGGTCAAAACACAGGATCAAAAAGCAATACTGGCAGTCTCTCCAGCCTGAAAACCCAAAATGCTTCAAATTTCAGAACTTTGTGAGAGCTAACATGATTCTACACAGTGAAACTTTGTTTCACATAAACACTGTATGAAATTTCCTTCAGGCTGTAAGTGTAAGGTAAATATGAAATTAAAACACAAGTGAGTTTCAAGTTCAGACTTGAGGTCAGTCTCCAAGATGTCTCATTAAATAGATGCAAGTAAGTGCCCCCATATCTGAAAAATCAAAACTCTCAAACACTTCTACTGCCTAGCATTTTAGTAAGTTAACCCACTGGACAAAGCAAAAGCCTCCAGGTTGGCAGTAGACCTACTGTTACTCTGTAAGGTGACTCCTAGTGCAGTGGAAGCTAACTGTTTAGTCCCTCTCAAGCCTGACTGAGAACAGCGGCCTGTCTACCAGCAGTCCACCTTACCCAGAGGTCATGCTCAGCATAGTCAAAGAGAAGCCATACTTTCCGATCAGCATGAGACAGAAACACCTTCAGAAGGGAGATGACGTTTGGGTGCTTAAGCTCTCGGAGTAACTACAAAACAAAGGAGATCCATTCAAAATTTAACACAAAAGTAATACTTAAAAAAACACACATACATCAAATTAGGTGTGGTAGCACATACACGTATACAAGGATATGCCACAGCCTGCTGCCAGCATGGCAGGCATTTCTACCTGGCTGCTTGGAAGTGAACAAAGGCCTGAGACTGTGAATGCTCAAGCAGGCATTACTTGATGCCAGGAATCCACAGCTAGCCCGAGCGACACTGCAGGGCTCCATCTCAGACGTTACCCACCCACCCAGACCAGCTACAATGTAAAGGCAATGCAAGGCACTGCTTGCTGATATTAAGCATTCAATAAACACCCATGCAGTGTGATTGCTACACAGGTGCTTCATGAAGAAAAACCTGCAGGGAAAAAGACACTGAAAAGGGGGTAACAGTAAATCTGTCATTTGCTGCTTGACTTGGTTTTAACTTTTTATCAAAATTACAATTTTAGCCACTTTTAAATCTAAATTGGTGGCATTAAATATAAATGTTGTAGAACCATCACTATTATTTAAATGTTTTTTCAACATTCCAAATAGAAAATGCTATCATTTCCTGACCTAGCTCTAGGTAAATCTACTACCTACCCCTAAGATGTTCTGTGGTAGACACCTAGCATTGGCGAGTTCTCATTACACCTCATCTTCCTCATGTGTGTTGACAGGCATGTACCTGCAATCCCAGTACTGAGGAGCTGGTAGGAGGAAGGACAACTCCTGTGGTGCCACCCATGTGACTGACTGATCTTTATGTGTACGCATGTGTATCTGCTCCATGTATGAGAAGTGGGAGCCAGATCCACTAGAGCTGGAATTATAAATTACTGATTCTGGGTGCTGGTGATCAAACTCACGTCCTCTAGAAGAGCAGCCAAGTACTTAACCACTGAGCCATCTCCCTCCCCTCCCCCTCTCCGTTCCTGAGACAGGATCTCTCATTGGCCTAGAATTTACCACATAGGCCAGGCTGGCTGTTGAGCCCCAGGAATCCACCACTCCTACCTCCTCTGTACTGGGATTATAAGCATCAGCATGTCCAACCATGCCTAGCTTTTTTGTAGGTTCCAGGGATCAAACGGGACCTTGAAAGCTCTTTATCTACCCAGCCTCACAGTTATCCTTTTATGTCTGGCTCGTTCACTCAGTACTATCTTCAAGGTCCACTCACGTTGTAGCATGTAGTGGGGTTTTGGTTTTTGTTTTTCCTTTTTTATAGGTAAGAGCATTCCACTGTATACTGAGACATTCCTCAGTCCACGACAGATTTACATTCTGATAAAGCCATCCTAAGTTAAAAACCTCATCACCAAAACCACATTTATTAAGACAGACGTGGCAGTGCACACTTGTATTGCCAGAGCTGGTCACTGCAATACAATCTGCTGATCACAGATGCATCCCAGGAATTAAACTGGGCTTTAATAGAACTTTTTTTTTTCATTTTAAAAGAACTGGTTAATCGTCACAAAACAACAGATATAAACGTAACCATACCAACTTTATTCACAGAAACCACTTGTTTTTCCAATTTTACCAGTGGGGGAAATTTTTAAATTTTTATGAATATACATCTACTTCAAATATATTATTCACCATAAACTTGATTTACCACAATTGTCATACTTAATTTAAACCTGTACAAAAAGTATATTAATATTTAAAAACATATGCCAATGTCAATATGCCACTCAGAAATGAAGAAGAAAGCAGGTATAAAACTACTTATATTTCAAAATGACAGTTTTCTTAAAGAATTATAAATTTATGGAGTGTGTGTGTGTGTGTGTGTAGGGTCATCCTCAGGTATGCCTCCCTACCTCCTTTTTTTTTTTTTTTTTTTTTTGATTTTTCGAGATAGGGTTTTTCTGTGTAGCCCTGGCTGTCCTGGAACTCACTTTGTAGACCAGGCTGGCCTTGAACTCAGAAATCCGCCTGCCTCTGCCTCCCCAGTGCTGGGATTAAAGGCGTGTGCCACCACGGCTGGCCCTCACCTCCTTTTGAGACTGGCTTGCTGCTCACTAATTACACTAGGCTGGACAGCTGACAAGCCCCAGGGAGCCTCTTTCCAAGCTTGCCCAGCTACTACACCAGCAGCCATTTCTACTTGGATCCTAAGAGCTAAACAAAAGTCTTCATGACTGGGAGGCAAGTATTTTACCAGCTAAACCATCTTCCCAACTCTGACACTGTATTCTAATATTAACAATTCCTAAAAGCAAAAACAAGTTCTTAATGTATACCTTAAGTATGGTGACAGTTAAACTGAACCTTAATTATGGTGATAGTTAAACTGAACCTTAATTATGGCAAAATTATTTCCAAAAAATAATTAAACTGAAGAATCTTTCTTCAACTTCAATCTTTTCCAATCGCTTAGAAAGAGATGAAAACAGATGCTGAAGTTGGAGACATGTGTTGTGAAAGCAGACCAGCCATGGACCTACACCATCTCTCAGATGCTCTCTGGAACACTGTGGGCAGCTGATATCCACTGCACAGTTGGCCAGAATTCTAAACTAAAGGGATTCCAGCCCACAGGAAATTTTGGAGAGGAATGTGACAAACAGCAAAATGAGAGCGTTGTGATGTCCTGGATTTGAAGACACCCCACCACCACCACCACCACCACCACCACCAAGGTTCTCTCCTCCCCTTTTATAAATGCTTCCTGAAGAATGACCGCACAAAATCTAGGCCATCTGTTGTGTGTCACAGTCTAGCCTGCACAGGGGTGGCAACAGATCACAATAATCAACAGGAATCCTAAGATTTTTATTAAAGGACCAAACTGAGTGTGTGCAAGGTGATAACAAGGGGTGTCAGAGAGGTGCCGAAGGGTTAAGGGAAAGCGGGAGTCGGGGCGAGCAAGGATGGAATCCTTTCCTTCCATACCTTTTGCTCCATAGTCTCCCTGTTCAGCCTGCCACTCGGTCATTGTATTGTATGTGCATTCAAGTTCATTCCTCTCTCTACCTCTTGACTTATTCTGAATCAAATTCCAGATATCATACCACTTCAGCAGTAAGTACTTCAGTTTGCACCTCCTCTATCACAGTCCTAAGCAAAGCCTTAAGCAAAGTCTGAGAGAAGAGGCAAGAGGAGGAAGCAAACTCCCGAGTCCACAGCAGCAGGGGAGTAGCACTGGGGAGAAGCGGCAGGGGGCAGGCGAACAGCATACACTAATAAACTCAACAACTTAGCCAAAATGCACAAGTTATTAGAAATATAGCAAACAAAAGCTTACTATCTAAAGAACTCTATTAGGGAAGTACACTGGTGGGTGAATTCTATTAAATGCTTAAGGAAAAATATCAATTACTTGCTAATATCAGAAAATACAGGATGAAAAATAGCCCCGGAGTAGCTAGAGCGCAGGGTCGGCTGACACCCGCCAGCTACCCACGACCCCCGCCACAGGATTTTGAGACTGCTGGTGAGTGGAACACAGCTTCTGCTCCAGTCCAATCACGCGGGACCTGAGACTGCTCTGGTTGGGGAGAGAGAAATCCGGCCTACATAGGGTCACAAACCTCTTCCGGTCAGAAAAGCACCGGGGTAGCGAGGGCGCAGGGTCGGCTGACACTCGCCAGCTAACCACAACACCCGCCACAGGATCTTAAGACTTCTGGTGAGTGGAACACAGCTTCTGCTCCAATCTTTAAACAGTGACAACGACAACAACTAACCCCAGAGATTACCAGATGGCGAAAGGTAAACGTAACAATCTTACTAACAGAAACCAAGACCACTCACCATCATCAGAACCCAGCACTCCCACTTCGCCCAGTCCAGGGCACCCCAACACACCGGAAAAGCTAGACACAGATCTAAAAGCATATCTCCTGATGATGGTAGAGGACTTCAAGAAGGACTTTAATAACACACTTAAAGAAATACAAAGGAACACTGGTAAACAGGTAGAAGACAATAAAGAGGAAGCACAAAAATCCCTTAAAGAATTGCAGGAGAACACTGCTAAAGAGTTACAAATCCTTAAAGAAAAACAGGATAACCTAATCAAACAGGTAGAAGTCCTTAATGAAAAACAGGAAAACACATCCAAACAGATGGAAATGAACAAAACCATACTAGACCTAAAAAGGGAAGTAGACACAATAAAGAAAACCCAAAATGAGGCAACACTGGAGATAGAAACCCTAGGAAAGAAATCTGGAACCATAGATACCAGCATCAGCAACAGAATACAAGAGATGGAAGAGAGAATCTCAGGTGCAGAAGATTCCATAGAGAACATCGGCACAACAATCAAGGAAAATGTAAAATGCAAAAAGATCCTAACTCAAAACATCCAAGAAATACAGGACACAATGAGAAGACCAAACCTACGGATAATAGGAGTGGATGAGAATGAAGATTTTCAACTCAAAGGACCAGCAAACATCTTCAACAAAATTATAGAAGAAAACTTCCCAAATCTAAAGAAAGAGATGCCCATGAACATACAAGAAGCCTACAGAACTCCAAATAGACTGGACCAGAAAAGAAATACCTCCCGACACATAATAATCAGAACAACAAATGCTCTAAATAAAGATAGAATACTAAAAGCAGTAAGAGAAAAAGGCCAAGTAACATATAAAGGCAAGCCTATCAGAATTACATCAGATTTTTCACCAGAGACTATGAAAGCCAGAAGATCCTGGACGGATGTTATACAGACACTAAAAGAACACAAATTCCAGCCCAGGCTACTATACCCAGCCAAACTCTCAATTACCATAGATGGAGAAACCAAAGTATTCCACGACAAAACCAAATTCACACATTATCTCTCCACGAATCCAGCCCTTCAAAGGATAATAACAGGAAAAAACCAATACAAGGACAGGAACCACGCCCTAGAAACAACAAGAAGGTAATCCCTCAACAAACCTAAAAGAAGACAGCCACAAGAACAGAATGCCAACTTTAACAACAAAAATAACAGGAAACAACAATTACTTTTCCTTAATATCTCTTAATATCAATGGACTCAACTCCCCGATAAAAAGACATAGACGAACAAACTGGCTACACAAACAAGACCCAACATTTTGCTGCTTACAGGAAACTCATCTCAGAGAAAAAGATAGACACTACCTCAGAATGAAAGGCTGGAAAACAATTTTCCAAGCAAATGGTATGAAGAAACAAGCTGGAGTAGCCATTCTAATATCTGATAAGATTGACTTCCAACCCAAAGTCATTAAAAAAGACAGGGAGGGACACTTCATACTCATCAAAGGTAAAATCCTCCAAGAGGAACTATCAATCCTGAATATCTATGCTCCAAATACAAAGGCAGCCACATTCATTCAAGAAACTTTAGTAAATCTCAAAGCACACATTGCACCTCATACAATAATAGTGGGAGACTTCAACACACCACTTTCACCAATGGACAGATCATGGAAACAGAAACTAAACAGGGACACAGAGAAACTAAGAGAAATTATGAATCAAATGGATCTGGCAGATATCTACAGAACATTCTATCCTAAAACAAAAGGATATACCTTCTTCTCAGCACCTCATGGTACCTTCTCCAAAATTGACCACATAATTGGTCACAAAACAGGCCTCAACAGATACAAAAATATTGAAATTGTCCCATGCATCCTATCAGATCACCATGGACTAAGGCTGATCTTCAATAACAAAATAAATAATAGAAAGCCAACCTTCACGTGGAAACTGAACAACACTCTTCTCAATGATACCTTGGTCAAGGAAGGAATAAAGAAAGAAATTAAGGACTTTTTAGAGTTCAATGAAAATGAAGCCACAACATACCCAAACTTATGGGACGCAATGAAAGCATTTCTAAGAGGAAAACTCATAGCTCTGAGTGCCTCCAAAAGGAAACTAGAGAGAGCACACATTAGCAGCTTGACAACATACCTAAAAGCACTAGAACAAAAGGAAGCAAATTCACCCAAGAGGAGTAGACGGCAGGAAATAATTAAACTCAGGGGCGAAATCAACCAAGTGGAAACAAGAAAAACTATTCAAAGAATCAACCAATCAAGGAGGTGGTTCTTTGAGAAAATCAACAACATAGATAAACCCTTAGCCAGACTCACTAGAGGGCACAGGGAAAGCATCCTAATTAACAAAATCAGAAATGAAAAAGGAGACATAACAACAGATCCTGAAGGCATCCAAAACACCATCAGATCCTTCTACCAAAGGCTATACTCAACAAAACTGGAGAACCTGGATGAAATGGAGAAGTTCCTAGACAGATACCAGGTACCAAAGTTGAATCAAGATCAGGTTAATGATCTAAACAGCCCTATATCCCCCAAAGCAATAGAAGCAGTCATTAATAGTCTCCCAACTAAAAAAAGCCCAGGACCAGATGGGTTTAGTGCAGAGTTCTATCAGACCTTCAAAGAAGATCTAATCCCAGTTCTTCACAAACTATTCCACAAAATAGAAACAGAAGGTACTCTACCCAACTCATTCTATGAAGCCACAATTATTCTGATACCTAAACCACAAAAAGACCCAACAAAGATAGAAAACTTCAGACCAATATCCCTTATGAATATTGATGCAAAAATCCTCAATAAAGTTCTTGCTAACCGAATCCAAGAACACATCAAAACAATCATCCATCCTGACCAAGTAGGTTTCATCCCAGGGATGCAGGGATGGTTCAATATACGGAAATCCATCAACGTAACCCAGTATATAAACAAACTCAAAGACAAAAACCACATGGTCATCTCATTAGATGCGGAAAAAGCATTTGACAAGATCCAACACCCATTCATGATAAAAGTCTTGGAAAGATCAGGAATTCAAGGCCCATACCTAAACATGATAAAAGCAATCTACAGCAAACCAGTAGCCAACATCAAAGTAAATGGTGAGAAGCTTGAAGCAATCCCTCTAAAATCAGGGACTAGACAAGGCTGTCCACTTTCTCCATACCTATTCAACATTGTACTTGAAGTCCTAGCCAGAGCAATTCGACAACAAAAGGAGATCAAAGGGATACAAATTGGAAAAGATGAAGTCAAAATATCACTCTTTGCAGATGATATGATAGTATATATAAGTGACCCTAAAAATTCCACCAGAGAACTCCTAAGCCTGATAAACAGCTTCGGTGAAGTAGCTGGATATAAAATTAACTCAAACAAATCAATGGCCTTTCTCTACACAAAGAATAAACAGGCTGAGAAAGAAATTTGGGAAACAACACCCTTCTCAATAGTCACAAATAATATAAAATATCTTGGCGTGACTCTAACTAAGGAAGTGAAAGATCTGTATAATAAAAACTTCAAGTCTCTGAAGAAAGAAATTATAGAAGATCTCAGAAGATGGAAAGATCTCCCATGCTCATGGATTGGCAGGATCAACATTGTAAAAATGGCTATCTTGCCAAAAGCAATCTACAGATTCAATGCAATCCCCATCAAAATTCCAAATCAATTCTTCAACGAATTAGAAAGTGCAATCTGCAAATTCATCTGGAATAACAAAAAAACCTAGGATAGCAAAAACTCTTCTCAAGGATAAAAGAACCTCTGGTGGAATCACCATGCCGGACCTAAAGCTCTACTACAGAGCAATTGTGATAAAAACTGCATGGTACTGGTATAGTGACAGACAAATAGACCAATGGAATAGAATTGAAGACCCAGAAATGAACCCACACACCTACGGTCACTTGATCTTCGACAAGGGAGCTAAAAACATCCAGTGGAAGAAAGACAGCATTTTCAACAAATGGTGCTGGCACAACTGGTTGTTAACATGTAGAAGAATGCGAATCGATCCATTCCTATCTCCTTGTACTAAGGTCAAGTCTAAGTGGATCAAGGAACTTCACATAAAACCAGAGACACTGAAACTTATAGAGGAGAAAGTGGGGAAAAGCCTTGAAGATATGGGCACAGGGGAAAAATTCCTGAATAGAACAGTAATGGCTTGTGCTGTAAGATCGAGAATTGACAAGTGGGACCTCATGAAACTAAAAAGCTTCTGCAAGGCTAAAGACACCATCAATAAGACAAAAAAACCACCAACAGATTGGGAAAGGATCTTCACCCATCCTAAATCAGATAAGGGACTAATATCCAATATATATAAAGAACTCAAGAAGGTGGACTCCAGAAAGTCAAATAACCCCATTAAAAAATGGGGCTCAGAACTGAACAAAGAATTCTCACCTGAGGAATACCGAATGGCAGAGAAGCACCTGAAAAAATGTTCAACATCCTTAATCATCAGGGAAATGCAAATCAAAACAACCCTGAGATTCCACCTCACACCAGTCAGAATGGCTAAGATCAAAAATTCAGGAGACAGCAGATGCTGGCGAGGATGTGGAGAAAGAGGAACACTCCTCCATTGTTGGTGGGATTGCAAGCTTGTACAACCACTCTGGAAATCAGTCTGGCGGTTCCTCAGAAAATTGGACATAGTACTACCGGAGGATCCAGCAATACCTCTCCTGGGCATATATCCAGAAGATGTCCCAACCGGTAAAAAGGACACATGCTCCACTATGTTCATAGCAGCCCTATTTATAATAGCCAGAAGCTGGAAAGAACCCAGATGTCCCTCAACAGAGGAATGGATACAGAAATTATGGTACATTTACACAATGGAGTACTACTCAGCTATTAAAAAGAATGAATTTATGAAATTCCTAGCCAAATGGATGGACCTGGAGGGCATCATCTTGAGTGAAGTAACACAATCACAAAAGAACTCACACAATATGTATTCACTGATAAGTGGTTATTAGCCCAAAACTTAGGATACCCAAGATATAAGATACAATTTGATAAACGCATGAAACTCAAGAAGAATGAAGACCAAAGTGTGGACACTGTGCACCTTCTTAGAATTGGGAACAAAACACCCAGGGAAGGAGTTACAGAGACAAAGTTCGTAGCTGTGATGAAAGGATGGACCATTTAGAGACTGCCGTATCCAGGGATCCATCCCATAATCAGCTTCTAAACGCTGACACCATTGCATACACTAGCAAGATTTTGCTGAAAGGACCCAAATATAGCTGTCTCTTGTGAGACGATGCCGGGGCCTAGCAAACACAGGAGTGGATGTTCACAGTCAGCTATTGGATGTATCACAGGGCTCCCAATGGAGAAGCTAGAGAAAGTACCCAAGGAGCTAAAGGGATCTGCAACCCTATTGTTGGAACAACATGATGTACTAACCAGAACCCCGGAGCTCCTGTCTCTAGCTGCATATGTATCGAAAGATGACCTAGTCGGCCATCACTGGAAAGAGAGGCCCATTGGACTTGCAAACTTTATATGCCCCAATATAGGGGAATGCCAGAGCCAAAAGAATGGGAATGGGTGGGTAGGGAAGTGGGGGGCGCTATGGGGGACTTTTGGGATAGCATTGGAAATGTAATTGAGGAAAATATGTAATAAAAATATTAAAAAATTTTAAAAAAAAGAAAAAAAAAAGAAAAACTAACAGAGATAATGCAGTCTTTACACTAATGTCTGTAAAAATAAGATATTGAAAAAAATCTTATAAAATAAAAAGTATGCCTTTCCATTAACTTCAAAGTCACAATATTGTGATATCAATTTTCTCAATCAATTTATGATTTACTGATCTAAGTCATAATTCTAGATGGCGCTCTTTAGAAATTAAACTTGACTAGCTAACCAACCAACCACAACCCCACATAACACCACAAAGGACCTTAAATAGCCCAAATAATCTCAACAAGAGGTAACGCTAATAGCTTCACCCTGCATGACACTGAGTCTGTAAATCTGGTATTAGTGGCAGACTAGATAATGTCGGTGGTGCAGATACAGCCTAGAAACAGACCTACACTTACACAGTTCCTGAGCCTGTGCACTGATGAAGACTTCTTTACCCAACAGAGAAAATAACCATAAAAGGAAAAGGTCGTAAATGTACTACATTGAACTAAAAATCCCTGTCCAAGTTAAAATGTAGAATACCATGACAGGTAGGTCTTTGCTATTTCTTTGTGTGTAAATGCATTTCTAGTTACTGAGCTAGCTATAAAGGCAAGCACCTTTGATTAAAAATCCAATCAATCTACAAAAGCATTTTGCAGCCATTTTAAGTTCATTAAGTTGTATAGACTTTAGATCTGGTTAACTTTATGTAATGCTTTTATTTAATTGCAAGTGTATTTTTAAAAAGTAATAAAAAATAATAAATGCATGGCCATGAGAGATAGTTCAGTAGGTTAAAGGCACTTATTGCCAACCTGAATTCGATCCCTGGGTCTCACACAGAAGGAGAGAGACCATTCCTACAAGCTGTCCTCTGACTGACTGTGCTCATGCCATGGGACAAATAAATACAAGAACCACCAAGGTTGAAGCCAATGAAATTTCACATTCGGTTCCCTTGGAACCAAAACCAAGGCAAAAAAAGACCCAAAACATTCTCGGCACTCTAAAGCTCCCCTGGTCCCTTCCAGTCCCTTTGATCCCACCATAGTCTTAAGCAGCCTGACTTCTAACATCACAAAGCAAGGTCTAATGGATTTCATTTTAAGACGGACCTGTGTTTATAGAATAGAATTTGATGAACCATCCCTGATGTAGAAAAATCTTATCTCAGGAGTCAAGAGTGTGAAGGCTAGTTAACTGAAGCCATCTCACATGGAAATGGCTGAGTGGCTGAACACAACTAGGGAAGCAAAGGATCCAGATGCTTCACTGCTCTGTCCGCTGATTCTCCAAACCCCACAGGATCCACTTGCTGACCGCCCATGATGAACTGGCCGGAGATCTGCTTTGGTCTCCCCCGCACCCCTCCATTGTTCCAAGTCCATTTCGCCTGCCTTGTTCTCTCAGAGCCACATCAGTATGAAGGTCACTTATGGGGACACTTGTCTCTGCCCTGTGGGTCAAGGTTAGTTTAGAGTGCCTCTGTCCTTGTGAGGTTTACGGCAAAGGATCTTTTTTTATTTTAACTTTTTGAATTTGGTTACCTAATAGTTTCAGTGTCCTTCATGAAAGTAGTATCCTTGTTCATCAAATTACTTGTATATTTGCCAACAATCGTATTTATAGGTGGTTGCGTTTCTGTGGCTCTATCCTGGACATCTAGCTATGTGTTCAACTCTTCTCCATGCTCAGATATGACTACTCCAGCTTCCTAGCCACTTCACAACCAGCCAGTGTTGCTCTCCTATTTACATGCTTTTTCAATTTTATTTTAGCTTTTCTGGCTCCCTTGTCTTTCCACACAAATGTTAGAATCATCTTTCTCTATGAAACCCCTGCTAGAATTCTGATGGAAACTACAGTATTTGTAGATCCATTTAGGGAGACCTGACATATTAACTATTATGTGTCTTCCAATCCATGAACGTAGTATGGAATTCTAATCATTTAGGTCTGCTTTCATCAATCAGAAATTTGTAGTTTTGACCACACAGATCCTGAAAATGTTTTGTTAATTTTAAACCCAAGTTTTCTTTATTATTGGGGAGACATTATAAATTAAATTACTTTTGGGGAAAAAAAATAGTCCTCTGTCCTTCTGTAGGTAGGCACTGGCTAGGCAAAGGCTTGTTTAGTGCCTGGAGCTTGTAGAGGGTTTCTGCCATGTCTAGGTCTCTTGCTGGCTTGCTGAGGTGTCCCAAGGGTCGGTGGTCACTTGGGGGCCCCTTTGTGCTCCATAGTGATGTGGCATCTGTATATTTTTGGAAAAAGCCCTTTTGGCTGGTCTGCACTAACATCTACTGCCATGCACAGCGGCAGGACATAGGGGGAAGATTAACCAAAACTGAGAGTGCTATTTAAAAAGCCATGTAGAAACCTCTAGTTTTTAGTTTTATTAAAAGAATAGAATTAAAAGTTATTAGCATTTGCCCACAACCTCTGGACTCTGGATAAGCGATAAGATAAAATTAAATAGTCCCAAGTCAATTTCTGTGTTTACTAACATAAATTTCAATGTCTCATTTAAAACTTTATGTTCATGACACTCAGATGTATTTCTTAAAATATACAATTGTGTGCAAATTAGATTGCCATCTGTAATAAAATACTATTCATGAATATATGTATGTGAGTGTATGTGTGTGTGTGTGTATAATTCTTAAAACTCAATCTAATGGATCAAGACCTATTGAGTAGATTCTTCCCAGTGCCAGGTGTGGCATCAAAATAATCTGGGCTACTGTCATTACACTGGGTTGCTGAAGAGAACTAAATGACTGGGTCCTACAGCTGAAGATACCATGGAGATAGTTCTTACTCATGTCTTCCATCTCTTGCCAACTCTTCTACCCAACAAGCAAGCATTCTTTCCTTTTCCAATCGATCTCTATCATGACACGGCGCTCACTAATTTGCACTGTTAAGATTCATGGGTCTCTTTTACCAGTACTGTAAAAATACTCAAACAGAGACCCAAATTTGTGAGTCTTCATTTTTCCTACTTTAATGTCCTGTCAACAAACAGTTGTCCTTGGAAGGCACATTAACAAGAATCTGGTAAATGAATATGATTAAATTAATACTTGTAGATTATTGAAGCCACATTACACACAGACTCGAAGACTAGAGCAGCAGAACAGCAGAGGCTGGGATCCACCCCATGAAGGTCTGATTATAGCGTCAGGAAACAAACATTTCAACCACTTTTTCTTTAACTGTGTGTGTACAGGTCAGAGGACACTAGGGGGGCGTTGGTTGGTCTTCTCATTCCAGCGCACGGCTCTGGGACTGAGCTCAGGCTGCGCCACTCACTGGGCTGCAGCGCCTTTTCCCATAGAGCCATTTCAACAGCCCAGAGCCACAGCTTATAAAAGTAAAAACTCAAGTCAATCTCAAGGACACAATGTTTAGTTTATGCATATTTACTAACAATGTATTAACACGAGAATACTTCCTCTGGAGTAAGGAGATTCTAGTTACAATATGGAAAGCTGTATTTCCAAAAGAAAAATAAACAAACATGGTAATAATCAAACAGAATCTCATTTTTAAACTGGCATACATAAAGATACTAATTCCAGTCATATAGAACTGTTGACTTTATATAATAACTGATACTCATTAACAAGAATGAAATGACAACAGGAGCTCTAGGATATAGTAATATTTATCCCAAATAAATAAATGTATACTCTGCAAGAACTTCAAGCCACCTCAATTCTCCTTTTTTTTTAAAAAATGCATTTTTTGGAAATATTTATAATGAAAAATATTTATCAGCTTTCAATTCATATGATTCATACAGCAGAGACATGCACAGTTGACACTCCTACATCAGCTGGTGTGGTAACAACAAGAGCTTCACTTACTGCTATCTCTCTGCATGCCGACATAGAAATTCCAGTTCCTTCTATTTGTTTTAAAGCGTAGTCTTTATCGTCCTTCCTGTAAAAACAAAGTTATTTTAATATACAGCTTACTCTATGTTTGCACGTATTTTAATAAAGTACTACATAAAAATGAAACCTTCTGTTTAATGCCATTGTCAGACAGGAAAATTTCTAAAGGTAGTTTCGCAGGGAGGGTGGTATCACCACCAGAACGTGCAGCCTTGTCCAGGACTCCAATTAGTTGTGAAGGGCACAGAGTCAGACATCCTGCTCTGGACTCCTAGGGACAAGTTTCCTTCTGAAATAAAGCTTGGTTTCTGTGCTGGCTAGTTTTATGTCAACTTGACACATAAACTAGAGTTATCTGAAAGGAGGGAACCTTAACTGAGAAAATGCCTCCATAAGACTAGGCTGTAAGGCATGTTCTTAATTAATGATGGATGGAGGAGAGTTCTATAAGACCCTCTCATGGGTGGTCCTGGGTTCTGTAAGGAAGCAGACTGAGCAAACCATGGGAAGCAAGCCAGTAAGCAGCACCCCTGTGCATCAGCTCCTGCCTCCAGCTTCCTGCCCTCTTTGAGTTCTTGTCGTGACTTCCTCATATGATGAACAGTAATATGAAGTGCAAGCCAAATAAACTGTTTCCTTCCCAACTTGCTGTTTGGTCATGGTGTTTTGTCACAGCAATGGAAACCTTAACTAAGACAGCTTCTTGTGGTGGTGCACACTTTTAATCCCAGCACTCGGGAGGCAGAGACAGGCGGATTTCTGAGTTCAAGGCCAGCCTGGTCTATGGAGTGAGTTCCAGGACAGCCAGGGCTACACAGAGAGACCCTGTCTCGAAAACAAAAAAAAAAAAAAAAAAAAAAAAAGACAGTTTCTAAACCAGTTTAGATGTCAATGCATCAGAGAAGTTCAGATACATCACTAAAGTATAAAACTGTTCTCACTTTAGATCAAAACATACTATAATCAGACTCTGGTAATAGCCTCGGTCACACTCAAGGGCCTTCCAGAGTCCTCTCTTTGCACCTATCTCTAAGTAGTGTGTATCAAGAACTGTGCTCAAAACTGGAGCTATACCATTGCTCTATCTCTTACAGAGCTTCATGTCTTAAGTAACCAATCTGCCATAACACAATTCGAGTGCTATGACAGGTCAAGTATAAACCAGAGACATAATTCAGGGGTTACTCTGACAGAAGACCCAAGCAAGGACTCCTCAGACTTATCATCTAGCTGGGGGTGGCTCAGCGCTTGGGGACTCTGATACCCTTTATTTCCTGGACTACTGAGGATCCTGAAGAAGATCAAGAAACAGAAAAGTTGAGGAAAATCCTACTTTGATGACTTCCATGATTTCTATTAAACCAAAGACAAGCTCACAACCTAGCAGGAAATCCAGAGGGGAGTACAGTGAGGAGCTGACTGACTCAACCCTTGTAAAACCAGTTACGGTCACTTAATGCTTCATTCTTTTCAGTTATTATTAAAACTCACATTGCTTTATTCTTTTCTTATACAATGTATTTATACCAAATCCTCAGGTAAACAAATCTTAATTATTCAATGAAGACGCTATTTCCCACAGGGAAACAGCTTTATAATAAAGGATTTTAACAACATTCTTCATAGTAAAAGTCCCACAGGTCTCGTCATATGAGAAAGATATTAAGGATAACTGCACTTTAATACTAAACCTGAATGGTTTTTCAAAGTCTGGAATAAGTAAAGACATAAAAATAAACACACTTGGAAGTCTACTAACATTTATATTGGGGGGGGCGCAGATATGGTAGTAACTGATAATGTTATATAATACATCCTGTTCTGTCTGAGGTAGAAAGAAGATTAACATCTCTGACTTCGGCCCTCCAAAGACAAATAGTGTGAAAGGCACGGAAATACTAAACTCAAAGGACTTGCTCATTCACCTCCTGAATATCTTATTCTAGCTTCATCGTGGGTGCTGTGACGAATTCTATGACCTGAATCAACTTAAGGAGAGGAAAAGGTTTGTTCCAGCTTACAGGATACAGCCCATCACTGAAAAGGACTCTGGAAGGTCCTTGAGTGTGACCGAGGCTATTACCAGAGTATGATTATAGTATGTTTTGATCTAAAGTGAGAAACTCAAGCAGGAATTTGAACAGAAACCATGGAGAATTGCTGCTTGCTTGCTTGCTGGCTGGCTCACTCACAGGCTCATGCTCAGCCAGCTAGCTGTTGCTACTGCTGCTGTTGCTTGTTAAAAGATTTTTATGAATGTGTCTGTGTACGTAAGAATGTGCACACACACAAGTGCCCATGGAGGCCAGAAGAAGTCATCATATCCCTGGAATTGGAATTATACGAGCTCCACTAAGTGCTGGGAACTGAACTCAGGTCCTCTGTAAGAGCAGCAGTGCTTTTATCTGCTGAGCCACGTCTCCAGACCTTAGCTAGCTTTCTCACACGACCCAGGCACCTGATCAGGCCTCCGACATTATAATTAAGACAGCCTACTGCAGACATGGCCACACATCAATCTGATCTGAGCAATCCCTCAGCTGAGACTCTTGTCTTGGACCTCACTTTGAGACAGGATCTCACTTGGCAACCTTGGCGGGCCTGAGCTTGACTTATAGACTAGGCTGGCTTTAAACTCACAGAAACCTATCTGCCTCTGTCACCTGAGATTAAAGGGATGTGCCACCATGTCCCACTATGTAAACATTTTTAAAATAAAAGGTTCATGAGAGATTAAAAAAATTTAATCACTGGTTTCAATAATGATCCAATATAAGCAGTCAAATTATAAATAAATGCTACCATAGCAGTCAAAATACAGCTAACCCTCAAACAGAGTTTGAGCTCTGCAGATCTATTACTATACAATTTTCTTAATATTTACAAGCATGTGAAGAAGTTGCAAATGGCCGGGCAGTGGTGGTGCACGCCTTTAATCCCAGCACTTGGGAGGCAGAGGCAGGTGGATTTCTGAGTTCGAGACCAGCTTGGTCTACAGAGTGAGTCCTGGACAGCCAGAGATACACAGAGAAACCCTGTCTCAGGGGAAAAAAAAAAGGAAAAAAAAGTTGCAAATGAATTATATAGCCTAGAAACATTACAAAAATTAAGAAAATGTTAGGTATGCCATGAATGCATCAAATATATGTAGATAATAGCTTATTGCTTACTATAAAGTATATACATATATTACAAAAAGTTAAAATGTATACAAGTTCTGGACTAATTCTAAACTATGTGAGATCATGAAAAACTGAGGGCTGTGCTCAGATGTAATCTAGAACCAAGGCTCTGAGTTGGAATCTAGAGCACCATCAGCTCTAATGACACCAGGGTTATCCCTTACCCATGCAAGCACAACTCAACACACAGCTTTGTTCTCTTGATCCCAACTTTCTTATCTGTTCCTTTCCAAAAGAATTAAAAAATGTTTTAGAAATATATAATCCATAGCTGCCACATCTATATTAGTTAGTTCATGTATAGAAAACTCAAATACAAGAAATCAATTTTTAAAAAAACAGGAAAAACCCACAGGTAACCTGAAAAATCTTGGACTTTCTAGGAAATCAAAGAGATTGAGAAAAGCTACAGATTTTATGTACAGCTTTTGGGAGGCCAAAATCCACACTCCTCTCTCTGAATTGCAAAAACTCTAATTCAGTGCTGCACAAGGAAAAACAAGGTTATAGAAGGTGTCTCGGGACAATGTTGACAACATCCTCAGATAGCGTTCAGGAGCTCCTGAAGCAGATATAAGCTTCCTTATTACTTTCTGTTAAGTAATTAAAGAATAAAGCAGTCTACGTGCAAGCAAAATGCAGACTGGAAACTACTGTCTGTCCCCCAAAACCACCAACAGAGCCTCCTCTTTGGGAAAAATCAGAGTCAGCCACTGATGGTCCTATTAGTCTAACAGCCACACACCTACACCATGTTCATCATAAACAGCAGGCAGCTGCCTGACAGAAACACTTGGGAAGATTAACAGGACCAACAGTATTCTGGATCAACTAAAAAGATGTAGAGGGAAAACTACCCACAATTCCTCATTTCACCACCCTCAAGAACTTCTCAGAGTAATGGTCTTTCATATTTTGTGACATTATAAATTAAATAATTTCACTATGGAAGGAGCATCTACAGTACAAAGCAAACCACTACTTTAAAATCCCCAAGGTCACCCTTATTCAATAAGTAGACCATACCTAATTTGGACATTGTTTATGGATATGTCTTTATTTAAAATCAGTCTGATTTTCTGAAATCAAAGGGAGTATAGAAGTAAACGCATAACTCTCATCTCAAAGAGGGTAAGAGGCCGTTTACTCTGGAGCCAAACACAAGTGACTGTGTCCTGGGAACACAGACTCATGTTATACCAACTCCAAATCAGTTCCATGAAGTTTTACATAGCAAAATAAATTAAACCATAAATCAAGACACTTTTAAAATACATTGGTGGAAATATCAGGGAGGCAGCTCACTGCAAAGCTGGGACATCTATGCTATAGAGCCCTGATGCTGTCTGAAGACACTCTTAGGTTGGTAGGAGCTAGGGATCTGTGAGGTTATAGACAGAGGTGGGCAATAAATGTCTGGGGCAAAGGCTAAAGGTAACCTAAGATAACTTACTGCAACCTCTCCACACCACTGAAGTTCTCATCAAGTCAGTAGTTGTAGTTGCAGCTTCTTCTCTGCAACTTTGTCCTGAGGGGAAAAGATCCACAGATGACTGCAGATTTGTTAAGACTAAATCCAAACATCTGTTCAGAGTTCTGGAAGCAAAAGTTCACAGGAAGACAATGGAAGGGGGAGGAGGGACAGACGCAGGATCTCAGGGCTCTGCATCCCTGCCTCTACATCCCCGTTATCCTGGAGACCCCAAACCCAATACTTTTGCTTCTGTTTGTGGGACAGGCCTTACTGTTTTTCATGCTGTACTATAACTTACTCAGTCCTCCTGTTGTGGACTCTAAGTACTGAGAGGATAGGCTTTATGCCACACACACACACACACCCATTTGCACACATTACCCTAGCTTTACCCTCTCCTGAAGGCTGCATGTATGTTCTGATTATGTTCTTTGATGAGCTCTCTCTTGGGGAAATGAGCAGTTCCTTAGGACACCTCTATCCTGAGGTTTCCCTCAAGCATTCTCCATGTTTTCAGCAAGTCCTGGAGCAGATCCATTCTCCTGGTTTCTACTCTGGTGAGCCATCAGGTGACAAAGTCAGAAAATCGAATAAGGGACCCTCACTCTACACCTTCCTACCTTGGCTCAGAGAAGACACAGGGCAACCTGAGGAGGTATACACCCCGTACTTGTAACCAAGAGATAATGGCAAAGATTCACTGACCATCTGAAGCAAATGTAACTTTAAATTCTTCAAAACCTATTTCTAGTGATGGTTCTTAAATGATTTAACTTCCCTTTTAGCCTACCACCCACCAGAGATAGTGGGAAAGAAAAGACACGGGAGAAGTTGACCTGTTTACAAAGGTTCGTTGGAGCAAAATATGTTGTCTGGAAATTGGCAGTTCAGTTCACAGGTTAGCAGTGGCAGCTCAACCCATTCACAAACACTTCACAGATATACCAGCAGTGCAGAGCAGTAGAGTTGGATAGCAGCACGAGTCAGCAGCCTAGGCAAACGTCAGCAGGAGGGACCAGGAGGAATGCCAGAAGTTCTCAGCTGTGCCTCTCTTAGGGAAGCAAAGATCAGCAAAGATGCAAGATCCACAAACGCTGCACAGCAAACTCTATAAGCAAGCCTAGCTCAGCCTCCGCCACTGTCTGTCAAGTCCTATTTATACCCTCCAAACATCACATGTCCTCCACAGGTCTTGCCTCAGCTAACATCACTCTGCCAATCACCCTGAGTCCATATAAGCTACAAGAAACTGCAGCACACCACCAGAAGTTTTAGTGCGCGTTTCTCTTGACAAATGCAGTGTAAGGTGGACCAATACATCCATGTTGTTAGCAAAGAATCTACCATGTGTCCCTTTCACGTGCTTGCTTTAGCAGAACATCCTCTCTCCTGTGTCTGCTTCAGTGAAACACTCCTTCATGTGTTTGCCCCAGCAAAACACCATCCAACTGACTTTCCAAAGAACCCTTCAGTTTCCGCTTCAGGCAGAAGGTTGCCATTGTCACACAATGGGTGGGTATTAAAGGGCTTAACCAAGTCTCCAATACCCAAGCTTCTTTCCTGAGAACAGATCTTTTCCAATTTAAAATGATCTTTTCCAATTAAAATTTAGCAGCTTCCTTCTTTAAATTTATCTAATTATAAAACTCGACCTTTGTAAAAGTTCTGGCATTACTTCATGGGAATCAGATCAAAAGTCTCACAACACAGAGACCAGTAACTAATGCCCATTTCTTCTGAGACAGAATACACCCAACTAATGAGGATTCTCTCGACTTGATCTCAAGGTCTTTTTAAAATTATATTTTTACTTTATGTGTATGTATGGGTACATGCCACATGAGTGCAGATGCCAGCAGACCAGAAAAAAAAAGGTACCAGATCCCCTGGAGCTGAGGTGGGTTTACAGGCAGTTGACTGTGTGGATTCTGGAAACTGAATTTGGGCCCTCTGCATGAACAGTGAACACTTTTAACCACTAAGGTATCTCTGAAGCCTGGTTTAAAGGTCTCTAAACTCCAAGATCTTTCATACTGTACAATCTTTGTTGCTCACTGAAGAAAACACGCTCAGCAAGGAAGCCTCCCTTACATAATATCCTATGACTTTATCTCTCCTGTATTTCCATTCATGCTATCACAAATCATGGGGCAGAAATATGATGGTTGGTTTTCACATCAACTTGCCACAAATCAGTATGCTGAGTAGAAGCTGTCCTGACCGCTTGACTGATGCAGAAAGACCTCCCCCAGCACACATAAAGAAGAACCATGACAGAAGAAAGATGATTTGCCTTTTTCAAGCCTGGCCCTCCCTGTCTTAGAGTTGATTTACCCTGTTGCTGCTGCCACTGCCTTCACTGACTTCAGAACTAGCATTTCCAGGCTTCTGTTATTGACTGAAGACCCACAGCTCACCAGCACACTTGTGGGGCTAGACTGGGACTGTTAAAGCATGCCAGCGTTGTGGCTTGAGCCAACTGTTGAGTTGTCGGCATTCCCAGTGAGATACTCTTCCTAACCCTGAAGTCCTTTAATATAGTTCCTCATGTCGTGGTGAACCCCAACTATAAAATTATTTTCATTATTATTTCATAACTGTAACTTTGCTACTTATCTGAATCATAATGTAAATACTTGTGTTTGCCAATGGTCTTAGGCCACCTGTGAACAGGTCATCTGATGCCCTACCCACCCCACTCAAAGGTTGAGAACTGCTGCTCTAGAGAATGTTAATACAGTATACCTGTGTTCAGGCTAAATTCAGTCCATGACCCATTAATATACTGTCCACAAGCTATGTAGGTTTTTATATTTATAAACAGTGGCTTAAAATATACCCACCTATTCATCCCCCATCCCAAAGAAGAGAGACTGCATGTGACCCATCAAATCTAAATGTTTACTCTCTGGCTTCCCTCAGGGAAAGTTTGTTGATCCCTGCTACTCTTCCACTTCCTAAAAAGGGAGAAACGAGTGCTGATAAACTGTGCCCTAGATAGACATCAGAAACACTAGGAAATTTGCAGAGCTGGTTGGTGATGGGTCATCATTTAAAAATTAAGCAAGAGAGCCAAGTCTATAGCTCCCTGGCAAAGCACTTGCCTAGGACAGCCCAGAGTCCCTCCCCCAGCATTACAGAACAGCTTCTGGTGATCTCCGGATGGGTTCCTTGTGGTCCCAGTGGTTAAGGAGTTGAATCGGGAAATGTAGTAAAAGTATATATTCTGCTATGAAGAGAGTGATAGATGACGTCATCTATCAGTATTACTAGGAAAGCTTTTTATTAAAACTGCTGAGCATGTGAAGGTCCTGGCCTCATTTCTCACAGTATAATCCATGATTAAGATAATAAAGGTCACTCAGACAAGACTCCAAATGTCAAGGTTTTCCCGAAGACTATCTAATAGCCCTCCCCCCGCCCTTTTTTGAGACAGAGTTCCTCAGTGTAGCCCTGACGGCCTCAAGTTTACCTAATACTTTCTTACAACCACCCACACATACTGCCCCACTACCGTGTGTGTTTTTTGTGTGTCCTAGCTACTGTTTTCTTTATTCTTCTGTTAGATTTAAGTCTTTCATTGCTGGAAATCTACAGCTCAAACAGGAAGTTGAAAAAATAAAATAAGGGCTGGTGAGATGGCTCAGTGGGTAAGAGCACCCGACTGCTCTTCCGAAGGTCCGGAGTTCAAATCCCAGCGACCACATGGTGGCTCACAACCATCCGTAACGAGACCTGGCGCCCTCTTCTGGAGTGTCTGAAGACAGCTACAGTGTACTTACATATAATAAATAAATAAATCTTTAAAAAAAAAAAAAAAAGAAAAAATAAAATAAAAAGCCTACTAACCTACAAGCTGGGGACGTGGGGATGCAAGAACAGAACTAGAGAGTCTGGGCAGAACTAAGACTGGTATATGTGACACAGTGAGAGCTTGTCTAATCAAGAGAGAGGGCAAGGAGGAGAAGCCCTTACCTAGTTTTGTGTTCCTAGCCTGAAAGGTAGTCCTACTCACTCACTTTGCCAAGCACCAACAATATTCAAGAAAAATGGAAAGAACAGGGGCAACTCTGAGAGTACTATTAGTAAAGACTGAAGAGGACTTGAAGCTCTGCAGTCTAGAGCAAGACTTGCTGAGGCTCAGTCACACCCAACAGTCAGTCAGTACAGACCAGCCACATTAGGAATGTTATCTTCAATTATAGATCTGATGCTAAAGCAAGAAGGCCTGGCATCAGGGAGCATGCTGTCAGGCTAATGTCTGGTGTCAGCAGTATTACCCTGTTCTGTTCTCTGCAGTAAGATACTGGAGCCTGGAGAACTTGATGAGCAAAGTTTCGCTTTAGCACACAGTTCCGAAGGATCACGGTTTACTGAGTTCACACTTCTGAGCTTCCACAGTTTACATTATAGGATGCTGATCAGTGCCAAGGTCCCAGTTCTTAAACAGACTCAGGTGAGTTTCCACCTTTTTACAACCTCACAAAACTCACAAGGACCTTGGGGATGATTTCTAAGCACACACAGGCCACAGAGCACGCATCCGTTTGGGAGCTACCTAGCTACTTTTGTAATGAACCCATTTTCCAGGGAGCCGAACCCAACTGTAAAGTGTTTTTATAAATGACAATCTCTGGTCGTGGAAAAGGTGATTCCTATCTTCATCAAGGCAGCATTTTATGGCTCCTTTGTGGGAGCTAGACTTAACTCACAGAAACAGACTAGAGTGAGTTCTCACTCTTCCTGTAGCTCCTACTGCTCCACACTTCCCTGCCATGACGGTCTGGAGCCTCAAACTGAGCAAACCCTTCTCTTAAGATCTTTTTGCCAGTGGCTTAAAGTCTATAAAGCAACAGGAAAGTAACTAACACAATGTATTTAAGCTACCTACACATACTATGTTTTTATATTATGTAAGATACAATGTGGATTATAAGTACACATATAAATTTAAATTGTTAAAGTAGCCCAAATACTTAGAGAACACAGTAGAACTGGGTTTTGAGGAGAAAGCCCTGAAGTCCACCTGAGAATAAAGAGACAAGAGACTTTGGATTTAACTTAAAAATCCAAAGGAGAAAGAGAGACACTATTAAGCAGGCTTAGCCAAGGTGTGGTGTCTCTACCATTTTATCAGTTTGGTTCCACAAGATGGTTCAAATTTAAGTCCCCATTGCTTCAGGGGCAAGGAGCAACCACTGTCCTCATGGATAAATGCAAGTGGACATATACACAAATAAAGGAATAAGTGTAAAATAGAATATATTATAGGCCTGGGGTCATCAGTGTTCAAAGGCAAAACATCTACCTACAGATTTGGCAGAACTTCTTGTATTTATTCTGTAAGGCCAAATTGGTTCTAGATAGAATGATGGTTCCTGACATTTTATAATAAAACTTTTGAGTTGGTAGGACCACACAAGTCACTCCCACAAACATAACATAAATAGAAAATGTAATTTTTTTTTAAAAATTTAATCCATACTTCAAAGATTTGAAGAACTGTTGGGAAGTGTTGTCTGCTGGCTATAAAGTATTTATCTTAAAAATATTTGTTGAGCTAGGCGTGGTAGTGCACGCCTTTAATCCCAGCACTTGGGAGGCAGAGGCAGGCGGATTTCTGAGTTCGATGCCAGCCTGGTCTACAGAGTGAGTTCCAGGACAGCCAGGACTACACAGAGAAACCCTGTCTCGAAAAACCAAAAAAAAAAAAAAAAAAAAGAATGTATTCTAGAAGCCAGGCAGTGGTGGCACACGCCTTTAATCCCAGCATTTGGGAGGCAGAGGCAGGCAGATTTCTGAGTTCGAGGCCAGCCTGGTCTACAGAGTGAGTTCCAGGACAGCCAGGGCTACACAGAGAAACCCTGTCTCAAAAACAAACAAACAAACAAAAAGAATGTATTCTAGAATCACACAACAAATTTAACAATACAAAACCTGCAATTAGTTTTGCACAAACCACCAAGGTAAGCATACTGGCTATCTGGACTGAGGCCTGGAACTCAGGCATCTGTACACCCAAGTCCACAGAGGCAGCACTCACAAAAGCAGAAAGGAAAAACTACTTTCCATCAGTGAATGAAAGAGTGAACAAAATGTAGCACACGGTGTCCTAAGTCAGCCGACCAAGACACCACACAATGTATTGTTTAGGGGAAGCTGTCCAGAAGGAGCAATTCCAAGAACAGGCAGTAGACTGAGGGTCACCTGGCTCTAGGATTAGAGGAAATAGGATTAACCGAGTCCAGCGGTTCCTTTTCGGAGCGGAGGGGAGGGGAAGGAGCAAAACACTCTGAAATTAGATCACAGTATAGCTATAGTTCTGTAACTATGTGAAGAGGCATCAAACTGTATACTTTTAGGGGTACTATTGAACAAGGCCCTAGAGAAAGAAGCCCCACGAGCAATCTATCTATGCAGAGCTTCTTTGCAGCACTTCTGCAGGTGATGCTTTCTCCATGACAGTAACTAGGATTTGGCTACTTAGTACAACATGACAAAACCAAAACTGTGTTGTAAATGCTCACAAGTAAACTAGTAACCAGTGTTATCCATAACTGAAGTACAACTTTCATTAAAGAAAACTATGAGTAACTGTGGTTCATTCTCCTGTGAGACAGACAAGCACAGGGAACTCAGTGAGTAGTCACCAGTGTAACCCAAGCGGACGACACTTGTGCTTGCTTAGGATGTGGCAGCACTGAAACAGCAAACACTGAAGAGCATCAAGCTGACCATTTATAATTGAAAGCCCCAAAGGGCAAACAGCAAGCTCTTAAGAACATTAAGCTGACCATTTATAACTGAAAGTCCCACCCAAGTGGCAGAATTAAGAGATTAGAGGTAAGGCTTAGGTGTCCATCAATAGGTAAATGGGTAAAGAAAATCCACAACAGAATTAATTTAATTGTAGAAAAATTAATTTATGATGTCTGTACTAAAGTGGATGAAACGGAGATTGTCATGCTAAGTGAATAAACCAGGTTCAGAAAGACAAGTGTCCAATCAATATCCGTCTTCTCCTGTGTGGGAAGTAAACAAGTAGGGACAGATAAAGTAAACGAGGGTGTGTGAGCGGGAAGAGATCTAAAGGAAGAAGGCAGGGGGACAAGAGAGTAATGGAATATATGTCAGGCAAGTAGAAGGGGAACCCCTTTGCAGAGAAGCATAAGGGACCAGCAAGGAGAAGAGGCATGAGAGAGGGAACTAGTAGACCTAAATAAGAGCAAAGCATAATTATGTATGTATCAAATGTTACCGCAAAACCTACTTTTTTTTTGTTACCTAAAAGTTTAATTATAAAAGCATCAGAATGAGTGGCCTTTCTGCTAATCAATCAGCCAGGGTCACTTCTGCATCAGAAGGGGCCTGGGTTCCCACTCTATGAAGGCAAGAAAGGCCAGCACTAAGCACAACTAGGAAAAAAAGACAAGATCTAGAACAAAACCACAAGCAATATGAATCAGAAAAGTCAAGGCAAGAGCAGAGAAGGAGAAAATCAGTAGGAGTCATCACTGGACACACGTAATGGGAGCAGGGCCAAAGCCATGCAGCAGGATAGAGAGATGACCCAAGAGTCAGGAAGCTAAATCACCATTAAATAGAAGTGGGTACAGGTGGGCCATCTTAAGAGTATCCATCATCTGTGATAGAAATCAACTATAGGTAGCAACAGGATGAAGTCAGAATAAGATGTCACGAAAGCAAACACAAACTAAGATGTGAAAATGATGAAACGATTGTGAGACTGGACATCAACATGGCTCTTTAGTCCAAATACAATCTAAAATATACAGATCCATTCTGGGGTGGGGAAGTGAAGCTCAGTACAAAATCTCCACCAAAACCATCAACACTTCTGACTTCACAGCTTACGTGGTCACAACACACAGTATTCTGTACACATCTACCTTCTAGGGCACTTATCCTTAAGGGTTTGATGTGACTGCAACTGTGCCAGAGGACGCAGGCTGCACCTTCACGGCTAGAGTGCTAAGCCTCACATGCACTAAATCCTGGTTCATCCCCAATAATGTAGACCTTGTCACAGCGATATGATCCTGTAATTCCGACAGGGATCAGAATGTATAGGGTACCAGAAGTTCAAGGTTGCCAGACTCTCCGGAAGCATTGACAGAAGGTTTAAAAAAAGTCTAACTTTGTGAATACAACCAAGGAAGTTCCCCTGTCCCCACTGATAGACATAATCTCTGCAGCTTGCCAAAAATATTACCCAACCAACAACCTTATAAGGCACTTTGGACATCTGTTGAGTTCCCCATCTACATCAAAGTGAACTATGTGCAGAGAGAGGTGAGGAGATACAGTCAGTACTATTTTAGTAGCTAGAGAATGAAACCCCAAATGTACTTTTTTAAAAATATATTTATTTATTTTATTTATATGGGTACACTGTAGCTGTCTTCAGATACACACCAGAAGAGGGCATTAGATTTCATTACAAATGGCTGTGAGCCACCATCCCCGAAATGTACTTTGATCAGCCCAGTACATTAACATTATTTTACTTTGATCAGCCCAGTACATTAACATTATTTTATCTGTGAAATAGAATCATATGGTAAAAGGTGTGTTCCACATGCTCACACAGTCACTCAAGCCTAATCAACGGGCCAAGACATGCAATACCACTTTTCACAAATGCATGTATTATCTGTTTAAGAAGAAATACTAAACTTTCAAGTCTATCACTGTATACATATGCTTCTATCTGCAAGCACACAGAGAGCCACAGGCAATGGTCAGAGTGAGATTAGAGTGAAAATCCAAGACAGAAGGAGGGTGGCTAGATTTCCCTGGGTAACTTTCTGTGTACAGTTTGAATATTTTATTAAAAGAATACATTAATTTTTAAAATTCAATTGCATTCAATAATAAAAATACACTGTTCAAAGTATACGGCCTTTGATCTGCAATCCTACCTCAGCAATTTGACACTACACTGGAGAACTCCATGGGTTATTTGTTGACTTCAACTGACAACTGAAAAAGGTAAATTCTGAAGACCACTTAACTGTCTATCATCAGAGAAATAGTTAACTAGATACATATTTATATGCATTCATAGCAATATCCTACAATAATAAAACTGAGAACTACAGACTTATGGAAATGAATGGTTTTTTAATTTTACTTATTTATATTTTATATTATGTGTGAATTTGTTCTGTGTGTTCTGAGTATGCACACATGCCCTAGCATGTATATGGAGGTCAAAGGACAATTAGCAGTCAGTTCTCTCTACCAGCTGAGCCATTTCATCAGCCCAATGTAGTAGGTAATTTTTATGAAAATATATAGGCTATATATGCTCTCATCTGCTGTACTTGCCTCTAGAGCCAGGTTCCCAGCATAGCACCCAACACCCCAATGCCTCTCCATGATGACCGACACCTGGCTGCTGATCTGGAGGAACAATCTCCACTCCGAGTATACGTCCCAAAGGCAGGAAATGTACACAGCACACTTATCCACCTATCCTTAGGAGATACAAACATTTTCACTACTCTTGCACCATATACATCTACTGGTACACATAATGCTCCAGGGGCCACCTCAAACCAAGGGGACAAATAACACCCCTGACTGAACAGTACACAAACCTTGGCCATCCCACTGGGGGAGTGGGTGGGACAGTTCCCGACCTAGCAGATCTTTCTCCTAAGTAGCAAAGTGGAGACTTCTGTTGTTGTTGTTGTTTTCAAGACAGGGTTTCTCTGTGTAATCCTGGTTGTCCTGGAACTCACTCTGTAGACCAGGCTGGCATCGAACTCAGAAATCCGCCTGCCTCTGCCTCCCAAGTGTGCCACCACGCCCGGCTCAAAGTGGAGAACTTTTAAAGTCTTCCAGAAACCCACAAGCACAGTGTTGGGCTTTCTGTCAATTTTTCCCTAGGAACTCCAACTACTGAGAATCTTTCCACATCTGCTTTTTTATTTAAGGTTTATATATTATTTATATGAGTACACCGCAGCTGTCTTCAGACACACACTAGAAGAGTGCAGCAGATCTTGTTACAGATGGTTGTGAGCCACCATGTGGTTGCTGGGAATTGAACTCAGGACCTCTGGAAGAACAACCAGTGCTCTTAACCAATGAGCCATCTCTCCAGCCCCCACATCTGCTTTTAAGTAACCCAAGGAAGATTCCTTTTTTTTTTCGTTCCCAGTTTACTTTTATTTTTTTAAATATATTTATGTAGTTACATCCCATATGCTGCCCACCCCGGCTCCCCTTCCAGGATTCCTCCCCATGTTTTACCTTTGAGAGGCCCCGTATCCTCCCACCCTGACGTACCAAGTCTCTGCAGGATTAGGCACATCCTCTCCCACTGACCTGATAAGACAACCCTCTGCTATGTGCTGAACCAGTCTGAGTTGGCTCTTAGGTTGGTAGCTCAGACTCTGGGGGGCTCCTAGGGGTTCAAGTTAGTTGACACTTTTGGTCTTCCTGTGGGGTTGCTGTCACCTTCAATCCTTCCCCTAACTGTTCCATGGGGGTCCCCGACCTCTGTCCAATGTTTGGCTATGGGCATCTCCATCTGTCTCAGTCAGCTGCAGGGTAGAACCTCTCAGAGCACAGCCAAGTCAAGCAGGGCCTTTTATCTCTTTTCTTCTTCTCCCGTCTGACAGCTTTAACATTTTACTAACCCAATTCACATGCCAGGATAAGTCACTCAGACCCTCCAGAGGCTCTCCTGCCTTGTAAAGATCATGACCTACCATGGGTCTCACAAAAGCCACAAGCCCTCATGTGTAGCAAGGCCCCTGTTCCATGAGCTTCCTTCTCAACTCTGCGGTGCACAGAGTCTTCTTACAGCCAGGCTCTAGGACTGGGCACTACATCAGCCAGGCTCTAGGACTACATCAGGCACTACATCAGCCAGGCTCTAGGACTACATCAGGCAGGCTCTAGGACTACATCAGGCACTACATCAGCCAGGCTCTAGGACTACATCAGGCACTACATCAGCCAGGCTCTAGGACTACATCAGGCACTACATCAGCCAGGCTCTAGGACTACATCAGGCACTACGCACTACATCAGCCAGGTTCTAGGACTGGGCACTACATCAGCCAGGCTCTAGGACTACATCAGGCACTACATCAGCCAGGTTCTAGGACTACATCAGGCACTACATCAGCCAGGCTCTAGGACTGGGCACTACATCAGCCAGGCTCTAGGACTACATCAGGCACTACATCAGCCAGGCTCTAGGACTACATCAGGCACTACATCAGCCAGGCTCTAGGACTACATCAGGCACTACATCAGCCAGGCTCTAGGACTACATCAGGCACTACATCAGCCAGGTTCTAGGACTGGGCACTACATCAGCCAGGTTCTAGGACTGGGCACTACATCAGCCAGACTCTAGGACTGGGCACTACATCAGCCAGACTCTAGGACTGGGCACTACATCAGCCAGGCTCTAGGACTGGGCACTACATCAGTGTCTTTCATGCTTAGTTCCTCACTAGCACTTTGACCTCGTTTTCTTTCTCGTGACTCTAAATATTCCTATTGAGGCAGGAAAGAAACAGAGGGACACAAGAGCATGAGAGGAAAGAACCCTGTCATCCCAGAGGCTGATTAAAGGTTCTCACTAGCCGGGAGATAAGTATTCTAGCACAATTTGAGATTCCTTTCATATATAGATATTTTATATTAAACCACAGTGAGCCACGTTAAGTGTATGTGACCTTGGGTAGGGTCTTAGCTCCTTCCCCCAGACTTTGCTGTTAACAGTAAAGATATGCCTCTTCCCGGTATCCCTGGGGGCTAGCTTTTTACTTGTTGACTGCAATGATCTCAGGTGCCCCTCAGGAACTGCTCAGTGATAAGACAGTGCCTGTAAGTACCACCACAATCTTATATATGATCACTGTAAAAACAATGAGCTGCAACTCTTCCTGGAAGGGCCCTGGCCACATTTGGTATGTCTGACTTTCCTCTCAACACCTTTCGCTAACCCTCTTTCTCAAACCTATACTACACTAGCTTTAAAACAATCTCCAACTTTGCTTCATGCTGGCTAATACTGAAATTATTTTCAGCATCCAAGCCATGAATCCAGTTTGGTCTAAGTTGAGGGTCCTAAAGTAAAGGACTTGGTCTGCTGAGTGACAGTGGGGAGCTGTGCCTCCTTTACCTCCACCCCAAAATGCTGACACTTTGTACTCCAGATTTTCCATCCCAAGAGGAGCTCTTCAGCATATCTACTCTGTAAATTCCCTTACCCACTCCCAGTCATAAGACATGGCAAGTCCACTTCATCCAGTGTACCAACAGATCATCTGTGTTCTATGGTTCCTCCCTGGCATGAGCATGTTCTTCCTGGCAGTCGAGCCTTAGTCGCATGTCTTGTCACCATAACCCATAGCTGAAGCAATGCAACTGCTGCCACGGCTTCCTCAGAATCCCATCCCACATATGCTAAGACACTTCCATCTGAGACACCCCTGTGCTCATCAACAGGCTTGACAGAGAGGCGTCCAGATTTCCCCAGTTCTCCATCTTCATCTGCATTTCTTACTCACTATTGCAGCAAGAAAGGACATCAGGGGCTGGAGAGATGGCTCAGTGGCTAAGAGCACTGACTGCTCTTCTGAAGGTCCTGAGTTCAAATCCCAGCAACCACATGGTGGCTCACAACCATCCCTAATGAGATCTGATGCCCTCTTCTGGGGTGTTGACGACAGCTACAGTGTACTTACATATAATAAATAAATCTTTGGAAGGAAGGAAGGAAGGAAGGAAGGAAGGAAGGAAGGAAGGAAGGAAGGAAGGAAGGACAGACATCAGTCTCCATCACATGGAGAAGGGACATTCTATACCACATGGAAACGGGACACACAATTCTAGATGCACTCAGATTCTTAATCCTGAAACAACTTAGCACTGGTTGCATGTTTCTGCCCTCCAATTTCATCTTGGTTTCTCTCCAGCCCTTGGAAGCCCAAGTGTTGCATGAGTTCTACTTAAAAAGTCTAATTCTGTTTATTCCAGATAGAGAGGGCAACAACATATCAAACAAATTATTCTACCCAGGTCTAGTTTGGTAAACTAATGGGTTTAACTGCGGTTACTTACAGGCACATAAAGCAATTTACCTGTAGCTGTACCGCTCAAGAGCCTACCCCCAGGGAGGGGAGAGGCTCCAGAGTCCTTCTCCTTTTCCAGGAGGGAATGTTAATAAGTCCCATCCAGTGAGGATCTCAGAGACTTGTTTCATCAGAACTGCCCTGACTTTAAGCAAGTCATGTCCAGAGAACACAACCATGAAGTATCAAAATATCCAGAACAAAACCCAAGATGTGGGGCTGGTGAGATGGCTCAGCGGTTAAGAGTGCCGACTGCTCTTCCAATGGTCCTGAGTTCAAATCCCAGCAACCACATGATGGCTCACAACCATCCGTAACAAAATCTGATGCCCTCTTCTGGAGTGTCTGAAGACGGCTACAGTGTACTAACATATAATAAATAAATAAATAAATAAATAAATATTTTTTAAAACCTCCAAGATGATTAGTTAAACTTCAGTGTCACTTTAGATGAGCTTTTAAGTCAACCCACACAACTCGTTCTCTCCTTTGCCCTCTAGTTAGAAAAGGGTTCTGATCTGAGTACCTGTCACTCCTATAAACACTCTCTGAGTATTATGATTCTACAGTGTCTTCTACTTCTTTGGGCTTCTAGCTATAGTCAATAATACACTTCAACATTTCTGCTGCACAATTAGGGGTCTCTGGATAGTTTCCTCTTTAGACTCAGTTTCTTAGCTTTAAGGGTAAACATTTTCTTCTCAACAATTTATCCTGGGTGCTGTTCAGGCTCTACTCTCTAAGCCATCACGTCAATAGAGGCTACTACCTCAAGTAGTTGGTTAATCCCAAGTCTATGTCCTGATTCTTCTTTGGGGCACTAAATTAAATGCATCTGTTTAACAGACATTTTTTCTTAGATGCTTGACAGGTACCTAAAATTCAACATATTAAAACTGCATTCCTCAGCTGGGCGGTGGTGGCGCACGCCTTTAATCCCAGCATTTAGGAGGCAGAGGCAGGTGGATTTCTGAGTTCGAGGCCAGCCTGGTCTACAAAGTGAGTTCCAGGACAGCCAGGGCTACACAGAGAAACCCTGTCTCGAAAAACAAACAAACAAAAAACAAACAAAAAAACCTGCATTCCTCACCTTCACCAACAAGCTTGCTCTCTTTTACTGTTTTGGCTATCCATGCCGTGAGGTAACTACAGCCTTGACTCCCTCAAGGGCTTGATCCAAGCCGCCTTTTCTAACTAGAGAGCAAAGGAGAGAACAAGTTGTGTGGGTTGACTTAAAAGCTCATCTAAAGTGACACTGAAGTTTAAATAATACCTTGCATCTTGAGGTTTTTTGTTTTAATATTTATTTATTTAGCCTTGACTCCCTCAATCTTTCCACCACATCTAATAAGTCAACTAGTGCTACTGGTCCTTCCCCTCCTCCCAGATCCAAGCCGCCATCACCCCACATCTGGATTATTACAGTTTCCTAAGCACAGTTCCCGATAGTCATTTACCAAACCACCTCTGTAAACAGGACACCACTCTCTGCTTAAAAGCCCACAAGTGATCCCTCTACACCAGAAGAAAGTACAAAGTCCAGAACACAAATCTCAAAAACATACTTATGTCTCCAACAACAACAAAAAAATTCATTTATTTTTACTTTATGTGCAATGGTCTTTGTTCTGCAAGTATGTTTGTGTGGGGGAGTCAGGTCCAAGGGAACTTGAGTTACAGATAGTTATGAGCCCCTTTCTCCAGCCCCTCCCAATTTTTTTAAATGCCTATCTTACCCCCCCCACCCCCACTCTTCTGTAGGATCAGCATTGGGACTGAACCCATTGCTTCACCTTACCAAGTCTCTCCTTCACACTTCTGCACATGCTATTCAGCATCTCCAAAGGTGGGAGCACTAGCCTTCTTCCATATAACTAACTCACAAGATCCCAAAACTACCTCAAAAAAAAAAAAAAAAAAAAAAATCATGAAACAACTTGACTAGTACTTTGACTGTGGTCCTTTTCAACCAGACTGCAACTCCTCCCAAATTAAGAAATTCTCAGTGAAGCACCGTGGCACACACCTATATAATTCCAGCACTTGAGCCACTGTGGCCGGATGACTGGGAAACTCTGGAGGACTGAGAGGCCAGCCTGGGCTATGTGGAAAGACCTTGTCAAAAAGCAAAGAGGAGACCAAGTAGTGGTGGCTCACAGCTTTAATCTCAGCACTCAGGAAACAGAGGCAGATCAGCCTGGTCTACAGAGTAAGCTCCAGGACAGCCAGGGCTACACAGAGAAACCCTGTCTCAAAAAAAAAAAAAAAAAAAAAAAAAAAAAGATGGAGGAGGAGGAAGAGGAGGAAGGGAAGGAAGAAGGAAAAATCCTGGGCCCACAACTGATGCCAGCTATCCAGCTATACTGGAACTTTTCAATTCCTATTCCCAAACAGTCACCGCCCATTCAAACTTGATGCAGCCTGTCTCCTCCTCCCCAGCAGCCTCTGACCATCCACTAGGACAGCTTCTGATTACCTGAAGAGTCCCTTGAAAGCCTTAGATTGGCACCTCCATGACAATCTGTAAGGTTACCCTTTTGCAGCTTACCCCTACTGGAACTGCCTGTACTCCTTAGAAGTCTGTCCATGTCCTCAAGAATTAAATCACCTGTATCTGACCCAAGAATAGAACCTAGAGAATAATCACTACCAAATACTTTATAGGAACCAAATGTACAGAGAGAACTTCAGCTAAAGAGAAACCAAAATGAATTGCCAAATAATTAACTTGTGTAATTTTACATTTAAAATTGCTGTCAGTGAAAAAAGCGTATCTGGCCCTGTGCTTGACATCTTCCTTGAAATCAGGTAGAAATTCAATTTGTGGAAACTGAGTCACCTGCTAAAGCACTGTGCGAAGCCACCACAATGAAAACAAGCATTCACAAGTGTATCCATCCTGTGACTTGAAACCTCCACGATTCACTGGCTTTCCTTAGAACAGAAGCCTTCAAATCATAACAAAGCTTCTGTAACTACTCCCTACCTTCCTCAAATACTGAGAAGTAGAAACTACAAACTGACAAGTTTCCTTCCTGTTAATCTCTCTAGTGCTCTAGACACGGATATAATCCGGGTGTAGATGCAACACCTGGTGGATGCCCAGAGCTCTTCTTTATACTAGGTGTTCATTCAAGGGCTAAAATGATGTTACAGATTTTAGGGAGATGCGTAAATGAGTAGTAGTTCATCTGAATAATCAATCACATGAAGGAAAATAAACCACAAATTCAGTGGCAACGTGGGCTCAGAGATCAACTATATCTCCTAACTTCAGAAGACTGGGCTCAATCAATCCTCATTGAAGCAGACTCATTTGTAAAGTATTATTTCAAAAGACACTAAAGTTCTCGGTGGCTGTGTTTCCAAAGAACCTGACCAACCCACTTGGATTCTAAAGTTTGCCTTTGCTTTTGCCTTTTCCAGCTCTGTTCAGGGTACTGATATTACAGCCAGCCCAGCACCGTAGCCTCTCATGCATTTCTACTCCCCTATAATATGCCGTAAGATCTTAATTGCTGCAACAGTCAATGATTGGCAAATATGAATTTCAGGTATATACATACACAGATACACACACCTGTCACCATTTGGTAACATGCCAGCAGTGTAGGTCAACTGATGCCCTAGAAAAGATTTATATTCTCTCACCCATAAATACTCACTGAAAACCCAAAAAGATATACAAACATTAACTATGGGTGCACCCAAGTAGTTACAGAACAAGCCAATGCAGGACAAACTGTTTTGTGGGTTCTAAGTGAGGAGATTTTGAGATGACGTTTCGTATGACAACATAGGACTTGTCAGGCTACATGTTAAGAGCCCTCTCAGCCGAGGGGGAGTGCTCGCCCAGGAGCTCAAAGAGCTCACACTGACAAAAGCACCTGCAAGGGCTTACCATGTAAGAGTCACTGTGACAACCACTGTGACCACTGCCCTTGCTGAAGCCAACCTGAGACATACAGCCCTACACACAAGAGCAGACACTGGTCCTAAACAAGTTTATAGACACTCCAACCGGGTGTTCAGCTGCCTTGGATGACTCAGACGTTCCAATCCCCGGTTTATGCCTAAGAGAACTGAAAACATATCCAGAGTAACTCATACGTGAAAGTTTATAATAGCATTATTCATAAGAATCCCAAAGTGTGAACAACTCACTGTCCAACTGGTGTAGTATATGCCCACAATGTAATATAGCTTTACTCTTAGAAAGGCAAACAGGAGCTGTAAGAGAGGGGAGATATGGAGTAACTGGTAATGAGCACTTAGCTTCTTTACAGTCGAAATGTTCAGAAACATTAACAGTGTTAAATGGCTACAGCCTGTGAGTACAGTGAGAAGGTTGGAGTTTATAGATTAGGGCACACCTCAATTCTTACAGACAGTGTTTCCAGCAATTTTCCTGCTTCAGTGGATCTCAAGATTATATCAAGGCAGCTTAGGACAGCAGGGGCTTGTTTAGAGACCTTGATTTTTTTTTTTTTTACCTGTGTGTGTGTGTGTGTGTGTGTGTGTGTGCATGTGCCTGCATGCTTCATGTGGAGGTGAAGGACAACTTCAAGAAGTCAGTTATTTCTTTCCACTATGGGTTCTGAAGCTGGAACTCAGGTCAAGCTTGCACAGCAAGTACTCTCAATCATCTCACTGGCCCAGTCTGGGACTTCTGATAACTGTTTTAATGACTCCTGAAAATCACTGACTCCAAGAAGTCAAGTATAAGGTCAAGACAGCAGGTTGGTGGAGCTGGACAGATGAGATGGTTCAGCAGCTAAGAGGCAGTCCTTCCTGCTCCTGCAGAGGACTCAGGTTCATCCCAGCACCATATGGTTCATGACAACCACCTGTAAGTCCAGATGCCCTCTTCTGATCCCTACGAACACCAGCACTCACCTAATTTAAAAAACAATGAAAATAAGTTACAGACCTAGTTCCACAGCCAGAGCAGGACAACCTGTTATCCAGAGCCACAGGCAAAGCTAGGCTCTGCGTGGCACCTCCACACCAAGGAGAAATCCTTGAATCAGATGCCTGTGTTGGAGAGGCTGCCTGGACTCATGGTCAACAGTCCACAGATGGGAAGCTGCTACAAACACAAAAATAAGCTACTTGGTGCATGTGGATAACTGTATTCCCCCTGCAAAAATAACAGAGGCCTTATCCCAGCCAGTGGGAGAAGAGAACGTCGGTGCGGCTGGAAACTCTACACACACAGCAAGAGCACAAAAGAAACTGGAAAAGAAAGTAAGTCAGAAAAGCATGGCAAAGAAACACCCCCTCCCACACACAGGGCTTTGAGGAAACAATAAAAAGCATACTTTTCCTATTCCTCTCTAGATGGCCGTCTGATGAGCTCTTCACATCTTCCAAGAGGCAACCAAAATACTGCAAGTTTTCCCATAAAATCCCAAAGTAATTCAGAGCTTCCTTCCCTGTAGTACAATTAACATTATAGTACTTATTAAATTGCTATAATTTTTTGACAAGTTTCTTTTCTCAGTAGAAATTTCCTCAAATAACACAATGCTTCACTCACATTTGCCTTCTCAATGCTTCCAACAGCAGCACACAGAGAAACCCAATACATATCTGCTGAATAGATCAGTAAATGAGTTTTCCAAAGCTTGGAAGACTCAGTCAAAGTAAAGCTCACAGGAGCAAGTTCCAAATGAAACCTGCTTGCCCCTACAACTAAGAAGCAAGCAAACTAAAAGAAAATAAAAGAAAAACATGGATTCCAAGCATCAAATCTGAAAATGACCAAAAATGGGAGCTAAAAACATGCCACTAAAAACATGCCACCCAATGCCACACAGGAAAAGACACACACCAGAAACATTATGCTTGTCCCCTCCCACCACACTTTTATAAGGAATACTCATTAATGCACATCCAAACTATCCAAAGAATCAAAACTGTAATAAAACTGAACCGGTAGTCCCCTGTGCTGGCTCCCAACACCTGACAACTATGGGGCAGGTACTAGCCCCAAGCCAAGGTGGCTATGGTGGGTGGCTGGTGTGTCTTTAAACACTGCCAGGTGAGAACTAATGTGAAAGCATGAGCAGGCTGAAGAGATGGCTCAGTGTTTAAGGGTACTTGTTGCTCTTGCAGAGAACCTGGGTTGGATCCCCATATTATGGCTCACAACCATCCATAACTTCAAGCAATCACATAATCACATATGTGGAGCACATCTACACACATAAAATACTAAACAGCACAAGAGGCTGAAGTAGGTGGATTGCTTAAGTTTGAGACCAGCCTGAGCTACAGAGTGAGTTCCAGGTCAGCTTGGGTCACATGGATCAGCAGATCCAATAGTAAATGAGAGGTCAGAGGCAAATGGGATGCTGTCTTGGAGCCTTCACATTAATTTTACGGAGCATAGTGGTTAAGGGCATGTGCTCCATCATAGCCAGGCACAGTAGCACATGCTTTTAATCTCAGCACTCAGGAGACTGAGGTAGGAGGACCGCTGTGAGTTCCAGGCTAGCCACATCTACAGAGCAAGCCAGGGCTGTCCTGGAAAAAAAACAAAACAAGGCGCGGATGGGCTCCAGAGTACACATATGGCAGGGACATCCTCAGGTCCTGACTGCTATGCTTAGCCATGTACTCACAGGACAATCTGCTTAACTTTCAATAGCTTAGTTGTCATATGTGATCGGAGCATAATACGGTTGTTCTTATGAAATTAGATAGACATAGAGTGTTTCAGCCAGAACCTGGGGCTTAATTACCCAACAATGTAGCTGCTATCATTCATTACCTTTATCAGTTAATTCTGAATCTTCCACAAAGTTTTCTTTTTTGTTTCCCTCTCTCCCTCCTTCACCCTCTCTTCTATGTACTTCAGCTTACTGAACATGATTATAACAGATTAGGAATACTTTTGTGGAATCAGGCATGGTGTCCAAGCCCCAGCACAAGAAGCAGAGGCAAGCAGATGAGTTCAAGGCTATGGTCTACAAAGCTACACAGTGAGACTCTGTCTCAAAAACACAAAACAAAACAAAAAGCAAACAAACAAACAAAAAACCCCAAAATACTAAAATTAAGAAAAAAAGTTTTGTGGGTTTTTTTCCAGAAAACTCTTATTCTAAGTTGATTTTTCTAATTTAAATACAGACACACACACACACCTCAAGGTGCTATGTAGTCCAGGATAGCCTAAACTTTCAATTTTCCTGACTTAACTAGCATAACAAGCATAAAGCACCACTTCTAGACAAATTAATTTTCTAATTGTACAAATGTCCAGTGGCTATGTTGAAAATATAAAATCTTAAAAACAACTTTTGTCTTAAAATTTTTCCATTCTTGCAAACATATTTGGTTGCCTCTATTCTTCAAAAGGAAATACAACTGACTTAAGAAACAAACGACCCAAACACTCACCCCTTCCTTGCCAAGCCCTCTCCACACCCTCTGCCTCCTACAGTGTACTCTTTTGGTGTTCAAAAATGAAGGACACTCTCTATTTATGCCACATTTAAGAATGAATTAGAGACCAGAGGCGGTGCACACCTTTAATCCTATCGGTTGGGAGGCAGAGGCAGGTGGACTTTCGAGTTCCAGGGCTACACAGTGAGATCCTGTCTTGAAAAACCACACACACACACACACACACACGAAAATAATTAATTTCAAGATATACAGTGTGCATTTACACTCTATATCAAAACTTGCAATATCATGATTATACATGGCCCTTTATCTTTGAACATAGTCATGCTTAAAACAAACTATTGCCCCACCCCCTTCACTCCTTACCAGGCTGATTTTCTATCTGGCATATTGTATACAAGAAGGGTGGGTTACTAACTCATTATGCCAAAATTATCAAGCTATTCCCTAAACTTGAATAATTCAACAAGCTAATTCCTCTAGTCTAAATTCTTTTACTTCATATTCTATATACTGGACAGCTGAAAGAAACATTTTCATGTATTCATTTTAACAACCAAATATGTCCAAGCAAATGTATCCCAATTTTTTTTAGTTTTATTGCAAGGCTCGAGATTCTCTTTAAAGTGTTATTGCCTGTCCAAGTTCCTTAAGGACTATGACATCTCAGTGGCAGAATATACCATTTAATTTGAAAGTAAATCAATACCAAAAGCAAATGGACTTGATCATCTTATTATAAAAGATTAAAACAAACCAGGCATGGTGGCGCACGCCTTTAATCCCAGCACTCGGGAGGCAGAGGCAGGTGGATTTCTGAGTTCGAGGCCAGCCTGGTCTACAGAGTGAGTTCCAGGACAGTCAGGGCTACACAGAGAAACCCTGTCTCAACCCCCCCCCCAAAAAAAAAATTAAAACAGCCACAAATTGTATTATACCAAGTCTAAAAATGCATAACATTATGCTTCACTGACACAGGTCATAAAGACAATGCAGCAGGTTCCCAGCCAGGCCTTAGATACAAGCCAAATTGAAGAGTACTCCCTGTGGAAAGCAAAACCTCCAATTCTAAAACTCTCTTGACATTTGATTCACTACAAAAATAATTTAGTTCATCATAATAAACAGAATCATTAAAGGTTGCTGGAAAGCAAACCCAAAGGATTATAGCTTAAAAAGCAATTCCCCCAAATGCAAATGTTCATTTGCCATTGCCATAAATGACTAAGAAATACACACTAACACCAGCTATTTTAAGCAATATAATTTCTTCTGAAATTATTCTTAGCCTAAATGAAAACCTGATCATCAAGATGTAAAAGGTGATTAAAGTATCTCCCTCTATACACATTATATACTTTAAAAAAAAATAGACCACACTCCAACACACTTTGGATAGTTTATTAGCTTAAACTGGCAAACTATGAAACTAGAATTGGCTCCTTTTACAAGTATAAAATATAAAAACCACTCGAATTTTTAAAAACAAATGACAGACTGGTCAAATGTACTATAATATCAAATGTCTTGGGAGTGAAGATTTTATGACCATGTCCCAAACTATGTAATACTGAAGGATGAAGATGCTTTAACCCTTTTGAAATTATGCAGCAAATTAGATGATTTCTTTAAATATAATCCATTAATAAAGTGTTGATAACACGAATCTAGTTGGACAAGAATTAACAAGGGCTCTGGATGTCACAGCTTTATACATTCTGCTAAAAGGTGCTTCTAAAGCCACTGGGCACCCAGAACATCAAGTTTCCACTTTCTGCGCTTAGCTGCATGGTTTCACAGTTGCACAAAAGCACTGAAATTATCATAAAGTAGGAAGGCATTCCAGTAAAGCGAAGAGAAGTGCGTAATAGACAGACACTTCCTTTTCCATTATCCAGACTCGGAAAGTATTTATAAGCAAGCTCCCTCGAAAAGAACTCACTCCAGCTTTAGCCGTCTCGTTTACAGTGCTAAGGCAATTCCGAATATGTACTCCTGTGAAAATGAAAAAAGTCACTTTCCAAGCAGTCAAGTAGCAACTCGCCAAATAACAGATGCTCAAAGAAAGCTGTTTCTAATAAATACAAAAAATTATATAATAAGCTATGATAATCTTCCCAATAACTTCCTAGTGTCAAAGGCAGAGAGAATATCTATTTGTACAAGAGGGAAATGGGAAATTATTAAATATTTTCTCCCAAACTAAGAAGGCCTTTCCCTTCTGGCGATATTACAACGCAGTCATCTACTGATGAAAGAAAATAGAGCCATTCACTTCACTCAATCTATGAAGCAAAACTGAGGGTCACCAGCCATAGGTTTGATTTTTCTTTCTAGAAGAGGCTATTTAAAGCGAAAGGATTAAAGTTCACTGGCAGCTGATAGATTCTGCTTTAAGAGCTTGCACAACATAGCCCCTATCTGTCACTTGCTTTTTTTCCCCCACACACATCCACTCTGCACCAAATCCCCATTGTTCTATATAAAAACTCACAGCTAATGATACCTGAAGAGCAACTGCTACATTTACATTACAGATGATCCTTTATGGAACTCTCCAGACCCACATTTACTCGATGTCTTCTTTCTCCCATCAAATCCAAATTTGGTCACCAACTGATCACAACTGATAAGGGGAAAAGATCAGAGCTTCTCTTCCAGACTGATGGATATCACTCCAGAGCCAGATGAGTTAGTCCCCAAAAGGTTACCGGATAAATCGACCAAAGAAGAACAGATTTATTTCAACAGGCATCTTATAACCATCTTCTTTTAAAAAAAGAAAATTATACTGTACAGAAATTCACACAAAAAAAGAAAAAGCAAAAAAGGTACACACTGCCCACGAGACAGAAGGTCCTTCACCCTCTTGCACGAAGGGTTTCTTGTGAGTCTGGATTCCTGGGACACCACTTCCTCCCCAAAGCAGGCTGGCCAGGACAGAGGCAGTCTTGGAGGAAGTGGGGACCCCGACACCCGAGCCGGGCACCTGCCTCCCAGCCTCGAGGACACCCGCAGCGACACCCACACTCACCCATCTTTCCTCTTCGCCTTGTAGACGTGCCCGTAAGTGCCTCGACCAACTTTGCAGCCCTCGTATTCAAACAGGTCCTCGACCCGCTCCCGCTCGCTGCTCAGCTTCACTTTAAAGTCATAGTCCATTGTCACAGCCTCCAAGGCCGGGGTGCTGGGGCGGGGGGCCGAGGGCCGCGGTGGGGACCGGGCCGCGCAGCAGCCGCAGCCCCCGAGCTACACCCGCCGGCCGCAGCACCAGCCCGCCTCACGCGGCGACGGCAGGAGGCCCCGCGCGGGCGCCGGGGACATCCAGGGGAGCGCCGGGCGGTCCCCGCGGGCGCGCGACAGCCGAGGGACGCGCTGGGGGCGGGGAGCAGCGTCCGCCCTTGTCCCCGCGCTCCCGGGGCGCCGGCTCGCGCGCGGTTGGCCGCGCGTGCTGCTGCGGGTGCGACGCGGGGCGGCCACGGCTGACTCTGCTCCTCGCCCACGCGCGTCCGCGCCTCACCTTCTCCCACACACGCTCGCGAACACTCAGGCTGCCATCCGCCCGGACAGACCAGCGACGCCACACAACAGCCGGTAGCTCCTCCGAGAGAGGAGGAGGAGGAGAAGGAGGAGGAGGAGGACGAGGAGGAGGAGGAGGGAGAGAGAGGACGAGCGCGGAACACGGCAGCCGCTGTCGTAAAAATGTCGCGAAGCCTCGCGCTGCCTCCGCCCCACCTGTGAGCGGCTCTGGAGCTGGCAGTCGCCTCTTCTGACGCTGGCGGGCGAAAGGGCCTTGCTCAGCCGCGGAGCGGAGTTGCTGACAGACTTACCACGTGGACTAACCCAGTCGCCAGTGCGGCCAGAAACACCAAGGCTCATGTGCACGGGTGGCTGCAGAAGCCGTCTTTACCACGACGCCGCGAATTCAGAACGTTGCATGATGGGATTGGTAGTCCGTCACGCAACGAGTTTCTGCTGCATGGAGAATATTTTTCCCAAAGCCGCATCTCTACAATCCAACTTAGCCCATATAAACTTAGCAAAAGACACCTGTTAGGTCGTGGTGGGGCGGGGGGGAGGTTATTTTGTACTGAAGTCACTTCTGAACTCCAGGATTTAAAGGGCAATTACTGCCCCCCACCCCCACCCTAAAGACTCCAGGTTTTTCCTTTCGCAGCCTCCACCTGTCTCTAAATACTACAATAAACTACGTGGTTGTATTTAAGATTTCTCTTCTTTCTTTGACAACTTTATACCACGGGGGAAAAAACTTAGTGAAGGGGACTGGGGAGATGGGTTAGAGTGCTAGAATGCTTGCCACGTGTTGTAACTTGATTTCTGTTGCTGTGATAAAACACCATGTCCACATATAACTTGGCGAGGGAAAGATTTATATCAACTTACAGGTAACAGTCTGCCACCAAAAAGCCAAGGCACCTGTTTAAAGAAGAAAAAAAAAAAAAGCTTTGTTTATTTGTGCCTGTAATACTAAAGCAAGGGAGACAAAATAAGGCAGGGTCATCTCTGCAGCAGGGTGACCGGCTAGCCTTACTGAAATGGTATGCTCTCAAGGTTCCATGATAGACATCAACCTCTAGACTCCAGACACAGGCATATGCACTCATGCTTATACTTGCACACATCTGTGCATACACAAGAATGCTTATAGCCGGGCATGGTGGCGCGCACCTTTAATCCCAGTACTTGGGAGGCAGAGGCAGGCAGGATTCTGAGTTCGAGGCCAGCCTGATCTACAGAGTGAGTTCCAGGACAGCCAGGGCTACACAGAGAAACCCTGTCTCGAAAAACACAAACAAACAAACAAAATACGCGTATACACACAGACAGATAAATTGGCAGAAATACCAAGTAGGTCGTTGATAGTAAAGCAAGAATGTGTCTGCTATAGGCCTTACATGCCCTCTAATGGCAAGTCTTAGTTTTGGGGTTAGTGGGAGTTAATGATCTGCTATGTGTCCCAGGAAGATTTAACTATTATGAAGCTGTTAAGTCACTGTCTTAGTTTGAGTTTCTATTGCTAGAACAAAACGCCGTGACTGAAAGAACAAGTTGGGGAGGAAAGGATTTATTCAGCTTACACTTCCACATCACTGCTCATCACCAAAGGAAGTTGGGACAGAAACTCAAGCAGGGCAGGAACCTGGAGGCAAGAGCTGATGCAGAGACCATGGAGGCTGCTGCTTATTGGCGTGCTTCCCCTGGCTTGCTCAACCTGCCTTCTTCTTTTTTTTTTTTTTGGTTTTTCGAGACAGGGTTTCTCTGTGTAGCCCTGGCTGTCCTGGAACTCACTTTGTAGACCAGGCTGGCCTCGAACTCAGAAATCCACCTGCCTCTGCCTCCCGAGTGCTGGGATTAAAGGCGTGCGCCACCACGTCCGACTCAACCTGCCTTCTTATAGAAAAACCCAGGACCACCAGACCAGGATGGCACCACCTACAATGTGCTGGCCCCCACCCCCACCCCCCTTGATCACTAATTGAGAAAATGCCTTACAGCTGGATCTCATGAATGTTGACACAAAACCAGCCAATACAGCCACAGAGATGAGCAATAAACAGACTTTCAGGAGGCTAAAATAGCCCAAGATAAAGATGTCTTCTAACCCATGACATCCTAGCTCTCCCTAGCTGTGGAAGTTTTAATCACTGTCTCCTGTAAAATGTTTTGAAGTGCAGATTTTTTGTTGATATAACGTGAAATAAAATAAGAATATTATACTTATAATTGAAATAATCCAGTGGTTAGGGACATTTACTGCTCTTATGTAGGACCCTGGTTTCATTCCCAGCACCCACATGATGTTTCACAACAGTTTGTACTCCTGATCCAGGGGATCCAGCACCCCCTGCTGGCCTCTATGGGCACTGAGAAACTTAGATATGTGCAGGCAAAGCACTCATAGAAAATGAAAAGAGGGGGGCTGGTGAGATGGCTCAGTGGGTAAGAGCACCCGACTGCTCTTCCGAAGGTCCAGAGTTCAAATCCCAGCAACCACATGGTGGCTCACAACCATCCGTAAAGAGATCTGGCGCCCTCTTCTGGAGTGTCTGAAGACAGCTACAGTGTACTTACATATAATAAATAAATAAATCTTTAAAAAAAAAAAAAAAAGAAAAGAGCCAGGCGTGGTGCACGCCTTTAATCCCAGCACTCGGGAGGCAGAGGCAGGTGGATTTCTGAATTCGAGGCCAGAATTCGAGGCCAGCCTAGTAACAAAGTGAGTTCCAGGATAGCCAGGGCTATACAGAGAAACCCTGTCTCAAAAAAACAAAACAAACAAACAAACAAAATGAAAAGAGAAATGTAAACAATAATCAAGAACGCAGTATAGCCCAAAGAAGCAAATGTGACAGAGAGGAAGTCAGGTCTATTCACCAGACAAAACATGTAATTTAAAACTAAACGGATCACATATTTCCCTTGTGTTTACAGCAATTTTCACTCCATGAACTGTTTCATTGGATGCTTAGAAATGTTTAGATCTTTAAATTTTAGTAGATTTTTTAAGCCAATTTTGTTTTATAACTATAACCTCATAAAGAGAGGTTAGTTCTCATTTAGGCAAGATTGGTCTTAATAGCTAAACCATTCTAACTTTTATTTGTGGGTAACAATTTGAGCTGTCCAGTTATCTTAGTACTGGAGCAAACTTTAGTTTGGGGGAGTAGGTGAAAAAAAATCACATTATAGATGAAATTGGACAATAATATAAACTGAAATGCCAATTTAACAAAATTGCATGGGAATTGGGGGAGGCTGTTATATGTACAAAAATATTTAGTCTGACTTCTGAGAAAGCTGGATTCCCCAGGCTTTGTAAGCATGATTAAATACTTTTACTTTTTAAAAAAGATTTATTTTTTTAAAGATTTATTTATTTTATTTACATGAGTACACTGTAGCTGTCTTCGGACATAACAGAAGAGGGCAACGGATTCCATCACAGATGGTTGTGAGCCACCATGTGGTTGCTGGGATTTGAACTCAGGAGCTCTGGAAGAGCAGTCAGTGCTCTTAACCGCTAAGCCATCTCTCCAGCCCTGTACTTTTAAATTTTTCTAAAGTTATTTACATAATTGAATCTTGCTTATTTTATAGTGGAAGAGAGGGAAGTCCAATAGGAATCACTTTTTTTTTTTTTTTTTTCTGACAGGCTTCTCTGCTAGTCCTTGCAGTCCTGGAACTCATTCTGTAGACCAGGCTGGCTTCAAACTCACAGAGATCTGCCTTCCACCTCTGCCTCCCTGGTGCTGGGATTAAAGGTGTGTGCCACAAGTGCCTGGCATTCATTTACTTTTTGTCAGCAAAATATGACTGTTGTTTAATTTTTTTAATGCCAGCTAATTTTATTATAGCCTACCATATTCACCAAGAAACACAGGTGCTCAGGGCTAGAGATGGCTCTATGGTTAAGAGCACTGGCTGCTCTTCTAGAGGACCCAGATTTGATTCCCAGCACCTGCATGATGATGGCTCATAATCCTCTGTAGCTCTAGTTCCAGGGGAGCTCACTGACACACTTCTGGGAGTTGTGAGCCCTATACATGTGGAGTGGCATGTACATACACTCAGAGGCGCGCGCGCGCACACACACACACACACACGTGCACACACACACACAAAGTAAATAAATAAATATTTTTTTAAAAGACAGGCTCATGGGTTATAAAAATATAACAAGAACATTTCTATTTTAAAAAATAAATTTAGCCAGGCGGTGGTGGCGCACGCCTTTAATCCCAGCACTTGGGAGACAGAGGCAGGCAGATTTCTGAGTTTGAGGCCAGCCTGGTCTACAAAGTGAGTTCCAGGACAGCCAGGGTTATACAGAGAAACCCTGTCTCGAAAAACCAAAATAATAATAATAATAATAATAATAATAATAAATAAATTTACAAAATGACTGCATAAAATAAGGACGTGCGTTTAAAAAAAGACGTAAGAAATACAAAGCATAGTTAGTCTTGGTGTTGTCAAGGGGTTCTGAGCTCAGACATGTGGGGGTACTGTCTTCGTTAAGGCCGACATGGTGCTGGAGGGGTAGCTGAGAATTCTATGTCTGGATCTGCAGGTAGCAGGAAGTGACTGTGACACATTGGCCAGATTGAGCTTCTGCTGCCTCAAAGTCCACTCCCTAGTGACACACTTCCTGCAACAAAGCTGCACTAATCAATAAACAAGAGGAAGAATAATGTTTCCATACTGGAGGATTTTGTTATAAAATATAATACGGCGGAGGGATGGGGTGTGCCTGGCCGGCCCATGCCAAGATGCCCCCTGAGAAATCATGCCATGAAACAAATCTGATATAAAGAAGGTTTATTTGGGGCAAGGGAAGGGGGTGAGCACCTAGAAAGGGGTAGAGGCAGACAGATGGGAGCAGAGCCGTGAGGGTAGAGAAGGGGGAACAGAGAAGGACAGGAATGGGGAGAGAGACCAGCCAAGAACACTTGGGAACAGGGAGAGAAAGAGAGAGCCAACAGGGGTGTCGAGTATTCCTTTTATATGCAGCCCAGACCTGGCAGTAGGTGATGGCATAAGCTACTGTTAGGTCTCTGGGAGGAACCTAGTGTAATCGCCTGTGAGCCAACAGACTTACATGAAGGTCCAGTAGGTGTGGCCAAGTGCTGAGCAAACGAACAAAACTGGTATGCACTTTTGTGAACAGCCTGGCAGAGTAGGTAGGTCTGCTTTTCTTTTTGGAGATTATAATTACATTACTTCCCCTCTTCCTGTTCCTCCCACCAAGACTTCCCATGTTACCCTTGTAAGTGTTTCTGCTCGAATGGGAGGGTATCCTAGGACCCAGAGGCCCAGGAACCACACAGCTCCGAGGGGGAAAGGCATGCCAGCAGAAGGGCACCTGAGACACAGGAGCGCAGGAACCACACAGCTCTGAGAGGAAGGCTCCTCAGCAGAGGCGCTGCAGCTCTCAGGGAAGGGTATCCTTGGGTGAGCTGAGGAGCCTCAACCCTGCTCTTTCTCTTCACTTCTCTTCATTGCTTCTTTTCTTCCTGGCTTCTTCCAATGAGAGTCACTCCAGGCAGAAAACTCCCATGAAAGAGATTTTTTGGCGGGTCCAGGGTGTGGAGGGATGAGCCCAGGGATGGTTGCGGATGCCTTCTGTTCTGGGAGAGGACAGCAGGGGAGCTGACCAAGGGGCAGTGCTTACATAGGATTCCTGAGGAGGCGGAGCTTCTCAGGACAGAGAGTTCCAGAGTGAGGATTGGTGGGTTTTCCTGTTCTGGGACTGGTGTGTACTCCTGCTCAGGGATTGGAGGGATTTTGTGGAAAGCTGGCGGAGGGGGGGGGGGAGGGGGAGGAGCCCGGGGGGGTTCTGCTCAGAGATTGGTGGCTTTTTTTCACACACCCTCCCCTTTCCCTGCATCAGGTCTCTGGGTTAGGGTGGGAAGTCCTTCCTGGCCACATCTGGCTTTCTCTGAGACGCCATCTCTGTGGAGCTGCTGGGAGGGACTGGAGAGGAGGTGCTGCCACTGAGGACAGTTCTTGTGGCACAGCTTCCGCAGTGGTATTTCACCAAAATCGGATAGGCTGAGGCAGGAAAGAAGATGTCGGAACCCTGGACAGCTCCTCATACTGGCAGTAGGCTGAGGCAGGAAAGGTGTTGCCACTGTGGACTGCTTCTAAGGGGCAGTTCCCGTTGAGGTGGGAAGGGAGATGGGCCACCATGGACAGCTCCAGTGACAGCTGCAGGCTGAGAAGGTGTCATGGTGCTGCCATTTTGATAGGAGCTCCTGCAGGGGCATCTTACCACGGCCCATAGGCTGGGGCAGGAAGGAGGTGATGGCCGCCACGTGGATGGATTTTGTGGCGCATCGCTTAGGGACTACAGATGCTCTCCAGACAAAGTGAGGCAGAGAAGGGGAATGTACCACGGAGAAAGGGAGTCTTCTAGTTTCCGCCAAGCTCCAAGAGTTATGAGGAACTTCAACCTTATTAGCAGGATCTTTCAACATGCCACCATAACTTTCCCACCATTCTGGACTCTACCCAGGAACTGTGAACCAAAAGAAAACAGTCAAGGTATTTGATTACAACGACACGCTAAGAAACTACTCCAGAAGATTGGTACGTAAAGTAGAGTTGGTGATACTATACACCTGCATGCAAGGTCCTAGGCCTTTACAGCTGGTTTACAAGAGGAATGTGAGAGAGTTTGGGACTTTGGGCTAGAAAAGACTGTGAATATGGTAACCGGAGTGAAATGGGTCATCCTGGTGGAAATTTGGTAGACAGAAATGATGAAAGAAGGACATGAGACCTAGCTTGTGAGGCTTGGGGGGGGGGGCAGGGCTATCAGGAACTGGGATAGGGATGACCCATCTAAAGTTCCAGCTAAGGATGTAGCTGCATTCTGCCCGTGTCCCAAGAACAGGAGAGATGCTGAAGCCACAGGCAAGAGACTAATTCGTTTGTGGAGGAAACATCCAGACAGGACAACCTTCTCTCTGTGTCATATGTACTATTCTCATACCTGTGTTGACAAGGGAAGACGTGACAAGTGGAGACAAAGACAAGAAAACTGGAGAGCTCAGTTAGGAAAAGTGTGAGCTTAAGACGGCGAGCAAAGCATCTGTGATTGTTAAAGAGAAACCCATTGTCTTAGTTAGAGTTTCCATTGCCCAGAGAGACACTATGACCTTTTATAAAGGCAATTGGGGCTGTCTTACATGTTCAGAGGTTCAGTTCATTATTGTGATGGCAGGAAGCATGGCAGTGTCCAAGCAGGTATGGCGCTGGAGATGCTGAGCATTCTACATCTTTTTCCAAAGGCAAACAGAAGATTGTCTCATGGGTAGCTAGGAGGGGGTTCTCAGAGTCCACCCCCACGGTGACACATGTCCTCCAACAAGGCCACACCTCCTAATAGTGCCACTCCCTAGGCCAAGCATATTCAAAACATCACACTAACCCTTTTCATTGGGAAAATAGGAAAGAAGGCCTGAAGCGAAGATGTCACCCGTCAAAGGCTACAAATAAGACACACCTCATGCCAGGCTGTCTGGCCTACACCTTTAACTCTGCACTTGGGAGGCAGAGGCAGGCCAGCAGAGCTTCTGAATTACAGGACAGCCAGGACTACACAGAGAAAGAAACCTGTCTTCAAAACCCACCCCAATACCATGGGCCAGATTAAATAAAATCAGAAATCCGCTGAGCACTTGTTGCCTCAAATTCCTGCTACTGTGGTTTCCCTACCATGATGTACTATACTTTGAACTCATAGTCAAAGTAATTCCTTTCTTACATAGCTTGTTGGGGTATTTGGTCACTTCAATGATATATGTAATTAATGCATTATCTTTTTCTATTTAAGAGTTAATCAAGGCCATGGTGGTGCACACCTTTAATCCTGGCACTTGAAAGGCAGAGGCAGGCAGATAGCTGTGAGTTCTAAGCCAGCATGTATATATAGTGAGTTCCAGGACAGCTAGGACTATATAAAAGACTCTGGTGTGTGTGTGTGTGTGTGTGTATGTGTGTGTGTGTGTGTGTGTGTATGTGTGTGTGTGGAGAGAGAGAGAGACAGAGAGACAGAGAAAGACACAGAGAGAAAGAGAGAGAGAGACAGCAGAGTCTTGCCTTTAGAAACACAAACTTTTTAGAGCTGAAGAGGTAACGCAAGGGTTAAGAATACAGGTTGTTGTAGAAAAGGATGTGGATTCATTTGTCAATACCACATGGTGGCTCACAACCACCTATAGATCCAGTTCCAGAGAGTCCAATGCCCTCTTCTAATTCCAGCAGGGACCATGCACATGTGCAGCACGTGTATACACACAGGTAACACGCTCTATAAAATAATTCTAAAATACCTATTTTAAATATGGTATGGAATCTCTTTGCTTTCTTGCTTTCTAGCTTCCTTCCTTCCTTCCTTCCTTCCTTCCTTTCTTTCTTTCTTTTTCTTCCCTTTTTTTTTTTGGGGGGGGGGGTGTTTGTTTTGGTTTTTGAGACAGGGTTTCTCTGTGTAGCCCTGGCTGTCCTGAAACTCACTCCACAGACCGGGCAGGCTTTGAACACTCAGATCCCACCCCCACCCCCCTTTGCCTCCCTAGTGGTAAGATTAAAGCTATGTGCCACCACATGAAGTTTTTAAGTTTTATTTTTAAACCAATTACAAAAATCTTTTGTTCTGCTTGGAAACAAAGAAGAAAAAAAAATCAAGGTTAGAAAAAAATATGGGCTGGAGAGATGGCTTAGACGTTAAGAGCACTGACTGCTCTTCCAAAGGTTCTGAGTTCAATTCCCAGCAACCACATGGTGGCTCACAACCAACTGTAATGAGATCTGACTCCCTCTTCTGGTGCTCACAACCATCAGTACAGCTACAGTGTGTTTATATGCATAAAATAAATAAATAAATCTTTAAAACAGAAAGAAAGAAAGAAAGAAAGAAAGAAAGAAAGAAAGAAAGAAAGAAAGGAAGGAAGAAAAATATGAATGAAAATAGAGAGTTGAACCTGGTGGTGGAGGCTGCGGTGGCTGCAGTGCCAATGGCACACACCTTTGATCACAGAAGTCAGGAGGAGGCAGAGGCAGGTGGATCTCTGAGTTCCAGGCCAGCTTCATCTACAAAGGGAGTTCCAGGACAGTCAGGGCTACACAGAGAGACCCTGACTCGGGCCAGGGGAGGGGTTGCAGGTGAAGGGATAGAGAGTTGAGAAGAGTTCAATTTTTCAAAATTTCTTTAATCTCTAACATTTCCTCACCAATTTCCTATTGATCTTTAATAGCTCCTTTTAACTTCAATATAGTGAGCCTGTCAAATTGTGTTGACTACCAATTTTATAAATTCTTTTTTATGTAAGTTTTTGTTTTGTTTTGTTTTAAGTCAAAACAGGCTGCCTATTCACTTTAAATTCTCTGGGGTTTTTAGTTTTGTGTGTGTGTATTCTCCCTCCCCCAGCCCCCATCCAATTTTGGATTAAATGTTTCAATGAAGAGATACATAAAGCCAAGTTATCTTTAGATCTCCCCATTTTCCAAATACATATAAGTTAAACGAACACAGTTATCAAACATAAAACCAGCTGGAGTACCACATGGCAGCTTTTCTCTGAACATTTCCTCCTTCCGTGAATTAGACAAGGGAGGAGAAGCCGAAAGCAAATGAACAAACCAAATGTCCTGAAAGCAAACAAACCGAACCGGGCACAGGCAGAAACCAAACGAAACAGATGACTTTAAACAAAGAGCTCCCTAAACAAACAGGGAGAATAATGAAGTAACCAAACTAAGGGGATCCTTACAACCAGCGCAAAATAAAGCCAACCAAGGTAGGTCTAAGCCCCAGAAACAACTCACCAGCATTCCGCTGAGGAATCAACACCAAACAGCTGGCACGAGCGGCCCAGCCTGGCAACAATCCAGTGACTCCTATTACGAAATTGGATCATATTTGGGGCTCCACATTCAACCACCAAAACCCCCTAATGCAAAAGCAGATCTAGCCTCAGAAAGAATAAGAAAGAGTTTGTCCTGGATCCAAATGTGAGTGGCCACGGCTTGGGAAGACAGATTTCGGTTACTCCAAATACCATGTTCCTTAGCAGTAACAGATTCATGACTTTTTTTGTTTTGTTTTGTTTTTGTTTTTGTTTTCCTGAGACAGGGTTTCTCTGTGTAGCCCTGGCTGTCCTGGAAACTCACTTTGTAGACCAGGTTGGCCTCCAACTCAGAAATCTGCCTGCCTCTGCCTCCCAAGTGCTGGGATTAAAGGCGTGTGCCACCACTGCCCGGCTCATGATGTTTTTATAGTAACAGAACAAAGAAAATAAAATATAGATACTTTCAAGATACCTTGATGGATAAAGCCAAATCTGGTGGTTAGTCTCAGCAGCACTCAGGAGGCAGAGGCAGACAAGGCCAGTCTGGTCTATAAAGCCAGTTCCAGGACAGCCAGGCTACACAGGGCTACCCTATCTTGAAGGACAAAAGGAAGGAAGGGAGGGAGGGAGGGACGGACGGACAGATGGAGGGAGGGTGGAGGTTGGTGTTAACAGGCAGTCAGATCTCATAAAAGCAGGAAAGTATGGCTACTGGCCACAGGTGCTATCTGCTTACATTATTTTGAGTTGGTGGAAGCTAAGGGACTGTCCATAAGGCCTAACCTGCTAGTCACAAGGACGTTAGGTTACACACAGACATGGGTGATAAGTGGCTATTGTGGGGGGACATGGGGAGAGATATCCCAGGGTTATTTGGCTTTGACTTGTAACACAATCATGGAACTTTTAACCAATATGCCTTGTAGAGTGTTTAACATGTCCCTGGAGGGGAGAGGGAACTTCCGTTCACAAGTCCCACTTCCAGTATTAAAAAGAAATGGAAGGGACTTCAAAGTAAGGTGAGAGATGAGAGGGCTGGCTTGATGTGTGCCTCTGAAAGACAGAGTCAGAATAAGAAAAAAAAAATAGACATCTCCCCATCTTAGTCAAGGTTTCCATTGTAAAGAGACACCATGACCAAGGCAACTCTTGTAAAGGAAAGCATTTCATTGGGGCTGGCTTACAGTTGTAGAGGTTTAGTCCATTAGCATCATGGTGGGAAGCATAGCAGTGTGCAGGAGATAATGGTACTAGAGAAGAAGCTGAGAGCTCTACATCTTAATCCATACACAGACAGCAAGGAGGAGACTGAATATGTTTCACACTGGCTGTAGCTTGAGCATCTAAAACCTCAAAGCCTTGCCTCCACAGTGACACACTTCCTCTAACAAAGCCACACCTCCTAATAGTGCCACTCATTTAAACACATGGATCTACGGGGGCCACTCCTATTCAAACCACCACAATCCCAAATAGAGCTATACAAAGAAAGCTTTAGAGATTCATGAAGCAATTGGATACTAGAAAAAACAAAGACAGGCTACACAGAGACATGCGCCCACCACTGTCTCCATCACATAGTTCCCTGATGAAGTTGGGGGAAGGAACTCCAACAATAACCTTACTTCCAGAAGTAAACTCAGAGGAATTTCTTATCCTCAGAACAACAACATAAAAGGGACATATAGACAGTTTTTGGATCAATATTCAAAGGGAGGGAAAATAATCACCAAGCAGGACACCCTAAATAAAACCCAACTCACTTTAAAGCCATTGGTCTCCCCAACTGGGGTCACTTTTCTACAGGAGAAATCTGTGACACTCTCCTATGTTTTAAATATTAAACAGATGGGGAGGGAGGAGGGGAATCCTCCTGCTAGACAGTATCACCTTTTACTCTAGTAGTTTCATTGATGCTAAGGCTTGCTACATCCTGGTAACAAAGCACCCAGCAAACATGGTGGCACATCCCTAAGAAGGGCAAGAAGCTCACCAGCTAAAGGCCTGCCTGGGCTATATGAGACCCAGTCTCAAAACAAAACAAAGTCACTCAATAATGAAAGAAGGGAGGAAAGAGTTATGAATCACAGCAGTATGCGCGTATTAAACTGTGGTTAAGCCATTTGGCTGATGGGGGTGTCAGGAAAAAGCCCTACCAGGACCACAAGAAATGGTTAGGTAAGTCTAGTGTCATATAATGAAAAAAGAAATTAGACAAGGGATAGCGGGAGAGAAAGAACGTGAATGGTTAATATTGGGAGTTTCGAAGTGCTTTCTCATCACAAGCACTTGACATTTAGTTTCCTCATCCCAGTGAACTACCACAAGGGAAATTTTCAAACTGGGTAGTTAACCTGGGTAGTAATGAGCAATGAACAGCTTGACAGATGCGTTTTTCGCCAGGCTTCGTCAAAGGACACTGAAATACGAGAAGAGGAGCTGGCATTTCCAAAGGGTGGAAAGGCGCCTCCGCCTTCGGTCCTGGAAGCCGCCACGGGCTCTGAGTGCCTAGACCCGAGCCCGAGACAGCCGGACCTGCGCACTGCAGATGCGGAACTCAGGCGCCGCGGCTCGGCTTCCGGGGAGCGCCGTTTCCAGACGCACCGGCAGGGTCGCTGCAGACGGTGGCCAGTCTTAGTTCTCCGAGGCGGTGCGAGAAGGCCGGAGACCGGACGCTCCTCTCTCTTAGCTTTCTCTCCGCCAGGTCGACTCCGAGCAGCAGCAGAGACTCAGAGCTTCGCGCCTCAGGGGAAGATTAGAGGGCGTAGCGGCCTTCGAAGCCTCGGCCAAGAACCTTCCACCCCCTCGCCGCCTCGGTGAGAACAACCGCGGGTCATCGCGCTGGAGGTGGGGTCAGGGGGGAGGGGGCGTTGGGTACACGGGGGGAAGGGTCATTTGGTGAGTCTCACTACTACTTCCGGGAGACGCCTTGGAGAGGAGGACGTGCTAGGGGGTGGGGGGGCCGAGGGGGAGAGACACTTACCTCTTATCCGATTGGTTTATTGCTTGCTGGTTGAGCTTTGCTAGTTGCTGATTGGCCGGCCCCAAAGCCAAATCCAGGTCGCAGGGGAAGCGTTACTTGAGGCTAGATTGAGGTGAGATTGGTCGGGTTCCTGAGTCCAGTTCGTGTATTGGAATAGGGACTTCATCTTAACCCTAGTCCGGGGCCTCGATTTACAGGGTAAGGAAAAGAACCGGTAGCGGGATGGTGGGGGCGGTTGACAACGAAATGAAGGCTTAGAATTAAGCTAACTTCTTCACCTAACCCTAGCTACACCCAGATGGGAACGTGATACGGTACGAAGGCCTTTGAGAAAGGAGGAGGCGCAATCCTCGGAGCGGTGACAGTGTAGGAGGAGAGGCCTTCTGGGAGGTTTTTTTGTTATCTAATTGTATGAGGCTCTAATTTCCTAGATGATGGTATAACAGAACCTTCTGGAGAATTTAGCTCTGGCTTTGCAGAGGAGTCGGGAGACTACTAGGTGTTCCAGGACTTCAAAGAGGCAGTTTGCTGAATAATTCAACTTTTGTTTTTATTACTTCAGATGAGCAGCTCTCAAAAGAGGCACAAACATCAGAAGCATGGATACAGTCTCATCTGTTAGAAGAATGTTCAAAGGAAAATAAGGTATTCATTTTGCCTTACTTACAGTTAGCTAATCCAAGAATATTGCCTTGGAGGAGAAGATCTCTGGTTTTTGAATATCTTAAAGAACTTGACTTTTTTTTTTTTTGTCATTAGATTTCCACTTATTAAACATCTGTTTTAAAAATCAAGTTTCTAAGCCGGGTGTGGTGGCGCACACCTTTAATCCCAGCACTTGGGAGGCAGAAGCAGGCGGATTTCTGAGTTCGAGGCCAGCCTGGTCTACAGAGTGAGTTCCAGGACAGCCGGGGATACACAGAGAAACCCTGTCTCGAAACACACACCCCTCCACCACCAACCAAAAAAAAAAAAAAAAAAAATTAAGTTTCTGCTGTGACCACCAAAAATGTGCTTTGCTAATAGTTACTGATTGCAGTGCAAACGGAAATCCTTTACTTTTTTGATATTATTAAATAAATTAACATCTTGAGTGACTCTTGCTCCCCCCAAGGGGTCTCGTGTGTGTGTGTGTGTGTGTGTGTGTGTGTGTATTCCTGACTGTTCTAGAATTCACTCTGTAGACCAGGCTGCTCTGGAACACACAGAGATTAGTCTGCCCCTCTCCTGAGTGCTAGGAATGAAGACATGTGTTACTATACCTAGTTTAGTGGTTGGTTTTGTGTGTCAACTTGACACAAGCTAGAGTCATCACAGAAAAGAGCCTCGGTTGAGGAAATGCCTCCATGAGATCCAGCTGTAAGGCATTTTCTCAATTAGTGGCCCAGCCACTATCTGTAAGTGGTGCTTCCCTGGGCTGGTAGCCTTGAGTTCTATAAGAAAATAGGCAGAGCAAGCCAGTAAACAGCACCCTCCATGGCCTCTGCATCAGCTCCTCCCTCCAAGTTCTTGCCCTGTTTGAGTTCCTGTCCTGACTTCTTCCAGTGATGGGAGTGTAAATAAACCCTTTCCTCCCCAACTTGGTTTTTGGTTGTGGTGTTTCATCGGAGGAATAGAAACCTTAAGACAGCTAACTAGCATTGCATTTAAAAATTAGGAGCGTTGTTTGTTTTTGTTTGTTTGCATTTTTTATTTGTTTTTTCCAGACAAGGTTTCACTGTAGACCAGACTGGTCTTGAACTCAGGATTCTCCTGCTTCTGCTTCCTGAATGCTGGGATTAAAGGTGTGGGCTACCACCTGCCTGCCTAGTTTATTTATTTATTTTATTCATTTATTTACTTATTTTTGTTTTTTCAAGATAGGGTTTCTCTGTGTATCCCTGGCTGTCCTGGAACTGACTCTGTAGACCAGGCTGGCCTCGAACTCAGAAATCCACCCCTCGAACTCAGAAATCCACCTCTCAAGTACTGGGATTAAAGACGTGTGCCACCTCTGCCCGGCTTTATTTATTTATTTATTTATTTATTTAAATGCATCCACTAGTCACATACATGTGTCAAGTCTTACAATAAAGAACTCAACATATAAACAGCAACAAAACAACCTTTAGGAGCTTAGTAGGTCCAGGCCTTTGCTTTAAAAGTTATCACCTAGTCAGACACAATTCAACACATATATCTCATATCTGAGCATTAAATTGATCATCTTTTTAAAATTTATCTTTGTCTCTCAAAATTGTGTCTAAAAGCATTCATCATGTTAAAATTTTAGGCTTGAATAATACATGTTCTTGATGTATAGAGGGCTCCCTCGTGCATCCCAGGACGGTTAGGAGTGCAGTCCACTGTCTTTGTAGATGATGATGTCCAGGACGGTTAGGAGCACAGTCCACTGTCTTTGTGAATGATGATGTCCTGTACTCCTTCCAGAAAAGATGGTGAATAGAAAATGACCACCACTGTCTCATTGCACTTTATTGAGCTGAAAATAATTTTTGTCTACTGTGTCTACTGAATACTCAAAGTTGATGTCTCTGAGACTGAAAACCAACAGGAAACAACACACTGCATGGCTCTGAGGATTGAGAAAACACACAAGAGCTCTGGCCGTCTGTATCAGGCCATCCTTCAGTGTGGAATGGTTAGCCTCAGGAGTTTCTGACTGTGGGGGCTACAGTTGAGTGCTATCCTCGAGAAGCAGACTTTCTGCCTTGGTGAGGAGACGAGGAGAGGTAACACTGCCTCTTAGAATCTTAGAGTATCAGTTCAGTAAGTCTCTAAAGGCAGTGGTGAATCACAGATGAAGAGATTGTTAGTGGCCTACATCGTGAGTTCTGGGCCAGCCAGGATTACATAGTAAGAGCTTACCTCAATAAACTAACAGCCAAATCAAAACAAAAAAAGCACGAAGCATGTTAGCCCATGACTGATGCATTGAATTTGTACATGTTCTTTAAACAGGAAACTAGAAGTCTCAGGATGAATCCATCTAGATCTAGATCAGGTAGTAGTGGAGAAGAGATCTCATTTCAAGAAAATGAGAGAAGATGGCAGCAAGAACGTCTCCACAGAGAAGAAGCCTATTATCAGTTTATTAATGAGCTCAGTGATGAAGATTATCGGCTAATGAGAGACCATAATCTTTTAGGCACCCCTGGTAAGAAATGGGCAAAGGGGGGAAATTTTTCTATCATTGAAAGGAGGGATTTAAAGTAAAGAGAGTGCCTCCCTTTGAGTACTGTTTTGTGAGTCTGAGAATTATGCAGTATAACAAAATCACTGCCCTCTGTGTTTGATAAATACATGAGAATACTGAATATATAGACACACACACAGGCCAAACTTAAAAAGCCAGTGTACATAAGCATTAAGTGTTTACACGCATAATTCTCACCCTCCACTGCCAGCCCTCACTTGGATTGAAACCTAGGGTCTTGTGCATGTTAGGGAAGTGTTCTGCCACTAAACTATACTCTAGCTCTCTATTTTCTTACATGATATTTGTACAAATCAACTGTTACTTGAAACTTAATTCTTAACTTATTTGAAGTGTTAACATTCAGCTAGATCGTGACCAACCAAAAGTCCAATGTAGTCTATACATTTCCTTTCAGATTTACTTTATAGGAAACGAGCTGAAATATGCTTGTCTGTGTGCTTGTATATTTGTATGTTGGTGGCTCATATAATAAAATATTGTAGAATTTAAGCACCAAGATTTGAACATTTCCTTAAAAGTACTCCCTAATTTTCTTTTTAATTTAAGAAGCAAACTCTTATGTGAATACATCTCATCCTTTGTTGTTGTTGTTTTCAAATTTGTTTTATTTTTCGCTGTTTGTCTCTGGTGGGAGGTTGTGTATGTGAGGTTAAGGTCCAAGGAGGCCAGTAGAGGCTGTAGGGTCCCAGGCCCTCAGGTCTCCTGGAGCTGACATTGAGAGGTGGTTGTGAGCCACTCAGTCTGGGTGCTGGAAACTGCTGAGGTCTGGTAACCAAAATTATTCAAGTTTAGATCTCAATTTTAATGAACTATTAATAAATGAGATATGACTAGATTGATGTGTATTTGTATCAAATATTTTATTGAATTTTTTTAGTTTTTTAAATTTATTTATTTTATGTATGTGAGTACACCATTGCTATCTTCAGACACATCAGAAGAGGGCATCAGATCTCATTACAGATGGTTGTGAGCCACCATGGGGTTGCTAGGAATTGAACTCAGGACCCCTGGAAGAGCAGTTGGTGCTCCTAACCGCTGAGCCATCTCTCCAGCCCTGTATCAAATATTATTAACTTCAATTTTTTTCAAAGATTTACTTATTTATTATATGTAAGTACACTGTAGCTGTCTTCAGACACTCCAGAAGAGGGCGTCAGATCTCGTTACAGATGGCTGTGAGCCACCATGGGGCTGCTGTTAACTTAGATTTATAAACCATGAAACTAATGAGGATCATCCTCTGTAAGTTAAGACTTCTCACGTTACATTTTATTTAGTGTGTGTGTGTGTGTCACTGACAGTGAGTACTTAGATGCTACAGGACAACCATAGGTACCTTTTCTCCCCTACTATGTGGTTCTTGGAATTCAGGTTGGCGGGCTTAGTAGTAAGTGCCTTTACCTGCTGAGCCATCTCACTGACCCCAGTTACTAAAGTTTTTATTTCACAAGTTCTCATAAAACTTGGTAATTTATTTATTTATTTTTTAAATGAGTGCTCTTTTGTTGTTTCAGGAGAAATAACATCAGAGGAGCTGCAGCAGCGCTTAGAGAGAGCAAAGGAACAGCTGGCATCTCAGCCTGGCTCCGACAGCGCGGCGAGTAATGGAGGTAGCGTGGCCTGCACTGCTGCAGGAGGCCTGTTCACCGTTTCCATGTGATCTTCATTCAGATAACAAGTGTGCTAAGAGCAGTCTGCTTAGGGATTAGAGAGCAGAGAAAAGGTTGAGAAGTGTTTCTTATACATAGTTTCTCTTCATCAAGTTTATGTGTACAGAATAGTAGAAGCCCAACTTTGGGACCCCTCTTTCTGTTCTACCTCCTCTCCCAGAGACATTCATCTTTAATTAGGTTGTTACCAGTCTGCTGGCTGAAGGGTCTTTTGCTCTACCTGCATAGAAACTGTGAGTGGTCCCCAGCTTCTCGGGGAGACAACTAATGTGATTTTAACATTAAATTCAGAAAGTGAGATTTCTTAAGAAATCACCTTCCTGAAGCCTTTCTGCCCCTAGTATCCACCGTCTCTGCATACATTTTCCCTGTGTCCTATCATACACCCTCTCGTTGGCTCTCTCCCCTCACCCACCCATCTGCTCTTTCCAGTCTCTTGCTCTTGGGTACTTGAAGATAAACACACACAACTAGAGAGGAGGGCCTGTCTCTCTGGTTAAGTAATTGCTTTTCTTTAAGTTCATGACAAGGGTTTACAGTCCATGTTTACAACCGAGTCGTGTTTGAGTAAAGCCTGAGCCTGAGATCCCTGGGTTATAAATAAAAGCATGACAAAGTAAGAGAAATAATGGGAAACGTGGGTTATCCCCTCAGTTATGAACACTTGCTGCCTGTTACTTTAGAAGTGAAGACAAGTCTAATGATGCAGATATAGGAAAGTTTTCAAAAATCCATGTGTGTGTCCAGTTATAAATAAAACCCTTAAATCTTTTTTAAAACCTATCTTAACGTATACCAAGCATTACATAAATCTTTAAAATTCCTATCACTTATTTCAAATTAATCTGTCTTCATAATGCAGTTGTAAAAGCTAATCCCTTCTCAAGGAAAAGCTGCCACCCCAGAAAGCAGGTAGGGAACCTTTCTCAGCAGCCTTTCTGGAGTCTCCCTGGCAGCAACGACCCAGCTCAGCTGTACCTTGATCTGATACAGTCAGTGCCTGTTTTCAAGTCCTCAAACAGGATATTTTATTTTTTAAAGATTTATTCATTTATTATATGTAAGTACACTGTAGCTGTCTTCAGACACACCAGAAGAGGGAGTCAGATCTCATTACAGATGGTTGTGAGCCACCATGTGGTTGCTGGGATTTGAACTCTGGACCTTTGGAAGAGCAGTCGGGTGCTCTTACCCACTGAGCCATCTCACTAGCCCCCAAACAGGACATTTAATGCCTCTTTTTCATAGTGAAACTATTTCAGGCTTGGTCTCCTTTTTGTCTTTACAGCTTTTGAAGTAGTATTACTATTTTGTAAATTATGGTGTTTGTTGAGTAGCAATAAAGATAGTGGAATTCAGATTCCTAGTTTAGAAGTGGAGGCTGTGAGCACCAACAATATACGTGCTATAAGATTAACAATTACCAGGTAAGAGTAGCAAAAATGTGCCTTTTCTGGCTCCTGCCCAGTAGTTAAGTCTGAGGAAAGAGACAACCTTTGACATGTGTCTTTTGGGGCAAAATCAATACCAGTGATGGTTGTGTGTTCAAGTGAAGCAATTTTAGACTAAAAATGAGTTGCTGCTTTTTCACCTTGATCAGGTTTGGGTGGTGCGCTTAGTGTAGCTCCTCCATAGTGCTTCCGTCCACTGATAACACCCAGCAGCTGGGAAGTTGAGAATGGCGGGAGGCACCATCTGTTCATCCCAGTGCACAGAAATCATCTCTGTTTAAGGACACTGCCCATTCCATCCCTTTGGCAAGGGGATAGATTACCCTTGGGTAGAACATAACCATTTTCAGTTTGTGTTTTAGTTCTTCCTGTCTGTCTTCATAAGAGAGTTTGGGTGTCTCAATTCCCTTTCTCTCCATGGTGCACTTTGAATTTAGCATTGGTGTTCTCCTTCCACGGTCTGCTAGAATTCTGTACTGAGTCCCTCTAGTCCTGGGGCCGGGGCCTGGGGTGGGGGCGGGGGAGGTTGGTTGGTTGGGTTTGTTTATAATTTTTTGTTTTTTATTTTTAGTTGAGAGACTTTTTTTGTTTGTTGTTTGTTTTTTGAGACAGGGTTTCTCTGTGTAGCCCTGGCTGCCCTGGAACTCACTCTGTAGACCAGGCTGGCCTCGACCTCAGAAATCCACCTGCCTCTGCTTCCCAAGTGCTGGGATTAAAAGTGTGCACCACTACTGCCCAGCAATTTTGTCAAATGCTAAACTAGTTACATATCTGCTTGTTTCCATCTTGTGTGTGCCCAGAGTACTTTTCCATCTTTTTACCCTGTGGAGATGTCTGTTCTCATGGTTAGGCAGGTTTCTCAGAGGCAGCAAAAAGGTGGATCCTGTTTTCTAATCTTCATAGAGAGAACTGAGATCCATTTATTGAAAGATAAATATTAATTTTTGTCCTTATGGTAAATTTTTAGTGGTAAATATCTTTTGATATCCTGGTATTTATTTATCGCCTGTAGAATGTGTTTATCCTTCTCTTCAGTCTGAAATATTCCTTCTACTATCCTCTCTAGAGCTGGCTTGGTGGTCACAAATTATTTTAATCTGTTTTTATCATGGGACATTTTTATTCTTCGTTTATTGAACAGTTTTGCTGGGTATAATATTGTGGCATGTATGACTTTTCAGAACTTGGTTAATGTCTTTCCGAGACTTAATCCAGGGACTTGACTACTGTGATGGGCCTGCCTGTGACTTGGGCCTTCTCTCTTCACAGCTTCAACACCCTTTCCTCAGCCTTCTCTTTTCCTGCTTTAACTGGAATGTGCTGTGTCACTCCTTTTTTTGCCCTTGTTGTTTAAGGGTGTCTCTCAAGATTTGGGGAATACTGCCTGGGCTTGGTGGTGCATGCCTTTAATCCCAGCACTTGGGAGGCAGAGGCAGGTGGATCTCTGAGTTCGAGGCCAGCCTGGTCTACAGAGTGAATTCCAGGACAGCCAAGGCTACAACACAGAAACCCTGTCTCGAAAAACCAAAAAAAAAAAAAAAAGATTGGGAATTTTCTCCTGTGATTTTATTGAAAAGGTTTTCTATGCTTTTGACTTGGAATTCATTTCCTCTCCCCCACCCCCACCCTCACTGTCTGTAATTTATAGTTTCAATTTCTATGATGGTTTCCAAAGATCCTACAAGTCTGTTCATGCCTTTTTTTTTTTTTTTTTTTTCATTTCTAGTTTTCTTTGAGTGGATGATCCAATTCCTCTACCCTGCCTTCAAGTCCTGATATTACTGTCTTGTCCAAATGATCTACTCTGATTGTGAGGCTTTCCACTGAGCTTTTTATTTAATTACGTTTTCATTTCAGATTAGATTTTGTTTACTCTTCTGTCTCTTTTTTAGATTCTATTCTCCTTTGTTTCATTTAGCTGTGTGCTTGTGTCTTCTGGGGCTTCTGTTTATTCCTGCTGCTACCAGTTCATTCAAGTATTTATCATTATCCTCTTGAAGTTCTTTTTGTTTTGTTTTGTTTTCCGAGACATTATCTCTTTAAATTTTTTGAACTCTTTGATTGTGTTTAATTCTTTAGACATTTGTGCCTGAAAATGGTTCTCCTTGGAACCATTGCACTGATGGGCTTCCCAGGAGTTTTGTGTGGTTTTTGTTTTTTGTTGTAGTTGTTTTGTTTTGTTTTTGTTTTTTTAGTAAACATTGTCTTGTTTTTTTTTTTCATATATATATATATATATATATATATATATATATATGAATCTTATTTTTGCAATGACCCCTGAGCATCTGGAATTAGGTTGTTAGATGTGTCTTGCTGTGTGTTTTCAGTACCCAAGGCCAGAATCACAAGTTGGTCTGAGTGCCCAAGGGAGTTCTGAGGGGGTAGAGCAGAAGGGAAGCGGTTCCTCACTACATCCCCTGTGGGCCAGCCACAGGGATGGAGGTAGCTGGTGGGGGTTCTGAAAGCAGGGGAGGGAGGGGTGGAGCCAGGTTGAGGACAAAGGTTGCCTTACCAAGTTGGGGCTGCAGAGTGAGACAGATGGCCACAGGGAGAGGTTGCTTTATGGGTCCCCACAAGTCTGGGCTGGACCTTGTGGAGGGAGTTGGCTGATAAAGTTCCTGTCTAGAAAGTAGATTTTTTTCTTTAAACATCGTGTGTGTGTGAAGACAGTTTGTGCATAAGGTAGTTCTTCCACCACAGAAGAACTGCGTTCTGGTTATCCAACTCATGACGGTTAGGCTTGGCAGTGTGTATCCTGTCATAGGCCCAGCAATTTAATTTCTGTTGTGTGCTTTTAATAAACTTTTAGAAAGTTTGATTTTTTTTTTATTCATTAAAATATTGCAGAGCCTGAGTTTAACTCAGCACAACTGTCTTTCTTGAATGTTTTAATAAAGATCTGAAGTCTTGCTATAGAACTTGACCTTAAATTGTTTTGATTCACGTTCCAGACTCAGAAAGCCTTAGAGCACATTCAGATGAGGACTCTCTGCTGCGATGGCTGAATACCTTTCGGCGCACTGGGAATGTGACTCGAAGCGGACAGAATGGGAACCAAAGCTGGAGGGCCGTGAGTCGAACAAACCCGAACAGTGGCGAGTTCGGGTTTAGCCTGGAAATCCACATAAACCCTGACAACAGAGGTTCTGAAATGCATGGAGAGGACTCGACGGACATCCCTCTGTCAGGTGTTAACAGAGAGCATAGGCAGCAAAGACCATCCAGTCCTGTGGCTAGGCGAACCAGAAGCCAGACCTCCATGAGCTCCAGTGGTGGTGGCTCCAGTGTTCCTAGGGGCAGGCGTGGTGCGAGGAGGCAGGGTTCTGTGCAAGGGTCATTCGCAACCCTGGGAAGGTTAAGGAATGGAATTGGAGTAGCCTTTGGTGTTCCCAGAGTTAGTGCCCCTCGCACTAACATTATTAACTCTCACACCAACCAGTCAGATGGTAGTTCTCTCAGGCAAGGTGGACGGCAGCGGTTTGGAGCAGCACATATTTGGGAAAACGGGGCTAGAAGTAACGTTACAGTGAGGAACACAAACCAAAGATTAGAGCCAATAAGATTACGTCCTGCTTTCAGTAGTCGAAGCCGGTCCCCCATTCAGAGACAGAATGGTACTGCTCATCATAATTCCCAAAGGCAGGGTAGACCACTACAGCAAACGGGTAGAAACAGGTCTGTTAGGCACAGAGGTGTAACGCGGGTCTTTTTAGAACAAGGTAGAGAACGCAGAGGTACCGATTATACCCCCCTGTCCAACTCAAGACTTGTGTCAAGAATAACAGTAGAAGAGGGAGAGTCTAGCAGGTCCTCAGCTGCCACCCAGCGTCATCCAGCAATCACACTGGACCTGCAAGTCAGGAGGATTCGGCCTGGAGAAACGAGAGATAGGGATAGCATTGCAAATAGAACCCGATCTAGGGCGGGGCTGGCAGAAAGTACGGTTGAGAGCACCAGTGGGGGCTTCCACAGAACTATCTCTCACTTAGAGCGCTCAGGTGTCCGAACCTACGTGAGTACCATTACAGTTCCTCTTCGCAGGATTTCTGAGAATGAGGTGGTTGAGCCATCCTCCGTGGCTCTTCGGTCAATTTTAAGGCAGATCATGACTGGGTTTGGAGAGCTGAGTTCTCTAATGGAGGTGGAGCCTGCGTCAGAGAATCAAAGCAATGGCCAACGTTTACCAGAGGTGTACCTAGAACTGAGTAATGGAGATGCAGCCGATGACAGTGGTCAGCATGGAAGAGCATCCTCACAGGCCAGTCAGGCCCAGGAGGACAATGCTGAAATGCTAGCTGTGAGGGAGCCCACCTCACCCCAGGCTCTCCCCAGTGGCAGTAGAAGTAGAAGGCAGTTAGGAAGGGCAGACAATGTAGTCGAGGCTGGAACATTACCCATTCTGCGCCTTGCTCACTTCTTCTTACTGAATGAAGGCGATGATGATCCAATTCGTGGTTTAACCAAAGAGCAGATTGACAATCTTTCTACCAGGAGTTATGAGCAAAATGGGGTTGACAGTGAGTTAGGTAAGGTGTGTAGCGTGTGCATCAGTGACTACGTGGCTGGGAACAAGCTCCGGCAGCTGCCTTGTCTGCACGAGTTTCACATTCACTGTATTGATCGCTGGCTGTCGGAGAACTGCACCTGCCCTGTCTGTCGGCGGCCTGTCTTAGAATTCGGAGCCACAAACAGTGGGTGAGAGGTGGGGTCTGCTCAGTGCTGTGTGTGGCTGGAGCCTCATAGTCAAACACTTTCCTTGAGTTACTTGTGATCAGGTAACCAAGACAAAAAAAAAACAAAAAACAAAAAAAACTATCAGATTATAGTTTGCACTATTTTTTGTGTGCTTTTTTTAAAAACTTGTTACAAAGAGTTTGTTTATATAAAAAAATTTAAAATGCAGATGTTAAATTATCCAAAAGTAAAGAATAGTTAATATTGCTAGAACCAAATAACCTTTAAAATGTTTTTATTTTGGTAATTTTGTCATGCTAAGCACTTTTGTATGTTAGGGATCTTGAGTCTTTCTCCTAATACTGCAGTAGGGATGGCTGGGATTTTCCAGTTTCAGCTCAGTGCTTCGTTTAGACACTACTGTCTGGTCTTTGTAGACTGTTAGGCTGAATGTCTGCTAGATAGACTTAAGTTACTTGAAATGATAATTTAACTTGTGGCACACTATATGTGTGTATGCAGGTATGTAACTGTGGGAACATATCCAGGCTAAAAACTATAAGCTTGAGACTTAAGCTTCGGGGCTTAGACTGCACATGGCACAGTGTAAACAGTGACGAGATCATCTCTACGAGGAAGTGAATTAAGATACAGTTTTAAGATAGAGATTGTTTACTGAAGCGTGTCTGACAATCTGACTTAATAGAGAGCGAGCGACATACAATAATGAACCTAGTATTTCTTTATTCATGGAACGTGGAAATTTTATGACAGGTAGTTTTAAGTTCATCTTTTTTGTGATTTTTTTTTTTTTTTTTAGAAGTACAGATACTTCTTGGGGTTAGGTAGGGTTTACAGCATGCTTGATTTCTCAAAGTTAGTTTTAAAATCTAAAATACTTTAAAGTCTATAAAGTAGTGAAATGCATAGAAAATATGTAAATTTGGATGCCAAAAAGCTCCAAATAAAAGCCTTTAAAAGAACATAGAGTTTATATAAACACAAAGTATGCATTAAAGTCTATTTCTACCAGTAAACACTAAAGACTGTGTGCAAACTCATTTCTCTCTGTCCACTGTGGCTTACTCATCTCCAAATACTTACTCCACACTAGGTGGCTCGTGTGGTGGCAGGGTTCACTATGTGGATCTAATGTACAAAGAAGCAAGTGATTGGCTGGGGCTCTAAACTAGACTGTAACCACCTGCGGCCACACGTTCCTGAATGGGAGGCCGGAGCTGTAAGGGAGGGAGCAGCGAGAGAAGAAATGAAACGAAGACAGATTTCTGACCAAGGCCCAGTGTTTACTGAAGTTCTGTCCTTATAAAGGAGGAAAGCCCATCTCCCTGGATCCACTCTTGATGCCTGACACCAGCCTGTAAGCAATTAGGCTGACAGCACTAGGTTGGCAGAAGGTGTCAATAGCTGGGTTGCCTGCTGTCTCAGGAATTTCTCAGGAAGGCAGGTTCAGCCTCTTAGCAGGTAATAGCATCTTGGAGAAAGGCAGGGGCAGGTGACAGAATAGAGCCATCTAGTTTGGAAGGCGCCACCCCAGGTGGCCTCATTCTCAGTGGCAGCGAGGTCTGAACCAGCCTGCTTAAGGCTGGGGGAGGTTACAGCAGACTCAAATATTTTGAAATGTGAAGCTTCCCGACTGCTGTTCCATAGATTTCTATCCTTTTAGGATTTCCTTGTGTCTTTGGATTTTTCTTGTGTTCTCTGACATTGTTGTGACCCTTCCTTGATTACCGTTTCATTATTCTCCTGTTAACAGTGTGGTGGTTTGAGTGAGAACAACCCCCATGGACTCACAGTGGGATACTTGGTTGCCAGTTGGGTGGACTTTGGGGAAGGATGAGGTGGGGTCTTGTTGGAGTAGATGTGATATGGCCTTGTTGGAGATCTGTCACTGGAGGTGGGCTTTAAGGTTTTGAAAGCTTACACTGCCCCACCCCTCCTCTTCCTGCTGCCTGTGGATCTGGTTGTAACTCTCAGCTACTTCTGCACAGCCCCCATGCCTACGTGCTGCCATGTTCCCCACCTTGCTGATAATAGACTAAGCCTTTGAAATCATAAGCCAGTCCCCAGCTAAATGCCTTCTTTTATTATTATAAGCGTCGCCTTGGTCATGGCATTAGAACACTGTATGCACCAGGACTTTCTCACTAGCCAGGGTTACCTGATTATGGTCAGAGGGAATGTTAACCAGGCCTGGTCAGAGGGGGTCTCAGCAAGACTGAGGCTGAGAGAAGTTTATTACAAGTAATTAGACTTATTATACCCTTACCAGAAACAGAATACCATGGTAGTTGCCAGAACACACTGATGTTTATATGCTACACAGAGTACACAAGGCTAATGTCTAAGCCTAGTTGTTTAGCCAAGCTTCTGCATGCTCCACTGACTTCTAGGGAGTGTAGACACTCAAGTGTCCTGATCGCTTGCTTCACTGCCTGAGAGTGCCTTGCTTTCTCGGGAACTGAAAGGCACACAGTGCCCCAGGAACCATGGACTCTAACCTGAAAAACCTATGAGGCGTGCCTGTCAAGGCACTAGATCAAGCCAACTGCATACTTTCTGCAGAATACTAAGACAAATAGTTAACATGAATCTATAATCCAAACATGCAGAGCTCTCGTTTATTTTTAAAGATACACTTATTTTTATTTTTGCATAGCATGAGTGTTTTGCCTACATATTTGTATATGCCTGGAGTCCTTAGAGGCCAGAGAAGGGCACTGGATTCCCTAAAACTAGAGTTACAGTCATCAGGAGCACATGACCAAAAAGGCCCCTGTCCTCAGGTAGGAAGTGTATCCCTAGAAGCTCATTCATGTCTAAGTCTCCGATCTCTAGACTCCATTGGGGGAAACTATAATTAAAAATACTTTTCTCTATTTTGATTAGACAATAAGAACATAAGACAACAATAAGAACATACTCAAAGTATTAGTGCTTTTATTTATTTATTTTATTTTTTTGTTTGTTTGTTTCTTAGAGGGTAGGGTCTCCCATAGCCTGGTTTGTCCTGAAACTCACAATGTAGACCAGGCTGGCCTGGAACTCAAAGATCCACCTCTGCCTCTGAAATGCTGGGATTAAAGGTGTGTACCCTTGCATCCCCCCACCGCATCCCCAACTGGTATGTACCCCCTCCTCTCCCTATTGCACCCCCAACTGGTTTGGGCTTCATATTAAATAAGAACCTGCTTACAGATAAATGCCTTAAATGTCCAGAGAGCAGGTGGCACCCTTGGATGAGTTACCAACTGCAGGGACACAACATCCAGAGCCAGGAGAGAGAGGGCCAGCATCCTCTGTCCTCAGTGAGGTTGCCTGAACCTTCAGAGAGACTATACCCCCTGCATCATGTCTCAATTGTGTTAGGGTTCTCTAGGGTAACAGGACTTATTCTATGCATCTCTCTTAGAGTGTGTGTGTGTGTGTGTGTGTGTGTGTGTGTGTGTGTGTGATTTTATTAGATTTATTAGAATGACTTACAGGCTTTGGTCTAGCTAATCCAACAATGGCTGGCTCTGAACAGAAAGTCCAAGAGTCTAGTCTACAAGGCTGGGTGTCTCAGCTGGTCCCAGAGTGGACTCTAATGACAGTAAAGGAATAGACTTGCTAGCAAGGAAAGGGCAAAGATCAAAAACTTCCTTCTTCATCCTTCTCTTGGCTTCTAGCAGGAGGAGTGGCCCAGATTACATAGCCATCTTCCTGCTTCAACATCCAGATTAAAGATGCGTCTTTTCCCTGCTCCAAAGACCTGGATTAAAGCCGTGTTTTCCTACCTCAAAGATCTGAATCAGAAGTGGTCTTCCTACTTCAAGTTAAGCAAAATATCCAAAAATAAAATAAAATGTGTTCTTGTCTTGAAGTAGAAAGAATGTAAAAGCTGGAAGCTGGGGAGTAACACCATCCTCTGGACATGGCCAGCTGTCATGCTCTCAAACTCACAGGAGCTACGCAAGATCAAGTCAACCAAAGTTCACCCAAAGATACGGGAGTTGCCTTCCAGGTCCCACCCCTTCCTGAGGAACTGTTGGTAGTTGGTAGCTGCAAGGCAAGGAAGAACCGTTCTGCTTCTGTGCTGTGGCCACTGAGGAGTTTCCCGTGTTTCAGTGGATGGCTCTACACTGATACACATGAGGGCAGCACTGAGGGCTTAGAGTCCTATTAAACACCACCAAGTCATGAAGGGATGTCTTGAGCTCTTGGCCTGGCATGATGGATTGTTCCACTAAAATATGAGTCAGAATAAACCACTCCTTGAGGTATTTTTGTCAGGTATTTTTGCCACAGAAACCAGGACAAATACCCTAGCTGTTAGTAAACTATGACAAAATTTTTCCTTCAAGGAAAAAAAAAATATGATTCTGGTGAAACCAAACAGGTGGGAAATGGTTGAATGTTTGTCCTGCAAATGCTTCACTGTAGTGGAGGAGCATGCAGACATATACAGGGTCTCTGGACTTCCCCTAAACTCTGCTGCAACCAGAAAACACAAAGTCGTCTTTAGCAATCAAAATTGAACAGATGGTGCAAGACCTCATGAAGCCACATACCAGGGCCCCAAGTGGACATGGATGACAACTTGGACTGCAAAGTAGCTAATCATCAGAAGAAAATAATAGAATACAAAGGTCACGCTGCTGGGAACAAATGAGTAAGATTCAAAACTTATGCTAGGTAATGACTAGAAATACGGAATAAATACAAGAATTTAAACGTCATTCTATGGGCTGGAGAGATAGCAGTTAAGAGCACTTGATTGCTCTTCCAGAGGTCCTGAGTTCAACTCCCAGCAACTACATGGTGGCTCATAACCATCTGTAATGGGATCCAATGACCTCTTCTGGTGTGTCTGAAGAGTGCAACAGTGTACTCACATATATAGATAAATAAATAGATCTTTTAAAAAATAAAAGTCATTCTGTAGCTAAAGTGGTAGTAAGTAGTTTTTGTCACAAAGCTAGCATGGATGATGTTATACAATCAGGGACATGAGGAATGAAGAGCAAGGTCTACGCTTTTCCAGATGCTGTTTATACAGAGCAGAATCAACTGCAGAAGAAGCTGTAGAACACAGTTCCACCATGCATTCCCAGTGACCATCCCCACCGCTGGACAGTGCTTCCTGAGAGGGTCCGGATACAGATTCCTAGGCAGAGATCAAGAATCAGTGGGATGGGATAACTTGATAATCAGAATTTGCTTTGTCATAGATGACCCAGCACTGAGGACTTCTAGGCATGAAATGCTTCTCTGTGGCTGCCTTAAAGGCTCTGGTCACACACCGCTGTGCTTCCACACACATGTCTTTCTGAAATTTGGCAGAAATGCTTCCATGCATGAACCCCACCCACATGTCCTGACACTCTCTTCCCTCTGGGCTTCTAGATCCACACACCATGAATCATCACGGGTTACCTTTCTGGGACTCTGGCTTTAGAGTTCTGTGTGTTCCATCATCTGCTGAAGAAAATCCACTCAAGTTCTGGAAGCAGAAAGAAATGTCAACGATGGACATTTCATTGGGAGTCAGACTTGAAACAAGTGCAGAACTTCACCTTCTTTCTCTGAGAATAGTACTGGCCTCCGGAAGTCCACAAGTGTGGCTAGAGTCACCAATGAATAAGAGCATCTACCAAGCAAGCCTTGGGGAGCAGAACATTGCCCTGAGAGGAATGCAGCTTCTGGTCTTTGTTCCTCTCATCTAAGTATCTCTGGCTCATGAGCAGACTCTTGGCCAGAGAGCTTTTGGTTCCTCCCATGGCACTTAGTCAGGAAAGATCCCAAGCTTCAGTTCTCTCTGTTGTCTTCCCACAGTGATTGGCCGACAGCCTCCTTGATTAATTCTGTCTGTAGTGCTCACTGCCAAGTTTTGTGTGAGCGTCTGGTGTTCTACACACTGCAAAGTTCTAAGTGATGCCACAGGTGCCCATCTTCAAAATCTTCAAATAAGCCTCTTGTGGTCTCCAGCTATATATAGCCAAGCTAAGCTTGCAGCTTTCAAACTCACTGCACAGAGAACCCACAGACCCACCAGGGCAGCAGCTACAACATCATTGTAAGGAAGACACCCCAAGCCAGGACACAATGGAGAATGTATCTATAAGATGCCCATAATTAAAGCGATTCTTTAACAATACCAGCTTGAGCCGGGCGTGGTGGCACAAGCCTTTAATCCCACCACTTGGGAGGCAGAGGCAGCTGGATTTCTGAGTTCGAGGCCAGCCTGGTCTACAAAGTGAGTTCCAGGACAGCCAGAGCTATACAGAGAAACCCTGTCTCAAAAAAAAAAAAAAAAAAAAAAAAAAAAAAAAAAAAAAAAGCAAAACAAACAAAACCAATACCAGCTTGGAAAGTAGTATCCTAGCATCAAATTTAATAATCAGTAATTTTTTTCGTTGACAAATTTTCAAGGAAGGATGCTGGCAATGTGTTTACCAATTCTCATGCCAGGGCATAGTAACTTTCTTATACTGACCCATGCAGCGTCTACCTTATGTCCTCCCTGAAAATGTAAAAACCCATCTACTTCAATCCCAGCCTTCTGTGTTCACCAGTAACAAAACCCATAGGAAAGAGCACAATTGATACTTTCACAGCCTGATACATGATCAGTGACTGATCAATACATGATACTTAACCATGAGCTTTCTGACAGTAACACCACATCTTACCCTTTTGATTTGTATCAAGGTGACTTTGCTTCATGTATTTTTACAGATTTGTGGGAAAATCCCATTACCAGCTCTGGTGATTTGAATAGAGAAGTGGCACTGTTAGGAGGTGTGGCCTTGTTGGAGGAAGTGTGTCATTGTGGGGGGGTGGGCTTTAGAGGTCTCCTCCTATGCTCAGGCTCTACCTATTGAGGAAGAGCCCCTCCTCCTAGCTGCCTGGAAGACAGTCATCTCTTGGCTGCTTTTGGGTCAAGATGTAGAACTTGAGGCTCCTCCAACCCCACATCTGCCTGGATGCTGCCATCCTTCCTGACATGATGATAATGGACTAAACCTCAGAACCTGTAAGCCAGACCCAATTAAATGTTGTCCTTCATAAGAGTTGCCTTGGTCATTGTGACTCTTAAAAGCAATGGAAACCTTAATTAAGACACCAGGTTTGGAAACATAGAGATACTTAGTATCTTGCTTATTGGAGTAAGGAATGGAAGCATAGCTACACGGAGAAGAAGACAAAGTGTAATAACAATCCTCACTAAATGCTATCACTTTTTAGAAATCAACTGAACTTGAGCTAACTTCTAGGATCCACTTCTATTTCTATTCCACTCAAAGGAAGATGCCAAAGTGATCTGAATAAATAGTTACCTTTATAATACATCGAAATATCAAACAATCAAAATACGGGCTGGAGAGATGACTTTAGTGGTTAAGAGCATTTGCTGCTTACAGGAGATACAAGTTCAGTGCCCAGTACTCAGCAGTGATTGGCTTATAACTACAACTCCAGCTCTAAGGGATCCATCTCCCTCTACTGGACTCTAGAGGCACTGCACTCACATGTGCATATATGCATGCACACATAATTAAAAATTTTAAAAATAATACAGGCTTTCTGCTGTGGCAGCCATCCTCCAGTAAATCACCAAAAATGACCAACACAAGCCGGGCATAGTGGCACACGCCTTTAATCCCAGCACTCGGGAGTAGGGTCAGGTGCATTCTGCACTCAAGGCCAGCCTGCTATCTACAGCAAGGTCTAGGAGAACCAGAGCTTTATAGATCCTGTCTCAAAAAAAAAAAAAAAAAATCTAAGGCATATAGTACTCAGTTAACATGAAACTGAGGAGAGAGAAAATGTTCATAACCTCAGCCCTAACAGTGGGTTCTTAGAGATTATATCACAGCATGCAAAATTGTACACTTCAAAAATGTAAAAATACATGCCTCAAAGGATGCCATCAAGGACATGAAAAGACATCTAAAAATGGAGAATGTGTCTGGAAAGTGACGATTCATGAAATACATGTCAATCTTACAACTCAGTGTCAAGCACATTAAAGAGATCAGCTACACATGAACAGATGTTTATCTAAGAAGGACAATAATGTCTCCCAAGTGGGAGAATATTATCACAACGTAGGAAGCACAATCCAACACTCATGGCGCTATCCTACTGAATGTCTACTAGGGAAGCAGCAATGAGCATCGGGAATCAAAACACAAAGTTTTGAATGGGAGCCTTCATGAACTCCTGTCAAAATAAAGCACTGAAGCTCTCAAAGAAAACAAACAAACAAAAAACCCTTCTCAGTTGCTCAATAAATTGAAGGCAGAATCCCTACACAGTTCAGTAATCCCACCCCAAGTGCCTTCCCAAAAACATGAAAAAAAAGTTCAATCATGATCTTAGATGTGCCGATGTCCGTGACAGCCTTACTCACAACACCTTCAATCTTGAAACAACTGGATCATCAGATGGTATGGAATATGAGTTGTCTACAGAACATGGAAGCTTCAGCAGGTGGTGTTGAATATATGATGTTAAGTGAAAGCAGCTACTCACTAAATTCTATGACGTATTTCTATTGAATTTTTATGGTGTTCCTAGAATGGGCATATCCACAGGCACAGATGGTGAACTGATGTTTCTTATGGCAAGGAGGAGCGGAAGGCAAGAATGAAAAGGTGCAGATTTTCTTGATTAAATTATTCCCTGGCTTGACAACAGTGATGGGTGCACATTGCCTTGTATGAGCGAAAATTGAATTATACATTTCAAGCAGGTATACTATGTTTTTATATATGAATTGTCTCACAGTAATGATGTTATTTTGATGGGAGCATCTGAGGGATGAAGAACAAGATAGAAAGTGACTACTTACATACTGAGAGAAATGGGTCAAGAAAATTCAAATTTGTTAAGATCTTCTTGGCTTTCTGCACAGGGATCCGATGAGTTGGTGAGGGAATCGACGTTCACTCCAAATAATGTGCCAGTTACCACATCCATGCTTATAAGCTCCGGAGATGCGGAGTGGAGAGAGACATGGGAATCAACATTTGCATCTGAGGCAGCTCATACTTCCGAGCTACAGAGGAAAGGAGCCAGAGTCAGAACCTCAAGGTCATCAGTGGACTCCAGGCTCCTACCACACTCACACCTCAGCCTTCACCTGGTGTCAGTATGCAGATGTCTTATTCCTAGGTTTGTGGGGACACTGAGGTACTTACAGTCCCATCACTGCACCACCACTTACTTACTCTTTCATGTTGATGGGCTCCCCCCTTCTCTTTTTTTCACCAATGTCTCTCCATACTGCCCGATGATGGGGAACATCTGAGCACAAAATGCAACAGCTGTGGCTAAGTGTGGAAATCCAGGTCCCAGAAAGACATACACGTCATCCAGTCATACATGTCATCCAGTCACGAGATGATGAGTTGCAGTTGGTTCTATGATGGGTCCTCTGGGGATGAAGACAAAAGACCATCTTATAGGAATTGTAACTCAGAGGATCGACCCTTGGAAAGGGACTCTGGGTTTGTTTTCTACCTGTCTCCAGATTTGTTCCTTAAGTGAACACCCTCTCCATAATCACCTCCTTGAGTTTTCCACTGATGAAGGTTGGAGACAGGAGTGTTCGAAGTCTCTTCCATTCATCCTCCTCAGATATGTTAATGGCTTTTTTCATAAATCCTGCTGGCCCAAGAAACTAGGGTTCAAACAGAAAGACAGTTTACCCCGCAGAAGTTATGTATCTGTTCATAGCCCCAGGAAGTATACCAAGCAACTATCACTTGTTTCACAAGTAGTTACTGGTCTTAAGTGGTAGGCCTTGCTTGTGTTCAACATACTTTCCTTGAGATTACCTTACAACCCATATAAACATAGGTGTCACCTAAACATAGGCTTCATATCTTTATTTTAAAGTCTCCTCTTAAATGAAAACCCCTCATGCACAGGGAAAAACTGTTATTTCATGGGGGATAGAAAAGAGCCCTACAGCATCCTTCAAGGCTGTGTGGAGTAGAAGTGGATTTAAGTGCCCTTGGGACTAAGGGCTAGAGAGCGAGCTCAGAGGCTAAGAGCACTTGCTGCTCTTGCAGACAACCTGTGTTTGGTTCCTAGCACCCACATGGCCATTCACAGCCATCAGTAATTCCATGATATCTGACACCCACTTCTGACCTTCACACATACATATGGCATAAATATGTACATGCAGGCAAAATACTCATGCACATTGTACTGGCTGATTTTTTTTTTATCAACTTGACACAAACTAGCATCGTCAGAGAGGTAGGAATTGCCTCAGTGAAATCCAGCTGTAATATATTTTCTCAATTAGTGATCAGGTGGAAAGAGTCCAGCCCATTGTGGGTGGTGCCATCCCTGGGCTAGTAATCCTGGGACCTATAAGTAGACAGGCTGAACAAGCCATGGTAAATAGGCTTGTAAGTGGCACCCCTCCATGGCCTCTGCATCAGCTCCTACCTCCAGGATCTTGTCCTGTTTGAGTTCTTGTCCTGACTCATTTGGTAATCAACAGCAATGTGGAAGTGTAAGCTGAATAAATCCTTTCCTCCTCAACTTGCTATTCGGTCATGATGTTTCATCAAAGCAATTGAAACCCTGACTAAAACATTCATAAAATAAAATTAAAAAAAAAATGAGCTGGGCGTGGTGGCGCACGCCTTTAATCCCAGCACTCGGGAGGCAGAAGCAGGTGGATTTCTGAGTTCGAGGCCAGCCTGGTCTACAAAGTGAGTTCCAGAACAGCCAGGGCTATATAGAAAAACCCTGTCTCTAAAAACCAAAAAAAAAAAAAAAAAAAAAAAATGACCTTGGGATACTGTTATCTCAGGCTAGTTCTGCGTTTATTCATACCAACAGCATAAACAACTGGAGAAAATAGAGGCTGAGCTGTTGTTTTCCTTTTTAAAAAACCATTATATATATATATGAATACATTGTAGCTATCTTCAGACACATCAGAAGAGAGCGTGAATCCCATTACAGATGGTTGTGAGCCACCATGTGGGTGCTGGGACTTGAACTCAGGACCTCTGGAAGAACTAACTCTGGTTAGTGCTCTTAACCACTGAGCCATCTCTGTAGCCCTGTTGTTTTCTTAATTGTGGCTATTAGAAAAGCATGAGAATTGGGAATGATAGTCCCAAGCACTCAGGAGGCCGAGGTTAATGGATCTTTGTGAGTTCAAGGCTAGCTGCTCTTCGTAGTTGAGTTCTGGCTCAACCAGAGCTACTCAGAGAGACCCTGCCTCAAAACAAACAAACAAACAAGCAAGCAAAAAAGAGTTGGTGATGGAGAAATGGCTCAGCACTTAAGAGTAGCTTGCTCCACTTGCAGAGGACCCAAGTATGGTTCCCAGTACACAGGATGTCGCTTCAGAACCAGCAGAACTCCATCTCTGGGAGTTCTGACAACTATGGCCCACAAGGGCTCCTCCACACCCATGCACACACCCCACCACAGACACACAATTAAAAATATAATAAAGATTAAGGATATGTCTGTTATTTTTAAAGAATTAATATAATAACATGAAATTTATCTATTTTGCTTTTAAAAAATTATTTTTATTTTTATGTGTATGAGTGTTTTGCCTCCATGTGCATCTGTGTACCATGTGTACACAGTGACTTCCAAGGCCAGAAGAAAGCATTAGATGACATGGGATTGGAGTTACAGATGCTTGTGAACCACTCAGTGTGGGTTTGATTAACTGCAGAGACATCTTCCCAGCCTCATGAAGAAATCCATTTAATTTTATATATGGGGACACAAGAGAAAAAAATAAGACAATTCTATTTCCTTGCTGTGAATTTTCTTCTATCTTCCAAAACTGTGTTTGGGCCACAATGAATTCTTCTAAAGCTCCTTTATGATAAAATCTTGGAAGAAAAGGAACAACACAAACGTCTTCTACCCTATGAAAAAAAAATCTGTACAAATGCCTCCGCCTCCACCTCTGCCGCTGGCTTCACACGTGATGGGGAAAGCCTGAATGGGGTCAAGTTCAGAAGTCTTCTCTGACTACTGGCATTCAGTCCCATCCTGGAAGTGCCAGCTAGAGCAGTAAAGCAAGAACATTCGACTGAAGCCATACAGATGGCTAAGCAGTGAGTAGAAAGGTTCTCATTTTGAGACCTCACCGTGATGTCCATGCAGAGCACACCAAAGTGTTCACGGAATGAATGTATGGGACAAAGGAGTGAATTTGAAAACTTCATAGGGCACGTTGACAGCACAGGATTCAGCTGCTTTTGTACACAGTGGTGACAATAAGTGGGGAAGTAGTAAGAAAATGACATCATAGCAAGAACTAGAAATTAAATTAAATTAAAGCATGAGTGGAACAGTATGCCTGGGTCCTTAACCTGAAATTGTCTAGGGGATAAGGAAGGGCATACTAAAAATCAGAGAGGCATATGGTAGCCACTGATCAGAAGACACAGCACAATAAAGACCTCCCCTATGTTTATTTCAATTTTTACCAGAAATCTCTCGAGCCTTTAAATTCCAAGCCATTCATAATTTGGATAGAAAAGCAAAGGTTCAAGAACCAACCAAACAATTGTACAAAAAAAAAAAAAAAAATTATCCACATGATGCTACTCATCAAGAGGGAATGGTCCCCCACAGAGGGAAAAACAAGCGATAACCGAATAAAACAGATGAGAAAATGTCCTCCACAGGAGTAATAGGTCTAATAAGTTTTGGAGGGAACAGCTTTCCCCAAAATAGTGTTGGAAAAATTGAACATGCCCGTTACTACAGGAATCTTTAACTGACCGTCATACCAAAACCAAAACAAGACCTTACGGACAGGTCATAGATGTAAATCTAAAATATGGAACTACATGTTATCAGTTAAAAAAGAAGAAAAACAACAACATAAACTAAGCAAAAGTGGACTCACTTGTGGGGGCAATCTCCCCTAGCTATTTGATTGGCTGATAAAGACGACAAGAAGCCAATCACTGGGCGAAGATATAGAGGCGGGATCTTCCGGGCAAAACAGGAAGAGAAGGGGAGAAGCACAGAGAGAGACGGAGATGGGAGAAAAAAAAGGTGGAACCTGTAGGAAAGGATGATGAGCCAGAGCCACGTGGTCTTAGGATCCATAAGTAACTGGGAATTTCTTAGACAGACGATTAAATAACATGGGACACAGTTGTCCAATCTAGGTATACAGCTTATATCAATTGAGTTCTTTGCGTGGGCCTTTTGGGGGACAGGGGATTGAGGATTTACTAACAGAAATCTGGCTGGTAAATTACATGCCTCTGGAGTTTTCATTTTACAGGGCTGGGGGATTAGAGCTAGCTAGCAACAGCCAGTTTTGATAGGCTAGCCACAGGGGGCAGATGACTTGGAAAGTGCAGGGCAGTTCTGCAACAGCTGACTGCAGAAACCTAGACAGACCACCGCTTGGGGATCCCCATGGGGTGGGGAGACTGCCACTGCCGGCATGTAACAGGCCATAGTGTAGATTATTTTTTATAACTACACACTACACTCACTTTACCCACTGTTCTTAGCTATGGTTTTGCAGAGTGATGGGTACATACATACCTTGGCCAATGATCTGCCTAGTCTGCAGCCTATGACAAGGCCTTTTGAGAGACTGCCAGGTGCTGCTTAGCGAATCCATCAGTTTCCATACCCATCTGTCCATCTGTGTTCTTTCCTGTCAAGAGGATCCTGTACGATCATGCTGAGCTTGCAGTGAGGGTGGCCATGAGAGAGCCAACTTCTCTTGCAATTAGCAATTTAGGAAGTTTATAATGGTCAGGCAATGCACAGGTCCAGTTCAACTAACCTATCAGGATGTCTACTAGATAGAAAATATTCAACAAAGGCCTAGCGATATAATGGTGAATAACACCTAAACAGCCTCACAATTTTGTAAGGAAAATGTGCGTGGAAACCCCAGTAGTGAGTGCATGAAGGACAGTGGAGCATGAAGGAGAAGAAGAGTCCAAACTTGCCATTTTCTCACGACTCCAGCTGGCAGCAACTGGCCCATGACCGCAGACACAGCCTTAATCTACTCATGAAAACGGACCCACCACAGCTTCATCCTTTCCGAAGTTTCTGTCTGTTCATTGCATTGCATTTAGATCTAAGTTTCTAACCTAACACATAAAATTGAGGCCATGCCTTTAAATCAGAGTGATTGGACTTATGGCTTTGCAAATAATGGTGTCTGGATTTTAATCCCCTGCGTATAAGAAAGCCGTCAGGTTCTATACTGGGCTATGGGTCACATGGTTCTGTCATTGAGACTCTGTCCTGGACTGGTGAGCAAGAGACATGAGGCTGGCACAGCCCCTGGAAGCATCTATGTGCTTGGTCTGCAGCAGTGATGATATGCAGGTGCTTCATAAGCTCTTACCCGGTTTCCTAGGAGGAAGCCTAGTGAAACTCAGTGGGTCATACAAGAAAAGCTTGAGAGTGCGAGGGAAACCAGCTGGGAAGCACATGAACTCTGTGGAGGGGAAGAGAGAGAAGAGAGGATCATGGGTGACCAGTGTGGCCAGACTGCCATATACACAGGTATGAACATCTATTATGAATACCATGCTATTATTACTAAAAGTATCATATATTATAGTAAAAAGAGTTGCAACAGAAAATTAACTTTTTTTTTTTTTTAAGTTTTTTTGAGCCAGGATCTCACTACATAGCCATTGTCTCAGAACTCACTATGAGGACCAGACTGACCTTGAACTCACAGGCATCCTGCTTCTGCCTCCTGAGTGCTGGGAGGACAGGTATTTGCCACCACACCCTGCATAAAAATAACCAATTTTAAGTGACTTATTCAGCACATGTGTACACCATTGCTGATCTATTTCAAAAAACACGAGTGACTGCACCACAAAATGTAGAGGAGTGGATCTGATGCTTTGATTTAGTCAGGTATCTGTGTTTACTAACCCGGAAGGTCCTTGCCCCCAGTTGGTTTTTGATCTATCAATAAAGATGCCAGAGGCCAATGATTGGGTGGAAAGAAAGAGGCGGGACTAACAGGTTCCCACAGGTGAGGAGAGGGAGGAAGAGAGATTCAAGATACTCGGTAGAGAGAGCTGGAGCAGACTCAGAGCTGTAGGGGAGAGCTTCCAAAATGTAGGCGGAAAAGGAAAGCAGCCCACAGAAGGGCAGCCCAAAGGTGTCTTGGGCAGCAAGACCAAGGGGCTTCACAGAAGGAAGCCAGGCAACTGGGCTGAGGTAGATTCCGAGGTGCTGAGCTAGGAGTCATGCATGGTAAAGGCACTCTAGCCACGGAAGGCTTAGAGGAGCCACAAAGCCATAGGCAGTTTTTAAAAGGAGCTAGTGTGTGTGTGTGTGTGTGTGTGTGTGTGTGTGTGTGTGTGTCTTTTGTCTGCGGATCTGAGATAGCTCCTGGGCGTGCGTGTGCATGTGACCAATGGAGCAGAAAGTGAAACAGCCAGAAAAATACTCTACAACAAAACTCTGCAGAGTCCTCCTTATTCTCCTTCTCTTCCAGTCACTGGCTCACCGTTGTGTGTCTCTGTAGGTGGACTCAATCTGGGTCCTTCCAGTCAGTAAATGGGATTTTATGACCGGCACCTTTACCTTAATGTGATGTCTGTCTAGTTCTTCTATGCTGACTTGAACTTCACCCTCAAAAACCTAATCTCCGATGCTGACGACTGTGGCTTTCCCTCCAGAATGATTATCACAAAAGGCCAAACCAATCCGCGACCTAGACTACACTTAGGACCTAAAACTGCAAATTGGATTCCTGCTGCCTCTATATAGTGAGAAAGGGGTTCTAGTCCAGTACCTGACACTTGGTAGTCCCTTAAGAGCTCAAATAGGGAGCTGGAGAGATGGCTCAGTGGTTTAGAGCACTGACTGCTCTTCTAGATGTCCTGAGTTCAATTCCGAGCAACCACATGGTGTTCACAAGCATCTGTAACGAGATCGGATGCCCTCTTCTGGTGTGTCTGAAGATAGCTACAGTGTACTTATATAAGTAAAATAAATCTTAAAAGGGAAAAAAAGAAGAAGAGAAAAGAAAAGAAAAAAAGTTCAAATAGGGTATCGGAGGGTAAAAATTATAGGGCAGCATCAACTTCCCTGATGTATTTGCTTGTGGTTACAAGACATAAGAGTTCAAGTTTACATCTATTAAAAGATCAGGAGTTTTCTAAGAGGACACAGTTTGCTTTCTGTTGCTCAAAATAAAGTTACTCTTTTTTGTTTAAAAATTTTTTGATTATTTTATATGTGAATACATTGTTGCTGTCTTCAGACACACCAGAAGAGGGCATCTTTTTCCCATCACAGATGATTGTGAGCCACCATGTGGTTGCTGGGAATTGAACTCAGAGCCTCTGGAAGAGCCGCCAGAGCTCTTAACTGCTGAGCCATCTCTGAAGCTCCAACTAGCTCCCTTTTGAAGCATGCAATATAGAAACATGACATCCACAACTGATCCTGCTGTCACTCAAGTATCCCCTTGCCACTAATTCACAGCAGGGAATAACTCAGTAGAAGAAAGCATTCCACGGTCTGCCATCGCTGAGGAAGCCGGCTGATATGGCTATGTGCTTAACTTGCTGATCCTTCCTTATGCTTCACTAGACAGGTGTGGGTAGCAACCTCATTTTTCTGGATGAGAATACTGAGGCTGAGCAGACTGGAGGAACTACTGTCACTGTGTCACACCTCTGGTCCATTCTGGAGCACGACACAGATGCCATCAGATGCTCCAGGAAGTACTCTGTCCCTATGGCCATGTGGATAAAGGTACCCATGTGGCAGTGCTTAACAGCAACAAAGATCTGCAGTCTGGTTTCTTACCTCTGTCCACTTTCAACTGCATCCAAGTGACTTCTCAAAATAAAGTAAATTGCCTTTTGACCTGCCAATCCTGTCTTGTCCTGCCCCTGATCTAGTCTCAACTATCCTGAGACTCTTTCCACCTCCAGAAAAATCACCCCTTGCACCATCTCACACAGAAGTCACAGGATTCAGAACATGTGAGAAGTGGCCACTCATGATTGGCATTCACTCTAACATGCCATATAAATATTGATATTGAAGATATCCAATATCAAGGATATTGAAGAGTCTATATAAAAACAGAAAACCATATATTTCATTAACAAAGTTACCATCATTCCAAACTAAAAACTATAGTACTGTAGTTTGAATATAGTTTGAACTCCAAGAGTTCATGATATGATAGATATGTAGATGGCTGGAGAGGTGGATGGGTGGAGAGCTAGGAGGGTAGATTATAGGAAGGTAGGTGGGTTGGGATCAATGCTCGGTCACCTGGAAAATGACAAATTCCAAAATGGCAAATCCCCAAAACAGCACCTGAGAAATGACACTTGAAGCTGCCCTCTGGAACACACAATAAACACATGTGCACGCACACACACACACACACACACACACACACACACACAGAGAGAGAGAGAGAGAATAAAATAATAAACCAAATTAATTGCTTGAGTTTTTCACATATTTTCCAAGGCTTTTGGCTACTTAGGAATTACCTTATCAAGGTTTGTTTAACTGTCTGTTGTTGAGGTATTAAAAATGACCACTTTATAAGGGACTACTTTAATACCCTATGGCGTAGTGAGTAGCAGTGGGTTCAGCTGTGTGTCTGAAGTTTGTATGTTTTCCACAAGTTTATATGATTCTGTGTAAGTAATGCTAAGAGGCCAGTGAGTGCTATTTCATGAATATGTAAAAATCTTCATTATACCTGGACTCCTAACATACCAAATGGCCAGTGAGGTGTGAAGTGGAAATTTCTGGTTTCTATGAAGACTCAGTTTTGTCATGTGATATGTTTCTGGACACTGTTTTATGAGGATGTTTTTGCTGAGGCAGACATGTGATTCTTTTCTGGAAGCTGCCTGGCTAAGGGCCTGTGATGTTTTACTAGAGCAAATACTTGAGGGAACACGTGATGTTTGGAAAGGGATAAATGTACCCCAACAGACAGTAGAGGGCGCTGTGGCATTAGTTCACCTTGCCTTCTTCCCTGATCATCTTTTGTCGTGCCTTCATAGAGAGAAAATAGCAAAGAACTTCTCCTGATATTCCAGAGGCTTCTTGCCACTTCCAAGAACTCAGGCAGATTGGCTGATTGATCCAGAAGAAACCGTGAGTCCCTTCCACGAACTACCATTGCTGATTCTTGTGAGCTCAACTGTTGATATCCAGATATGGAAGATTGGAATCGCCCACAAAGAACTTTACTAAACAGGTCCATATTCCCCTTTGCCCTACTGACTTTTCCTTTTCATGACCTTTGGTGGGTGATGGCCGAGAAGGGACATTAAAGCATTTAAGAACCTCATTGAAGTAAGGTTTGAAAAATCTGAGGATACAGGAGATTTCTGAACATTTCTGCTATTCTTCTTCAATGCCATTCAGAGAGAAAACTGCCAATCACGCTGTCCTCTCTATACCTACTCTCTTTGACAAGGTAGTACTATGCTAGTATGTATACAGGATGAACATTTACAGTTTAAATGTCTGCCTATCAGCAGCACTAAGTGTGTAAGGAATCCAAAGGCACCATGAATCTCTAAGCAGAGGTAAGCTATCCTGGCCTGGCAGTGTCCACTCGCATAGGACCTTTAAGTAGTTGAGAGGTACTGGACACCTAAGGAGGGCACCTGCAGTTCTCTCTGAGTCTTTGCACTTTGGAGCTGGAGAGTTGCCTCAGGGGTTTGGAACACTGGCTGCTCTTCCAAGGTCCCAGGTTCAGTTCCCAGTACTCACATGAAGGCTCACAACCTGACATAACCCAGTTCAGGGCATGCCATAAGTTCACTGGCCTCTACAGGAACTGAATGCACACAGCACACAGGCACACATTCAAAACAACACCCACAGGAATTAAAAGAAATGAAATAAATATAGCTGCTGTCATTTGTTGGAGAACTTTTTAAATGAAGTCTGTTACCATTATGAGGAAAGGCATCATCTAGAGAAGGAGGCTGAGCAGCACTTGAGATGCTAGCACACGACCCACAGCACAGACAGGCTCTGATCCAGGAACAGACTCCAGATAGGCCTGACCTAAGAGCTATTCCTGCCATAACTCTCGGCAGCTCAAAACTGACTGGAGAGTTTTACTGGCACTGGCTCCTTGACACCTGGCACTTTCTTCCCCAGTGTGGGATCAGACCAGATGGAACAGATCTCTTCTCAGTGGTGACCGATGGACAGGATCAAACAAGATGATGAATCTGTGATATGCCCAGAGACTATTGCACCAGGACAAGAGAAGACCAATCACAGTGAGACTTACTGGTTAGAGAGACCTCTGCCCATTAGTTATCTTCCTTTGGTTTCTAGGGGCAGAGAAATATTTGTCCATTGTTATGTTCCTGAGGCTTCTATAGCTGTGTTAAAACACTGGCCAACAGAAACTTGGGAGAAAGGGATTTATTCGACTTCCATTTCCCAAACACAGTCCATCACTGAGGGATGACATGGCAGGAACTCAGTGCAGGAACTGAGGTAGAAGCCATGAAGGAGTGCTGCTTACTTGCTTGCTCCATGTGACTTTTCAGCTTGATTTCTTATGCAACCCCAAAACAAGTGACCAGGGATGGCACCTCCTACAGTGAGCTGGGCCCTCCCATGTCAATCATTAATCAAGAACGAAGCACAGACTTGCCTGAAAGCCACCGTGGGGGAAACATTTCCTCAGCTGAGCTTCCCTCTTCCCGATGACTGTCAAGTCTAACTTCGCAGATGCTGTCTGTATCAGGTTGACAAGATACTAGCCAGCATAGATGTGACTTGGTACTTGAGAAGCTGGGGTAGAGGAAGCTAAGGTTTTGAAGTCAGCATGTGCTTCATGGCTTGTTCTGTATCCAAGCCAACAACAAAATGAAGACAATAGTGCCAGCCCTTTCAACTATAGCTAAAACCCAAAGAGTCTAGAGCAAAGATTCTTGTGTAGGGTTGCCTGGCAAGACCTTGTATGTGCTCTTACCTGTTGGTGTAATATTTTTGCACCCTGTGTAAAGTTTAGCCTTGTGTTATTTCAATCACTGTTTTCTCTATCCCACTATCTGGGTTTGATCCTGACATAGCTCTGTTCTGTTTATTCTTAGAAGCCCCTGTCTCAAGTTTGTGTAAACACTGCTCCTCATTCCTTCTCTGCCTTGCCAATAAAAGCCAATGAGCCAATCCAGAGCTTTAGAGAGGATAAGGTGGGACTTCCTATTCTAGGAGGGGTGGGGAAAGAGACAGGAAGGGAAGGAGTGGAGCCATGAGGAGAGGTTCATGAAGCTTGAGGAGAGAGAGGTGGATCAAGAAAAGACAAAAATTGCAACTAATGTGGAGATATTGTCTGGGAGGAATCCTGATGAACTTGCAGGTTTAGAATGGAGTAAGATTGCTCAGTATTCGCCTCAAGGGTTTTTTTTGTTTGTTTGTTTGTTTTGTTTTTTGTTTGTTTGTTTGTTTGTTTTTTGGTTTTTCGAGACAGGATTTCTCTGTATAGCCCTAACTGTCCTGGAACTCACTTTGTAGACCAGACTGGCCTCGAACCCAGAAATCCACCTGCCTCTGCCTCCCAAGTGCTGGGATTAAAGGCATGCGCCACCACCGCCTGGCTGAAGGGTATTTTAATAAATCTGACTTCTCTGTGTGGTTGTTGAGGACTACAGAAGGTAAAGAAATACAGCTGCCGGATTCATGTTTTACCTAGATTTACATTAAAAACAATTAATTTTACACTAACCCTGGCTCCAACTTCTATTCCATTTATGTTGGTATTTTTGGACATGGGCATCTTCACTCAACATGGCTGTACAAAGGAAGACTGGGGAGATATAACTGACCTGGAAAAAGTGAAGATGCTCCAAAGAGACACTGCACCCCTTCTGTCAGATACTGGGAAACGGAAGCAGAAACATCGGAAACAATTGGAATCCCTTTGGGAATTTTCTGCAGGCAGAGGGCCAAGGATGAAGCCTGGCACTGGCAGGAGGAGAAACTTGGCTCCCACAAAAGTCTCACAGAGTTCTGGTCACCTGTCAGATCACCTCACAGGAGACAATGGTGAAGAGGCTGTGGTCACTCAGTGTGAGCCAACCTCACCTCAATCAGGACGACTTAGTTTTGCATACTTCTTGCTTTCTATTGCAAAGGAACACTCATTCGAGGACCCTAAGTTGGAATGGGTTGAACTTGGACCTAATTATTTGTTCCTCTTCCCAGACTTGAGTTATATCTCCTTTTTCTGCTACTTTTTGTTTCTTTTACTTGTTTGATCTTAAAGAGTCTTTCTCTTAGGTAGCTTGACTCTCTCTCTCTCGCAACTCATTATGTAGAACTCAAAGGTTTCCAACTGTCTCAGCTTCCCGAGTATTAGAAAAGAGGCACTGACCACCATACCCAGGCTTTGTCTGCTTCTCACTTCTGTATAACAGGTCCATGGGAAATGGGTGGCCAAAGTCGAGGTTGTCCGGCTGCCAGGACTCAGGCTCTGACACTAACAACCCTTAAAGGCTTGGCTGCCTGTATGCCCTCAGGTGGATGTCAGGGGGACTGCAGCTGAACTTTGAGCAGCTGGGGTGTCAGGACACAAGCATATTTGACTAGTGGCATCCTCCTTTAGAGCAGCCCCTATTGTGTCCTTGGGATGCTCACCCAGGCTCCCCTTGCTCCCCTGGGCAAAGAGGAGGAGTCAGACAAGATGGAGCTGCTGTCACAGTCCCACACTGTGTAAGTGAACATGGTCTCTATGTCAACACAGTTTGGAAAGGGGCTGACATCCAAGTGCCACCCAGAATATACAAGGGACTTGGGTGTCCTTGAACATGGGACAAACCTTTTCCTAGCATTTCTAGGTAAAGCTAAAGCTGTCTGGAAATGAGCCTCTGAAGAACTCCCATTAATTACCCTCTACAGTCTCTGCCCCAGAAAAGGACACTGTCGGTTGGTTTGGCCGATTTGGCCCATGCTTCTGCAGGAGGTGGGATGGGGCACCTTTCACAAAGGCAGGGCCCTTGCACTGAAGAGAATCCGATAACTGAAAAGCTAAACTATCTGATGTTTTTTTCACAGCCTATCAAGGGAACCCGGGATAGGAATGGAGCCCCTGCCCCTAATCCTGCTCTGTTGAAATCACTGCAGTACCCACCCCGACTCCCAGGAGGTTCTCCTTGTGCTCAATGGACAACCACCACCCTCTAGTGGCCACACGATGCAGCATCATCTACTCAGGAAGAGGTCCAGGGGCACTCAACCTGCTTATGTCAAATAACCTGTTGTTAAAGATACATATTCCTCCTCACGTGATCCCTGGGAGAGAATTTGTGCAGTTTCTCGGGAGCACAATTTAGCAAACCTCAGTTGATAAAAATGTTCTCCAGACAAAGTACTTCAGGTTCTTTTAGTATAACCAGAGTAGGCATGACAAGACCATTTCTTCTAGAACTTTCTACTGTCTCTGAGCAGGTGCATGGTGCTTCCCTTATGTTGAGGCTGTTGGGCTTTTGTTAGTGTCCCGCTACATCAATGCCTTCTAAGGCCAGGCTCTTAGAGGCCTAGGGTGGGTCTCCACCGCCCTGCTGTGGGGAAGCCAGACCAAAGCTGTCCCAGTGGCCGGCCAGACAGCATAGCATCCCTTGGCAGGCCCGAATTAGGAAGACTTTGGGCCCTTGAGACCTTATATGGTGGGTAGCCCCTCTATGTCCTGGGATAGAGTTCCACCATTCTCCATTGAACTGTCATGGAAATTGAATAGTTGTAGCTGGAATGGGTGTGGCTATTACTCTAGGTGGCTAACATTTAATGGTTTTGACATAATAATTTAATTAAGGGATCAGAAATTAATGACTCACTACCAGGTTGTGTCCTACAACCCAGCTGGAAACTTTCTACTGGGAAGCACTGGACACCATTGTGCTTTCCACAGTGGGCTACTCTGACCAGCAAAAAACCAAAATGGACCTGAGTGATGGCTCAGCTGTTAAGGGCACTGGCTGCTCTGGCAGAGGACCTGGGTTCATTTCCCTGCACCCACAAGGTGGCTCACAACCATGCAGAACCAGAGTACAGGAGATCTAGTGCACTCTTCTGGCTTCCATACACACAGCACACATGTGGTTGTAGAAACAAATGCACTCATCCATGTAAAATGATAAGACTTTTTCAAAGAAACAAAACATTTTTAACTATGTAAAAGTTCATGTACATTGTAGTGAGGGACATGAAGCCATTGTTATATAAATACATATTTGCACTCAGCAGGCCTCCCATGCATCCTTCTACCCCCATTGACCTCCATTGATCCTGTGTCCTTCACAAGAGAGATTCATGCTGTGTATACAAATATGAATTATTTTGATATTTCTTAAAATCTAGGAACCAAAAACACCTCTCTTTTTTCATTCCTCCCTCCTTCATCTGTTTTTGCTTGGACAGATTGTGTTTCCCATTTTTCTTCAACAATGAAAATTGACCTATGAATTAATTTATAGTACTCATTAAAGAACTAGGATATGGAAACTTTTCCAAAGTCTTAATATTTATGCATAGTTTTTCCTCAGGGTAGGGAATGCTATAGTGAGCAGCATGGGACACCCTGCAAACCAGAACCCAGTCAGCCATCGCCTGGGGAACACAGAAGAAGCACACTGAGGCCTGTGGAAGCCCAAATGGGAAAACACTAGAACACATGGAAAAGCAGAGGAGCCCCGCCCACTCCCCTAAGAGAGAGGCACAACTAAAGATGATCACATACACTTTGCTAAAGTTCATTATCCCCACACTCACCTCCATAATAACACTAATGCTCACCTAGGAGGGGCCTTTCTACACTGACATGCTCCTGGCCATGTGTAAAAGAACGCTCTGTGTTCCCCTGGGCCTGGGCCTGTGAGTATGTGTGTTTCGGTGTTTATGTAGGCATATGCTTTCGTGTACATGTGTGTGAATGGGCACAAGCGCCTGTTTGCCTTCTCGTCAGGTAACTCTAATTGGAGGTTTGCCAGGTATAGGGCACGTGTGATCATATACACAGGATGACATACTAGGAAACCCATGCTAGAATGATCTGCAGGGAGCAGGTCAGGACAGTGAGAAGACCCTAAGAGGAAATCACTTCTTCCTGGGATGCTTGTGGTACAGAGGGGATGGTTTGGAAACTTCTGCCTGCTTTCTCAAAACTGAGGGTCTCCCTGAAGCCAGGCTTCCCAGGACAGTTGTAGAGGCATGAGCTTATGGATGCCACTCTGTCCCATTGTACACATGGAAGACAGAAGGACAGCAATGGGCAGTACTGGTAACCATTAGAGAGAATATATGAGGAGAGGCTCAGGCTGGAGGACCTCAGGAAGTGACCTTACTTACTTAACAGTCCAGATGGAACTCAGAATGCTGGTTACCAGGTAACCAGAGACCAGCAGTAGCCTTACCTGACCTACTTACTTGTCTGGAAGACCTAGAGGGAACAAGATGTTCTGCTGTTTCCAGGGTTCCAGAGGCTCTGGCAACAAAAGAGCCAAGAGCGGTTTCCTTGTTCGCTTTTGGAGACGTTTGATTCGCCCTCTGACACACTTCAGGCATGCTTCCCACAGCGAGCCCAAGGTAACACAGGCCAGCCTTAGCAAGAAAGTTTTTGTTAGTGCCCATGCTACCCCGAGGACCCTGCCTGGGTGTGTGTTCCTGTGAGATGCTGAGGAACATTCTTGATGCTTACTGATCACTCTATGGTAATGGGTTGCTGATGTCTCTCAGAGTTACCACATTTAGATCCTCCTGCCTTCCTAGGTCTGTTCTCAAAATGAACAGGAGCCAGACTGTATGCCCAGGCGTCCCCGATTCAACTATAACAGCATAGAATACATCGTACAAATGATCTACTACATTCCAGCTGCTGTTCAGCATAATGACCACGTCTGTATCCGCATTTTTCTTGCCATGTACACATCGTATGCTAGCACTTGGCAGGTGCTGGACCTGCTGATGACAACGTGAGTGGCTGCATCCAACTTTGGTGTTAGGAGAGTTCTGCTCTATCCAGGACTCTGTGCTCCCATAGAACAAGAGTGATTGGACCCTGGCAGTGTTGGTGTTGGGTCTGAACCTGCAAAGTGACAAGGTCACATCCAGGTTTGGGGGGCTCTAGTCTGTGTCTTTCACTGTCCCCAGGGAGTGTCAAACACCACCCTTTCTTGTATCTTAGAAAGAGCTTTTTTCCCATTTGTATAAAAGGCTCTAGGCCCTATCTAACTTTTATGGGATTATGGAACTGGGCAAGGGTCCCGTGGTGGGGGGCCCCAAGAAGCCGGGAACCCAGCAAGAGCCCTGGCAGGGAACAGCTAAGCTTCCCCACTTTGTGTGATAATCACTGGACCTGCTCCTTCAGCAGCACCTGTGACCTCAGCACGGAAGTCAGAACAGTGCAGAGAGACCCCAGGATCTGTGTTTCCTCTGTCCAGTGTTCAGACTCAAGTAGCTCCCTGTAGATCTAGATCTATTATTAGGTTGGGGACACAAGTCCTTAGGGTGACACCCTCTTGGAATGCCACAGGTATGCATCCTTCCGGCCTGACTGTGTCGAAGACCAGCAAACCAAGAGGTGAGTGGGCCTCAGGGGAAAGGGAGTTAGGAGCCCATGGGCGTAATAGGATGGGTCGGGGGAGACAGAGTTAAGACCCCATCTATGGAGTTGGAAGGGGAAGTGGGAGGTAATGGCCTATCTGTACAGTGAGTGGGGTAGGGCTATTGCTGAGGAATAAACACTTGCCAGGTGCCCTGTTTTGGGGTTTCTCCCTAGAGCAATGGTAGCTAAGACTTCACCTGCAGGTGGAGAAACATGGAGGGCTCCAATGGGCTCCTTGGTTCTGAGGAGCAGAAGGAAGGATGGGAGCTGAAGGGTCCTGGGAGAATCCATCCCCACTACAGCCCAGCCCAGTTAGCCCTGTCTGTCCTCCAAGGGACAGAAAGTGTCTGGAGTCCTCTGCACAAAGCCACACACTCCTGACCACAATGCTCATCAGTACACAGGCTGGCAGCCATTGTCTCTTCTAATGGGGCCCATGGCTCCTCTGGACAAGTGAGACCAGGCTTCGAACTCAACTTCCTTTTAACCTTCTCTTCCCCCAGTGACATATTCAGCTTTCTGTTCTACTGGTTTAAGAAATTCCCCAAGGATTTTTGTGAGTCCCCAGACCTGGATATTGTAAGGCTGTTCATTGACTATGTGAGGCGCAATGTGCCTTCTATAGACAAAGATACCCAAGCCAGGGAGCTGCTTTCCGTGCTGGAGGAGCAGGAGGCCATCGCACTAAACCCTGAGGAAGGTGAGGAGGTCTGGGGTGGACTGTCTGGCAAGGTAGGAGGGGGTTTCGGTGATGGATTCCAGCAGGGTATTCTCCAGAGCTTTGGCCTGAAGCCAGGGCTGGACTGCAGTCCGGTAAGATGTCCCAATGAGAGGAGAGGACTGGGGATCCTCTGGTATGAAAAGGCCTTGTGTGGCCATCAAGGGCATCTTGGGGAAAATCACCCCAACCTATGCTGTCTCCACTAAAAGCCTATCTCCTTCTGCCTTTAAATTGTGCCACAGCTCCAGAGCCCCCAGAGCAGGATGCCTCTAGGAGGCAGGTGACTCTGGCTCTGAGGCCAGCTTCTATGGCAGAGCCACAGGGAGACGAGCAACCCCGAGAGGACACTGAGCTTGTGAAAAGAGCAGTTCTGGATTCCTTTGAACCAAAAGCCACAATAGAGCTGCATCCAACTTTAGATCAAGCTCTGCCCACATCACCTGATATACACTCACCTGTAGATGTGGCTGCAGATGTGACTGCAGATGAGGCTGCAGATGTTGCTGCAGATGTTTCACCTGCCAGGCAGTTATTTGTGTCTTACACTGTGCAGTTAGGCACACCAGATTTCGTTTTCCCTCTGCCTGAGGTTGACATATAGTTAGCAGACTGATCTGCAGAGTTCCACCCAGCTGAGGTTCCCCACCTAAGCTTATCTCATGTCTTTATAGAAAATATCTTATTGTTATGCTGGCTTCTGTTTTTTATATTGTTGTTTTCATTGTTGGGTTTTTAATTATGTTTGGATATTAACAAAAATGAATTGTTTACTCTTCTTAAAATATATGTTCTTTTCCCAGTGGTACAATCTCCTTATGTTTTACCCAAAGACTGCATTTTGAGCCTAATAGGTTGATCGCAGAAATGGGACCCTCACTGTCCACTCTGGAATCAGAAAAGCAAGCAGCTGGTGTGGCAGAGTGAGCAAATACCAGCAGCGGTGAACAATATAAACGATGTGCCTCAACTGTGTGACTGTGTCATGGCATTTTTGGGCTCAGCAGTGCCCCTAACAGTTAGTGACACAGAGCCCCATATCTGGGTTGTGGATAGAAGTCTCTACTCTCTGGGCTTCTTTTCTGTCACACTGACAGGGGAAGCATGCAGACAAGGATAATGTCAGCCTAACTGAAATGGTGCTCACCATTCTCGCCATCCCTGGGTCCAACGCTGTGCGTACACACTGCACCTTGTTTGAACAGGTGGCTATCACAAAGAATTGCCAGGCTCCCCCACAATTCTAGGGTTGATCAACAATAACAAGGCTGAGCCCATGGAAATTTTACACATTTCTTCTGTGGGGAATGGGTTTCATGTAGTCTCACTGTTCACTATGTCTAGGGAACCCTCCATGGGACAAACCCAGAAGTCATCACCAAAAACTGCTCACTCAGTCTTCATCCTGAGCATGTGAGATGCCATCTACTGTTTAAAGGACACTGAGTGGTGTATTTGACCCTTCCATGGAGTCGGGCTGCTCACGTGGGCTCTGATGATGAAGGACCCACACACACCACATCACTGTCTACTTAGGTATTTGTCTCGGAAAAATTTTATATATTCCAGTCTAGTCCCTGTCTCAGCAAGAATCTAGCTGTACATTTTTTTCTAGTCCCAGAGTTGGGATTTCTTGTGGCTCTGAGTACTGGAGACCCAGGGCTGGAGGTTGGAAACAGGCTTCCTGGGTAAACAATGGATGCCTGTTTAGCATAGAGAGCTGAGAAAGAGCTGTAGCTAGAAGTGATAGTGGCAGGTGGTCTAGCTGTCATCGTCACAGGAGGAAAGGTGACCTAGTCCATTATCAATGTGTGTAGAGAATTACAGGGAATATTATTAGAGCCAGCAAGCAAATCCAACAACCCCACAAAGGAAACACTCCTACAGATGAATTTGAAATGAACTCGCCACAAAACTGCACAGTGGCCATGCACAGGAAGGCTGGCAGGTGAGAGTGTTGTGCATGAAAACCAGCAGCCACAGCCATCTGTGCAGTCATAGACTCGGTTATTGCCTTCTCTCCTGCTCTCCACAGTGTTTGATGTCCTCTCTGGAAATATTTAAAGACATGTGAACAATGGGTAGGTCATACAACAGACATTATAGCATGAAGGTTAAAAAAAAAAAAAAAAAAGACAAGGGAAGTCGACAGGTGCAGACCCAACAGGGTAACAGATTAAAGCACGTTACCATTTCATATTGGTGGCATAGGAATCAGCTGCACATTCCAATGTAATTATTGTGGACGGCAGGGGAATGCTTGTGTGAGTGTCCCTATGCAGGTCTGAGGGACCCAATAAACCCCACATATTAAAATATGGAGGTGGATGTCAGTATGGCACATGCTGAAAAAGTAGAGGGACCTGAGTTCAGATGCCCAGCATCCCCATAAACAATGGTATAGTCTGGCATAGGATACCCTATTTTCTGGGGTTCTGTTTGCTTTCAACTTGATACAAGGTAGGGGAAGCTGGGAAGAAGGAACATGACTTGAGAAAATGTCTCCCTCACATTGGCCTGTAAGCAACTCTGTGAAGCCTTCTCTTCATTAATCCTCTATGTGGGAAGGTCCAGGCTACTGAGGGCAGTGCCACCCATGGACTGGTGGTTTGGAGTGGACTGAGAAAGTTTGAGCAAGCCAGTAAGCAGAATAGTCCCACGGCCTTTGCTTCAGTTCCTGCCTTTGGTTTCTGCCCGAGTTTCTGGCTTGCCTTCCCTTCATGATGGACAGTAACCTCTCAGATAAGACCAATGCTGGCTTTTCCAGATTGTTTTTGGTCAGTGTTCTCAGCAATAGAAAAGGAAACTAAAACGCCCTCGGATCAGTCAGGTCCCCCTTGCTCAGTGCTCAGCCAGTTTTATACTTTGGTGAGCAGAGGACTCAGAGATCGAGCATAGCTCAGAGTAAACTAAGAGTAGAGTGGCTGGGGAAGAATCCTAATGTCAAATTCCTGCTTCCACTCACATAGATATGTAAAGGAACACAAGAACACATGCACACATACATAACCATACCAGACATAAACCACATGTACACACATACATATACATAAATCACATGTACACACATTTACACACACAAAAACAGGAACACACACACAAACACACACACAGACTTAGGGGTTTACTGTTGTGAACAGATACCATGACTAAGGCAACTCATAAAGAACATTTATCTCAAGCTGTCTCATAATTTCAGAGGTTCCTCCATTATAATCAGGGCAGGAGCATGGCAGCATCCAAGCAGGCATTGTGCAGGAGGAGCTGAGAATTCTACCTCTTCATCTGAAGAGTGTTAGCAGAATACTCACTTCCAGGGGGCTAGGATGTGGGTCTTAAAACCCACAACCACAGTAGCACACCTACTCCAACAAGGCCACACCTTCTAATAGTGCCACTCCCTGGGCCTAACATATACAGGCCACCACACACAAACACACACACAGTAGATCACGGCCAATTTTGAATCACATCTCAAACAGGACTTACCAGCTGTGGTCAACTGTCAGGAAGGAAGGAGGATCAATGGATCTGAAAGCAGAGCATACATGAGCACACAGACAATAATCCTGGAATGCAGTGTTCACAGACTCTCACTATGGAGTTCTGGTTGGTTTGGAGCTCACCCTGCATCGTGTGCTGCCATTGATCTATAGATCCTCCCTTTGTGCTGCCCTTGATCTACAGGTCCTTCCATTTAAATTCCTTAAATCAGTGTAGTTCAACCTGTGGGTCAAATGTGTTTTTGCATATACAAATAGTATAATTAATAAAAATAGCAATATTATAAGATATCAATGAAAACAGTCTATGTCTAGGGTCACCACAGCGGCAAGAACTGTACTGAAGGGTAACAACACTAGGAATGTTGAGAACCACTGCCCTCAATGGTGGGATTATAGGTGTGTACCTTGATACTGAGAAAAACAAACTTGTTTCTCCTTCTGGCAGGTGCTCTCCAGCACAGGTGGTGCTTGGATCATTGGATGACTTGCCCCTGCAGATACATTTGTGGACACCTGGGTTAAAAGACTAGACAGAGAACATGGGCCCTACACAGAAAGGGAGATAATAAGGAAGGGGTTAATGAGAGAGTTGGGCCCAGCACCAGGCTCTGGGAAGACTTTGCAGTGAGGATGGCAACATTAAGTGGGTTGCTGACACATGTACAAGATCGTTCCCATCTGCCTCCTGAGATCTCTTAGTAATACAGATACTGCTCAACTTAGAACTGGAACAAGATTCGTTCTCCCCACTGTGCCCAAGGTTATGGAAGTAGTTCAACCACTGGTGGGAAGGTGACCCTGACCTGGCTAGCTGCCTGCCAGGTAAAGAACAGCATGATTGCTGTACTTGTGAGTCTGTATCTAGGCTGTGATGGGCTGTTTAGTGACGTGTCTGCCCTCAAGGTCTCCCTGCCCACTGACTCTTTTCCTATACTCCTAGAACTAATTTCCACAAACTCATTTGGTTCATCCCATGGGGCTATGCTGTGTGTGATGGTTTGCATCGGAAATGTTGCCCTTGAGCTCTTGTTTTTGAACACCGGGTACCCAGTCTGCAAGATGGATACCATAGAGGAGCTCATTGGAATGGCAGAATTCTTTTACAGGATATATTTTTACAAGGAGAGACAGATAGATAGATAGATAGATAGAGAGAGAGAGAGAGAGAGAATGAGAGAGAGAGAGAGAGGAGAGAGAGAGAGAACTGTGTTGTGTAAGGGCTATCTGTTGAGGAGCAGAGACGCACAGCAGCAAGAGTGGAACCCAACGTCACAGACATCTTTGGGTAATAACATCCCATCTGTGTCAGTCCATAGCTGTGTTAACAAGGAAAGCCTTCTCAAGATCGCTGGAAAGTGTAATGTGTAGTGTGGAGACAGTGTACAGTGGGATTCTGTTCTTTCCTTGCAAGGTTTTAGTAAAACAGTCCTAGGATTTTTTTTTTTTTTTATTGCTGTGAAGAGACACTATGATCAGGGCAACTTATTTAGCTGGGGGCTTGTTACAGCTTCGCGGGGTGAGTCTTCGGCCACAATGTTGGGCAGCACGTAGGCAGGCAAGGTGTAGGATCAGTGCCCAAAATCTACATCTGAGCCATAAGGAGACGTCAGGGAGGGAGAGAGGTTGATGTGCCTAGCATAGGCCTCTGAGATCTCAAAGTTTACTCCCATTGTCACCCTTGCTCCAACAAAGAGACACCTTTTTTTTTTTTTTGTCCTGCTTTTTGAGACAGGGTCTCTCTTTATAGCCCTGGCTGTCCAGGACCTAACTTTGTAGACCAGGCTGGCCTAAAACTCAGAAATCTACTTGCCTGTGCCTCCAGAGCGCTGGGATTAAAGGCGTGTGCCACCAAGCCCGGCAAGAGACACCTCTTAATCCTTCCCAAAACCATTTCACCAACTAGGACCCAAGTCATTCAAGTATAGGAGCCTATGGGGGCCATCATCACTCAAACCACCACACTCACTGAACTCTAAAACAATATTGTGAAACATAAGATTGGCTGGAGAGATGGCTTAATGGTTAAAAACCCTGGCAGGTCTTGTGGAGGACCTTGCTTACATAACTAGCATCCATACTATGGCTCATAACCACCTGTTAACTCTAATTGCACAGGGGATCTGACGCCCTCTCCTGGCCCCTTAACATACTGCTTGCACTTACTGTACAGACATGTATGTAGACAAAGACCCCTGTCTTTCTCAGGCCTCTCTAAGGAACAGAACTGCTAGGATGAATACACACACACACACACACCCATACCCACCCAACCCCCCATCCCCCACTGTCAAAAGCATAAACATTCATTAAAGAGCTCTATTATGGTGGTTCACAGGCAGTGGTCTAGCTAGCCCAACAGTGGCTGTCTTTCTATGGACAGACCAAGGATTTGGTGGCTGCATAGTCCACAAGACTGTTTGTTTCAGTCATCGCTATCTAGTGCTGAAGTCTGAGGCAATTCCTAGAGAGTTGCTGGTCCTCAGTCTCCACTGGAATCCCAAAGCAGCGGCTAAGACCAGAGAGAGCAGGGGTAAGCAGGCAAAACCCAAAAGCTTCCTTCTTCCATGTCCTTTAGTGTGGGCTGCCACCAGAACAGGTGTGTTGGAGTTGTAAGGTGAGTCTCCCACCCCAAATGATCCAATCAATAATATCCCTCACCAGTGAATAACTTCATTGGTGTTAATTGATTAGAGATACAGTCAAACTGACAACCCAGATTAGCCACCACATGCCCATAATACAAAAATATGAAATACTTATAAAAATGAAAAAAACAAAACAGTTTATATGCTAAAAATGGTATCTCCCTCTAGGTGGAGACATGCCCTGTTTCTTCCCTTAAATTGTTTAGCCAGTTTGGTAGGTCAGGGATCTAGCTAGCACCTATAGGATCCTGGTTTACCCAAAGATAATGTACTTGTTTTGTTTGTTTAGTTTTGGTTTTTCGATACAGGGTTTCTCTGTATAGCTCTGGCTGTCCTGACTTTACTTTGTAGACCAGGCTGGACTCGAACTCAGAAACCTAGCTCCCTCTATCTCTCACATGCTGGGATTAAAGGCTTGAGCCAGCAATTGCTGGCTGTAATGTACTTTAAAGGAGCCCTTACCTCCTTCTCTACCCACACCCAGCACAGTCCCCACAAGTCAAGCCACCATGAGGTTCTGCAGTGTCTGCCTGCTTTTCTCAATGCTGATTTTGAAACGAAGAGTCATGTTTTTTCTCTCATCATTTTCATTATGATGTGGCCAGGTCCTCAGTATCCTTTTAAATCTGTGGGCTTCCTCTTTTTCTGATGTTTCCTCTGCACCAAACAACCCCCTCCCTGCATCCCTCGTCAGCTTGATGAGTACAGGGCATCTTGGCAAGTTGTCCCTCTCCTGTTCCCCACAGGACAGTTGGAGGGTCCAAGAAGGAGCACAGAGTCCCCTGTGTAGGACAGTCCCTCATTAAGTCAGCTGCAATTCCCGCACATCAGTGACGAGAGTGGAACCCCTCCTGCAGGGATGGCAACACAGGCAGGATTTGAACATGGCTCTTCCCACATGGGAATCTTTTCATTATGTGCCTCTTGGAATCTACCAGCTGCTATTGATGGAGCAGGAATTCTCCAGCCTGGAGACATAGGACTTAGATGCTGTGATAGGACGTGTTCATATTTGTCCTCATTATAGTTTTACATGAAGTCAATTACAATGAATTAAGTTTCATTGTTGACAGTAGTACCAACATGAGTTCCTATTCCTGATCTACTGTAGAGATGATTTCATCTGTAGTGGAGTGTGTTTTTCTCTGAGACTCCATCCTTTTCATGAGAATTTGCAAGCTTTGTCATAAATTGCTTTTTTGCTCTTGAGAAAGGGTCTCACTGTGTACACCTGACTGGCCTGGGACTCTCTATGTAGATCTAGCTGGCCTCAAACTCATAGCAATCCCCATGCCTATGCCTCCTGAGTGCTGGGGTTAAATGCATTCACCACCATGCCCAGACATTTCTTTCTTTGTTTTTAATGTCTAGGAGCTATTAAACAAAATTCTCCATTTTAATTCATAATTTTACTTTTTACTTGTTTTGTCAGAGTTCTGACTTTAAATCATTTTTCAAAAAAATATTGATATTGGCTTTTATGACTTTTTTTTTCCCTCATGTCCCTAATGTATTTTTGTCTTTCCTTGTCTTCATTTTTTTGTTCTTGTAAATGTTCCTGAGAGAGACTCCTATTTCCATGGTTTTTAGTCTTCTTCTTTCCTGACACAGCCTTTAATATTTCCTACCAGCATGACGTTCTCTGCACCCCAGTTGGATCCATCACAGTTTTAATGTGACCTACTATAAGGTTTTGCCTTTGTGTTTGTATAAGCACCACATTCATGCAGTGCCCACAGAGGCCAGAAGAGGGCGACTGATCCTATGGAACCAGAGTTACAGCTGGGTGTGAGCTGCTGTGTGTGTGCTGGGAACGGAACCGGGGTCCTGTGCAAGAGCAGCAGTTCTTTGAAGTCGTCTCTACACATGAACTAACAACAACAACAACAACAACAACAACAACAATCCACTAATAAATAACCAACAAACAATTATTAATTGATAATTAATCAATTTTAACAACAACTAAGGATCAACTATTGCCTAACAATTTAGTATTAGTTGGCACTGATAAATAATTGTTAGTTCACAATTAATCATCCACTAACTTAATTAACAACCAATTATTAATTTACAGCCAATAAACTATTTATCAACAACAAAAATAATTGTTCATTGTCAATTAATTGTTGCTAATTAAAATTATTAATTGATTAATTGGTAATAAATTCATCAATTAATCATTAAAATTGATCATTAATTAGTATTCTTTGCCGCGATTAACAAAAAACCAAAATGGTCCTGAGTGATGATGGCTCAGCTGTCAAGGGCACTGGCTGCTCTGGCATAGGACCTGGGTTCATTTTCCTGCACCCACAAGGTGGCTCACAACCATGCAGAACCAGAGTACAGGAGATCCAGTGCACTCTTCTGGCATCCATGCACACAGCACACATGCAGTCGTAGAAACACATGCACTCATCCACGTAAAATGATAAGACTTTTTCAAAGAAACAAAACATTTTTAACTATGTAAAAGTTCTTGTGCATGGTACTGAGGGACAGGAGGCCATTGTCATACAAATACATATTTGCACTCAGCAGGCTTCCCATGCATCCTTCTACCCCCATTGACCTCCATTGATCCTGTGTCCTTCCCAAGAGAGATTCATGCTGTGTATACTAATATGAATTTTTTTGATATTTCTTAATATCTAGAAACCACCAACACCTCTCTTTTTTCCTTCCACCTTCATCTGTTTTTGCATGGACAGATTGTGTTTCCCATTTTTCTTCAACAATAAAAATTGACCTATGATTTTACTTAATAGTACTCCTTAAAGAAGTAGGATATGGAAACTCTTCCAAAGTCTTAATGTTTGTGCATGGTTTTTCTTCAGGGTAGGGAATGCTATAGTGAGCAGCATGGGACACCCTGCAAACCAGAACCCAGTGAGCCATCGTCTGGGGAACACAGAAGAAGCACACTGAGGCCTGTGGAAGCCCAAATGGGAAAACACTAGAACACATGGAAAAGCAGAGGAGCCCCGCCCACTCCCCTAAGAGAGAGGCACAACTAAAGATGATCACATACACTTTGCTAAAGTTTGTTATCCCCACACTCACCTCCATAATAACACTAATGCTCACCTAGGAGGGGCCTTTCTACACTGACATGCTCCTGGCCATGTGTAAAAGAACGCTCTGTGTGCCCCTGGGCCTGGGCCTGTGAGTATGTGTGTTTCGGTGTTTATGTATGCATATGCTTTTGTGTACATGTGTGTGAATGGCACAAGTGCCTATGTTTGCCTTCTCGTCAGGTAACTCTATTAGGAGGTTTGCCAGGTATAGGGCACGTGTGATCATATACAGAGGATGACTTACTAGGAAACCCATGCTGGAATGATCTGCTGGGAGCAGGTCAGGACAGTGAGAAGACCCTAAGGAAATCGCTTCTTCCTGGGATGCTTGTGGTACAGAGGGGATGGTGTGGAAACTTCTGCCTGCTTTCTTACAACTGAGGGTCTTCCTGAAGCCAGGCTTCCCAGGACAGTGTAGAGGTATGAGCTTATGGATGCCACTCTGTCCCATTGTACACATGGAAGACAGAAGGACAGCAATGGGCAGTACTGGTAAACCATTAGAGAGAGCATATGAGGAGGGTCTCCAGCTGGATGACCTCAGGAAGTGACCTTACTTAACAATCCAGATAGAACTCAGAATGCTGGTTACCAGGTAACCAGAGGCCAGCAGTAGCCTTACCTGACTTACTTGTCTGGAGGACCTAGAGGGAACAAGATGTTCTCCTGTTTCCAGGGTTCCAGAGGCTCCGGCCACAAAAAAGCCAAGAGCGGTTTCCTTGTTCGCTTTTGGAGACGTTTGATTCGCCCTCTGACACACTTCAGGCATGCTTCCCACAGTGAGCCCAAGGTAACACAGGCCATCCTTAGCAAGAAAGTTTTTGTTAGTCCCCGTGCTCCCCGAGGTCCCAGCCTGGGTGTGTGTTCCTGTGAGATGCTGAGGAACATCCTTGATGCTTACTGATCACTCTATGGTAATGTGTTGCTGATGTCTCTCAGAGTTTCCTAACTTAGACCCTCCTGCCTTCCTAGGTCTGTTCTCAAAATGAACAGGAGCCAGACTCTCTGCCCAAGCGCCCCCAGTTCAACTATCACAGCCGAGAATACATTCACCAAATGATCTACTACATTCCAGCTGCTATTCAGAAGCGTGATCACACCTGTATCAAGATTTTTCTCAGCCTGTACCGAATCTATGCTAGCCCTTGGGAGGTGCTGGACCTGCTGATGAGAACGTGAGTGGCTGCATCCAACATAGGAGTTAGGAGAGTTCTGCTCTTCTCCAGGACTCTGTGCTCCCATAGAACAAGGGCGATTGGACCCTGGCAGTGTTGGTCTTGGATCTCAACCTGCAAATTGACATGGCCTCATCCAGGTTTGGGAGACTCTAGTTTGTGCCTTTCACTGTCCCCAGGGAGCATCAAACACCACCCTTTCTTGTGCCTTGGAAAGAGCTCTTTACCCATTTGTATAAAAGGTTCTAGGCCCCATCTGACCTATATGGGATTAATAAAACTGGACAAGGGTGCTAGGTTGGGGGGCCCACAAAGCTGGGAACCAACCAAAAGCCCTGGCAGGGAACATCTAGCCTTCTATCCTTTGTGTAAATATCTTTGAAGACCCGTGACTTCAGCACGGAAGTCAGAACTGTGCAGAGAGACCACAGCATCTGTGTTTCCTCTCTGCAGTCATCAGACTCTAGTAGCTCATTGTAGCTCTATTATTAAGTTGGGGACACAAGTCTTTAGGGTGACACCCTCATGGAATACCACAGGTATGCATCCTTCCGGCCTGACTGTATAAAGGACCAGCAAACTAGGAGGTGAGTGGGCTTCAGGTGAAAGAGAGGTAAGAGCCCATGGGTGCAATGCTGTGGGTGGGGTCAGACGGAGGTAAGAACCCATCTGTAGAGTTGGAAGAAGATGGAGGTAAGGGTCAACTTGTGTGGTAAGATGAGGTAGGGGAAAGAGGGATGTAAGGGCCCATTTGTGGAGTCGGGCTGGGGGGAGGTAAAGACCTATCTTTACCGTGGTGTAGGGGGAAGTGAGAGGTAATGGCCTATCTGTACAGTGAGTGGGGTAGGGCGATTGCTGTGGACTAAGCACTTGTCAGGTGCCCTCCTTTGGGGATTCCCATTAGAGGAATGGTAGCTGAGATTTCACCTGTAGGTGGAGAAAATTGTAGGTCTCCAATGGGCTCCTTTGGTCTGAGGAGAAGAGGGAAGGATGGAAGCTGAAGGGCCCTGGGAGAATCTATCCCCACTACAGCCCAATTACCCCATCTGTCCTGCAAGGGACAGAAAGTGTCTGGAATCCTCTGCACACAGCCCCATAGTCCTGACCACTATGCTCATCGGCAGATTGGCTGGCAGGAATTACCTCGTCTGATGGTGCGCAAGGCTCCTCTTGAGAAGCAAGGCCAGTCTTCTGACTCAACTTCCCTCCAACCTTCTCTTCCCCCAGAGCCATATTCAGGTTTCTGTTCGGCTGGTTTAAGAAATACCCGCAGGATTTTTATGAGTCCCCAGACCTGGCTGTTGTGAGGCAGTTCATTGACTATGTGAAGCGCAATGTGCCTTCCGCAGATGCAGATACCCAAGCCAGGGAACTGCTCTCTGTGCTTGAGGATCAGGAGGCAATAGAGCTACAGATTGAGGAAGGTGAGGAGGTCTCGGGTGGGGTTCCTGGCAAGGTAGGAGGGGGTTTCTGTGATGGGTTCCAGCAGGGCATTCTCCAGAGCTTTGGCCTGAACCCAGGGCTGGACTGCAGTCAGGTAAGATGTCCCACGAGAGGAGAGAACTGGAGATCCTCTGGCATGAAAAGGCCTTGTGTGGCCATCAAGGGCATCTTGGGGAAGATCACCCAATCCTAGGCTGTCTCCACTAAAAGCATGTCTTCTTCTACTTTTAGATGTTGCCACAGCTCCAGAGCCCCCAGAGCAGGATGCCTCTGGGAGCCAGGAGACTCTGACTCAGAGGCCAGTTTCTGTGACAGAGCCACAGGGAGACAAGCAACCCCGAGAGGACACTGAGCTTGTGAAAAGAGCAGTTCTGGATCCCTTTGAACCAAAAGCCACAATAGAGCTGCATCCGACTTTAGATCAAGCTGTGCCCATATCAGATGGTACACTCTCAGCTGTAGATGTTACTGCCGATGAGGCAACAGGTGTGGCTGCAGATGAGGCTGCAGATGTTGCTGCAGATGTTTCACCTGCCAGGCAGTTATTTGTGTCTTACACTGTGCAGTTAGGGACACCAGATTTCGTTTTCCCTCTGCCTGAGGTTGACATATAGATAGGAGAATGGTCTGCAGAGTTCTACGCAGCTGAGGTTCCCCACCTAAGCTTATCTCATATTTTTAGAGAAAATATCTTATAGCTTTGTTGGATTCTTTTTTTTTATCATACTGTTATTTTCATTGTTGTGTTTTTATTTATGTTTGGATATTAATAAAAATAAATATTTGTTCCTCTTAAAAGATATCATTCTTTTCTCCAGTGGTTCAATCTACTTATGTTTTACTCGTGGACTGCATCAAAGATTTGAGTCAAACAGGTTGATCGCAGAAATGGGACCCTCACAGGAATCAGGGAAAGCAAGCAGCCGGTGTGACAGAAAGTGGGCAAATACCTGCAGTGGTGAACAATATAAACTATGTGACTAAACTGTGTGACGGTGGCGTGGCATTACTGGGCTCAGCAGTGCCCCTAACAATTAGGGACACAGAGCCCCATATCAGGGCTCCTGGACAGAGGTCTCTACTCTCTGGGCTTCTTTTCTGTCAAACTGACAGGGGAAGCATGCAGACAAGGATAAAGTGAGCCTAACTGTAATGGGGCACACCATTCTTGCCATCCCTGGGTCCAAAGCTGTGCGTACACACTGCACCTTGTTTAAATAGGTGGTTATCACAAAGAATTGCCAGGTTCCCCCCACAATTCTAGGGGTGATCTGTTGGGAGCCATTAAGACAACACAATTGTCCTGATCTCTGAATTGGGCCTCTCCCCTGGAGAAGAATAGGGGATCAAAAGCAGGCCACCAACACACTGATTCTGAGAACAACCACAGAATATTCCAGCCCTAAGTCATCGCTGATGTCCTGACCACACCCTGATACCACCAAGTTCCTGCTTCCCCGTGTAACTGCCTAAAGAATGTGCAATTCTATTGTCCCACTCCTCCCGCTGATAAGTATCTGTACTGCCCCTTGTGCTTGTGCATTTAAACCTTGGGCCTGGCTAATATATTGGGGCCTTGATGCAACTCAGAATGCTTCTGTGTCGTTTTTCGTGCAAGGCCCTCGTCTCTCTATACCCCCCAGTTTGGTTCTTAGGAGAAGGTCCCCTCGAGACCCTCGAATAACTGGACCTGCTGGACGGGTCAAGTGGCGCCAGACGTGGGGCACGAGGTACGACTACCCTCCCGACAATGTATAAAGAGGTACTGCGCAGACAGTAAGACATTGAGACAGTTCTGGGCCACTTCTCTTGAGTGTTCCGGACAGACGTTGAGAGGTAAGCCTAGGCATTCAGTTGTTGTCCCATTAACCATGGGGAAGGCTCTGTCCAAAGAGGCAGTTTTTAGTCAAGAGATAAAGGGGTCTCTTTAGGAGAGAGCGTCAAAAAAAAAAAAAAAGAAAAAAAAAAGGATTTAATAAAATATTTATGTATTGTGGACGAGAGATGTCCTTGGCTGGTATTGAATGGTTCTGAAATACACCCTTTAACTTAGAATAAAGTAGGCCAAGATATTAACGCTTTGATAAAACAAGAAGATGTCCGTGAGTCCTTTTTTAGCAATTGGGGAATCATCAGAGATCTCCTTAAACAGGCAGAAGAGGGCAGAGAAGGTGCTTGCCTCCTAGACCTTACTGAAGATTTTTTAGAAAACGCCCAATCACCATCTCACAAAAGTGAACTCCTAGCCGCCAAGGCAGATTGTGCAGGGTTCCAGCAGAGAGTTCAGTGAGCTCCGAAGTGTGGCCTTCTTTGTCCTGGGCCCCTCACAGCCTTGGCCAGCTCAGGGTGAGCCCGAGGGGCCCGGGAGCAGCCTCAGTCCCTACCCTTAGGACGCCAGGAGCCCTCACCCTCAAGGCAGTCACCAGCTAGTCCTGAAGGCCAAGGCTGGCCCTTCAGGGCTTCTGCGGCCTGAGGTGGCAGGTCTGAGCAAGAACACTCTGCCATCAATGGCATGGGATGGGAGGCCCGCCCGTGGCCGAGCAAGCAGACCTGGATGAACTGAGGCCTCAATGGGCCTGGATGAAGGTGAGCGGCCCCCCTCTTCCACTAATTTACTGTGGTCTATACCCCTGCTTTCAGATGCTAGGCCGCTTCCCTTCGAGTCAGTTCAGCCTACCTTGACAGAACTCTCTGGGATAGGAAGTTGTGTGTTGGGTCCAGGCATGCTTCTGCTGAGGCCCTTGCTAGAGATTTGCAATAACACGTTTAGAGTAAATAAAACTGGGTTTTAAAGAGACTTCATAAAGGTCAAAATAAAGCTCAATTTTTACTGTTACCTTTTTTACAACTCCCCAATCCTACATTGTGTCAAAAAATTCATAGATTAGGTTTTATTAGAAGTTAAGAAATCATTTCCTAAAACATATATAATTCATTTTGTCGATGGTGTTTTTGTTGGTTGCAGAAAATAGCGTTTTTGCAGATGGCTATAAAATATTTGACTAAGTGTGGACTGATGATGGCTTCGAAGAAGATTCAGCATGGTAAACTTTTAGGCTATTTGAGACATTTAGTGTATAGAGATTGTGTGTTTTCTCAAAAATTTGCCCTCAGATTAAATAAATTAAAAGTTTTGGATGCTTGCCAGAAGCTGTTAGAAAATTTTGGATTTTAATCTTTGTTTGACAAGCTGCCTCGTACAAGCAGGAAAGGAAAGGAAGGGATAGAGGAAAATGGATTTTAGAACTCTCCCAGGGACAGAGAGAAATCGGGGGACGCCCTGTTTTATTCTCTCTGGCCCCTACAGGAGAAATTCTCTACCCTCTTTATATTGTCTATGTTTGGTGCACCAATCCCGTGTCAATTCATGCATGTCTTCTGTTTCGTTGTCTGAATGACTGACTGTTTTATGTTTCATGTTGAAAAGAAAAAGAAAAAAAAATGGTTAAAACTTTACCTGCTGAATCACTCTCAGTTTGCACAACTGAGGCTGAGAGGCCCCTCCCTTTAGCCAAAAATCAAGCACAGCAGGAGAGGTCCTGCTGAAAAACTTGTTTTTAAAGAAAAGGCATCTGCAACCTCTTAGTTCTAAGGCAAATAAGCTGATAGTTGTTTTTTTTCCTAAAAAATTCTCTGCAATTTTGTGATTATTGTGTTTAGCAAATGACAAAGTGTGTTTTTATCTTATAAGTATAGCTATGAAAAGAAAATACTTTGACTGATCTAAATTTATAAGATTGGTGTAGCCACTTCATTTGGTTTTTGATTGGTCTTAAAGGTAAAAATATGATCTGCATATCTTGGTCCTAGAGAATTGGCTTACAAGTTATTTGGGTATGATTAAAAAGGTGTAACACTGGTTACAAAGTTAGCTTAAAAGTAGTAACTCAGGGCTAGAGTCATTTTCCAACAAAAGCACCTGGCATAAACCAGCCCAGAAAACTAGTCCTCTAAAGATACTTCAGGTCCCCCTCGCTCAGTGCTCAGCCAGTTTTATACTTTGGTAAGCAGAGGACTCCGAGAGAGAGCATAGCTCAGAGTAAACTAAGAGTAGAGTGCCTGAGGAAGAATCCTAATGTCAAATTCCTGCTTCAACCCAAGTGGATATGGGCATGAACACAAATGCACATGCATAACCATGAATAGACATAAACCAATGTACACACAAACACATACATAAATCACATGTACACACAAACACACACACACACATAAACACAAACACAAACACACAAACTGTTTTAGTGGTTTACTGCTGAAAACAGATACAATGACCAAGGCAACATTTATCTGGAGCATGCCCAAAATTTCAGAGATACCTCCATGATAATCAGGGTAGGAGCAGGACAGCATCCAGGCAGGGATGGTGCAGGAGGAGCTAAAAATTTTACGTCTTCATCTGAAGGTTCCTAGCAGAATACTCACTTCCAGGGAGCTAGGATGAGGGTCTTAAAACCCACATGCACAGAAGCACACCTACTCCAAAAAGGCCACACCTTCTAATAGTGCCACTCCCTGGGACAAGCATATGTAAGCCATCACACACACACACACACACACACACACACACACACACACACACAACTTGATCATGGCAATTCTAAGTGACAGCTCGAACACCTCTTACCAGCTGCGGTCAACTGTCAGGAAGGAAGAAGTGTTGATGGATGTGAAAGCAGAGCACAGAAGTGTACAGAGAAAATAATTGTGGAATGCAGTGTTCACAGAGTCTCACTATGGAGTTCTGGCTGGCTTGGAGCTCACCCTGCAGGTTGTCAGCTTGTGCTGCTCTTGATCTTCAGATTCTTCCATTTAAATCCCTTAAATCAGTGGAGTTCAACCTGTGGCTCAAATGTGGTTTTGTATAGATACACATTATGATTAATAAGAATAGCAATATTAGATTTATAAGATGTCAATGAAAACAATATATGGCTAGAGTCACCACAGCAGCCTGAACCTTATTGAAGAGTCACAACACCAGTAAGTTCTAGGACCAAGGCCTTCAATGGTGGGGTTACAGGTGTGTACCTTGATACTGAGAACAACAAACTTGTTTCTCCTTCTGGCAGGGTGCTCTCCAGTACAGGAGCTGCTTGGATCATTGGATGACTTGCCCCTGCAGATATATTTGTGGACACCTGGGTTAAAAGACTAGACAGAGAACATGGGCCCTACACAGAAAGGGAGATCATAAGGAAGGGGTTAATGAGAGAGTTGGGCCCAGCATCAGGCTCTGGGAAGACTTTGAAGTGAAGATGGCGACATTAAGTGGGTTGCTGACACATGTACCATGTCTTTCTCATCTGCCCCCTGAGATCTCTTATTAATACAGATACTGCTCAACTCAGAACTGGAACAAGATTCATTCTGCCCACTGTGCCCAATGTTATGAAAATAGTTCAACCACTGGTGGGAAGGTGACCCTGACCTGGCTAGCTGCCTTCCAGGTAAAGGACACCGTGATTGCTATTCTTGTGAGTCTGTATCTAGGCTGTGATGGGCTGTTTAGTGACATGTCTGCCCTCAAGGTCTCCCTGCCCCCTGACTCTTCTCCTATACTCCTATAACTAATGAACACAAACTCGTTGGTTCATCCCATAGGGCTATGCTGTGTGTATGATGGTTTGCATGGGAAATGTTGCCCTTTGAGCTCTAGTGTTTGAACACCAGGTCCTGAGTCTGTAAGATGGATAGCACAGAGGAGCTCATTGGAATGGTAGAATTTGTTTACAGGATACTTTTTTACAAGGAGAGAGAGAGAGAGAGAGAGAGAGAGAGAGAGAGAGAGAGAGAGAGAGAGAGAGAGAGAGAGAGAGAGAGAGAGAACTGTGTTGTGTTAGGGATATCTGTTGAGGAGCACAGATGCACAGCAGCAAGAGTGGAACCCAATCTCACAGATGTCTTTGGGTAATAACATCCCATCTGTGTCAGTCCATGGCTTTGTTAACTAGGAAGGCCTTCTCAAGATCGCTGGAAAGTGCAATGTGCAGGGTGGAGTCAGTGTACAGTGGAATTCTGTTCTTTCCTTGCAAGGTTTTAGTAAGTCGGTCCTAGGTAATCTTTTTTTTTTTTTTTTTTTTGCTGTGAAGAAACACCATGATCAGGGCAACTTATAAAAGAAAGCGTTTACATGGTTGCATGTTTACAGTTTAATGGGGTGAATCCTCGACCACAATGTTGGGCAGCATGTAGGCAGGCAAGTTGCAGGATCAGGGGCTGAAAGCTAACATCTGATCCATAAGGAGATGTCAGGGAGGGAGAGAGTTTGATGTGCCTAGCATGGGCCTCTGACACCTCAAAGTTTACTCCAATTGACACCCTTGCTCCAACAAGGACACACCTCTTAATCCTTCCCAAAACCATTTCATCAACTAGGGACCAAGTCATTCAAGTATAGGAGCCTATGGGGGCCATCATTACTCAAACCACCACACTCACTGAACTCTAAAACAATATTGTGAAACATGAAGATGGGCTGGAGAGATGGCTTAATGGTTAGAAACCCTGGTAGGTCTTGTGGAGGACCTTGCTTACATAACTAGCATCCACACTATGGCTCATAACCACCTGTTAACTCTAATTGCACAGGGGATCTGATGCCCTCTTCTGGCCCCTTTGGACACTGCCTGCACTTACTGCACTGACATATATGTAGACAAAGACCCCTGTCTTCCTCAGGCCTCTCTAAGGAATAGAACTACTAGAGTGGAAAACACACACACACACACACACATACACACACACACACACACACACACATACACACACACACACACACACATACACACACACACACACACATACACACACACACACATACACACACACACACACACACACATACACACACACACACACACACACACACATACACACACACATGCCTACACGAACGTGCACCCATACATGCACGTGCCCGTGCACACACAGACACACACACTGTCAAAAGCTTAAACATTTATTAAAGAGCTCTATTATGGTGTTCACAGGCCGTGGTCTAGCTAGCCCAACAGTGGCTGTCTTTTTATGGAAAGACCAAGGATTTGGTGGCTTCATAGTCCACAAGACTGTTTGTTTCAGTCATTCCTATCTAGTGCTGAAGTCTGAGGCAATTCCTAGAGAGTTGCTGGTCCTCAGTCTCCACTGGAATCCCAAAGCAGCGGCTAAGACCAGAGAGAGCAAGGGCAAGCAGGCAAAACCCAAAAGCTTCCTTCTTCCATGTCCTTTAGTGTGGGCTGCCACCAGAACAGGTGTGTTGGAGTTGTAAGGTGAGTCTCCCACCCCAAATGATCCAATCAATAATATCCCTCACCAGTGAATAACTTCATTGGTGTTAATTGATTAGAGATACAGTCAAACTGACAACCCAGATTAGCCACCACATACATACAAAAATATGAAATAATTATAAAAATAAAAAACCAAAACAGTTTATATGTTAAAAATGGAATCTCCATCTATGTGGAGACAAGCCTGGCTTCTTCTCTTAAATGGTTTAGCCAGTTTGGTAGGTTAGGGATCTAGCTAGCACCTATAGGATCCCGGTTCACCCAAAGATAATGTACTTTTTTTGGTTGGTTGGTTTTGGTTTTTTAGACAGGGTTTCTCTGTATAGTCCTGGCTGTCCTGGACTTTACTCTGTAGACCAGGCTGGACTGGAACTCAGAAACCTAGCTCCCTCTCTCTCCCACATGCTGGGATTAAAGGCTTGAGCCAGCAATTGCTGGCTGTAATGTACTTTAAAGGATCTCCTACCTCCTCTTCAGCACAGTCCCCACAAGTCAAGCCACCGTGAGGTTCTGCAGTGTCTGCCTGCCTTTTGAATGCTGATTTTGAAAGGAAGAGTTTTGTATTTTCCCTCATCATTTTCATTTTGATGTGGCCAGGTCCTCTTTTTCTGAAGTTTCCTCTGCGCCAAAACAAACCCCTCCCTGCATCCCTAGTCAGCTTGACGAGGACGGGGCATCTTGCAAAGTTGTCCTTTTCCTGTTCCCCACAGGGCATTTGGAGGGTCCCTGAATGAACACAGAATTCTCTGATTTAGGATAATCCCTCATTAACTTAGCTGCAATCGCCCCCCCCCCTCCCACAGGGATGGCAACACAGGCAGGATTTGGGAGGATTTTCATTTTGTGCCTCTTGGAATCCACCAGCTGTTATTGATGGAGTAGGTATTATCCAACCTAGAGACATAGGAGTTAGATGCTCCAATAGGACTCGTTCACATTTGTCCACATTATAGTTTTACATGAATTCAGGGAAATTAAGTTTCATTGTTTACCGTAGTATTAACATGAGCTCCTATTCCTGATCCACTCTTGAGAGTTGCTGTGAGTTTTTGGCTGCACTGCTTTGTGCTCCCAGTGGATCTCAAGCATGCACCCAGGAGCTATCCCAGATCCTCAAATGGTTAATATTAAAATGCCTTGACTAGTTCAAAGGTTGGGCACTCCCCTGGTCTATTGGGAAAATGGCAAGGGGCCCCTGACCCAAAAACTCACATGGCTGGTTGGCTTTATCTCCTGTTGCTCCTGCATTCCCTTCTTCTTTTCCCATCCTGGTGATTCTCTCTCCATCATACCCTGACAACTCTAAGTGTCCCACCCCCTGCCCAGTCATTGGCCACTGGCATCTTTATTGATAGATCAAAAACTAATTGGAGACAAGAACCTTCATTATCTGGATTAGCAGATTGAAAACCATTAGGACCAACCCCCAACACAGAACTGAAGGCTACCAAGGCAGCCCAACTACATCCTAGTGTAGCTGAGCCCCAGACCTTAGCACAACTGATTCCAAGATGGCAGTACCATCCAGGCCATAAAGCTCAGCATATACACAGAGCCGCCACCAACCTAAAACACAGGTCTAATCCATCAAAGTCCAAAGTTCTAAGAAAGTCTCTGTACCAACCTTGCTTTTTTGACCTCTGTAATTCTACTTCTGGCTAACTGTTCTTGCGAACTGAAGTATGTCAAACCAAGATGTAGTTTTTGTCCTTTAAAGCTCAACCTGAGAAAGGCTTGGGGCTATACTGGGATACCAATTACCCAGTGTGGTCAACAGCCAGACAATAGAGACTAAAATTCATTGGCTAAAATCCATATCTGAGCAGTCTTCTCTGGTGAATACTGAGGTGCCTAAATAATGCAATGGAACATTAAAATAGTCACTTCATCAGCTCTGGCTGTCCAGGGCAGGCCACCAACTCACTCTTCTCAGATTGCCAATGGCACCACTAAGATCTCACTGTTCCATTTAGAGCAGACATGGTTAAACTTCTCCATGACAGTGAGAAGACAGCATGTTGCATTTGTAAGCATGCAGAAGTGAGAGAGATCTGTGGAGCCGGCTTGAGTCTTCCACCCACCAATGGTAGAGCCTGGTGAGAGCCTCTGCCCATCCTCCATCACTGTGGTAGGGTGGAGTTGCCCAGCCACACACCAAGCACCTTGAGTGACTTGGTGAGCTTCAAGGCTGCTTTGAAATTTATATTTCTGCAGCTCCTCCCAGGGTCTGAGACACCTGTCTGAGACACCCTTGAGACAAGCACTCTGCTCTTCACTTCTGCCTCAGGATCTTCCCTCTCTGAGCCTGGAGGGTGAGTCTGGCATTGTTCAAAGCAAGTTCCACAGTCAAGGTGACCAATGCAGTTCATGATGGTCTCAGTATTAATGGAGTGTGTTCTACTCTGAGACTCCATCCTTTTTGTGAGAATTTGCAAGCTTTGTCATAAGTTTTTTTTTTTTTTTTTTTTTTTGCTCTTGAGACCTGATTGGCCTGGGACTCTCTATGTATATCTAGCTGGCCTCAAACTCAGCAACCCCCCTGCCTATGCCTCCTGAGTGCTGGAATTAAAGGCATTCACCACCATGCCCAGACATTTGTTTGCTTGTTTTTTAATGTCTAGGAGCTATTAAATAAAATTCTCCATTTAATTTCTAATTTTACTTTCTTGCTGGTATTGTCAGAGTTCTGAATTCTACTCATTTCCTTAAAAATATTAGTGTTTGGCTTTCATGACTTCTTTTGTATTTTTTCTTCATGTCCCTTATGTATTTTTTTGTTGTTCTTTGTCTTCATTTTCTGTTCTTCTAAATGTTCCTCAGAGAGACTCCTACCTATCTCCTCAGTTTTTAGTCTTCTTCTCTCCTGACACAAGCCTTTAATATTTCCTACCAGCATGACGTTCTCTTGACCCCAATTGAATGCATCACAGTTTTAATGTGCCCTACCATGAGGTTTTGCCTTTGTGTTTGTATAAGCACAACATTCATGCAGTTCCCATAGAGGCCAGAAGAGGGCAACTGATCCTATGGAACCAGAGTTACAGCTGGGTGTGAGCTGCTGTGTGTGTGCTGGGAACGGAACCTGGGTCCTCTGCAAGAGCAGCAGTTCTTTTGAATCATCTCTTCACATGAAATAAAAAAAAAAATAACAACAACAATAATAACAATCCACTAATAAATAACCAACAAACAATTATTAATTGACAATAATCAATCAATATTTAACAACAATTAATAATTAACTATTGGCTAACAATTACATATTAGCTAATATTAATAACTGTTGGTTAACAATCATCTACTGTTAATTAACAATTAATTATTAATTTACAGCTATTAATTTAATTTTTAACAGCCACAATAATAGGTCATTGTTAATTAAAATTGTTAATCAAAATTATTAATGTATTTATTAATCAATTAATAATTATACTTGATCATTAATCAATCAATATTATTAGTGTTGATTGATATTAACAATTAATCAACTATTGGCTAACAATTAAGTATTAATTAACCCTAAGTGTTAAGTAATAGTTCAGATTAATAAATAATTTCAATTGGCTAATATTAATTTAGATTAATTGGCTAACACTCAATTAGTTAACATTAATATATAAGTTTAATTGGTTAACAATTAAGTATTAATTAACATTAAGGTTTGTAGTAATAATTATTAGTTAACATTACTAGATAATTGTGGGTTAACAATTAATCATATGCTGTTAATTAAAATCAGTTATTAATTTACAGCTGATAATTTATTAATATCAATTATTTTAGATGCTTGTTAAGCAACATCAATTAATAGCAGTTAGTTATTAATTATTGTTTGATTTAATTGGTCATTCTTAATTAATGTTCAATAATTGTTTACTTTGTGACTTCTATGAGGGTTATTTTATTTTCTAAGACTCTCTTTGGGGAACTAATGCTTCACTTCCAAGCAGGTGAGAAGGTTCTGGGTTTTGTCACTGATTACCCTTTAGTAAGAAAATCCATCTATCTGTGTGGCTTTCATCCTTGGAAACTTGAGATTTCAGTGTATGATGAAATGCATCAGCAGGCCTCAGAGTGATCTGTTACTGCTATGTCCATTAGGAACCATGTGCCGATGACTTAGAATAATTTCTATGTATCAAGTAATTTGACGTATCTCTGTCTCGCTAAGGTCTCAGAAAAAAAGGAGACAAAAGAGTCCCACGGTGATGCTAATTTGTCTTTCCCCCCTTTTTATTCCACAAATATTTTCCTTTTCTACTTTGACGCTATATTCCATTGTGAATATAATGAAATCATTTTAGGACAAGCATGAGGAGGCTCTGATGGGTTTTGTGGGAGGCGAGCATGCTGTCTCTTTCTCGCCGCCTGCTGACTCGGCGGGGAGATGCTTCTGCATATTCTGGTAACTGCTGCTGGGGCAAAGGGCTCCTCCCTGTCAACAAGCTGTACAGACAACCACAAAGATCATTTGTTTTAGAGCCAAATATGAGTGACCAGGGCCTAGGCACATTAGGTTACAAAAAACACCACGTTACAATATTGAAACAGTTTGGTGACAGTTGTATAGTAACAAGACAAAGAAAGTAATACATGAAGGACATGTTGGTAACACATTGGTGGGAACATCTGATAGCTGGGCAGCAGCAAGAGTAGGGACACTTTGCTATAGGCCTCATAGGTTATTTGATGCCACCCTCAGCCTTTGGGTTGGTAGATTTCATAACCTGCAGATCCCTTGAGAATTGAAGGTTCTAGTGTCCCTGTCCTCAAGGTAGAAGAGCAGGTCATGGCAGCAGAAGTTCCTGGAAAGAGTCTCAGAAGACACAGATTTGCCGGACATCAAACCCCTATGCACAGAGAAGTGTGACTTGAGTTGAGGTTTGATCTTTTGATAAGCCCTCCTGCAACACCTCTAAGCCCTGCTTCTACCGAAATCAAATGATGCCCACATGAACTGTGGGGATGGTGGCCTCACTCCCAGAAGCACGGGTAGGCACCTGCTTCTGCTTGTCGGGGGGCATTAAACCTCATGGACTTACCCCAGTTCTGAATAAAAGAGAGACACAGTTAACTCCAGAAATACCTATGTATTTCTGCCACATGTGTCCAGGTGCCGAAGGAGTCCAGGAGAATGTTACAGACAGTTTTGAGCTGTCCAACTCGGATGCTGGAAACCAAACTCAGACTCTCAGGAAGAGCAGCAAATGTTCTAAACAGCTGAGCCCTTTCTCTCCAGCCCCTCAAAAAATTTATTACAAATTAAAACAGAGAATTTTGCTTAACAGCTCCTGGACATTAAAAAACAAAAACAGTCTGGGCGAGCATGGTGGCACATGCCTTTAATCCCAGCACTCAGGAAGCAGAGACAGGGATCCAGAGTGGGCAGACACCCATGCTATAGGGCACGTGTGGAAATCAGAGAAGAACTTGCAGGACTCAGCTCTCTTCTTCCATCATGAGGGTTGCAGGGATCAAACTCAGACTGCCTGTCAGGTTTAGCAACAAGTATCCTTACTAGCTGAGAAATCTCATTGGCTGCAGGATTTTTTTTTAATTATTCACTTTACATCCTGCTCACTGCTGCCCTCCTGGTCACCCCCTCCCACAATCCTTTCCCCTTCCCTTCTCCTCTGAGATGGTGGGGGCCCTCTGGGTATCCCCAGAGAGGCTAGGCACTTCCTCTCCCACTGAGGCCAGACAGGGCAGCCCAGATAGAAGACCATATCCCATGTACAGGCACCAGCCTTTCAGATAGCTCCCTTTCCATTTGTTTGGGACCCACATGAAGACCAAGCTGCACATCAGCTACATATGAGCAGGGTCGGCTATGTCCGGCCTGTGTATGTTCTTCAGTTTGTGGTTCAGACTCTGAGAGCCACAAGGGTCCAGGTTAGTTGGTTCTGTTGGTCTTCCTGTGAATTTTCTATCTGCTTAGGGGCTGCCTTCCTTCCTCTTATTCTTCCATTAGAGTTTCCAAACTCCATCCACTGTTTGGCTGTGGGTGTCTACATCTGTGTGACTCGGTTGGTGGCTGGAGCCTCTCAGAGGATAGCCATGCTAGATTCTTGCCCGCAAGCATAACAAAGTATCAGTAAGTGTCAGGGATTAGGTCTTGTCCATGGGATGGGTCTCAAGTTGGGTCGGTTATTGATTGGCCATTCCCTCCATCCCCCAATCCCTGCATTTCTTGTAGAAAGAATAAGTTTTGGGTGGAAAGTGGAAATATTCTTAAACCGAGATCAATTCTCAGAGGGGAAAATCAGAATTTATTTTCTGGAGTACAAGAAAATATTATTCATTTGCTGCTTCACCTGTGGAATGGGTCACATAAATCTTTGCACAGATTTCCATTCATTTAAATTGATTTCTGGAGCTGGGGTTGCTGCTTGGAGGTAGAGGGCCTATCTAGCTTGGCTCAAAATCCTCCTGATTTAGGTACCCAGAAAAGGAAAGAAAAAAAGGCAACTAAATCAACTAAAAAGGAACCTATAAAATGCAAGTGCTTGAGCTGGTGAGTGGGGAAAGGAACTTTCTGGAAACATGACAACCTGTTATCTGAAGAGCTCAGGGGATGAAAGGAGACAGCCAGTTCCTGACCTTAACCAGTGTGCTGTGATGGGTGTGCATGTACACACACAAACACACACACACACAGACACACACACACAGACTCACACACACAGACACACACACACAGACACACACACACACAAACACACAGAGAAACACACACAGAGAGACAGACACACACACACACAGACACACAGAGAAACACACACACAGACACGCAGACACACACACACAGACACACACACACAGACACACAGAGAAACACACACAGACACACACAGAGACACACACACACAGACACACACACACAGAAACATACACACACAGACACACAGAGAAACACACACAGACACACACTCAGACACACACACACAGACACACACACAGAAACATACACACAGACACACACACAGACACACAGAGAAACACACACACACAGACAGACAGACAGAGAAACACCCACACAGACACACACACACACAGACACCCACACAGACACACAGAGAAACACACACACAGAGACAGACAGACACACACACAGACACACAGAGAAACACACACACAGACACACAGACACAGACACAGACACAGACACAGAAACACATAGACACACACAGACACAGACACAGAGAAACACACACACAGACACACAGACACACACACAGAAACACACACACAGATACACACACAGACACACACACACAGACACACAGAGAGAGAGAGAGAGAGAGAGAGAGAGAGAGAGAGAGAGAGAGAGAGAGAGAGAGAAAGAGAAAGAGGGAGAGAAACACACAAATGTAATAATACATAATACAAATCAAATAATAAATTAAAATATTTACAATTGCTTATACAAAACAATTCTAATCAAGTTCTTGTAACAATGTAACAAAAATGTACACTGCCTTCTTAAGGCTTCTTCTTTTTTTTTTTTTTCTGCCAAAGGGTTTCTCTTTGTGGCCTGAGCTGTCCTGGAACTCACTCTGTAGACCAGCTTGGCTTAAACTCACAAAGATCCGCCTATCTCTGCTTCTCAAATGCTGCAGTTAAAGGTGTGTGCCACCACCTCCTGTCAGTGTTCCCAGTTTTAATGATGCTTTCTTTCTGCTGTTAAACAAAAGGTCTGGCTTTTTGCTTTTTCCTTGTTTTGAGAGACTGAACCCAGCGTCTTGCACATAATAGGAGAGCCCTTGCCCCAAGCTCTGCCCACTTTTTCTTAGGCCCTCCTGGTCTGGGGCCACCTTAGCCACCAATCCCAGGATACAAATGGTTCTGGGCTAACAGCACTGCTTCCAATTCTAGCCTCCCACACATCCCTCCCTCCCTGTTCTACAGACTCCCTGTCATGTGACCCTCCCGGGTCCTTGCCCACTGCTCTTTCCTGGAATCGGATACTAAATGAAAAGCTGCCTCTGACACCTGGCACAGGTGGTGAGGGGTTGAATCCACTTAGGGTCTCCATCAACGGGCGTGTTTGCAGTCAGCATTGCCAGAAGCCTGCTTGGATTTAAAGAGCCACAAGATCTTAAATTCGGGAATAAAGTTGTCTCAGAGGTTGATTGACAGGGCATAAGGGACCCTGGAGTCTCCCCGGGGAGCCAGCTTGAGCCCAGTCCAATTCTGCATCCCACATATCGGAATAAGCAGCTCTGGGCACAGCTTATGAGCACAAAGACGGATGCCTACCCTGAAGCAGGAACAAGTGGCCCTGGCCCTCAGCCCAGAATGATCACCAGGAATGGCTCCAGGAATGGTTGTGGCTCATTTTACTTTCTACAAATTAATTCGATTTAAAGGAAGAATGGAAGGCAAAAGCTATTATTTTTAAAGGGCCACAGTGAAACTTCCAGAGTTACAGTTATCCTCCAAAGTGACAATTGCTCCAGATTTGTCTATTGCATAGATTTGACATCTCTGTTAAATTTCTCTTAAAACAGACGGAGTATCTAACTTCAAATTGGTAGAGTGATAAGGGAGACTCAGAGGCAGAAACCAGGCTTCCAAAAAATAATATTGCTGGGTTTACTGTAAAAAACAGTCTCTTGGGGCTTAGAGAGATGGTTCAGATAACAACAACACTGCCTGCTCTTCTCAAGGAAGAGACTGTCCCCAGTACCCACATGGTGGCTCATATCATCTGAAATTCCAGTTCCAGAAGATATGATGCCTCCTTCTGGCCTTTGTGGGCACTGCTTGCACATGGTACACAGATATACATTACAGATAAACCATTCATATCCATAAAACCATTTTAGAGATGTCTCCATGAAATATTTCGTTTATACCTAAATTGAGATCAATTCTCAGAGGGAAAAATCAGAATTCATGTGCCTGCCTCTATCTCCCACATGCTGGGATTAAGGGCTTGAGCCACCACTGACTGGCAGTAATGTACTTTAAAGGAGCTCCCACCTCAGTATATGTCATTCTCTCTGTTCTGAAGAAATGTGAACATTTGGAGACATGAAGTGCAGAGTCTTCATACACGAGTATGCCTTCTCAATAATAGCATATACATGAAAAAGTACCTGTTGTTGGATCTGGCCATTGTTTCCTCAGTGTCTTGAATCTGCAGAGGGGTATCAAGGGGCACTTAGATTAGAGGTTACTTGGTATATGGAATCCCTCAACTATGTTTGGATTTTCAGCTATATTGCTGAATGAGGACAGTTTCATCATTTTTATGGTGTGTGAAGTTGGACAAACTAAGAGAGTTTGAAGTATTTGCTACATAGCAATAGGACTGTTCTTAAATACAAACTGTCAGATGTTCAGTTGAAGTGGGGGTGGTCTTAGTGTGCTAACATGAGAAATTCCATTTGGAATAATAGTTTTCTATTTCAGTTATCTCTGGAAAAAAAAAGAACTCAGATCAGAGCTTTGCATTCTGTCTTATAATTTTCTATTCCTAGGATAAAATATCATGGCTGAAAGCTACTGTGAAAGGGAGTTTTTATTTCTCTTACTTTTACATCACTGTTCAACAACAAAGGAAGTCAGAGCAAGAACTAGGCCAGGAGCTAGGAGGCAGAGACTAGAGCAGAAGCCAAGGAGAAGGAAGTGCTGATTGTTAGTTTACCCTCCCACTGATTGGTTAGCCAGCTTTCTTTTAGAACCCAGGACTACTGGTCTAGCCACAGAGAGCTAGGATATCCTTCTCAGTCAAGAAAATGCAGCACAAGCTTGTCCACGGGATCATCTGGTAGGAGGATATTCTCAATTGATTTAGGCTCTCTTCCAAAATGATGGGCCTGTACCAAGTTGACACAAAGCTACCCATCACACATAGCAAGGACCACTTCATCCTGAGCTATCTTGCTGGCTCAATCATTTTCAAAACATGTTTCTATTGGAAAGACCAGAACAAAGGATTTGATGTTTTTGGAAATGCTTAGTTTTGGGGTAAATGTACTGATTTAAACAAGCAATGCTTATAATGAGATACTGTAAATTATAATAACAGGTGTCACAAGATTTCTTATAATTCGGCCTGGAAAAATAGAATGAGAAAGTTGGATGGAGGCATTGTAGGGCTTGTCTGACTCTGAGATTTATGGGTAGAGGATACAAAAAAACCCCCCAACAACAGAAAAACAAAAAACCAAGTTAATGAAAACACAATTCATCATGCTTATAAAGATGTAGGTGGAATCTTGAGAGCAGATGTAAATCATTACTATTTCCATGACTGGGGGTAAGGGGTTTAATGATGTCTTAGACATTGTTCTTTTGATATGAAGAGACACTATGACCAAGAAAACTCTTATAGAAGAAGGCATTTAGTTGGGGGCTTGCTTACTGTTTCAAAGGTTAGTCTATTGTCGTCATGGCAACATGTAGGCACACATGGAGCTGGAGAAGTAGTTCAGGGTTCTACATCCTGACGTATGGGCAGCAGCAGCAGCAAGAGTGGGGGGCATGGACTTCTGAAACCTCAAAGTTCACTCCTAGTGACACATACACTTTAACAAGGCCACACAACTTAATCCTTTCAAATAGTTATACTCCATAGTGACACAGTATTCAAATACATGAGCATATGGTGGCCATTCTTATCTAAAACACCACACTGAGGAAATGGATGGGAAAGCAGAGCAGAGGATGTAGGGGGAGAGATAGCACTAAAGATGTTTGGAAACAGCTTATAAAACCTTAGTATTTACAAGCTTTGTATATAATAATTAAAATGTTTTTCTATGAGTTAATTGTCATTACTGTACATAAAACATAATACTCCTCTCAGAACCCATAGGTTCCAGATAAAAAGTCTCATGTTAGTTTGAGATACCATCCCTTGAGCTGTTGGTCAAGACATCATGGAGATTCCACAAAAATACAACCATTTTTATAATAAAGGTCATTGCCATTGCTCTTGGTTTCTGAAAATTCATTGATGCTAAAACCCTAATGCTTGTGTTGAGGAATTAGCTCATCAATTTATGATCACTGGATATTTTCTCAGAGTACCCAGGCTTGATACTAGCACCCATTTGTAAATCCAGTTCCAGAGGATTGATTGATTTATTCTGGCCTCTGAGATTACCAGACATGCAATGGTACACTGACAAACATGTAGGAAAACACCATTGTACACAAAACAAGCAAGCAAGCAAACAAATAAACAATTCGTCAAAGAAATGACATACTTTTGTCACAGGATAGGGAGAAATCAAATGAGCATTGCTCAGGAAACTAGATTCCCTGGTGGTTAGCTTTCATAGAACGGGAATTTGCAGTCTGATGAAGTAGAAAAATCATTAACAATCTTATCCATCTATGAGCCATGAAAGCCACAATTATGATTAGCTAAGAAAGATATGCCTAGATACAACAAGAATGTTATGGTGGTAGCCACTTGATTTCTAATTGGATAAAAAAACCCTCTTCAAGGTTATACTGTATCAGTCAGGGGTCTCTTTAGTTGCAGAACTTATGAAATTCTCTACTAAGGGAACAGACTTCTCTATATATTTGTGGGGGTCTAGGAGTCACCACACAAGCCATGAGTTCACAGATCTCAGTTAAACAAGAATAGTTTATTGAATGCAAACAATAATAATGGATATCTAGGTCCATAAGAAGGAAAACCCCAATTGTGGCACCAGTCTGTCCTCAGGGGAAGCTTTTTAAATACTAGGTTTAAAAGTTCAAAGACAAGCAGTGAAGTGGTACATTTTTGTCTAACTAGACAAAGTATTATCACCTAAAGTTTAAGTTGATTACTACTGAGTGAGGTAAGAAGGGTGGTGGATAGGTGGTGAACAGGGAAATTTCAGAACATGGATATAACAGGATACAAGTGATTCAACCATAACTTTTTTGGCTTATTAGTAATTTTTTTGTGTGTGTCAGCTTTTGGATAGTTAAATCTGGGAAGTGGAGTCTGTGAATCTGAACTTAATTTCACTTTATGAGAAAAATGGAGACCAATACAAAATGGCCACAGTTATATTAAAAGGAGAGGGCCTCAACAATATTAGTGGAAATTATTGGAATGATTTATAGTCTACAGCCCAATATACTCAACAATGGCCAGCTGTGAATGGGAAGTCCAAGAATCTAGTAGTTGCTCAATCCCATGAGGATAAGTGTTTCAGCTGGTCTGTAGAAGCTGGAATCCTGAAGAAGTGGGTTCCAACAGATGTGCTGGCACGTAAGTACAAGCTGGAGAAGAAGAGTGAGACATCCTTCTTCCATTGTCCTTATGTAGGACTCCAGCAAAGGTATGGCACAAATTAAAGGTGTTTAGACCTAAGCTGTTCATTACTTGGAACTTGCTCTGTCCCAGGCTGGCCTTGAACTCAGAGATCTGTTTGCACCGGTCTCCTGGAATTAAAGGTGTATACCAACAGGAGCTTTCAGGTCTCCCTCTGCATCCTGGAGCTAAGGTTGTCCCATAGCTCTCCACACCCAAATCCCACCTGGAAAGAACAGGTCTCCAAGGAGTGCTGACATACCTGAGATCACAGCTCTCTGAACCTCATTACTGCCCAGAGATGGTTGGTCTCCCAGGGGTGCTGCCACATCTAAGATCACAGGCTCACAGGTCCACAGGAGGGACAAGATCCAGTCAGAGACAGCAAGACCAACTAACAACAGAGATAGCCAGATGGTGAGAGGTGAATCCAAGAACCTAAGCAACAGAAGCCAAGGTTGCTTGGTATCATCTGATCCCAGTTCTCTCACCACAGCAAGTCCTGGATACCCCACCAACTGGAAAAGCAAGATTTGGATTTGAAATTATACCTCATGATGATGACAGAAGACTTTAAGAAGGACATAAATAACTCCCTTAAAGAAATACAACAGGTGATGAAATGATGGACCATTTAGAGACTGCTGTATCCAGGGATCCGTCCCATAATCAGCTTCTAAACGCTGACACCATTGCATACACTAGCAAGATCTTGCTGAAAGGACCCAAATATAGCTGTCTCTTGTGAGACGATGCCGGGGCCTAGCAAACACAGGAGTGGATGTTCACAGTCAGCTATTGGATGTATCATAGGGCTCCCAATGGAGAAGCTAGAGAAAGTACCCAAGGAGCTAAAGGGATCTGCAACCCTATTGTTGGAACAACATGATGTACTAACCGGAACCCTGGAGCTCTTGTCTCTAGCTGCATATGTATCGAAAGATGGCCTAGTCGGCCATCAATGGAAAGAGAGGCCCATTGGACTTGCAAACTTTATATGCCCCAATATAGGGGAATGCCAGGGCCAAAAGAATGGGAATGGGTGGGTAGGGAAGTGGGGGGCGCTATGGGGGACTTTTGGGATAGTATTGGAAATGTAATTGAGGAAATTATGTAATAAAAATATAAAAAAAAAAAAATAAAACACAACTAGATACAAAAAAAAAAAAAAAAAAAAAAAAAAAAAAAAAAAAAAAAAAGAAATACAACAGAACACAGGTAAAATCGTAGAAACCCTTAAAGAGGAATCACAAAATTTCCTTAAAGAGTTACAGGAAAACACAACTGAACAGGTGAATGAATTGAACAAAGCCATTCAGGATCTAAAAATGAAACTATAAACAATAAAGAAATCACCAAGGGAGACAACCTTGGAGTTAGAAAACCTAGTAAAGAGATTAGAAGTTATAGATGCAAGCATCACCAACAGAATATAAGAGACAGAAGAGAGAATCTCAGGTGGAGAATATACCATAGAAAACATTGGCACAACAGTCAAAGAAAATGCAAAACTAAAAGCTCCTAACCTCAAACACTCAGAAAATCCAGGACACAATGAGAAGAACAAACCTATGGATAATAGGTATAGAAGAGAGGGAAGATTCCCAACTTAAAGGGCCAGTAAATATCTCCAACAAAATTGTAGAAGAAAACTTCCCTAGCCTAAAGAAAGAGATGCCCATGAACATACAAGAAGGCTACAGAACTCCAAATAGATTGGACCAGAAAAGAAATTACTTCCACCACATAATAATCAAAACATCAAATGCACAAAGGAAAGAATATTAAAAGCAGGAAGGGATAAAGGTCAAGTAACACACAAATGCAGACCTATCAGAATTATACCAGATTTTCCACCAGAGACTATGAAAGCCAGGAGATCCTGGGCAGATGTCATACAGATCATAAAATAATACAAATGCCAGTCCAGGCTACTATACTCAGCAAAACTCTCAATTACCATAATGATGAATCCAAGATATTCCACGGCAAAACCAAATTTACACAATATCTTTCCACAAATCCAGACCTACAAAGGATAAAAGATGGAAAACTGAAACACCAGGAGGGAAACTACTCCCAAGAAAAAGCAAGAAATAAATCTTTCAAGAAATCCAAAAAAGGATAGCCACACAAACTCACTTCCACTTCTAACAACATAAATAACGGGAAGCAACAATCACTGGTCCTTAATATCTCTTAACATCAATGGACTCAATTCCCCAATAAAAAGATATAGACTAAGAGACTGGGTACATAAACAGGACCCAGTATTTTGCTGCACACAGGAAATGCACCTCAATGACAAAGACAGACACTACCTCAGAGTAAAAGAATGGAAAAAAAAATTCCAAGCAAATGGTCCCAAGAAACAAGCTGGAGTAGCAATTTTAATATTGAATAAAATCACTTTTGACCAAACGTTATTTAAAAAGAGGAGGAAAGACATTTCATTCTCGTCGAAGGGAAAAAATATCTATCAAGATAAACTCTCAATTCTGAATATCTATGCTTCAAATGCAAGGGCACCCACATTCATAAGAGAAACTTTACTAAGGCTTAAAGCATACATTGCACCTCCCAAAATAATAGTAGGAGACTTCAACATCTTACTCTCTTCAATGGACAGATCATGGAAACAGAATCTAAATAGAGACACAGTGAAACTAACAGACACTATGAACCAAGTGGATTTAACAGATATCTTTTTTTTTGAATTAATTTTTTATTAGGTATTTTCCTCATTTACATTTCCAATGCTATCCAAAAAGTCCCCAATACACTCCCCTCCACTCCCCTACACACCCACTCCCACATTTTGGCCCTGGCATTCCCCTCCCTGTACTGGGGCATATAAAGTTTGCAAGTCCTATGGGCCTCTCTTTCCAGTGATGACCTACTAGGTCATCTTTTGATACATATGCAACTAGAGTCAAGAGCTCTGGGGTACTGGTTAGTTCATAATGTTGTTACAACTATAGGGTTGCAGTTCCCTTTAGCTCCTTGGGTACTTTCTCTAGCTCTTCCATTGGGGGCCCTGTGATCCATTCAATAGCTGACCATGATCATCCACTTCTGTGTTTGATAGGCCCCGGCATTGTCTTGCAAGAGACAGCTATACTGGGTCCTTTCAGCAAAATCTTGCTAGTGTATGCAATGGTGTCAGCGTTTGGAAGCTGATTATGGGATGGATCCCTGGATATGGCAGTCTTTAGATGGTCCATCCTTTCGTCACAGCTCCAAACTTTATCTCTGTAACTCTTACCATGGGTGTTTTGTTCCCAATTCTTTTATTTTTTAATTTTTAAATTTTTTAAAATTTTTTTATTAGGTATTTTCCTCAATTACATTTCCAATGCTATCCAAAAAGTCCCCAATACACTCCCCCCCCAGTCCCCCACCCACCCACCCCCACCCCTTGGCCCTGGCATTCCCCTGTACTGGGGCAAATAAAGTTGGCAAGTCCAATGGGCCTCTCTTTCCAGTGATGGCCGACTAGCCCATCTTTTGATACAAATGCAGCTAGAGTCAAGAGCTCTGGGGTACTGGTTAGTTCATAATAATGTTCCACCTATGGGGTTGCAGTTCCCTTTAGCTCCTTGGTACTTTCTCTAGCTCCTCCACTGGGGGCCCTGTGATCCATCCAATAGCTGACTGTGAGCATCCACTTCTGTGTTTGCTAGGCTCCGGCATTGTCTCACAAGAGACAGCTATATCTGGGTCCTTTCAGCAAAATCTTGCTAGTGTATGCAATGGTGTCAGCGTTTGGAAGCTGATTATGGGATGGATCCCTGGATATGGCAGTCTTTAGATGGTCCATCCTTTCTTCACAGCTCCAAACTTTATCTCTGTAACTCTTTCCATGGGTGTTTTGTTCCCAATTCCAAGAAGGGGCACAGTGTCCACACTTTGGTCTTCGTTCTTCTTGAGTTTCATGCGTTTAACAAATTGTATCTTATATCTTGGGTATCCTAAGTTTTTGGGCTAATATACACTTATCAGTGAGTACATATTGTGTGAGTTCTTTGTGAATATGTTACCTCACTCAGGATGATGCCCTCCAGATCCATCCATTTGGCTAGGAATTTCATAAATTCATTCCTTTTAATAGCTGAGTAGTACTCCAATGTGTAAATGTACCACATTTTCTGTATCCATTCCTCTGTTGAGGGGCATCTGGGTTCTTTCCAGCTTCTGGCTATTATAAATAAGGCTGTTATGAACATAGTGGAGCATGTGTCCTTCTTACCGGTTGGAACATCTTCTGGATATATGCCCAGGAGAGGTATTGCTGGATCCTCTGCTAGTATTATGTCCAATTTTCTGAGGAACCGCCAAACTGATTTCCAGAGTGGTTGTACCAGCTTGCAAACCCATCAACAATGAAGGAGTGTTCCTCTTTCTCCACATCCTCGCCAACATCTGCTGTCACCTGAATTTTTGATCTTAGCCATTCTGACAGGTGTGAGGTGGAATCTCAGGGTTGTTTTGATTTGCATTTCCCTGATGATTAAGGATGTTGAACATTTTTTCAGGTGCTTCTCTGCTATTCGGTATTCCTCAGGTGAGAATTCTTTGTTCAGTTCTGAGCCCCATTTTTTAATGGGGTTATTTAATTTTCTGGAGTCCACCTTCTTGAGTTCTTTATATATATTGGATATTAGTCCCCTATCTGATTTAGGATAGGTAAAGATCCTTTCCCAATCTGTTGGTGGTCTTTTTGTCTTATTGACGGTGTCTTTTGACTTGCAGAAGCTTTGCAACTTTATGAGGTCCCATTTATCGATTCTCGATCTTACAGCACAAGCCTTTGCTGTTCTATTCAGGAATTTTCCCCCTGTACCCATATCTTCGAGGCTTTTCCCTACTTTCTCCTCTATAAGTTTCAGTGTCTCTGGTTTTATGTGGAGTTCCTTAATCCACTGAGATTTGACCTTAGTACAAGGAGATAGGAATGGATCAATTCGCATTCTTTTACATGATAACAACCAGTTGTGCCAGCACCATTTGTTGAAAATGCTGTCTTTTTTCCACTGGATGGTTTTAGCTCCCTTGTCAAAGATCAAGTGACCATAGGTATGTGGGTTGATCTCAGGGTCTTCAATTCTGTTCCATTGGTCTACTTGTCTGTCGTTACACCAGTACCATGCAGTTTTTATCACAATTGCTCTGTAGTACAGCTTTAGGTCAGGCATGGTGATTCCACCAGAGGTTCTTTTATCCTTGAGAAGAGTTTTTGCTATCCTAGGTTTTTTGTTGTTCCAGATGAATTTGCAGATTGCCCTTTCTAATTCGTTGAAGAATTGAGTTGGAATTTTGATGGGGATTGCATTGAATCTGTAGATTGATTTCGGTAAGATAGCCATTTTTACAATGTTGATTCTGCCAATCCATGAGCATGGGAGGTCTTTCCATCTTCTGAGATCATCTTTAATTTCTTTCTTCAGGGACTTGAAGTTCTTGTCATACAGATCTTTCACTTCCTTAGTAAGAGTCACGCCAAGGTATTTTATATTGTTTGTGACTATTGAGAAGGGTGTTTTTTCCCTAATTTCCTTCTCTTCCTGTTTATCCTTTGTGTACAGAAAGGCCATTGACTTGCTTGATTTAATTTTATATCCAGCTACTTCACCGAAGCTATTTATCAGGCTTAGGAGTTTTCTGGTGGAATTTTTAGGGTCACTTATGTATACTATCATATCATCTGCAAAAAGCGATATTTTGACTTCTTCTTTTCCGATTTGTATCCCCTTGATCTCCTTTTGTTGTCTAATTGTTCTGGCTAGGACTTCAAGTAGAATGTTGAATAGGTAGGGAGAGAGTGGGCAGCCTTGTCTAGTCCCTGATTTTAGTGGGATTTCTTCCAGCTTCTCACCATTTACCTTGATGTTGGCTACTAGTTTACTGTAGATTGCTTTTATCATGTTTAGGTATGGGCCTTGAATTCCTGATCTTTCCAAGACTTTTATCATGAATGGGTGTTGGATTTTGTCAAATGCTTTTTCAGCATCTAACGAGATGATCATGTGGTTTTTGTCTTTGAGTTTGTTTATATAATGGATTACATTGATGGATTTTCGTATATTGAACCATCCTTGCATCCCTGGGATGAAACCTACTTGGTCAGGATGGATGATTGTTTTGATGTGTTCTTGAATTCGGTTAGCGAGAACTTTATTGAGGATTTTTGCATCAATATTCATAATGGAAATTGGTCTGAAGTTCTCTATCTGTGTTGGGTCTTTATGTGGTTTAGGTATCAGAGTAATTGTGGCTTCCTAGAATGAGTTGGGTAGAGTACCTTCCGTTTCTATTTTGTGGAATAGTTTGTGAAGAACTGGGATTAGATCTTCTTTGAAGGTTTGATAGAACTCTGCACTAAACCCATCTGTTCCTGGGCTTTTTTTGGTTGGGAGACTATTAATGACTGCTTCTATTTCTTTAGGGGATATGGGACTGTTTAGATCATTAACCTGATCTTGATTTAACTTTGGTACCTGGTATATGTCTAGAAACTTGTCCATTTCATTCAGGTTCTCCAGTTTTGTTGAGTATAGCCTTTTGTAGAAGGATCTGATGGTGTTTTGGATTTCTTCAGGATCTGTTGTTATGTCTCCCTTTTCATTTCTGATTTTTTAAATTATAATACTTTCCCTATGCCCTCTAGTGAGTCTGGCTAAGGGTTTATCTATCTTGTTGATTTTCTCAAAGAACCAGCTCCTCGATTGGTTGATTCTTTCAATTGTTCTTCTTGTTTCCACTTGGTTGATTTCACCCCTGAGTTTGATTATTTCTTGCCATCTACTCCTCTTGGGTGAATTTGCTTCCTTTCGTTCTAGAGCTTTTAGGTGTGTTGTCAAGCTGCTAATGTGTGCTCTCTCTAGTTTCTTTTTGGAGGCACTCAGAGCTATGAGTTTTCCTCTTAGAAATGCTTTCATTGTGTCCCATAAATTTGGGTATGTTGTGGCTTCATTTTCATTAAACTCCAGAAAGTCCTTAATTTCTTTCTTTATTCCTTCCTTGACCAAGGTATCATTGAGAAGAGTGTTGTTCAGTTTCCACGTGAAGGTTGGCTTTCTATTATTTGTTTTGTTATTGAAGATCAGCCTTAGTCCATGGTGATCTGATAGGATGCATGGGACAATTTCAATATTTTTGTATCTGTTGAGGCCTGTTTTGTGACCAATTATGTGGTCAATTTTGGAGAAGGTACCATGAGGTGCTGAGAAGAAGGTATATCCTTTTGTTTTAGGATAGAATGTTCTGTAGATATCTGCCAGATCCATTTGATTCATAATTTCTCTTAGTTTCTCTGTGTCCCTGTTTAGTTTCTGTTTCCATGATCTGTCCATTGGTGAAAGTGGTGTGTTGAAGTCTCCCACTATTATTGTGTGAGGTGCAATGTGTGGTTTGAGCTTTACTAAAGTATCTTTAATGAACGTGGCTGCCCTTGTATTTGGAACCTAGATATTCAGAATTGATAGTTCCTCTTGGAGGATTTTACCTTTGATGAGAATGAAGTGCCCTTCCTTGTCTTTTTTGATGACTTTGGGTTGGAAGTCAATCTTATCAGATATTATAATGGCTACTCCAGCTTGTTTCTTCCTACCATTTGCTTGGAAAATTGTTTTCCAGCCTTTCATTCTGAGGTAGTGTCTATCTTTTTCTCTGAGATGAGTTTCCTGTAAGCAGCAAAATGTTGGGTCCTGTTTCTGTAGCCAGTTTGTTAGTCTATGTCTTTTTATTGGGGAGTTGAGTCCATTGATATTAAGAGATATTAGGGAGAAGTAATTGTTGCTTCCTTTTATTTTTGTTGTTAGAGTTGGTGTTCTGTTCTTGTGGCTATCTTCTTTTAGGTTTGTTGAGGGATTACCTTCTTGCTTTTTCTAGGACATGGTTTCCGTCCTTGTATTGGTTTTTTTCTGTTATTATCCTTTGAAGGGCTGGATTCGTGGAAAGATAATGTGTGAATTTGGTTTTGTCGTGGAATACTTTGGTTTCTCCATCTATGGTAATTGAGAGTTTGGCTGGGTATAGTACCCTGGGCTGGAAATTGTGTTCTCTTAGTTTCTGTATAACATCTATCCAGGCCCTTCTGGCTTTCATAGTCTCTGGTGAAAAATCCGGTGTAATTCTGATAGGCTTGCCTTTATATGTTACTTGACCTTTTTCCCTTACTGCTTTTAGTATTCTATCTTTATTTAGTGCATTTGTTGTTCTGATTATTATGTGTCGGAGGAATTTCTTTTCTGGTCCAGTCTATTTGGAGTTCTGTAAGCTTCTTGTATGTTCATGGGCATCTCTTTCTTTAGGTTTGGGAAGTTTTCTTCTATAATTTTGTTGAAGATATTTGCTGGTCCTTTGAGTTGAAAATCTTCATTCTCATCTACTCCTATTATCCATAGGTTTGGTCTTCTCATTTTGTCCTGGATTTCCTGGATGTTTTGAGTTAGGATCCTTTTGGATTTTGTATTTTCTTTGATTGTCGTGCCGATGTTCTCTATGGAGTCTTCTGCACCTGAGATTCTCTCTTCCATCTCTTGTATTCTGTTGCAGATGCTCGCATCTATGGTTCCAGATTTCTTTTCCAGGGTTTCTATCTCCAGTGTTGCCTCAATTTGGGTTTTCTTCATTGTCTCTACTTCCCTTTTTAGGTCTTGGATGGTTTTATTCAATTCCATCACCTGTTTGGTCTGGTTTTTCTGCAATTCTTTAAGGCATTTTTGTGCTTCCTCTTTAATGTCTTCTACCTGTTTAGCAGTGTTCTCCTGCAATTCTTTAAGGGATTTTTTGCTTCCTCTTTAATGTCTTCTACCTGTTTAGCAGTGTTCTCCTGTATTTCTTTAAGTGTGCTATTAAAGTCCTTCTTGATGTCCTCTACCATCATCATGAGATATGCTTTTAGATCCGGGTCTAGCTTTTCCGGTGTGTTGGGGTGCCCTGGACTGGGCGAAGTGGGGGTGCTGGGTTCTGATGATGGTGAGTGGTCTTGGTTTCTGTTAGTAAGATTATTACGTTTACCTTTCGCCATCTGGTAATCTCTGGGGTTAGTTGTTTCATTGTCACTGTTTAAAGATTGGAGCAGACGTTGTGTTCCACTCACCAGAAGTCTTAAGATCCTGTGGCGGGTGTTGTGGGTAGCTGGCGGGTGTCAGCTGACCCTGCGCCCTAGCTACTCCAGTGCTGGTCAGACCGGAAGAGGCTTGTGGCCCTACTCAGGCCGGTTTTCTGCCTCCCCAACCAAAGCAGTCTCAGGTCCCGCGCGATTGGACTGGAGCAGAAGCTGTGTTCCACTCACCAGAAGTCTCAAGATCCTGTGGCGGGTGTTGTGGGTAGCTGGCGGGTGTCAGCCAACCCCGCGCCCCAGCCACCCCGGTGCTGGTCAGACAGGAAGAGGCCTGTGGCCCCACTCAGGCCGGCTTTCTGCTTCCCTAACTAAAGCAGTCTCAGGTCCCACGTGATTGGATTGGAGCAGAAGCTGTGTTCCACCCACCAGAAGTCCCAAGATCCTGTGGCGGGTGTCTTGCGTAGCTGGCGGGTGTCAGCCGACCCTGCGCCCTAGCTACCTTGTTCCCAATTCTAAGAAGGGGCACAGTGTCCACACTTTGGTCTTCGTTCTTCTTGAGTTTCATGCGTTTAACAAATTGTATCTTATATCTTGGGTATCCTAAGTTTTTGGGCTAATATACACTTATCAGTGAATACATATTGTGTGCGTTCCTTTGTGATTGTGTTACCTCACTCAGGATGATGCCCTCCAGGTCCATCCATTTGCCTAGGAATTTCATAAATTCATTCCTTTTAATAGCTGAGTAGTACTCCATTGTGTAAATGTACCACATTTTCTGTATCCATTCCCCTGTTGAGGGGCATCTGGGTTCTTTCCAGCTTCTGGCTATTATAAATAAGGCTGTTATGAACATAGTGGAGCATGTGTCCTTCTTACCGGTTGGAACATCTTCTGGATATATGCCCAGGAGAGGTATTGCTGGATCCTCTGGTAGTATTATGTCCAATTTTCTGAGGAACCGCCAAACTGATTTCCAGAGTGGTTGTACAAGCTTGCAATCCCACCAACAATGAAGGAGTGTTCCTCTTTCTCTATATCCTCGCCAGCATCTGCTGTTACCTGAATTTTTGATCTTAGCTATTCTGACTGGTTTGAGGTGGAATCTCAGGGTTGTTTTGTGGTACGCTCTCTGGTCGAGTCAACTGGACAAGCTGAGAGGCTTAAAAGTCACTTATGAGGCAAAAGAGTTTCAAAGAAGCTCTCCTCCTGGAGTCTAGCATTCCCTACCCATACAGTAATTTTTCATTTCCGAGTTCCATTCTCGCGTTAGTCTAGTGTATGGATTCACGTGCTCTCTTTCAGTATTTTCCTATTATAAGTGCTTTTTAAAATTGAATTCTGACATGGCTTAAGCCTTCCACCAGTGTTCCAACAGTCCTACAAATGTCCTTGAGCAAGATCATGGGCTTAGAATTCAGCAAGATTGTAAAAGCTAAGTCACTCCCTTACACAGGAATTTACCATCACTAAGGAAGAAGGAAGTTTCAGACCAAAGGAGAAACCAGAATAGATACTATAGCAGAGTTACACCCATACACACATATTTACAATGGCCTAAGGGGAAGGTGGACTATACAAGAGACTAAAATAGGAACTATGGCAAGGACGCAAAGCCCTTGACCCTGGCTTCTAAGATTAGTGGAGCTTCTAATCTTAGGTGGAGCCCTTGTTGATCCCAGCTGTTATCAATGAATTTTATCCCAGGTGGTTCCCCTTAGACCTTTTGTGTTTGCATTCCTCTGTTTTATGTAAGATTCCGGTTACCTCAATTGTACCTTGCAAATATGTCACCCAACTTCCTTATTTCCTCTGCATAAAAACTCTGATGCTGGAGTTGCAAAATTACATTCAGATTCTACACACGAACTCTCCTGTGTGTGTCTGTCACTCATTCATCCATGCTTTGCCCACCCGCGTTGAGAGACCCCGTTCCATGCAGACACAGGGACCCAGAGGGTCTGCGGCAGTTTTGATTTGCATTTCCCTGATGATTAAGGATGTTGAACATTTTTTTAGGTGCTTCTCTGCCATTCGGTATTCCTCAGGTGAGAATTCTTTGTTCAGTTCTGAGCCCCATTTTTAATGGGGTTATTTGATTTTCTGGAGTCCACCTTCTTGAGTTCTTTATATATATTGGATATTAGTCCCCTATCTGATTTAGGATAGGTAAAGATCCTTTCCCAATCTGTTGGTGGTCTTTTTGTCTTATTGACGGTGTCTTTTGACTTGCAGAAGCTTTGCAACTTTATGAGGTCCCATTTATCGATTCTCGATCTTACAGCACAAGCCTTTGCTGTTCTATTCAGGAATTTTCCCCCTGTACCCATATCTTCGAGGCTTTTCCCTACTTTCTCCTCTATAAGTTTCAGTGTCTCTGGTTTTATGTGGAGTTCCTTAATCCACTGAGATTTGACCTTAGTACAAGGAGATAGGAATGGATCAATTGGCATTCTTCTACATGATAACAACCAGTTGTGCCAGCACCATTTGTTGAAAATGCTGTCTTTTTTCCACTGGATGGTTTTAGCTCCCTTGTCGAAGATGAAGTGATCATAGGTGTGTGGGTTCATCTCAGGGTCTTCAATTATGTTCCATTGGTCTACTTGTCTGTCGTTATACCAGTACCATGCAGTTTTTTTTTATCATAATTGCTTTGTAGTAAAGCTTTAGGTCAGGCATGGTGATTCCACCAGAGGTTCTTTTATCCTTGAGAAGAGTTTTTGCTATCCTAGGTTTTTTGTTGTTCCAGATGAATTTGCAGATTGCCCTTTTTAATTCCTAGAGAATTGAGTTGTAATTTTGATGGGGATTGCATTGAATCTGTAGATTGCTTTTGGTAAGATAGCCATTTTTTACAATGTTGATCCTGCCAATCCATTAGCATGAGAGGTCTTTCCATCTTCTGAGATCTTCTTTAATTTCTTTATTCAGAGACTTGAAGTTTTTATTATACAGATCTTTTACTTCCTTAGTTAGAGTTACGCCAAGGTATTTTATATTGTTTGTGACTATTGAGAAGGGTGTTGTTTCCCTAATTTCCTTCTCAGCCTGTTTATCCTTTGTGTACAGAAAGGCCATTGACTTGCTTGAGTTAATTTTATATCCAGCTACTTCATTGAAGCTGTTTATCAGGTGTAGGAATTCTCTGGTTGAATTTTTAGGGTCACTTATGTATACTATCATATCATCTGCAAAGAGTGATATTTTGACTTCATCTTTTCCAATTTTATCCCCTTGATCTCCTTTTGTTGTCTAATTGCTCTGGCTAGGACTTCAATTACAATGTTGAATAGGTAGGGAGAGAGTGGACAGCCTTTTCTAGTCCCTTATTTTAGTGGGATTTCTTCCAGCTTCTCAACATTTACTTTGATGTTGGCTACTGGTTTGCTGTAGATTGCTTTTATCATGGTTAGGTATGGGCCTTGAATTCCTGATCTTTCCAAGACTTTTATCATGAAGGGGTGTTGGATTTTGTCAAAGGCTTTCTCAGCATCTAATGCTATGATCATGTGGTTTTTGTCTTTGAGTTTGTTTATATACTGGATTACATTGATGGATTTTCGTATATTGAACCATCCTTGCATCCCTTGTATGAAACCTACTTGGTCAGGATGGATGATTGTTTTGATGTGTTCTTGGATTCGGTTAGCGAGAACTTTATTGAGGATTTTTGCATTGATATTCATAATGGAAATTGGTCTGAAGTTCTCTATCTTTGTTGGGTCTTTTTGTGGTTTAGGTATCAGAGTAATTGTGGCTTCCTAGAATGAGTTGGGTAGAGTACCTTCCGCTTCTATTTTGTGGAATAGTTTGTGAAGAACTGGGATTAGATCTTCTTTGAAGGTCTGATAGAACTCTGCCCTAAACCCATCTGGTCCTGCACTTTTTTTTTTTTTTTTTTTTTTTGGTTGGGAGACTATTAATGACTGCTTCTATTTCTTTAGGGGATATGGGACTGTTTAGATCATTAACCTGATCTTGATTTAACTTTGGTACCTGGTATATGTCTAGAAACTTGTCCATTTCATTCAGGTTCTCCAGTTTTGTTGAGTATAGCCTTTTGTAGAAGGATCTGATGGTGTTTTGGATTTCTTCAGGATCTGTTGTTATGTCTCCCTTTTCATTTCTGATTTTTTAAATTATGATACTTTCCCTATGCCCTCTAGTGAGTCTGGCTAAGGGTTTATCTATCTTGTTGATTTTCTCAAAGAACCAGCTCCTCTCTAGTTTCTTTTTGGAGGCACTCAGAGCTATGAGTTTTCCTCTTAGAAATGCTTTCATTGTGTCCCATAAGTTTGGGTATGTTGTGGCTTCATTTTCATTAAACTCCAAAAAATCCTTAATTTCTTTCTTTATTCCTTCCTTGACCAAGGTATCATTGAGAAGAGTGTTGTTTAGTTTCCACATGTGTGTTGGCTTTCTATTATTTATTTTGTTATTGAAGATCAGCCTTAATCCATGGTGATCTGATAGGATGCATGGGACAATTTCAATATTTTTGTATATGTTGAGGCTTGTTTTGTGACCAATTATGTGGTCAATTTTGGAGAAGGTACCATGAGGTGCTGAGAAGAAGGTATATCCTTTTGTTTTAGGATAAAACGTTCTGTAGATATCTGTCAGATCCATTTGTTTCATAACCTCTGTAAGTTTCACTGTGTCCCTGTTTAGTTTCTGCTTCCATGATCTGTCCATTGGTGAAAGTGGTGTGTTGAAGTCTCCAACTATTATTGTGTGTTGTGCAATGTGTTCTTTGAGCTTTACTAAAGCATCTTTAATGAATGTGGCTGCCCTTGTATTTGGAGCATAGATATTCAGAATTGATAGCTCCTCTTGGTGGATTTTACCTTTGATGAGTATGAAGTGCCCTTCCTTGTCTTTTTTGATGACTTTTGGTTGGAATTCGATTTTATTAGAGGAGTCTAAAAGATCAAGTGGAATCCCAGACACTGAAAGAAGAAGCTGTAACATTGAAATTGCCTTGGAGACTCAAAGATGTTAAAGATGCCAGAGCCATGGGATACATGCTGAGGAAAGCTGCTCACAGGGAGTGGAACCACCCAGGAGAAAGCAGTTTGTTGCAGTCAACAAAGATGAAAAAGGAGTGGAGATCTGAAGACCACTTTGACATCAGCCATGGAGATGCAGAGTTTGGAGTTTGCCCAGGTGGTTTCCTGCCTTGCTTTGGGGATTACAGTTAATTAAGTTGAATGAATCTCAGAAGAGACCTTGAACTTTGGACTTTTAACATTGTTGCAACTGCTATAGACTATGAGGACTTTGAAAATTGGACTAAATGCATTTTGCATTATGCTATGTTTAAGTATGGCCCCCATAGACTCATGTTTTTGAACAAGTCTATGGGGACCAGGGAGTGGAATGTGATGGTTAGTATATCCTTGGACCAGGGAGTGGCACCATCTGAAGGTGTGGCCTTGTTGGAATAGGTGTGGCCTGGTTGAAATGGGTGTGTCACTGTGGGTGTGGGTATAAGATCCTCACCCTAGTTGCCTGGAAGTCAGTCTTCCACTAGCAGCCTTTGGATGAGGATGTAGAACTCTTAGCTCTGCCTGCACCATGATTGCCTCGATACTGCCATCCTCCCACCGTGATGATAATGGACTGAACCTCTGAACCTGTAAGCCAGCCCCAATTAAATGTTGTTTTTTATAAGACTTGCCTTGGTTATGGTGTCTCTTCACAGCAGTAAAACCCTAACTAAGACACCCACCTTCTTCCCCTCGCTGTATGCTTAAAAACCTGGAGTTTCAGCCTAATAAACTGAGACCTTGATAGGACCCCCTTCTTGGTCTCTCCTTCTCCTTTCTCTCTATCCCATTTTCTCCCAAGTTTGCAGTCCCCCTCGAACCCACGAATAACTAGGTCCTCCTGGGTGGGACAAGTGGTGCTGCAGATATCCCTTACACAATACAGTTTTCTTTCTTTCTTTCTTTCTTTCTTTCTTTCTTTCTTTCTTTCTTTCTTTCTCTCTCTCTCTGTTTCTTTCTTTCTTTCTCTTCCTTCCTTCCTTTCTTTCTTTCTTTTATCTCTTTCATCTTTCTTTTTCTTCCTTCCTATCTTCCTTCCTTTCTTTCTTTCTTTCTTTCTTTCTTTCTTTCTTTCTTTCTTATTTTCTTTCTTTCTTTCTCTCTGTTTCTCTCTTCCTTCCTTTCTTTCTTTCTTTTATCTCTTTCATCTTTCTTTCTATCTTTCTTTTTCTTCCTTCCTATCTTCCTTTCTTCCTTTCTTCCTTTCTTTCTTTCTTTCTTTCTTTCTTTCTTTCTTTCTTTCTTTCTTTCTCTCTCTCTGTTTCTTTCTTTCTCTTCCTTCCTTCCTTTCTTTCTTTTATCTCTTTCATCTTTCTTTTTCTTCCTTCCTATCTTCCTTCCTTCCTTCCTTTCTTTCTTTCTTTCTTTCTTTCTTTCTTTCTTTCTTTCTTTCTTTCTTTCTTTCTCTGTTTCTCTCTTCCTTTCTTTCTTTTATCTCTTTCATCTTTCTTTCTATATTTCTTTTTCTTCCTTCCTATCTTCCTTCCTTCCTTTCTTTCTTTCTTTCTTTCTTTCTTTCTTTCTTTCTTTCTTTCTTTCTTTCTTTTAACAGTATCCTGCAAACGAATTCTAACATCCCAAAGAACTCCTCTGTGATATCCATCTTCCAGACTGAGGACCAGGTTTTCAAACACAAGAGCTTAAAGGGCAACATTTCCCATGAAAACCATCACACACACAGCATAGCCCCACGGGATGAACCAACGGGTTTGTGGACATTAGTTATAGGAGTATAGGAGTAGGTCAGTGGGCAGGGAGACCTTAAGGGCAGACATGCCACTAAACAGTCCATCACAGCCTAGATACAGACTCACAAGAACAGCTGTCATGGTGTTCTTTACCTGGCAGGCAGCTAGCCAGATCAGGGTCTGCTTCCCACCAGTACTTTTACTACTTCCATAACCTTGGGCACAGTGAGGAGAACGAATCCTGTTCCAGTTCTAAGTTGAGCAGTATCTGTATTACTAAAAGGTCTCAGGAGGCAGATGAGAAAGATCTTGTACATGTGTCAGCAACCCACTTAATGTTGCCATCTTCACTGCAAAGTCTTCCCAGAGCCTGGTTCTGGGCCCAACTCTCTCATTAACCCCTTCCTTATGATCTCCCTTTCTGTGTAGAGCCCAAGTCCTCTGTCTAGTCTTTTAACCCAGGTGTCCACAAATGTATCTACAGGGGCAAGTTATCCAATGATCCAAGCAGCTCCTGTGCTGGAGAACACCCTGCCAGAAGGATAAACAAGTTTGTTTTTCTCAGTATCATGGTATACACCTGTAATCCCACTATTGAGGGAAGAGGTTCTCGACATTCCTAGTGTTGGGACTGTTCAATACAGTACCTGCTGCTGTGGTAACCGTAGCCATATAGTGTTTTCATTGACATCTTATAACTCTAATATTGCTAGTCATATTAATCATAATGTGTATATATGCAAAAACATGTTTGAGCCACAGGTTGAACTCCACCTATTGAGGTGATTTAAATGGAAGGAGCTGTAGATCAACGGCAGGACAAAGAGAGGATCTGTAGATCTAGGGCAGCACAAGCTGCAGGGTGAGCTCCAAGCCAGCCAGAACTCCATAGTGAGACTCTGTGAACATTGCATTCCAGGATTGCTTTCTGTGTAAACTTCTATGCTCTGCTTTAGATAAATCAAACCTACTTCCTTCCTGACAGTTGACCACAGTTGGTAAGAGGTGCTCGAGGTATGACTCAAAATAGGCCATGATCTAGTTGTGTGTGTGTGTGTGTGTGTGTGTGTGATGGCTTGCATATGCTAGGCCCAGGGAGTTGCACTAATAGTAGGTATGGCCTTGTTCGAGTAGGTGTTCTACTGTGGGTGTGGGTTTTAAGACGCTCATCCTAGCTCCCTGGAAGTGAGTATTCGACTAGCACCCTTCAGATGAAGACGTAGAATTCTCAGCTCCTCCTGCACCATCCCTGCCTGGATGCTGTCATGCTCCTGCCCTGACTATAATGGAGGAATCTCTGAAATTTTGAGCCAGCTCCAGATAAATGTTGCCTTGATCATTGTATCTGTTTGCAGCAGTAAACCCCTAAAACAGTTTGTGTGTTTATCTGTGTGTTTCTGTGTACATGTGATTATGTATCTGTATGCGTGTACATGTGGTTTGTGTCTGTGCATGGTTATGCATGTGCATTTGTGTTCATGCCATATCCACGTGGGTAGAAGCAGAAATTTAACATTAGGATTCTTCCTCAGCCACTCTACTCTTAGTTTACTCTGAGCTCTGCTCTCTCTCAGAGTCCTCTGCTCACCAAAGTATAAAACTGGCTGTGCACTGAGCGAGGGGGACCTGACTGATCCTAGGGCGTTTTAGTTTTTTTTCTATTGCTGTCTGAGAACACTGACCAAAAACAATCTGGAAAATCCAGCATTGATCTTATCTGACAGGTTACTGTCCATCATGAAGGGAAGGCAAGCCAGAAACTCGGGCAGAAACCAAAGGCAATGCCTGCCAGTCTGTCTGCAGATGAGGTCAGGAGTGTGGGGCTGTGGGCAGAGGATTCCAGACACTTTCTGTCCCTTGCAGAACAGATGGGGTAATTGGACTGTAGTGGGATAGAGTTTCCCAGGGCCCTTCAGCTTCCATCCTTTCCTCTGATCCTCAGAGGCAAGGATCCCTTTGGAGACCTCCAATTTTCTCCACCTGCAGGTGAAATCACAGCTACCATTTCTCTAATGGGAATCCCCAAAGGAGGGCACCTGACAAGTGCTTAGTCCACAGCAATCGCCCTACCCCACTCACTGTACAGATAGGCCATTACCTCCCACTTCCCCCTACACCACGGTAAAGATAGGTCTTTACCTCCCCCGAGCCCCGACTCCACAAATGGGCCCTTACCTCCCTCATCTTACCACACAAGTTGGCCCTTACCTCCATCTTCTTCCAACTCTACAGATGGGCTCTTACCTCCGTCCAACCCCATCCACCGCATTGCACCCATGGGCTTTTACCTTTCTTTCACCTGAAGCCCACTCACCTCCTAGTTTGCTGGTCCTTTATACAGTCAGGCTGGAAGGATGCATACCTGTGGCATTCCATGAGGGTGCCACCATAAAGACTGTGTCCCCAACCTACTAATAGATCTATACAGTGAGCTATTTGAAGACTGCAGAAAGGAAACACAGATGCTGGGGTCTCCCTGCACAGTTCTGATTTCCATGCTGAAGTCAACAGGTCTACAAAATTCTTCACACAAAGGGTAGAAGGCTAGATGTTCCCTGACAGGGTTTTTGGTTGGTTCCTGGCTAGTGGGCCCCCCACCCCAGGACCCTTGACCAGTTCCATTAATCCCATGTAGGTCAGATAGGGCCTAGAACCTTTCATACAAATGGGAAAAGAGCTCTTTTCAAGGCACAAGAAAGGGTGGTGTTTGACACTCCCTGGGGACAGTGAAAAACACAAACTAGAGTCTCCAACCCTGGATGAGGCCATGTCACTTTGCACGTTCAGACCCAAGACCAACACTGCCAGGGTCCAATCACCCTTGTTCTATGGGAGCACAGAGTCCCGGAGAAGAGCAGAACTCTCCTAACTCCTATGTTGGATGCAGCCACTCACATTCTCATCAGCAGGTCCAGCACCTCCCAAGTGCTAGCGTACGTTCGGTAGACACCGAGAAAAATGGCGATATGGATGTGGTCACGCTTCTGAATAGCAGCTAGAATGTAGTGGGTCATTTGGTGAATGTATTCTTGGCTGTCATAGTTGAACTGGGGGCGCTTGGGCAGAGAATCTGGCTCCTGTTCATTTTGAGAACAGACCTATGAAGGCAGGAGGGTCTAAGTGAGGAGACTCTGAGAGACATCAGCAACCCATTACCATAGAGTTATCAGTAAGCATCAAGGATGCTCCTCAGTACTGCCATATCCAGGGATCCATCCCATAATCAGCTTCCAAATGCTGACACCATTGCATACACTAGCAAGATTTTGCTGAAAGAACCCAGATAGAGTTGTCTCTTGTGAGACTATGCCGGGGCCTAGCAAACATAGAAGTGGATGCTCACAGTCAGCTAATGGATGGATCACAGGATCCCCAATGGTGGAGCTAGAGAAAGTACCCAAGGAGGTAAAGGGATCTGCAATCCTGTAGGTGGAACAACAATATGAACAAACCAGTACCCTCCACCCCAGAGATCGTGTCTCTAGCTGCATATGAATCAGAAGATGGCCTGGTTGGCCATCAGTGGAAAGAGAGGCCCATTGGTCATGCAAACATTATATGCCTAAGTACAGGGGAACGACAGGGCCAAGAAGTGGGAGTGGGTGGGTGGGGGAGTGGGTGGGCGAGTATGTGGGGGACTTTTAGGATAGCATTAGAATTGTAAATGAAATAAATACCCAATAAAAAGAACATTAAAAAAATAAAAAATAAAAAATAAAAGAATGCTCCTCAGTGTCTCACAGGAACATACACCCACGCAGGGACCTCGGGGGAGCACGGGGACTATCAAAAACTTTCTTGCTAAGGCTTCCCTGTGTTACCTTGGGCTCACTGTGGGAAGCATGTCTGAAGTGTGTCAGAGGGTGAATCAAATGTCTCCAAAAGCGAACAAGGAAACCGCTCTTGGATTTCTTGTGGCCCAAGTCTCTTGAACCCTGGAAACAGGAGAACATCTTGTTCCCTCTAGGTCCTCCAGACAAGTAAGTCAGGTAAGGCTACTGCTGGCCTCTGGTTATCTGGTAGCCAGCATTCTGAGTTCCATCTGGAAAGTTAAGTAAGTAAGGTCACTTCCGGAGGTCCTCCGGGCGGAACCCCTCCTCATATCCTCTCTCTAGTGGTTACCAGTACTACCCATTGCTGTCCTTCTGTCTTCCATGTGTACAATGGGACAGAGGGGCATCCATAAGCTCATACCTCTACACTGTCCTGGGAATCCTGGATTCAGGAAGACCCTCAGTTTTGAGAAAGCAGGCAGAAGTTTCCAAACCATCCCCTCTATACCACAAGCATCCCAGGAAGAAGCGATTTCCTCTTAGGGTCTTCTCACTGTCCTGACCTGCTCCCTGCAGAACATTCTAGCATGGGCTTCCTAGTATGTCATCCTTTATATATGATCACATGTGCCCTATACCTGGCAAACCTCCTAATAGAGTTACCTGACGAGAAGGCAAACATAGGCACTTGTGCCATTCACACACATGTACACAAAAGCATATGCATACATACACACCGAAACACACATACACACAAGCCCAGGCGCAGGGGTACATAGAGCGTTCTTTTACACATGGCCAGGAGCATGTCAGTGCAGAAAGGTCCCTCCTACGTGAGCCTTAGGGTTATTATGGAGGTGAGTGTGGGGATAACGAACTTTAGCAAAGTGTATGTGATCATCTTTAGCTGTGCCTCTCTCTTAGGGGAGTGGGCGGGGCTCCTCTCCTTTTTCATGTGTTCTAGGGTTTTCCCATTTGGGCTTCCACAGGCCTCAGTGCTTCTTATGTGTTCCCCAGACGATGGCTGCCTGGGTTCTCGTTTGCATTGTGTCCCATGCTGCTCACTATAGCATTTCCTACCCTGAGGAAAAACAATGCACAAACATTAAGACTTTGGAAGAGTTTCCATATCCTCATTCTTTGATGAGTACTATAAAATTAATTCATAGGACAATTTTTATTGTTGAAGAAAAATGGGAAACATAATCTGTCCATGCAAAAACAGATGGAGGAAGGAAAAAACAGAAATATCAAAAAAAATCATATTGGTATACACAGCATGGATCTCTCTTGGGAAGGACACAGGATCAATGGAGGTCAATAGGGGTAGAAGGATGGACGGGAGGCCTGTTGAGTGCAAATAATTATTTATATGACAATGGCCTCCTGTCTCACATTACCATGCACATGAACTTTTACATAGTTAAAAATGTTTTGTTTCTTTGAAAAAGCCTTATCACTTTACGTGGATGAGTGCATGTGTTTCTATGACTGCATGTGTGCTGTGTGTATGGAAGCCAGAAAAATGCACTAGATCTCCTGTACTCTGGTTCTGCATGGTTGTAAGCCACCTTATGGGTGCAGGGAAATAAACCCAGGTCCTCTGCCAGAGCAGCCAGTGCCCTTAACAGCCGAGCCATCACTCAGGACCATTTGTTTTTTTGTTGGTCAAAGTAGCCCATTGTAGAAAGCACAATGGTGTCCAGGGCTTCCCAGTAGAAAGTTTCCAGCTGGGTTGTAGGACACAACCTGGTAGTGAGTATCATTAATTTCTGATCCCTTAATTAAATTATTATATCAAAACCATTAAATGTTAGCCACCTAGGGGAATAGCCACACCCATTCCAGCTACAAATGTTCAATTTCTGTGACAGTTCAATGGAGATTGGTGGAGCTCTATCCCAGGACATAGAGGGGCTACCCACCATATGAGGTCTCAAGGGCACAAAGCCTTCCTAACTCGGTCCTGCCAAGGGATGCTATGCTCTCTGGCCACTGGGACAGCTGTGGTCTGGCTTCCCCACAGCAGGGTGGTGGAGACCTATTGAAAGCCTCTAAGAGCCTGGCCTTAGAAAGCCTTGATGTAGCAGGATACTACCAAAAGCCCAACAGCCTCAACATAAGGGAAGCACCATGCACCGGGTCATAGGCAGTACAAAGTTCTAGAAGAAATGGTCTTATCAAGCGTACTCTGGTTATACAAATAGAACCTGAAGTACTTTGTCTGGAGAACATTCTTTTAACTAAGGTTTGTTAAATTGTGCTTCTGAGAAATTGCACAAATTCTCTCCCAGGGATAACATGAGGAGGAATATGTATCTTTAACAACAGGTTAACTGACATAAGCATGTTGAGTTCCCCTGGACCTGTTCCCTAGGAGATGATGCTGCATAGTATGGCCACTAGAGGGCAGTGGTTGTCCATTGAGCACAAGGAGCACCTCCTGGACCTGTGTGCTGGCATCTCAGTGACATTTCAGATAGAGATGGGACTGGGGGTGGTTAGTGCAGTGATATCAACAGAGCAGAATTGGGGGCAGGAGCTTCATTCCTATCCCAGGCCGCCTTGATAGGCTGTGAAAAAAAAATCAGATAGTTTAGCTTTCAAGTTATCTGATTCTCTTCAGAGCAAGGGCCCTGCCTCTATGAAAGATGCCCCATCCCACCTCTTGCAGAAGCATGGGCCAATTCGGCCAAACCCACTGACAGTTCCTTTTCTGGATCAGAGGCTGTAGAGGGTAATTAATGGGAGTTCTTCAGCAGCTCATTTCCAGACAGCTTTAGCTTTACCTAGAAATGCTAGGAAAAGGTTTGTCCCATGTTCAAGGACATCCAAGTCCCTTGTATATTCTGTGTGGCCCTGGATGTCAACCCCTTTCCAAACTGTGTTGACATAGAGACCATGTTAACTTACACAGTGTGGGGCTGAGACATCAGCTCCATCTTGTCTGGCTCTTCTTCTTTGCCCAGGGGAGCCTGGGTGAACATCCCAGGGATTGTGTAGGGGCTGCTCTGAACCAGGATGCCACTAGTCAAATATGCTTATTTCCTGATACCCCAGCTCCTCAAAGTTCAGTCATGTCCCCCTGACATCTACCTGAGGCCATATAGGCAGCTAAGCCTCCAAGGGTTGTTAGTGTCAGAGCCTGAGGCAGCCGGACAACCTAGACTGTGGCCACTCATTTCCCATGGACCTGTAGACAGAAGTGAGAAGTAGAGAAAGCCTGGGTTTGGTGATGAGTGCCTTTTTCCCAGGGCTCAGGAAGCTGACACAGTTGGATGCCTGTGAGTTCTACACAATGAATTCTGGGAGAGTCAGGCTACTTAAGGGAAAGACTCTCTCAAGATCAAACAAAACACAACAAACAAACAAAAAGTAACAGAGAAAAGAGATATAATTCAAGTCAGCACACTGGAAAGAGGAATAAATAATGGGGTCCAAAGTCACCCCAGTCCATCTTAGGGTCCTCAAATGACTGTTCCTTTGCAATAGAAAGCAAAAAGTATGCAAAACTAAGCAGCCTGATTGATGGGAGGTTGGGCTCACACTGAGCGACCCTGCCTCCTATCCGTGCATCCTGTGGGTGATCTGACCAGTGACCAGAACTTTGTGAGACTTTTGTGGGAGCCAAGTTTCTCCTACTGCCAGTGCCAGGCTTCTTCCTCAGCCCTCTGTCTGCAGAAAATTCCAGAAGTGATTCCAATTGTTTCAGGCGTGTTTGCTTCTATTTCCTGGTATCTGACAGAAGGAGTGCAGTGTCTTCACCTTTTCCAGGTCAACTATATTTCCCCAGGCTTTCTTTGTACAGCTAATTGAATGAAGATGCCCAGGTCCACATTTAACATAAATGTAATAGAAGTGGGAGACAGGGTTAATGTGAAATTAATTAATTTTAATGTAAATCTAAGTAAAAAATTAATCTGTCAGCTGTATATCTTTACCTTCTGTAGTCCCCAACAACCACACAGAGAAGTCAGATTTATTAAAATACCCCTACAACGAATGTTGAGCAAATCTTATTCCATTCTAAACCTGCAAGGTCATGAGGATTCCTCCCAGAAAATATCTCCTCATTACCTGCAATTTTTGTCTTTCCTTGATCCACCTCTCTCTCCTTAAGCTCCATGAACCTCTCCTCATGGCTCCATTCCTTCCCTTCCTGTCTCTTCCCCTATTCATCCTAGAATAGGAAGTCCCACCTTATCCTCTCTAAAGCTCTGGATTGGCTCATTGGCTTTCATTGGCAAGGCAGAGAACGAATGAGGAGCAGTGTTTACACAAACTTGAGACATGACTTTCTAAGAAAAAACAGAACAGAGCTATGTCCGGATAGAACCCAGATAGTGAGATAGAGAAAACAGTGATTGAAATAACGTACAAGGGTAAACTTTACACAGTGTACATAAACATTACACCTACATGTAAGAGCACATTCATGGTCTTGCCATGAAACCCTACACAAGAATCTTTGCTCTAGACTCTTTGGGTTTTAGCTATAGTTGAAAGGGCTGGCACTATTGTCTCCATTTTGTTCTTGGCTGGGATACAAATCAATCCATGAAGCACATGCTGGTTTCAAAACCTTAGCTTCCTCTACCCCAGCTTCTCCAGTACCAAGTCACATATATGCTGGCTAGTTTGTTTGTTTGTTTGTTTTTTTTTTGTCAACCTGATACAGACAGCATCTGCGAAGTTCGACTTGATAGTCATCGGGAAGAGGGAAGCTCAGCTGAGGAAATGTTTTCCCAAGGGTGGCTTTCAGACAAGTCTGTGCTTCGTTCTTGATTAATGATTGACATGGGAGGGCCCAGCTCACTGTAGGAGGTGCCATCCCTGGTCACTTGTTTTGGGGTTGCATAAGAAATCAAGCTGAGAAGTCACATGGAGCAAGCAAGTAAGCAGCACTCCTTCATGGCTTATACCTCAGTTCCTGCACTGAGTTCCTGCCATGTCATCCCTCAGTGATGGACTGTGTTTGGGAAATGGAAGTCGAATAAATCCCTTTCTCCCAAGTTTCTGTTGGCCAGTGTTTTAACACAGCTATAGAAGCCTCAGGAACATAACAATGGACAAATATTTCTCTGCCCCTAGAAACCAAAGGAAGATAACTAATGGGCAAATGTTTCTCTGCCTAGCTAGGTTCCCCGTTGATTGGTCCTCCATTGTCCTTGTACAATAGTCTCTGGACACATCACATATTCATCATCTTATTTGATCTTGTCTGTCTGTTACCACTGAGAAAAGATCTGTTCCATCAGGTCTGATCCCACACTGGGGAAGGAAGTGCCAGGTGTCAAGGAGCTAGTGCCAGTAAAATTCTCCAGCCAGTTTTAAGCAGCCAAGAGTTATGGCAGGAATAGCTCTTAGGTCAGGCCTATCTGGAGTCTGTTCCGGGATTAGAGTCTGTCTGTCTTGTGGAGGGTGTGCTAGCATCTCAAGTGCTGCTCAGCCTCCTTCTCTAGATGATGCCTTTCCTCATAATGGTGAAAGACTTCAGTTAGAAGGTTGTCAAACAAGCTGGGTGTGGTGGCACACTACTTTAATCCCAGCACTCAGGAGGCAGCGGCAGGCTGATTTTTGAGTTTCAGGCCAGCCTGGTCTACAAAGTGAGTTCCAGGGCAGCTAGGGCTATAAAAAGCCCTGTCTCTCCGGCCACCTTCCTGGTCAGAGGACAAGCTTTCCATCAGCATTGGCTGGAGCCATCTTGGTTCAGGGACTCTGCCGAAAGTAGTCTGCACAGGTAAGAGTGTGCACTACAGAAGCTAACAGCTTCTGGGACAGGTGGGAGCCACAGAGCTTCTGAGGCAGTGCCTTTTCCAGGTTCCAGACATCCGGTCACCTTCCCGGCCAGATGACAGGTGTCCGCCCGGCCAGGGAGGGCTTTGCCTCAACATCTATGGGAGCCATCTTTGTTCCGGGACTCCACCAAAAGTAGTCTGCACAGGTGAGAGTGTGGACTACAGAAGCTAACAGCTTCTGTGACAGGCCAAAGAAACACAGGCTCTGGGAAAGGTCCTGTTTCGGGCCTTCATCTTCGGCCAGGAGCAAGGTCCGAACGCCAGATATCTGTGCACCTTCCCTGTAAGAGGAGAGATTGCCTGCAGAGAGGGCTCTGACCACTGAAACTCAGAGGAGAGAGCTAGTCTCCCAGGTCTGCTGATAAAGGGTAACAGAATCACCAGAGGAACAATCTCTAAACAGAGACAACTATAACAACTAACTCCAGAGATTACCAGAGACCAAAAGGTAAAGGTAAGAATCTTACTAACAGAAACCAAGACCACTCACCATCATCGGAACCCAGCACTCCCACTTCGCCCAGTCCAGGGCACCACAACACACCCGAAAAGCTAGACTCAGATTTAAAAGCATATCTCATGATGATGGTAGAGGGCATCAAGAAGGACTTTAATAACTCACTTAAAGAAATACAGGAGAACACTGCTAAACAGGTAGAAGACATTAAAGAGGAAGCACAAAAATCCCTTAAAGAATTGCAGGAAAACACAACCAAACTGGTGATGGAATTGAATAAAACCATCCAAGACCTAAAAAGGGAAGTAGACACAATAAAGAAAACCCAAAGTGAGGCAACGCTGGAGATAGAAACCCTAGGAAAGAAATCTGGAACCATAGATGCGAGCATCAACAACAGAATACAAGAGATGGAAGAGTGCAGAAGATTCCATAGAGAACATCGGCACAACAATCAAAGAAAATGGAAAATGCAAAAAGATCCTAACTCAAAACATCCAGGAAATCCAGGACACAATGAGAAGACCAAAGCTACGGATAATAGGAGTGGATGAGAATGAAGATTTTCAACTCAAAGGACCAGCAAACATTTTCAACAAAATTATAGAAGAAAACTTCCCAAATCTAAAGAAAGAGATGCCCATGAACATAGAAGAATCCTACAGAACTCCAAATAGACTGGAGCAGAAGAGAAATACCTCCCGACACATAATAATCAGAACAACAAATGCATTAAGTAAAGATAGAATACTAAAAGCAGTAAGAGAAAAAGGCCAAGTAACATATAAAGGCAAGCCTATCAGAATTACACCAGATTTTTCACCAGAGACTATGAAAGCCAGAAGTTCCTGGACAGATGTTATACAGACACTAAAAGAACACAAATTCCAGCCCAGGCTACTATACCCAGCCAAACTCTCAATTACCATAGATGGAGAAACCAAAGTATTCCATGACAAAACCAAATTCACATATTATCTTTCCACAAATCCAGCCCTTCAAAGGATAATAACAGAAAAAACCAATACAAGGACGGAAACCACGTCCTAGAAAAAGCAAGAAGGTAATCCCTCAACAAACCTAAAAGAAGACAGCCACAAGAACAGAATGCCAACTTTAGCAACAAAAATAATAGGAAGTAACAATTACTTTTCCTTAATATCTCTTAATATCAATGGACTCAACTCCCCAATAAAAGACATAGACTAACAGAATGGCTACACGAACAGGACCCAACATTTTCCTGCTTACAGGAAACTCATCTCAGAGAAAAAGATAGACACTACCTTAGAATGAAAGGCTGGAAAACAATTTTCCAAGCAAATGTTATGATGAAACAAGCAGGAGTAGCCATTCTAATAGCTAATAAAATTGACTTCCAACCCAAAGTAATCAAAAAAGACAAGGAGGGGCACTTCATACTCATCAAAAATAAAATCCTCCAAGAAGAACTATCAATTCTGAATATCTATGCTCCAAATACAAGGGCAGCCACATTTGTGACTATTGAGAAGGGTGTTGTTTTCCTAATTTCTTTCTCAGCCTGTTCATTCTTTGTGGAGAGAAAGGTCATTGACTTGTTTGAGTTAATTTTATATTGAGCTACTTCACCTTTATCAGGTTTAGGAGTTCTCTGGTGGAATTTTTAGGGTCACTTATATATACTATCATATCATCTGCAAAAAGTGATATTTTGACTTCATTTTTCCAATTTGTATCACCTTGATTTCCTTTTGTTGTCGAATTGCTCTGGCTAGGACTTCAAGTATAATGTTGAATAGGTATGGAGAGAGTGGACAGCCTTGACTAGTCCCTGATTTTAGTGGGATTGCTTCCAGCTTCTCACCATTTACTTTGATGTTGGCTACTGGTTTGCTGTAGATTGCTTTTATCATGTTTAGGTATGGGCTTTGAATTCCTGATCTTTCCAAGACTTTTATCATGAATGGGTGTTGGATCTTGTCAAATGCTTTTTCCGCATCTAACGAGATGACCATGTGGTTTTTGTCTTTGAGTTTGTTTATATACTGGATTACATTGATGGATTTCCGTATATTAAATCATCCCTGCATCCCTGGAATAAAACCTACTTTTTCAGGATGGATGATTGCTTTAATGTGTTTTTGGATTCGGTTAGCAAGAATTTTATTGAAGATTTTTGCATCGATATTCATAAGGGAAATTGGTCTGAAGTTCTCTATCTTTGTTGGATCTTTCTGTCGTTTAGGTATCAGAGTAATTGTGGCTTCATAGAATGAGTTGGGTAGAGTTCCTTCTACTTCTATTTTGTGGAATAGTTTGTGCAGAACTGGAATTAGATCTTCTTTGAAGGTCTGGTAGAACGCTGCACTAAACCCATCTGGTCCTGGGCTTTTTTTAGCTGGGAGACTATTAATGATTGCTTCTATTTCTTTAGGAGATATGGGACTGTTTAAATCGTTGACTTGATCCTGATTTAACTTTGGTACCTGGTATCTGTCTAGAAATTTGTCCATTTCATCCAGGTTTTCCAGTTTTGTTGAGTATAGCCTTTTGTAGAAGGATCTGATGGTGTTTTGGATTTCTTCAGGATCTGTTGCTATATCTCCCTTTTCATTTCTGATTTTGTTAATTAGGATGTTGCCCTGTGCCCTCTAATGAGTCTAGCTAAGGGTTTATCTATCTTTTTTATTTTCTCAAAGAACCAACTCCGATTTTGGTTAATTCTTTGAATAGTTCTTCTTGTTTCCCCTTGGTTGATTTCACCCCTGAGTTTGATTATTTCCTGTCGTCTACTCCTCTTGGTTGAATTTTCTTCCTTTTGTTCTAGAGCTTTTAGATGTGGTGTCAAGCTGCTAGTGTGTGCTCTCTCCAGTTTCTTTTTGGAGGCACTCAGTGCTATGAGTTACCCTCTTAGAAATGCTTTCATTATTTCCCATAGGTTTGGGTATGTTGTGGCTTCATTTTCATTAAACTCTAAAAAGTCTTTAATTTCTTTCTTTATTCCTTCCTTGACCAAGGTATCATTGAGAAGAGTGTTGTTCATTTTCCTCGTGAATGTTGGCTTTCCATTATTTATGTTGTTATTGAAGATCAGCCTTAGTCCATGGTGGTCTGATAGGATGCATGGGACAATTTCAATATTTTTGTATCTGTTGAGGCCTGTTTTGTGACCAATTATATGGTCAATTTTGGAGAAGGTCCCTTGAGGCGCTGAGAAGAAGGTATATCCTTTTGTTTTAGGATAAAATGTTCTGTAGATATCTTTTAAGTCCATTTGTTTCATAAGTTCTGTTAGTTTCACTGGGTCCCTGTTTAATTTCTGTTTCCATGATCTGTCCATTGATGAAAGTGGTGTGTTGAAATCTCCCACTATTATTGTTTGAGGTGCAATGTGTGCTTTGAGCTTTACTAAAGTTTCTTTAATGAATGTGCCTGCCCTTTCATTTGGAGCATAGATATTCAGAATTGAGAATTCCTCTTGGAGAATTTTACCTTTGATGTGTATGAAGTGTCCCTCCTTGTCGTTTTTGATAACTTTGGGTTGGAAATCGATTTTATTCAATATTAGAATGGCTACTCCAGCTTGTTTCTTCAGACCATTTGTTTGGAAAATTGTTTTCTAGCCTTTCACTCTGAGGTAGTGTTTGTCTTTTTCCCTGAGATGGGTTTCCTGTAAGCAGCAGAATGTTGGGTCCTGTTTGTGTAGCCTGTCTGTTAGTCTACGTCTTTTTATTAGGGAGTTGAGTCCGTTGATATTAAGAGATATTAAGGAAAAGTAATTGTTGCTTCCTTATATTTTTGTTGTTAGAGTGTGCATTCTGTTCTGTGGCTGTCTTCTTTTTGGTTTGTTGAGGGATTACTTTCTTGTTTTTTCTAGGGCGTGATTTCCGTCCTTGTATTTGTTTTTTTCTGTTATCCTTTGAAGGGCTGGATTTGTGGAAAGATAATGTGTGAATTTGGTTTTGTCATGGAATACTTTGGTTTCTCCATCTATGGTAATTGAGAGTTTGGCTGGGTATAGTAGCCTGGGTTGGCATTTGTGTTCTCTTAGTGTCTTTATAACATCTGTTCAGGCTCTTCTGTCTTTCATAGTCTCTGGTGAAAAGTCTGGTGTAATTCTGATCGGCCTGTCTTTATATGTTACTTGACCTTTATGCTTTTAATATTCTATGTTTATTTAGTGCATTTGTTGTTCTGATTATTATGGGTCAGGAGGAATTTCTTTTCTGGGCCAGTCTATTTGGAGTTCTGTAGGCTTCTTGTATGTTCATGGGCATCTCTTTCTTTAAGTTTGGGAAGTTTTCTTCTATAATTTTGTTGAAGATATTTGCTGGCCCTTTAAGTTGAAAACTTTCATTCTCATCAACTCCTATTATCTGTAGGTTTGGTCTTCTCAATGTGTCCTGGATTTCCTGGATGTTTTGAGTTAGGATCCTTTTGCGTTTTGTATTTTCTTTGATTGTTGTGCCAATGTTCTGTATGGAATCTTCTGCACCTGAGATTCTCTCTTCCATCTCTTGTATTCTGTTGCTATGATTCCAGATCTCTTTCCTAGGGTTTCTATCTCCAGCGTTGCCTCACTTTGGGTTTTCTTTATTGTGTCTACTTCCCTTTTTATGTCTAGTACGGTTTTGTTCATTTCCATCACCTGTTTGGATGTGTTTTCCTGTTTTTATTTAAGGACTTGTAACTCTTTAGCAGTGTTCTCCTGTATTTCTTTAAGTGAGTTATTAAAGTCCTTCTTGATGTCCTCTACCATCATCATGAGATATGCTTTTAAATCCGGGTCTAGCTTTTCGGTTGTGTTGGGGTGCCTGGGACTGGGTGAGGTGGTAGTGCTGCGTCCTGATGATGGCAAGTGGTCTTGATTTCTGTTAGTAGGATTTTTACGTTTGCCTTTCGCCATCTGGTAATCTCTGGAGCTAGTTGTTATAGTTGTTTCTAGTTAGAGCTTGTTCCTCAGGTGATTATTTAGCCTCTATCAGCAGACTTGGGGGACTAGATCTCTCCTTAATTTCAGTGGTCAGGGTACTCTCTGCAGGCAAGCTCTCCTCTTGCAGGAAAGGTGCCCAGATATCTGGTGTTCAAACCTGCCTCCTGGCAGAAGTTGTGTTCCACTCACCAGAGGTCTTAAGATCCCGTGGAGGGTCCTGTGAGGACCTTTGGGGTGTCCAGAGACTCTCCGGACCAGGAACCCCGTTGCTGCAGTGGACTGGCAGGGACTTGTGCCTCTGATTAGGCCGGGTTATCTGCTTCCTTAATTAATGCAGTCTCAGGTCCCGTGTGATTGGATTGGAGCAGAGGCTGTGTTCCACTCACCAGAGGTCTTAGGATCTCGTGGGGGTATTCTGTGTGGGTCCTTTCGGGTGTCCAGAGACTCCCCGGACCAGGAACTCCAGTTCTGCAGTGGACCGGAAGGGACTTGTGCCCCTGATGAGGCTGGGTTATCTGCTTCCCTGGTTAATGCAGTGTCAGATTCCCTGCAATTGGATTGGAGCAGACGCTGTGTTCCACTCACCAGAGAGCAGACGCTGTGTTCCAATCATCAGAGGTCTTAGGATCCCGTTGGGGATTCTGTGTGGGTCCTTTCGGGTGTCCAGAGACTCCCCGGACCAGAAATCCCGGTTCTGCAGTGGACCAGAAGGGCTGTAGTACATTTTAAATAGGGACAAAACCAATTAATATCACCTAACGTTATAATATCTGATAAGATTGACTTCCAACCCAAAGTCATTAAAAAAGACAGGGAGGGACACTTCATACTCATCAAAGGTAAAATCCTCCAAGAGGAACTATCAATCCTGAATATCTATGCTCCAAATACAAAGGCAACCACATTCATTAAAGAAACTTTAGTAAATCTCAAAGCACACATTGCACCTCATACAATAATAGTGGGAGACTTCAACACACCACTTTCACCAATGGACAGATCATGGAAACAGAAACTAAACAGGGACACAGTGAAACTAACAGAAATTATGAATCAAATGGATCTGGCAGATATCTACAGAACATTCTATCCTAAAACAAAAGGATATACCTTCTTCTCAGCACCTCATGGTACCTTCTCCAAAATTGACCACATAATTGGTCACAAAGCAGGCCTCAACAGATATAAAAATATTGAAATTGTCCCATGCATCCTATCAGATCACCATGGACTAAGGCTGATCTTCAATAACAAAATAAATAATAGAAAGCCAACCTTCACGTGGAAACTGAACAACACTCTTCTCAATGATACCTTGGTCAAGGAAGGAATAAAGAAAGAAATTAAGGACTTTTTAGAGTTCAATGAAAATGAAGCCACAACATACCCAAACTTATGGGACGCAATGAAAGCATTTCTAAGAGGAAAACTCATAGCTCTGAGTGCCTCCAAAAGGAAACTAGAGAGAGCACACATTAGCAGCTTGACAACACACCTAAAAGCACTAGAACAAAAGGAAGCAAATTCACCCAAGAGGAGTAGACGGCAGGAAATAATCAAACTCAGGGGCGAAATCAACCAAGTGGAAACAAGAAAAACTATTCAAAGAATCAACCAATCAAGGAGCTGGTTCTTTGAGAAAATCAACAAGATAGATAAACCCTTAGCCAGACTCACTAGAGGGCACAGGGAAAGCATCCTAATTAACAAAATCAGAAATGAAAAAGGAGACATAACAACAGATCCTGAAGACATCCAAAACACCATCAGATCCTTCTACCAAAGGCTATACTCAACAAAACTGGAGAACCTGGATGAAATGGAGAAGTTCCTAGATAGATACCAGGTACCAAAGTTGAATCAAGATCAGGTTAATGATCTAAACAGCCCTATATCCCCCAAAGAAATAGAAGCAGTCATTAATAGTCTCCCAACTAAAAAAAGCCCAGGACCAGATGGGTTTAGTGCAGAGTTCTATCAGACCTTCAAAGAAGATATAATCCCAGTTCTTCACAAACTATTCCACAAAATAGAAACAGAAGGTACTCTACCCAACTCATTCTATGAAGCCACAATTACTCTGATACCTAAACCACAAAAAGACCCAACAAAGATAGAAAACTTCAGACCAATATCCCTTTTGAATATTGATGCAAAAATCCTCAATAAAGTTCTTGCTAACCGAATCCAAGAACACATCAAAACAATCATCCATCCTGACCAAGTAGGTTTCATCCCAGGGATGCAGGGATGGTTCAATATACGGAAATCCATCAATGTAATCCAGTATATAAACAAACTCAAAGACAAAAACCACATGGTCATCTCGTTAGATGCGGAAAAAGCATTTGACAAGATCCAACACCCATTCATGATAAAAGTCTTGGAAAGATCAGGAATTCAAGGCCCATACCTAAACATGATAAAAGCAATCTACAGCAAACCAGTAGCCAACATCAAAGTAAATGGTGAGAAGCTTGAAGCAATCCCTCTAAAATCAGGGACTAGACAAGGCTGTCCACTTTCTCCATTCCTATTCAACATTGTACTTGAAGTCCTAGCCAGAGCAATTCGACAACAAAGGGAGATCAAAGGGATACAAATTGGAAAAGATGAAGTCAAAATATCACTTTTTGCAGATGATATGATAGTATATATAAGTGACCCTAAAAATTCCACCAGAGAACTCCTAAGCCTGATAAACAGCTTCGGTGAAGTAGCTGGATATAAAATTAACTCAAACAAATCAATGGCCTTTCTCTACACAAAGAATAAACAGGCTGAGAACGAAATTAGGGAAACAACACCCTTCTCAATAGTCACAAATAATATAAAATATCTTGGCGTGACTCTAACTAAGGAAGTGAAAGATCTGTATAATAAAAACTTCAAGTCTCTGAAGAAAGAAATTATAGAAGATCTCAGAAGATGGAAAGATCTCCCATGCTCATGGATTGGCAGGATCAACATTGTAAAAATGGCTATCTTGCCAAAAGCAATCTACAGATTCAATGCAATCCCCATCAAAATTCCAAATCAATTCTTCAACGAATTAGAAAGTGCAATCTGCAAATTCATCTGGAATAACAAAAAACCTAGGATAGCAAAAACTCTTCTCAAGGATAAAAGAACCTCTGGTGGAATCACCATGCCGGACCTAAAGCTCTACTACAGAGCAATTGTGATAAAAACTGCATGGTACTGGTATAGTGACAGACAAATAGACCAATGGAATAGAATTGAAGACCCAGAAATGAACCCACACACCTACGGTCACTTGATCTTCGACAAGGGAGCTAAAAACATCCAGTGGAAGAAAGACAGCATTTTCAACAAATGGTGCTGGCACAACTGGTTGTTAACATGTAGAAGAATGTGAATCGATCCATTCCTATCTCCTTGTACTAAGGTCAAGTCTAAGTGGATCAAGGATCTTCACATAAAACCAGAGACACTGAAACTTATAGAGGAGAAAGTGGGGAAAAGCCTTGAAGATATGGGCACAGGGGAAAAATTCCTGAATAGAACAGTAATGGCTTGTGCTGTAAGATAGAGAATTGACAAGTGGGACCTCATGAAACTACAAAGCTTCAGCAAGGCTAAAGACACCATCAATAAGACAAAAAAACCACCAACAGAATGGGAAAGGATCTTCACCTATCCTAAATCAGATAAGGGACTAATATCCAATATATATAAAGAACTCAAGAAGGTGGACTCCAGAAAGTCAAATAACCCCATTAAAAAATGGGGCTCAGAACTGAACAAAGAATTCTCACCTGAGGAATACCGAATGGCAGAGAAACACCTGAAAAAATGTTCAACATCCTTAATCATCAGGGAAATGCAAATCAAAACAACCCTGAGATTCCACCTCACACCAGTCAGAATGGCTAAGATCAAAAATTCAGGTGACAGCAGATGCTGGCGAGGATGTGGAGAAAGAGGAACACTCCTCCATTGTTGGTGGGATTGCAAGCTTGTACAACCACTCTGGAAATCAGTCTGGCGGTTCCTCAGAAAATTGGACATAGTACTACCGGAGGATCCAGCAATACCTCTCCTGGGCATATATCCAGAAGATGTCCCAACCGGTAAAAAGGACACATGCTCCACTATGTTCATAGCAGCCCTATTTATAATAGCCAGAAGCTGGAAAGAACCCAGATGTCCCTCAACAAAGGAATGGATACAGAAATTATGGTACATTTACACAATGGAGTACTACTCAGCTATTAAAAAGAATGAATTTATGAAATTCCTAGCCAAATGGATGGACCTGGAGGGCATCATCTTGAGTGAAGTAACACAATCACAAAAGAACTCACACAATATGTATTCACTGATAAGTGGATATTAGCCCAAAACTTAGGATACCCAAGATATAAGATACAATTTGCTAAACGCATGAAACTCAAGAAGAATGAAGACCAAAGTGTGGACACTGTGCACCTTCTTAGAATTGGGAACAAAACACCCAGGGAAGGAGTTACAGAGACAAAGTTCGTAGCTGTGATGAAAGGATGGACCATTTAGAGACTGCTGTATCCAGGGATCCATCCCATAATCAGCTTCTAAACGCTGACACCATTGCATACACTAGCAATATTTTGCTGAAAGGACCCAAATATAGCTGTCTCTTGTGAGATGATGCCGGGGCCTAGCAAACACAGGAGTGGATGTTCACAGTCAGCTATTGGATGTATCACAGGGCTCCCAATGGAGAAGCTAGAGAAAGTAACCAAGGAGCTAAAGGGATCTGCAACCCTATGTTGGAACAACATGATGTACTAACCAGAACCCCGGAGCTCTTGTCTCTAGCGGCATATGTATGGAAAGATGGCCTAGTCGGCCATCAATGGAAAGAGAGGCCCATTGGACTTGCAAACTTTATATGCCCCAATATAGGGGAATGCCAGGGCCAAAAGAATGGGAATGGGTGGGTAGGGAAGTGGGGGGCGCTATGGGGGACTTTTGGGATAGCATTGGAAATGTAATTGAGGAAAATATGTAATAAAAATATTAAAAATTAAAAAAAAAAAAAAGAAAAGCAAATCCTGGGGGTCTTTTCCAGGCAACCCAGGACAATTTCTTAACTGTCCAAAAACAGTCTTTTTTTTAAAATTAGGTATTTATTTCATTTACATTTCTAATGCTATCCCAAAAGTCCCCCACACCCTCCCCCACCCACTCCCACTTCTTGGCTCTGGCGTTCTCCTGTTCTGAGGCTTATAAATTTTGCATGACCAATGGGCCTCTCTTCCCACTGATGGCTGACTAGGCCATCTTCTGATACATATGCAGCTAGAGACATGATCTCCAGGGGTACTGGTTAGTTCATATTTTTGTTCCTTCTATAGGGTTGCAGATCCCTTTAGCTCCTTGGTTACTTTCTCTAGCTCCTCCATTGGGAGCCCTGTGATACATCCAGTAGCTGACTGTGAGCATCCACTTCTGTGTTTGCTAGGCCCCCACATAGTCTCACAAGAGACAACAATAAGGAACAGTATTTTTTCTTATAAGTTGCATAAGCAATTTCAAGCTTGAGAATTAATAGCATCTGAGGGATGAACAATTTTAAGCAATTGTAAGCTCTGTGATATAATACTGACTATTAATATACAACTTAAAGTTTGATTGTTCAACATTTTAAAACACCATCTACAGCACACAATTTAATTATCTGTGCTGAAGCAGGAAAAAACCCAAAAGAATAAATTTCACATATACTTTTCTCCCATAGAAGGCCTGTTTTTTTAAACACAGTAAATGGGATGCATGTGTGCATGAATTTATAAACGATACAGGAGCATGTATAAAAACAATTTTTAACATATCTTTGGAATAATGATTATCAATTTAATTTAATATGATGGTATGCAATAGATCAAACATTAGTATTCTGTAATAAGCAAATTAATGGCTGTTTGGAACAAGGAACAGACACTTAGCCAGGTTCTTAAGACACAATTTTTGTTATAGTTTTTCTAAAATATATGAATTTATCTTACAATTCTTTATTAGCACCACAGTGGCTTTATAGGGTGTTAAAACTTTACTTTGAGGTGAAGAAGGATGATTTTACAACAATGTTTTCTCTTGTCAAAGATTTGTTGTGGGCACATAAATAAAATGAGCAGGTAATATTTAATTACCATTGATCTTAATTGATAACAATAGAATACAGAAGTTTCCTCTGGTTTCTGTGAAATCTTTTTGTTTCTTACCAGTAATTTTGAATCTCACTAGATAGCACCTAACAAAGGTTTAAGTTGCTTTAAGGCCTCAAGGTGAGGTCTTAGCCAATTAACATCTCTTTTGAAAATAAGAAGTTTTTGAAAATAAAATTTTGAAGCAAATCATTTTTTTCCTCCTTAGATTTTCTGTACCACTGTTTTCTAATACATAACTAAAAACCCTAAGTATTAAAAGATATTGCCTCTGAATCTTATCTGGAGTTATAGCTACTCCCGAGAACTTAAAATCTCATTGTGTGAGAGCAAGGATTTAAAGTTAACTTTATTTAGAACAACATCTGGCTAGGTCTGCAACAAGGCTCTTTTAGCTAAAAGGAAGGGAGGGAGAGCTGGTCTCAGGAATTTCCCTAGTCACAGTTTGTGAAACAAAAGAAGTGCCACACAAGCCTCGCTGAGGCTGCTCCCCTCTGAGCTCAGTGTCAACCCAAACCATCTCTCAACCATCTCTCAATCCGAGCACTCTGCCTGAGTCCTAGCCCAAAGATTGTCCCTATTTTGAAGTATCTTTAAAGACCTGATTTCTTGGGTTCATGACTCCAATCCTGAGTTACCAATTTTAAGCTAACCTTCTGGTACAAGCAAAAGGCTTCCTGCCCCTTTAAGAGCTCCTGTGTAGATAATCAGCCTCTAGCAGGGCTTTTCCAGCTGTACTTGACTCCCAGCCACAGTGCAGTGTAACTTATCAGTTTCTGCTGTGCAAATTGAGACTGCTTTTTAAACAAATAAAACTAAATCAAAGGTTGGACAGCCAGCAGATAAAGTTTTAACCATTTTTTTCACATGAAACACAGAACAACAATCATTCAAACAACAAAACAAAAGCAAACATAAATAGACAGACATATGGACAAATGGTGCACCAAGGACAGACAATAGACAGAGAGGGAATAGAACTTAATGTCTCAAAGGGACCCAGATATCCTAACCAGAACTAAGAATATCTCCATAGGAGCCAGAGAGGAAGCAGGACATTTCCCAATTTCCTTCTGTCCCTAGGAGAGCTCTGAAATAGCTTATTTTCCTTTTCCTTTTTTTCTCTTTTGCTAAAAGGTCCCAAACAAGGGATAACTGCTTTTCTGATACTTATTCTCTCTCTCTCTCTCTCTCTCTCTCTCTCTCTCTCTCTCTCTCTCTCTCTCTCTCTCTCTCATGTTCAAGTTCTAATTCTTTATCTCCTTCTTCTGGGAATTCTGCCAGAGAAGGGAGAGGAGGCACAGTCGTAGTTTCTGATATTTACTCCCCAATAAGAAAAGATGGTTGCAGGGACTGCATGGGGACCCTCATTAGATAGTTTATCATTTAAATCTCTGCCTAACTTTCACCATTTTTTTACAGTGTATCTCTGCCTCATCAATGATAAACTAGGGCCATGCTTGATCTATAAAAATAAAAAAGTTTATCAAATCTTTCTTTTTAACTCTAACCCCTCTTTCCCTGAGAGACATCTTTAAGCTGCCTCTTTAGTTTAGTCACCATTTCTCAGTGGAGATGAATCACTTACAGAGGGCTACGTTCTCCCTTGAGCTGTGAGAGCAGTCCTCCAATACTTATTTTTTCTTGGGGTTGTGACTTCTGTGGGGGAGTCAAACTCCGTAATCTCTACCTAAGGTAAAGGTCTGATCATCGGCCGCACGTTTTAGGCACCACTTGTCCCGTCCAGCAGGACCCAGTTATTCGTGGGTGCGAGGGGGACAACAAACCTGGAAGAGAAATGAGCGAGAAAGAGAAGTGAGACCAAGCAAAGAGTTGTCAAGGTCTCAGTTTTTTAGGTTGAAATGCCAGGTTATAAGCACACAGCAAAAGACACCGTCAATAAGACAAAAAGACCACCAACAGATTGGGAAAGGATCTTTACCTATTCTAAATCAGATAGGGGACTAATATCCAGTATATATAAAGAACTCAAGAAGGTGGACTCCAGAAAATCAAATAACCCCATTAAAAAATGGGGCTCAGAACTGAACAAAGAATTCTCACCTGAAGAATGCTGAATGGCAGAGAAGCACCTGAAAAAATGTTCAACATCCTTAAACATCAGGGAAATGCAAATCAAAACAACCCTGAGATTCCACCTCACACCAGTCAGAATGGCTAAGATCAAAAATTCAGGTGACAGCAGATGCTGGCGAGGATATGGAGAAAGAGGAACACTCATCCATTGTTGGTGGGATTGCAAGCTGGTACAACCACTCTGGAAATCAGTCTGGTGGTTCCTTAGAAAATGGGACATAATACTACCAGAGGATCCAGCAATACCTCTCCTGGGCATATATCCAGAAGATGTCCCAACCGGTAAGAAGGACACATGCTCCACTATGTTCATAGCAGCCTTATTTATAATAGCCAGAATCTGGAAAGAACCCAGATGCCCCTCAACAGAGGAATGGATACAGAAAATGTGTTACATTTACACAATGGAGTACTACTGAGCTATTAAAAAGAATGAATTTATGAAATTCCTAGGCAAATGGATGGACCTGGAGGGCATCATCCTGAGTGAGGTAACACAATCACAAAGGAACTCACACAATATGTACTCACTGATAAGTGGATATTAGCCCAAAACTTAGGATACCCAAGATATATAATACAATCTGCTAAACTCATGAAACTCAAGAAGAACGAAGACCAAAGTGGGGTCACTGTACCCCTTCTTAGAATTGGGAACAAAGCATCCATGGAAGGAGTTACAGAAACAAAGATTGGAGCTGTGATGAAAGGATGGACCATCTAGACACTGCCATACCCAGGGATCCATCCCATAATCAGCTTCCAAACGCTGACACCATTGCATACACTAGCAAGATTTTGCTGAAAGGACCCCAATATACCTGTCTCTTGTGAGACTATCCCGGGGCCTAGCAAACACAGAAGTGGATGCTCACAGTCAGCTATTGAATGGATAACAGGGCTCCCAATGGAGGAGCTAGAGAAAGTATCCAAGGAGCTAAAGGGACCTGTAACCCTATAGGTGGTACAACATTATGAACTAACCAGTACCCCGGAACTCTTGACTCTAGCTGCATATGTATCAAAAGATGGCCTAGTAGGCCATTACTGGAAAGAGAGGCCCATTGGACACACAAACTTTATATGCCCCAGTACAGGGGAACGCCAGGGCCAAAAAAAAAAAAAAAAAAAACCCGAAATGGGTGGGTAGGGAAATGGGGGAGAGGGGGGCAGGCATGGGGGACTTTTGGGATAGCATTGGAAATGTAATTGAGGAAAATACGTAATAAAATATATTAAAAAAAAAAAAAAAGAAAAAAAAGAAAAAAAAAGAAGATGTACAAATGCCTGTAACTCTAGCTCTGTGGGCTCCAGTGCCATCTTCTGGCTTCCAAGGACACCTGTACAAACACAGACATGTACATAATTAGAATCAGCAAAATATCTTAAGTTCTAGCAGAGTACTGGAGTTCAGTGGCCAGTGTTTAGTTTTAGACTCTGGGGCAAGGGACTGAGGTGCATATTTTGCATATCAAAGCAGACCTGGCCTCCAGTTTCTCCCAGCATCCCTCAGTTGCTGTCTGGCATACCTTGCTCTCAACCCTGATCTTTCCAGCTCAGAGGATGTGTTGCCCTTTCCCCAGAGGCTCTCCCCTACATAATCAGGCATTTTGGTCTTCTTTTCTCTTCTCTTTATCCTTCTCTCCATCCTTCTTTCCCTCTCTCTACATGTGTGCTCTTTCTCCCCTACTCTCTTTCTCTTCACCCTCCCCTCATTATCCCTCCTCATGGCAATAAACCTACCTATATATACTATAATCTGGCTTGTATTGGCCCATTTTGCTTGCAAAGAAATAAGTTATCAGGCCTTACTTATTTATTACCAACAAAAGGCTAGGATGTTTGTTTTCAGATCTTGGGGCAAGGGACTGAGTTATATATTTTATATATCAACACTGACAAGGCCTTCGGTTTCTTCTAGCATCCCTCATTTTCTACCTGATATACCCTGTCCCTAAACTTTCCAAATGAACATTTCCTGTATGTTACTGGTTTGTAGCTATACATTTTTTGCAACCTACATTTAATAAGGGTTCACTCTCTCCTCTATCCTACCACCCAGCAGGGATAGTGGAAGAGAAAAGTTATTAGGATATGGGGGAAGTGGACCTGTTCAATAATAGTTCTTTGGGGGCGAGCTTGAACTTCTTTGGCAGCAGTTTGTCTTTCTCTGTGGTATCATATTTATATTCTTTCTTCCCATGTCTTTTCACATATTTCCTATATCCAAACATCCTTTCACCTGTGTCTGCTTCAGAAAAACAATCTTAAAAATGTTTCCTTTGGCATGACATCCTTTCGCCTGTGTGCCCCAGGAAAGCAACATTTGACTAACTTTCCAAAGAACTAGAAGTTCCTGCTTCACTGTTTGGATGTCACAATTCAACATTGCATATGTAGCTCTGCTTTTATCCTTTGCTAACTTGTCATCTACTGTTGTCTTCAGGTTCAGCACAGAGAACATGGTAGTATTGATCCTTATGTATATCTGTCCTTTGGAAATGGACCCAGTATCTGCATTGGCATGAGGTTTGCCCTCATGAATATGAAACTCAATCTCACTAAAGTCCTGCAGAACTTCTCCTTCCACCCTTGTAAGGAAACATAAGTGAGAGAAATACTGTTATAAATACTGTTTTATAGGAGTCATTTTTCCAACTGAAGATTCTGAATATAAAAATGATTGTGCGTATTTGAGATTTAATAATTTATTTTCTGGACAAATGAGTTACTTGTATTCATTTATTAGCTAAGAGGCCTGTTGTTGTTTGTCTCTATAGAATACAACTGTGTCATTACTAAGAGTAAGTTTAGGCCAATATGACATGATTATATGCATTCTATTTGAAATTCTAACCCTGTCTACTAGAAATTGGCTATGTCATGTACCATCAAGAGGTGCAGTGGTCATGTTGTCAGTGTTTCTTGAGTGTTCCTCTCTTCTTCCAGAGATCACAGAAACCTTCCTCTCACATTATTCTTAACCAGTAGATGGACAATTAGAATTACAGAAGAGCATTAATATTCAAGTGTGTGGTCTAGGTTGTTTCTCAGTTGACAAAATGCTTACCAATTGACAAAATGCTTACCAATTGTGCAAAATGCTTGCCAATTGTGCACAACTCTCTGGTTTTAATATATAATATTCTTTTATTAAAGCATTAACTTAAAAATTAACAGATACCATTTGTGTATCTATTCATATGCAAATCTTTTTGTATGCCACCATCAAAATCATGTATATAATTTTTAAAATCATAAAAGATTAAGAAATTTTTATATTCAGAGAAAGCATTCACATTGTCTTGAACAACTTGCTCTTGTTTCATGTGAAAGGATGGCTAAAATTTACAGAACTTATGTATTTAGAATATGAATTCTCTTTATCAGTGAGTTTTATTTCTGTATAAATGAATGGATGGGAATGCTTCTTTGGTCTGTGCCTTAGGGGTGTTGTATATCTTTACCTACACATTTATTTTAGTATTTTATTACTAGAGAATTTAAGTCATAAACAGGAATTTAGACAGACAAAACAAGAATCTAGTTTTGAGACACCCCCCCCCCCATAGCACACCTGGCATGGGGGAGATGCTCTGGAAAGCTCCAGTCATCTTAAATGTGACACTTCTGTGTCTCCACGATGACTTTGTTCTCCTTCCTGTTCCTATGCCTAGAAGATTTATCCATTGGCAAATTTCCACATTCATCACTGAGAGCATCAGACTAAAGTGTTATTGAAAACCCAGTAGACTCAGAATGTCCCAATCATCCCATCCTTGGAAGCTAAGAATAAATGCTAGAAAATCAAGCATAGTATTTGTCCTCCTGAAGATTTGCCCTGAATGGGCTCAACTGTAGTGGTAATCTAGGAACTAAAACTCTCCATAAAATTTAAATGTATCCTACCTTAAGATTAAGTTACAAATTTCAGCAAATCAAAAATAACATTTTATTAGTTAATAATATAAGAATAAGGTTAAAAGAGTTAAACTTGCCTTTTTTACTCTAAATCAGCATGGTAACAGAAATAATATAGACCAACATAAAATTGTCCCAGGCCCTGAATTCTCAATCATCATTTTCACCATTCAATTGACACAGCTTAGAGAATAATGAAGTAAAGGTTTAATGTTAAATCAAGCCTTTTGTTTGTTTGTTTGTTTGTTTGTTTCTCCAAAGTATTATTATCCTAAATGCTTGTTTTCTACTTTCTTCTGGTGTTGTTAGCTCACTCACTTTTCTTCCCTTTTTGCAGATACCTCTGAAATTAAGCAGATAACCATTTCTTCAAACAGCAAAACCCATTGTTCTAAAGGTTGTGTCACAAGATACAGTTATAACCAGAGTGTGACTTTACCTTAAGGAGTTCTGCTATAAAGGTGGTGTGTGAGAACATTGGACTCTCTAATTTCCCTAATGAATAAAACCCAGAAGATGATGGGGCTTAATTGCTGGTCTTGATGCAGGGTTAAAGATTCAGTACATCTACTGAGCTTCTCCGTGTCTATACAAAGAACCATCTAATATAAAGGAGATGACCAAGTCAGTGATAGAACAGGAAACTCACTGGTTCTCGTATGACCATTTCCATCCACATCTGGTTATCTCCATCAATTTTCTTGGAGCTCTTTTGATAGTAACCACATCTCTCCAATTTAATCAAAAATTTTTGATGAAAAGGTGAATTATGTTCATAGTGGTCTTAAATATGATAGCCAGAAGCTAGAAACAACCCAGATGTCCCAAGACAGAAGAATGGATACAGAAATTGTGGTTCATTTACACAATGAGCCTGCAAAACTCAGCTATTAAGAATGAGGACACCCTGAGTTTTGCAGGCAAATGATGGAACTAGAAAATATCATCTTGAGTGAGTTAACTAGGACTTAAAAGTACATGCATGTTATGTACTCACTAATAAGTGGATGTTAGACAAAAAAGTACAGAATTCCCAATATACAGTCCACAGAACCCAAAAAGATCAACAATCTGAAGTGCCCAAGTAAGGACACCTCAGGCCCACTTAGGAGAGAGTAGAAAGCAATCACAAGTGGGGAAGGAGGGAAGAACTTGGAAGGGAGAGTAGACATGGGAGAGGATGGCAGAGAAGAGGGGAACATGATTTTGTATTGGGTGAGGGTAAAGGGCTGAAGCCCCGAGGGCCAGCAGAAAGAAGTGAAACAGGAAACCTCTGGAGATAGAAAGTTGGGGGACCCTTCAGAATACACCAGACACCTGGGAGGTGAGAGACACTCAGGACTTAAAGGGAGAGACCTTAGATGAAATGCCTGACAATGGGGAGAGGAAACTTACAGAACTCAACTACTTCAGGAAGACAGGACATAAAATGATGGGTGCGTGGCATCGCAGTCACAACTCTGACCTATAATTGTGGGTCTGAAAGATTACAGGGATGGAAATGGAGAGGAGCCTGTGGAAAGGAAGTTCCAGCAACAGGCCCAAAGTGAGATCCAGCTCAAGGGCGGGTCCCAAGGCCTGATACTATTACTGAGGCTATGGAGCACTCACAAAAAGGGACCTAGCATTACCACATTCCAGAAGCCCCAACAAGCAGCTGAAAGAGTCAGATGCAGATATTTGCACCCAATCAATGGATAGAAGCAGCTGGCCCCTGTTGTTAAATTAGGGAAGACTGAAAGAAGCTGGGGAGAAGGGCAATCCTAGGACCAGCAGTCTCAATTAATCTAGACAAAAGAGATCTCTCAAACACTAGACCACCAAATAGGCAGCATACACCAGCTGATATGCCTACCCCAACACACATACAATAGAGGACTGCCACATCTGTGTTCCTTCAGAGATGATGCACCTAACCCTCAAGAAACTGGAGGCCCCAGGGAGTTTAGAGGTCAGGTGGGGTTGGGTGGGGACATCCATGTGGAGACAGTGGGTGGGGAGGAGGAATGGGACGTGGAACAGTTGGAGGGTGAAAGGAGTGGGGGAGAATAAGATATGGAGTGGAAAAAAAAATAAATACATAATTTTTTCATTATCTATTTTATTAGATATTTTCTTGATTTACATTTCAATTGTTAGCCCCTTTCCTAGTTTCCCTTCCGAAAACCCCCTACCCTTCCCGCTCCTCTGCTCACCAACCCACACACTCCCTCTTCCTGGACCTGGCAGTCCCCTATACTGGGACATATAACCTTCACATGACCAAGGACCTCCCCTCTCATTGATGACCGACTAGGGCATACTCTGATACATTATGCAGCTAGAGCCATGAGTCCCACCATGAGTTTTCTTTGGTTGATGATTTAGACCCAGGGAGTTCTGGGGTTACTAGTTAGTACATATTGTTGTTCTTCCTATGGGGCTGCAAACCCCTTCAGCTCCTTGGGTACTTAAATTAGGGAAGACTGGGTACTTTTTTTAGCTCCTTCATTTGGGGACCCTGTGCTCCATCCAATGGATGGCTTTGAGCATCCACTTCTGTATTTGTCAGGCACTGGAATAGCCTATCAGGAAACAGCTATATCAAGCTCCTGTTAGCAAGCTCTTGTTTGCATCCACAACAGTGTTTGGTTTTGGTGGTTGTTTGTGGGATGGATCCCCAGGTGGGGCACTCTCTGGATGGTCATTCCTTCACTCTCTGCTTCACACTTTGTCTCTGTAACTCCTTCCATGGGTATTTTGTTCCCCCTTCTAAGAAGGAGGAAAGTATTCACATTTTGGTCTTCCCTCTTCTTGAGTTTCATGTGTTTTGTGAATTTTATCTTGGGTATTCTGAGCTTCTGAGCTAATAGCCACGTATCAGTGAGTGCATATCATGTGTGTTCTTTTGTAACTGGGTTACCTCACTCAGGATACTACCCTCCAGATCCATCCATTTGTCTAAGAATTTCATAAATTCATTGTTTTTAATAGCTGAGTAGTAAAATTGTGTAAATGTACCACATTTTCTGTATCCATTCCTCTGTTGAGAAACATCTGGGTTCTTTCCAGGTTCTGACTGTTATAAATGAAACTGCTGTGAACATAGTGGAGCATGTGTTCTTATAACACGTTGGAGCATCTTCTGGGAATATGAACAGGAGTGGTATTGCTGGATCCTCTGGTAGTACTATGTCAAATTTTCTGAGAAACCACCAAACTGATTTTCAGATTGGTTGTACCAGTTTGCAAACCCAACAGCAATAGAGGAGAGTTCCTCTTTCTCCACATCCTCGCTGGTATCTGCTGTCAACTGAGTTTTTGATTTTAGACATTCTGATTGGTATGAGGTGGAATCTCAGGGTTGTTTTGATTTTCATTTCCTTGAGGACTAGGGATGTTGAACTTTTTTTAAAAATGTGCTTCACAGCCATTCGGTATTCCTCAGCTGAGAATTCTTTGTTTAGCTCTGTACCCCATTTTTAATAGGGTTATTTGGAGTCTAACTTCTTGAGTTGTGTGTATGTGTGTGTGTGTGTGTGTGTGTGTGTGTGGAGAGAGAAAGAGAGAGAGAGAGAGAGAGAGAGAGAGAGAGAGAGAGAGAGAGAGAGAGAGAGAGAGAGAGGATATTAGTCCTCTATTAGATTTAGGATTGGTAAAGATCTTTTCCCAATCTGTTGGTTGCCTTTTTGTCTTAATGACAGTGTCCTTTGCCTTACAGAAGCTTTGCAATTTTATGAGGTCCCATTTGTCAATTCTTGATTTTACAGCACAGCCATTGCTGTTCTGTTCAGGAATTTTTAATCCACTGTGCCCATATATTTGAGGCTCTTCCCCACTTTCTATAAGTTTCAGTGTCTCTGGTTTTCTGTGGATTTAATTTTAAAACTGTTTTTATATGTTTGAGAGCTTCATTGAATGTATTTTAGTCATAGTAATTCATTTCCCCAACTCTTTCTAGATTCCATTCTGTCCCACTCAACATTATTTTCTCTCACACTGTTTCAAAACAAAATAAAAGCCATGGAGTCCTGTTTGCGTTAGGTAGCTAATCCTGGTGTGAGACCTGCCCTGGAGAGTAGTTGATGTACTCAGTGTCTCCCTATTGAAGAAAACTGACCTCTCCTCTCCCAGGAGCTCCCAGATGACAATATCTCCTTGGTTTGGAGCAGGACTTTGTGCTTCTGACCACGAGGATTTTTGTCTGGTTTGAGCTTGTGCAGATCATTTGAATATTGTCACCATCTCTGTGAGTTCATATGTCCATCTGAATGTTCATATGTATGTTATGTCTGAAATGCTGTTTGCTTAATGTTGTCCTCTACCTCTAGTTCTTACAATCTTTCTGCCTTCTATTGTAACTTAAGAAGAGACATATGATCCAGACATTCTACCTAGTTAGACCTGAGCATTTCAAAGTTGCTTCATGTTGACAAATTGTAGATCTTCTTGTTAACTACTGAATATTGCATGAAGAAACTTCTGTAATGAGGGTTGAGCAATGCACTATTCTATGAATATAGCAGATTGAGGAATTTTTTCATTGCTACATTCAGTTAATAGGCTAATAGTAGTAGGTTTTTTCCTAGGACTCATGACATATCTAGTCTCAGATTTGTGGCCTCATAGACATTATCTGTTATTGGTTCCATCTCATGGAATTGGCCTGAAATCCAACTGAAAAAATTATTGGTTACTCCCATTACATCTGTGCCACAGTACCTCCAGTGGACATGTCTTTCAGAAGGTCATTTTTGTAGCTCACATAGTTCACAGCTTGGTGAGAGTGTTGATTTCTTTTCTCATCCTGTATTGTGTACAGCACATTCCAGTCCTGTGAACATGACTCAGTGATCTGAGGTCTTTAGAAATAGTAATAGAGAATATAGACATCTAAATGAAGGAGCATCTGAAACAAAACATATTAAAACAATATAAAGAATTTTATTCTTTGAGTATTTCTTGTGTACACAATGTAGTTTTATACATCACGTATTTCTCCTCTCAAATTCTTTTGAATTCACTCCCAAATACTCCACCCAGCATCATGTTTTCTTTTCTGTTTATAGCCAACTAAGTCTAATTAGTGTTACCACTATATGCATAGTTTTGGGTCATCCATTGGAGCAGAGGCAACTACCTGGGGCTGCAGTGCTGGAGAAAAACTGGCTCTCCCTTCCCTAGCAGCCATCAATTATCACAAGCTCCTCAGCTCATATTCCCTGGCAAACTCTGCCGGGATGTTGACTGAGTTGCTCTTGGGTGTGCCTTGTTCAGGTAACTAGGGCTTCCGCAACTTCATGGGTATAATTATATCATGTCCACAAGATACCAAGAAACTAAACATTTCTGTCCTTCATAGTCAATGATTGGGTGATCCTGGTTAGATCCATAGCTAATTGTTAGTTCAGGTGAGAGCTAGGCTTCTTTGATTTTCCTCTTACTTTGAAATATTTCCATTCATTCTGCCATGATGTGAATGTGTGTGTTGTATGCTTGTATAGGTATTTACATGTTCACATGTGTGTGCATATGTATGGATGTCAGAGGTTGATGTCAATGTGTATTCGTCTGTGTATCTCTACTTTATAATAATTATTTAAAATTACATTTTGGTGTGTGCATGTGCAGAAATGTACATACATCTCAGAGCCTGTGTAGAAGTCATAAGCCAACTTATGGTTGGTTCTCTCCTTTTACCATATGGGCCCTGGAACTAAACACAGGGTTGTAAGATTTGGCAGCTGGCAACTGACTCACTGAGCCATCTTCCTGGATCTCAACTTTAATGTTTGAGACTGAGCCTCTCAGTAAACTTACTGATTGGCAGATTATCTATCCAGAAAGCTCCAGGGATGGCCCTACCTTTGCCTCTATACCACTAAGATTACAAGTATACACCAACTTTTCTGGCTTTTTATAAGGTTGATTGGGTTCTAGTTGTCACGTGATCACTCTGACCCATTTATCCTACCTGCAAATATTTTTTAAGTGAAACTTGTAAACCACTGGTGAAGTGGAAGTTTCTGGATATGTCAGGCATTGCAAACTCACATGGTAAGGCAGAATCATCTGGTAATTTGCTGGGGCAAGACCCATTGGAGGAAATATGATGTTTGGAGAAAGTATTCATTGGTCTTGCATCTTTGGCTTTGCTGATCTTTACTTTGTTTGGGAGATGCTTAGTAAAGAACTTCTCATGGTGTCCCTGCTGATACTGGTCATTCCCATGGACTCATGTCAATTTGGTGGATGCCTGGCAGTTTCTGTTGGATCATGCAACTGCTGCTGATTTGTGCTTGGTATACTAACACTACTGAATACTGTGCTGGTATTCGGACAGACAGAGATTGGAGTTGCCTCAAAGAACTACTTCTAAACAGGTCTACATCTCCTTGTCCTATTTATCATCTTTTCTTCAGTATCTTTGGATGCTGGGCTAGAAGGGGGTTTGAAGTGGAGAGGTGGGCAGCTTGGGTGTCTTCTGCTGTACTACACTGAGAGGCAGGTGTGGCCTGTGTCCAGTCAGCCATTTTAATTTTATTGACCGTGTTGTAGGACAGTGAGGAGCACATGATGGATTCAATCTTCATTTCTTGTCCTGTTACTATGATAAATACTGTGACCAAAGCAACTTAGGGAAGAAAGAGGTGACTGCCTCACAGTTCTTGGAAAGAGTTCATCTTGGAGAAGTCAGGGTGTCAGGAGCCTGAAAATTGATTGTGTAGAATCCTCAATCAGGAGACAGAGCAATGGATGCTTGCTGATGCTCAGCTTCCTTTCTCTACTTATACAGTCCTAGATCCTATATGCTACCTGCCCACAGTATGTTGGACCTCACACCTTAATCACCTCAATCAAAAAATCCTCCACAGTCATGCCTGGAGACCCATATCCCTTCAAGGTGATTCTAGATTCTCTGAAGCTGACAACACTAACAGCCATAGACTCCAAAGAAGTCTAAGAAAACATGTACTTTCAGAGATGTGGGAAGAGAGGAAGATGATTCTAGGTCAATCCTAAGAAAAAGATTTTATAAATCCTTCAATGTAGTAAGCTGGCCCGCAGCCTACATGAACCAGGTATTTCTGGAAGGCAGGCTGGGGCTGAAAGAGACTCAGACTTCGAGAGAAAATAATGAAGCCAAGACAGTTTTTTTTTCTCTGATCAAGGCCCACGAGTTTACTAAGAGACTGTGCTTATAAGGGGGAAGGCCCATCCCCCCTGCCAGTCCATTCTTGGTGCCTGGAGCCAGCCTGTAGGCTACAGGATAGGATGTGTCTCCAGAATGTCTCAAGGGTCTCACATCAGGTAGCAGAGTCTGAGAGAAGAGCAGCGGTAGTTGACATAAAAATATAGCCATCTAAGTCGGAAGGCTACACCCCAGGTGATCTCATATTCAGTGGAAGCAAAGTCTGAATCAGCCTGCTTCAAGGCTGGGGGAGTCTACACTTCAAATGTGGCAGAATTAAACTATGGATATATTTCTCAAGAAATGTGTCAAATCAAAATGGATCAACATCACCAAACTTTTAGAGTCAAGTGGGCATCCCAAACTGGCTCACACAAGTGTGATTGGAAAGGATTAGTATCTTGTTTTCTTGATCCAGTCATTTTGCCATTGCTGTGTATAGTGACAAAAGTACACCACACATTTTAAAAGATTTACGTATGTATACACTTAATATCATACATTTTAACAAAGAGAAAACTTGATACACATTTACTAACCATCATTACAACGGTTTCTATTAATAGAACTATAGAGAAATAGTTGCTGCAGTTAGAATTCAGAATGGATGGAACTAACTGGAATTAGTGTAGACATCCCCACAAGAATCAGAAGATGAACATCCACAACTACCATTGAGTTAATAATTTCCTTTGAATCACAAAATAGATGATACACTGCATAGCCACTGAGCATGTTCAGTGAATTTCTGAATATTCAATCATCACAGAAAATTGATTATGCCCATATTATGTTGTTCTAAGATTAATTAAATTCTCTGGTGTTCTGTGACACAGTCTCCTTGAAGGATATAACATGATTTCTGAGGGAAATTCATGATCCAGTTCTGGGTTTATCTCTTGACACAACCTTTAGGATGATGGGTTTTTCTGGTTGGAAAACTGGTTCCCTGCTGATCTTCACGGGGATCTGCAATAGTTGAACAATCATAATGAGAAGCAGTGAGTGGACCAACAGCAAGGGCAGAATCAAGAACAGATACATCAAGGACCATGATACATACATACAAATACACTGTATATCACCATGTGTGATAAAATGATATCAGTCATCTATAGCAGCCATATTTTCTGAGTTCTTTATGCCTTTATATTCACTGAGACTGGATAGTAAAATCCCTCATCTATTTTTTATACAGGAAAGTATTAGTTAAACACCTATTGTGTTTACAGAGCCAGGGAAAGTTATGTTGGTTTGGGTTCTTTAGTGACTTAAATTTTAAGTAAAAGAGATGTGTTAAAATTTTAGATCATACCTTAAGTATATGGAAAATGGATTTGAAGTCAATATAAAGTTAATTTTATGTTTGTTGAAGAATAAGGTAATCCTGAGCAGGTATCACAATTTCACCTCTATGGAGGGGCTCAGCTATCAAAGTGCATGGGCATCAGATGTTCCCACTCAGTTCAGTCATAGACAAGGACTTCAGGAAGCTTTGGCCCTTGTTATTTTAGCTTCCAAGTTATGTGAAAGATGAACTACTGAATAATTCAATGTTTTCATAATCATTTTGCCTCAGTTGCTTCAGTCTGGAGGGGAAAGCCATCCACTGTAGCAATTTGATCTCAGTACAAGAAAAAGAAAGAAAGAAAATTGTCATGGGGAGGGGTGTCAGGCTGTGGGTGCGTAGAGATTGTCAGGTGTCTGCGAGTCCTGCTTATTTTCAAAACTAAATGCTTTGTCCATGTGCCCATCTAAAAAACTGCTGCACTGTCTTATAATACAGTCACACTGCAGCCAGAGGCCACTAAAGTCCTCCTGATCTTTCTTGAAAAAGGGCAATGGAACAGGAAAGCACTGATATCAGGCATTGATATACATAGTATTCCCATTGTCTTAGTCACTGTTCTACTCCTGTGAAGAGACACCATGACCATGGCAACTCTGACTGGAGACTTGCTTAAAATTTCAGAGGCTTGGTACATTCTCATCATGGTGAGGATGAACATGGCAATAAGCAGGCAGGTATGGTGCTAGAAAATAACCTGAGAGCTGCATTTGATCCACAAACAGGGAAAGCAACAACACTGGGCCCAGTGATGCAGTTCTGCCATCAAAGCCACACCTATGTCTTCTAAAATAATGCCACTCCTTGATGAGTAAGCATTCAAAGATATGAGCCTATGAGACCCATTCATATTCAAACCACCATACCCATTAATGAGAATAAAGACAATACATATTTTTGAAATGAGATATTTGTCTCTAAGTTCTTCAGAAAGATGTGTCAACACTCTACATGTCCTATCTTATTATTCTAACATTTTGCTAGAATAGTAACATAGGTTCTGTTCATGTTCTCTAAAGACACACATAAAGATTATAGTTAAAATTTTTAAAATAAAATAAAGTTTTAAGAACCCTTAAGAAGTGCTGGAGAGATGATTCAGCAGTTAAGAGCACTGACTGCTTTTCCAGAAGTCCCGAGTTCAAATCCCAGCAACCACATGATGGCTCACGACCATCTATAATGAGATTGGATGCCTTCTTCTGGTGTGTTTGAAGACAGTTACAGTGTACTTACATGTAATAAATAAATAAATCTAAAAAAGAAATAAGAACCCTTAAGAACTGGCATTTGAAATGCAAATGAAGAAAATATCTAATAATGAAAACTGACAACCACTCTCTAAAGTATACTGAAGGATTTCAATGTATATGTCCCCCAGCAAACCACCACAAATACTTAATATAAGGGATGGTGTATTCTTCAATCCAAAGAAGATACAGAGAACTGAATTGGATGGTTCAGAGAAAAAGTATTTACTTAACTGATGAAGAATCTGTGGTAACCAATTGTTGGGCTGGTCATTTTGTGTACTTTATAAAGGTTGTCTTCAAATTATTTTAATGCTATCTCTGTCCCTGCAGAGATCTGATTACAGGCTGGACTTTTTTATTGTTATTCTTATGGCAAAATAATATTTTGTAAACACTCCCTCCAACATCTTCTGATTGGTTTATTAAAGAGTTGATGGCCTATATCAAGCCAGGAAAGGATAGGTGAGACTCCCGGGCAGAGATAAGAATGCTGGGAAAGAATCAGGCAAAAGGATTCGCCAGCCAGATGAGGAGAAAGGAACTGGTGCCAGGTACTCAGGAGGTAATGGCCCAAGAGGTAGAATGTAGATTAATATAAGCTGGTTAATTTAAGTATAAGAGCTTGTTGGGAACAAGGCTAAGTTAAATTTAAGCTTTCATAATTAATAAAAAGTTCTCCATGCAGTTAATTGGGCTTCTGTTGAGTGTGAGACAGTTTGGCAATAACCAGTAACAGACACAGAATAAATGAGCCCTGATTACAATTGGGAATGTTTCTTTGAGTCTTTTAGGTATTGATTTGAGCTGGAATTACAAGAGTAAAGAGGAAGATGAAATAAGAAACAGAGATTTTATTATTAAAGTATAAATAGGATGTTACTTTTGCTAGAGCAGAACCTGAAATGTAGGATCAAATGACCAGGATGGCTTGAACCTGAAGTGCTTGATATCTTGTGACAATCTTGTAACAATATGTCACATCAGTGCTTCTCAACTTAGGCTGTGCAGGGGAAGTAAGGTGTGCGTTTTAAAGCCACACTTGTGGTGAATTATTTCAGCAGATCTGATTTGACCAGACATTGTGAAGGTTTAGGGTTCTTCAGTAGTTCTAAAGCACAGCCAGTGATTGGGGGCCCCTGACACCTAGAAAGTTCTCTTAAGTCCTAGTTATGTCCTCCACTCACAAACCATAGTAAGGTGATTAATTATGCTATGTGCACAATCACTCCCCATTAACTCCAGTTAATTTGGAATTAATTTCAAGATTTCGTATAGCCTTGTCCCACTAATCTGAACTGACTCTAAATGCATTCTTTATTTGATCTTTATTTCAGATGCAGCTCAGAGAGGAATCCTGAGCTCAGATTTAAGATAAGCTCAGGATCTTAAACTTCATATCAGACTACACATACATTCTTTTTTACATACATTATTACAAGGTTAATGAGCATCGTGGGGGTTTCAGTGAGAATGGTCCGCACAGGTTTATGTTTGGATACTTGGGTCCCAGTTGATAGAACTGTTTTGGAAGGATTAGGAGGAGAGGGAGACCTCGATGGAGGAGAAGTATCACTGGGAGTGGGCTTTAAAGTTTCAAAAGGCTGGTACCATCCATTCTGTCTCCTCTCCTCTCCTCTCCTCTCCTCTCCTCTCCTCTCCTCTCCTCTCCTCTCCTCTCCTCTCCTCTCCTCTCCTCTCCTCTCCTCTCCTCTCCTGTCCGCTGTTCCTGCCACCATGTCTTCACCCTATCACCATGGACTTTAATGTTCTGTAACCATAAGCTCAATTAAACACTTTAAAAAAATAAGTTGTGTTAGTCATGGTTTCTTATCACAGCAACAGAAAAGAGCTAAGACAAGCATTTTAGTTTCCACATGTAAAGCTTTAAGTCTTTTTTAATATAAAAAGTTGAAATATCATTTGTTGAGAACATTTCTTGCCTCACCTGTGTCTCTTCACAAGGCTGGACAGTGAAGTTCTGCAGGACTCCTATGACAGCAAGTTTCATGCTGATGAGAGAAAACCTCATGCCTAGGCAGTTCCTGGGTCCACTCCCAAAGGGCATGTATATATATGGATCAATGTTGCCCTTGTTCTCCTTGCTGAACCTGGAACCACAGAAGAGATGGAAATGAGGTGATGGAACCTAGAGACCCCAAGAGCTGCAAGTTTGGAATTCACCTCAAGCAAGATAGCACAGCATATATTTGTGGACTTGTAGCTGAATCCTTGCTGCAGGTGCCTGACTAAAATCCTCTGAGCTACAGGTCCTTTCCACTCACACCAAAACATAAGCATGCTGTATTTTTGAGACAAATTGAAGTAAATGCCTTAAACAAACAAACAAACAAAATTCCCAACCAGAATGGTGATATGTTCTGCTCTGAAAGTCATATTGGGATTTGACCAATGAAGGCAAAATAGGTTCCTGTATCACACTTCGGGGGAATGTGAAGAAACTCTATTACTATAGGGGATGCTAATTTCCCCTCACTCCCACTGCTAACCTTCCCTCTCCTTTCTTCCCTTTCTTTGTACTTCTGCTCATCTGTATTTTCCTTGATTCCTTCTTCTTCTCTCTCTCTCTCTTCTTTCTCAGAATTGTTTTTTTTTCTTTCTCCCTCCTCCTCCATAGAATAGCTAAAGCCAAATAATTTTCTGGGGCACAGGACAAGTCTCTATTGTAGCTTCATGTATGATTTTCATGTCTACCTTCTCTACAAAGCTAAAGAAAATCTACTGAACACTTAAAGCTGAATTTATTCAAATTTGATTTTTTTTATTATTTGAATATATAAATGAAAATAAATGGTCCTGAAATGTGAGAATCATAGAAATGATTGATGTTTTAAATCTGTTTTCATATTTTGAGGAGAAAATGAAATATTTGCATAGGATATGCTATAAAATAACATGGGAGTGTGAACAAATCGGGTTGTGGACACAAGAGGGAGTTCACACAGTGGACACAAGAAGTTTGTTTTATTAATTATATGGGAATTGGGAGAATTCTCATGCAGGAAAATACTTGTATGGCAAGTGTAAATACCTGGGTTTGATCCCAAGAACATCCACAGAACTTTGATCATGGTGTTGTGTGCCTCGCAGTGGCTAACTGGGAGGTGGGGATGATTACAACCCTGGACTGCACTATCCAACTACACTACTCCAATTAGTGAAATCCTAAAGCAATGAGAGGTCCCGTCACAAACAAAAGGTGGAGGGCACTTGGAGAGTGGCATCTGAGGTTTGCTCCAGACCTCAGATATAACTATGTTCATCCAATTGTTCATATACACTTACACACAGTAGGTTGTAGGGGTGTACCCCTACAACCACCTGTACACATACATGGACCCCCTACACAAAAAAAAATCATATGGTCTCATAACCTAGAGTATACTGAAATACAGGTCAAATAGTCAAATGTTCTATACACTTATTTAGGTTTTTCACTGACCGACTCAGTCCTGGTAATCATCTGCATGTACTGTTTGATGGTTGTATTAGTCAAAGAAAAGTAAAGTTACAGGCTGTGAACTACAAGAGCCAAAGTAGTGAGACTGGGAAAAACCCATAGATTTAATGGCCAAGGAAGCAGAGAAATCAATCAACTCTGATAGATCCCTTCCATATGTTCAGTGTTCAGAACTAATCACAACACTAGGGCCACCACTGCCAACATGACAAGGTCCCAGCCATAAGGCACAATGAATGAGCCTATGAAGTCTGGGTGCCAGACTCACTCTTCCTCAAGCTACTGTCTTAAATTGTGTTCTTGGTTTTGCTTTCTGACACAGTAGGGCAACACAAAGCATTTTTAAACTGAAAACATGCCTGATTCCTGACCTTGACTCTAACAAGGATGTTCAAGCCAGTTCCAAGGAAGAATATCTCAGACTCAGGAGTGATTCAGGCTTTCATGGAGACTGGGCAGAAACTAGACCAGAAAGGCAGATCAAGACAGGATTGGAGTCTGTATGGTTTCTATTGTCTCCACATTCCAGACCTCTATTTGTGCTGTTATATCTACACTGGAGGACCCAGGAGGAGGTTTGTAAACAAATGGATGAGGGAACTGTTTTCTAGAGCTGATGATGGGGCCAATGAGATGGCTCAGTGGATAAAGGAGCTTGCTGCCAAGCCTGATGATGTGAGTCCCATCCTCAGGACCCACATGGTAGAAGAGTAAAACAACTCCCCAAAGATGACCTCTGATCTCCACACATACTACAACATGCACACCCCTTCTTTACACAAATCTAGTAAAATCCTCTAAAGTTAGTGATAAATTAATGGAGATAAGGGTGCTTGAAAGAAAAAAAATGCTCATTTCTAGAGTTAGTGCTTCATGAAATTATAGCAGAAGTATAGCAAGAAGACATACATACTATGAAATAGCAGATTGCTTGTGATTTACGTTAAGTAAACAGTAACTCAAATATAGCTGAAATGATGCTACATCAGCTTTTCTATCAGTGTGTGTGCACTAAAAGATGTGCATCTATAAGGATATGTATCACCTTATTAATGAGGTTAATACTCTAGCACTCTGAATGGTATGTGTGCAATTTCAACAATAATTATCATTTTGAACTTTTAAAAGTTCTAATTGCAGGGTCTGGGGAGATTGCTCAGTGATCAATAGAGTTCAGTGCTTTTGAAAACAAAACAAAACAAAACAAAACAAAACAAAACAAAACAAAACAAAACAAAACAAACTAACAAACAAAAAAACCTGAGTTTGATCCTCAGAATCCGCACTAGGCACTTCACAGTCTCTTGCAACTCGAGTTCTAGAAGATCTGATGTCTTCTGGATTTGATTGTACTCCCTCTCCTCTCCTCCTCTCCTCTCCTCTCCTCTCCTCTCCTCTCCTCTCCTCTCCTCTCCTCTCCTCTCCTCTCCTCTCCTCTCCTCTCCTCTCCTCTCCCCTCCCCTCCCCTCCCCTCCCCTCCCCTCCCCTCCCCTCCCCTCCCCTCCCCTCCCCTCCCCTCCCCTCCCCTCCCCTCCCCTCCCCTCCCCTCCCCTCCCCTCCCCTCCCCTCCCCTCCCCTCCCCTCCCCTCCCCTCCCCTCCCCTCCCCTCCCCTCCCCTCCCCTCCCCTCCCCTCCCCTCTCTCTTTCTCTCTCCCTCCCTTTCTCTCTCTCCTCTCTCTGTCCCCTCCCTATGGATCAGGATAAGATTTACTCCTTAGTTACTGCTACAGCTCCTGCCTGCATGCCACCATGTTCCCTACCATGATGATATGGACTAAACCCCTAAAACTGTAAGCAAGCCTCTAATAAATGTTTTCTTTCAGAATAGTTGCCTTGGTCATGGCATCTGTCTTAGTATTTTTATTGCTGTGAATAGACACCATGACCATGGCTACTCTTATACAGGAAAAGACTTTATTGGTGCTGGTTTACAGTTTCAGAGGGTCAGTTCATTATCATCATCATCATGGGAAACATGATATTCCACAGGCAGACTTGGTGATAGAAGAGTCAAGAGCTCTATATCTTGATCTGAAGGCAACCAGAAGGTATCTCACTTCTGCAGGCAGTCAGCAGGAGGATCTCTCCCATACAGGTGAATCTTGAATGTAAGACCTCAAAGTCTACCCCCACAGTAACACATTTTCTCCAAGGCCACACCTTTTCTAAAAGCACATCCCTCATAGGGATAGGCCACTCCCAGTAGGCCAAGCATTCAAATACTTGTTTCTATGGGGACCAAATCTATTCAAACCATGACTGTATCTCTTTACAGCATGGAACAGCAAATAAAACAGATGTTATACATTTAACCTGACTGGTTCATGGTGGAAATCCATTTCCAATATCTCTGTACCTTTCAGGGCAGAATTCCTGAGGCTCTGGCCAGTACTCAGGGCTTCGGTGAAGAGAATAGATTGGTATCATAACTATAGTCCCTTTGGGAATGAGCACTCCCTTGATTTTCACATCTTTTTTTGAGATCCTATCTAGCCTGATAGCAGTTGGGTACAATCTTAGACTTTCATTCACCACCATGTCCAGGTACTCCATGTCCATCAGGGCATCATAGGTGACAGGTGCCTAGGAAAAGGACACAGATGTTTCCAGATGAGGTTTGGATTTAATCTTCAGAAGCTCTAAGGTCTAACTCAATAGGTGGAAAAACTTAGTCTTAGTAAATCATCTACACCTATGATGATTGGATATGAGATATAGCTATAAATATTGGAGCTATTGGGATACTCCCCTGCCCAGATCCCCCATTCTCATTTGGGAGGGAGGGAAGGAGGGAAGGAGGGAAGGAGGGAGGGAGAGAGGGAGAGAGGGAGAGAGGGAGGGAGGGAGAGAGAGAGAGAGAGAGAGAGAGAGAGAGAGAGAGAGAGAGAGAGAGAGAGAGAGAGAGAGAGAGAGAGAGATTTGAAAAGAAAACAGATCCACATATAATTTAGGGGAAAGGAGAATCCTGGTAAGAGTGGTCAGGGAGGATCCTGGAGGGAAAAGTGGGAGGGGAATGAACCTGAGTCAGCTTTAACGCCATGCATATGAGAATGGCCCAGAGACTCACATTGCTTTGAGTGCTAACTTTTAACAGACTATAAATTTAAAAATGTTTAAAGTCATTTGCTACTGGGACCAGAAGCCACGCTCAACACCGTCCTTGGTAGCTGGGCAAGTGTAACAATTGCTGCTTCCAGGCCTGATGATGAATTCTTGAGGAGATGCATTTCGCTCCATTCTGCCTGAGCAGCCACATGAATCCCAAGTAACTTCACAATTCCAAATCTCCCAGTCGAGCAAGGAGATGGAGACAGTATGGGTATTATTATGTCTGTTACCTTGCTTGACATTCAAAAGACTATCCTGTAGAGATTTAGAGTTTGGTTTAGAAGGCTTATGAGATAGTTCAGGGATTCAAGGTATTGGCCTGAAATCAGTGTCTAGCAACAAAATTGTAGAAAGAGAGACCTGACTGCTTCAAGTTATTCTCTGACCTCCACACATGTGCTGTGGCATGGACACCTATGCACATACACACAAAGTAAATAAAACAATAACAACAATAATAACTAGTAGGCTTGGGAGCTAGAGACATTGGCTCATCCCTTGGCTTCTTCAACTCTAGCTATATCAATGAGTGCATTCCCATACAGCTAGGGTTAAAACATTTTCCAACTCTAAGTGTTTGATCTGGAGACTCCCAAGAGGATGAGAGAACCTGTCTGGCACACTGACTGTAAAAAAAAAGGCTAATGTCAGTAGAGGGTGCCGATACTCAACGAAACTATTAAAATGATGTTAGCTAGCATCCAAAGCTTCAAACAGTAAGTAGTCTGATACATCATTAATGTCATTACCAATCCTAGGAAAGAAAAAACTTCTTATCTCAACTCAGGTACATAACACACATAAATGCCATGCTATTGGACTGGTCAGCAGATCCATTGAGAGTAATGACTACTCAGCCTGCTGAGATCACTGAAGGCCAGGCTAGCAGACCTTAGATAGACAGGGCAGCACCCCACAGGTATCATCAGAGATAACTGTCCAGACACGTGGAGATTGGTGCTTATTCTTAAGAGTCATACAGATTTCCTGGGTTTCTCCTACCTGGCTTTGTTGTCATTAAAAATAACAAATACACCTGAACCAACTCTCTACTAAAGATTGTGTATTTATGAGTCACATTCATTTCTTATGTCCCTCCCTTTATTTCTCTTTTAGACTCGTGCTGGGTGGAAGAACCATTGTATAGCTCTCTGTGAAAATTCTCGTTGCAAGTGGGACATGTTCTTGTTAGTCCTTTACCTCTGCCTTCCCTCTCTGAGTACCATCCACTCACCTTATTGGGCAGAGTTCTGTCAATCTCATCCTGAAGTTTTTTTTGCACATCAGGGTGAGTGGCCAGTTCATACATTATGAGGGAAATGGAAGTGCTTGTGGCATCATAGCCCCCGAAAATAAAAATAACAACTTGTGCTGCCATTTCTAGATCAGAAAGAGCTAAAAGGGAAAAAACATTTCAGATAAGGAGGGTCAAAGCAGAACATCATAGTTGAGATGAGAGGAAATTCAAGTGTTACTCCTAGCTGTCTAGAGAACAGAAAAAGGCAGTTCACAGGAACTGGGACTGAATTCCATTCTGGTGTCTGTTTGAAACACCAGGAAAAGGTCAAATTATTATTATACTTTAAATATATTTTATGTCTATGGGTGTTTTATCTGCATATATACAGATATAGCAGGAGTCAATACATATATATCTGACTCAATACATATATATCTGTGTACCACATATATGCCTGGTATTCAGAGAGGACAAGAGTGGGCCTGTGACATCATATCCCATGTGATTAGAATTACAAATGCCTATAAGCTACCATGTGAATGGAATGTGTTGTGAATGGAATCCAGGTCCTCTAGAAGAGCAATCAGTACTCTTAACTGCTAAGCCATCTCTTCAGTCCCAAGATCAAATTATTTTAATCCAGAATTAATGGTCTAAGATATGTATTATTGTATACCAACTGTGTTAGGTAAAATTTATATCATCACAATAGGGAAATTTCAAGAGACAGGATTCTATCCAACCTATACTGTTATCATAGTGTGGAATAAAGAAAAGTATTGTCATAATTGACAGTGATTGTGGTGATTGTTGATATGACAGGACCTGGAGTCACCTAGGAGACAAGCGTCCTGGAATGCTGTTACAGTATTACCTAGTTTTAGTTACTTTCTGGATATGCTTATTATGGTTTGTCTTGAGTAAGTTTATTGATCTTGTTTCCAAATATTTACTTTCATTTGTGCATGAGTGTGCCTGGGAGTGTGAGTGTGCATGTGAATGTGTGTACCCTTGTGTGTGTGTGAGTGTGTGTGTGTGTGTCAGATTCCCTGAAACTGGAGTTACAGGTGGCTGTGAGCTCTGGAAGAGCAGCAGGTGTTCATAACTGCTGAGCCACTGCTCCAGTCCTGGATGACCTATCTTAATTGTGGCACCATCCCATGAGCTAGCTTCCTGGACAGAATAAAAAGGAGAAAGCAAGCTGAGTACCAGCACTCATACTTCCTGGTTGTGGGTGAAGTGTGAGCAGCTGTCTTGAGCTCCTGATGCCATGACTCCTGCTACAATGTTGGACCATGATAGGCACCACTATCCCCTGGATAAAACCCATAGAATACCAAAAGCAGGACTCAACCTTACATAAGTGATCTCAGTGTAGGTCCATCTTATAACACATGTACCACTCTGCAGGGCAGGGTTGTTGGATGGCGGTGTGGCTGTTACATGGGTATGGGTAGTAGTATATTGGCGATCTCTACACTTTCTTCTCAGTTCTTCTATGACCAGAAATTGCCTTACAAATTAAGGTCTGTTTTAGGAATCAAAACTATATAAGGGTTGGTAAGATGGATCAGTGGATAAAGGTCCTTGTTGATGAGGCTAAGTTTGATTCCTGAACCCATGTAATGGTGTACAAAGAGACCTGACTCTACAAAGTTATGTTGTGATCTGTGCACAGCAGATGCACCCCTCCATACCACACACACAAATTATGTCTCTGCCGTCACTGCTACTGATTATATGTTTTAGAAAACTTAAATTAAAGGGGCTAGAGAGATGGCTCTGACAGTAAGAGCTCCTTTTGTACAAGTGGGTAGGACCTGAATTCAAATCAAAGAACTCACATAAATAGATACAGTCACACATTCTCATAATTTCATCAAAGTGGGAATGGAGATAGAAAGGTCACTGTGGCTTTGTGGCTATCAAACTAGATCCAGATTCATTTACAGACCCTGCTTCAAAAGATTAATACAGCAAGAGGACAGAATACAAACATTCTCCTTTGGTCTTTTTGAGCACACCACACACATCCCATACACACACCACACACATACAAACTACACATACACACACTACACATCATAGATACCACATACAAATATGCACACATATCACTCATACTGCACACCATACATACCACATACAAACACACACACATACACACACATATCACATACACCATATACACATACACTATACTACACATATACATACACACACCACACTAAACAACACACATACACACACACACGCATAAATAAATAAATAAATAAATAAATAAATAAATAAATACTAAAAGAAATGGTAAGGACCAACAACATCACACAAAGAGCCCTGAGTGAACATGCATAAGACAGCTGAATGTAAAATAACTAGTAGTCAAAGGAGCATAGCAGGGAATGCAGGAGGTCATAGTGATAGAAGCAAGTGAACACATTTTTTAAATAATTAAGGTGTGGTGGTGCATGCCTTTAATCCCAGCACTCGGGAGGCAGAGGCAGGCAGATTTCTGAGTTTGAGGCCAGCCTGGTCTACAAAGTGAGCTCCAGGACAGCCAGAGCTATAAAGAGAAACCCTGTCTCGAAAAAAAAAAAAGAAAAGAAAACAAAACAAAAGAATAGAATTTAAAAATTTTAAATAGTAAAGAACACAACATTCCTGTATGCTGAGTGATGACTGGTGAGAACAGAATAGATGATAGAGCTGGGAAGTCATCATACTGTAGCTATAATGTATAATAACAATTTCCATCTCAAAGCATCCACAGATGATATCAAACCAGAGGGAAAAGGAGGAAGAAGATCAGGGAATATTGTCCCCTAGATGCTCTTTATACAGAAAAGTAAAAATAAACTGCAGATGAAGCTGGTGAACACAATTCTACCATTGTACTGTGGCATTCCAAGAGGCCATCCCTACCACTAGACAGTGTGCTTCCTGAGAGGGCCTGGATACAAATTCCTAGGCAGAAATCCAAAATGAGTGGGATGGGATAATTTGATAATCAGTATTTGCAATGAGGACTTCTGGGCATGAACTGCTTTTCTGTGGCTGCCCTTCAGGCTCTGGTCACATTTACACTGGTGTCCTTCTAGAACATTCCTGTGGATACCATACATATAATCCATATGTGTGATGTGAGTGTCTTTCTGAAATTTGACAGAAATGCTCCCATGCCTGTAACACTAACCCCCCACACCAGGCGTGCACACATTCAGACACCTTCTTCCCTCTGGGCTTATTGATCCACAGACTGTGAAGCATCATGAGTTACCTTTCTGGGACTCTTGGCCTTTGGAGTTCTGAGTATTCATCATCAGTTGTAGAAAATCCACTCGGTTCTGGAAGTAGTGAGGGATGTTTAGTTGAGAGTCAGACTTGAAACAAGGGTTCATATCCCTTCTAAGAATATGGTCTCCAGGAGTTTACAAGTGAGGCTTGAGTTATCAATGAATATACAATCATCTATGGGGCTTGAAAAATTGCTCACTGTTTAACATCACTAAATGCTCTTGCAGAGGACCTGAGTTCAGTTCCCAGAACATACATGGTGACTCACCACTATTTATAACTTCAGTTCCAGAGGATCCAATGTCCTCTTCTGGTCTCTGCAGCCATTGCACATACATGGTGCATAGACATGCAGGTAGAACAAAGCACCCATACACTTAAAATTAAAGCATCTACCAGCAAACCTTGGGGAGCAGGACATTGCCCTGAGAAATGCAGCTTCTGGTCTTTGTTCATCCGATCTGTGTCTCTGGCTCATGAGCAGACTCCTTGACAGAGAGCTGCTGACTCCTCTCATAGCACTTTCTCAGGAAAGAACCTAAGCTTCTATTCTCTGTTCTCTCTCCACAATGCTTAACCAACAGCCTCCTTGATTAATTCTATCTGTAGTGCTCACTGCCAAGTTTTGTGGGAGCATCCCTTGGTGATCCACACTCCAGATACTACAAAATTCTAACTGGAATCACAGGGGCCTTCCTCCCCGATCTGCACACAGACTTTTTGTAACTTCCATGCTACAAATAGCAAATGTAGGCTAGCAGCTAGCAAACTATTTGTCCAGAGAAGATATTCACCTATTGGGTGAGTTAGTGGCTTAGGACCTCACTGCCAAGAAAACACCCACACAAAAAGCAAGGCATACTCAAATTTAACATGGGCCAACCTTCACCAGTTATGATGATATTTCTGTTGGAGACTATGTCAAAATAAAAGGTTTAAGATAGAAATCATTTTTGAAGATAGTAAGTTTAGAGACAGAATAATAGTAGATATAATTTCTTGGAGCAAATTCTATTTTTGACACTTTTTTTCAGTGAAGGGTGGTGGCAATGTTACTTGACCGTTACTTTTCTCAGTGTATGATATAAACTATCCCTCTTTTGGCAAAGGTACACTGTTCTTATAATTCTTTTTCATATTGATTCACCCAGCATTTATCTTCCTAAGATGTAAACACCATCTTGCTCTAATCATAGTTTTCTCTAATTACTTTTTAAGAGAACGCAAAGGAAAGTACATAGATCACACACTGATAGTCTGATACATAACCAAACCCTGAGTATCAAGATCAAATCCTGAGCATCATGATCAGGCACTGAGTGTCATGACCAAACCCTGAGCTTCATGACCACACCCTGAAAATCATGGCCAAGCCCTGAGCATCATGACCAGCCAGACCCTGAGCATCATGACCAAACCCTAAGAATCATGACCAAACCCTAAACATCATGACCAAACCCTGAGTATCATGGCCAAGCCCTGAGCATCATGAGAGTAATGTCCCATTTACCTTCTCGTTTGAAGCAAGGCGTTCTTTCTTCATCCTTTTTACAATTTTTTTGAAAAAGTTCAATGAGTCTCTTGGAAAAACGGAAAGATTTAACATCTCATATATTGGAGTAAGAAATGGAAACAGAACTACAGAGAAAAAAATTAAATGCAGAGAATGAGTGACAATGGATTTCCCAGCATCAACTGATATGTCTACAATTCAAGCCCTAAACCCAAGGCTTAGGAAAAATCATAGATGTGGAGGTAGAAAGGTTGTCAAGGCAAGAAAAGGAGAAAGCCTGCCATGAGATTGTATCTTCTAGACATGACAGGAAAACTAGATCCATGAAATCTCAAAGATATTGTTGTCCAGAAAAGACCAGTGTAATGATAACACAGTCTGACATGCCATTGTGGGAATTTTCACAGACTCTTACCTCTAGATTAAAAGCCACAGGAAATTAGTGGCTATTGAGAAAAATCATCAGTTTTCTCCAAAGATAAGGCCCTAGTAAGCTATCCAATCCCAAGGGCTTCACCATAAACATATGTACATAGAGCAATAATAAATGGGCTCGGTACAATATATACATGTGTGTATGTACATACATACATATATATGCATATACATGCATATAAACATACACATATATATGCACATATACATACATATATGCACACACATATATGCAACAATTATACTTAAAGGAAAAGAGTCATGATTTTGAGAAAGAGTTAAGGACAAGAAAGAAGTTAGAAGAGGACAGGAGGGATGGAAATAATGCAAATATAGAACCCATGTATAACATTTAAAAAAATAAAAATATAAATAATTCCCCACAATGTTGGACTCAAAAATGTCCTCTACGGTGGCAATAATTTAAACACTAATGAAGAAAAATGAAGTTTCAGATGGGATATAGAGAAAATGGAGTCCTTGAGAACTACTGGCAACACAATTGAATGCTGCAGCTGTTGTGGGAGCAACTTTTCAGTTGTCCAACTTATCGAACACAGAATACTTTTATTAAAAAAAATCACTAATTCCACACCAATTGCCCTCCCAGAAAACCCAAAAACAAATGTTGAGTCCTAATCTTGGACACCAGTGTCCATGACAGCGTTATTCACAACACCCCAAATCTGGAAATAAATTGAATGACCATCAGATGGTATGGAATATGATCTGTCTACAGAACATGGGAACTTCAGCAAATGGTTCTGTTGAATATATGATTGTAAATGAAAGAAACTTGTTGCCAAATTTCATATATTCTATAAAATATTTGTATTGTATTTTGATGCTATGCCCAGAATAGGCAGATCTACAGGAGCAGATAGGGAGCTAGGCATTTTCTTATGGTGAGGAAGAATGGGAGATGAGAATGAAATGGTTTTTTTGGAGAATACATTTTCTGGTGGGCAATGATGATAAATGTATGGACCTTTGGTAAACAACAATTGACTTGTATATTTTATGTACTTAGTTTTACATGTGAACTATATCTTAATTATGATGTTAATTTGACTAGCATGTAGAGGGGAAGTATTTAAATAGAGATGAAATAGTATACATACTTGTAGACAGAATAAATGGATCAAAAATTTTAAACTTTATGATCTTCTTGGCTTTCTGCACAAAGGGATTCTGTGGATTATTGAGGGAATCGACGTTCACTCCAAATGATGTGCCAGTGATCACATCCATGCTATAAGCTCCAAAGATGCTGAGTGGAGAGAGACATGGGAATCAACATTTGCATGTGAGGCAGCTCATATTTCTCAGCTACCCAGGCAGAGAGCCACAGAGTCAGAATCACAAGATCATCAGTGGTGCCTAGGCTCCTATCACACACTCACACGTTGGCCTTTACCTGGTGTCAGTTTGCAGATGTTGTATTCCCAGGGTTGAGGGGATACTGAGGTCCTTACAGTCCCTTCAACTGCACCACCACTTACTTACTCTTTCATGTTGATGGGCTCCCCTTTCTCTTCTTCTCGTCTCAAGTTTCTCACCAATGTATCTCCATACTGTCTCATGATGGGGAACATCTAAGAACAGAACACAACACCTGTAGTGTAAATGTCAGTTTTATTTCCTCAGATGAAGGGAGGAGATGAAAGCTATATCCAAGATGTGCAAAGACATGGCTTGGGCTGAAGTCAGAGTGTTCCCTTCTCTGTTTTAACTATCTCTAGGCCTAGTCATGGATGCTTCTACCATCTGTACAAACTAATCTTCCCAGCTGACTGATTCAACCCAGCTTCTCTTGGGTTCTGCCTAAATTGCTCTGGTTGTCCTTATACTAACTTTGGCAATACATCCTAATCTTCTGGATCTTTCTCATTCTCTGTGTAGTTCTGTCCTCAACTGTGTCTAGCTTGGTTTGTCTGCTAAATGTCTCTGTAAAACTAATACACAAACACACACACACACACACACACACACACACACACACACACACACACACACCACCACCACCACCACCACCACCACCACCATCACCACCACCACCACTACCAGAACCTGTGTCTACTCTGTTCTCTTTCCCCATCCTGCTCTTAAGTAGACTCTCTTCTTGTATATTGCTCTGGTGCTTTTTGTGCTTTGATGCCAATTCCACTTTCTCAGACAAGGAGTGGATCACAAACTCAGGTGATTTCATGTGAACCTCCCAACCTTAACTGGTCAAATAAAGGCAAGAGCCTGCGGTTGGGCAGAAGAAGGAAAAGGTGGGACTGAAAGTTTTGGACAGGGAGAGAGAGAAAGAAGGAAGGCCAATGAGGAGAAAAGGGATAGAGAAGAAGACAGAGGAAGAGGAGGTGGAAGGAAGATGAAAGCACTTGGCCTGGAGGAATGGCAAGTAGCAAAGTATTTCATAGATGGGAGTAGTGTAGTGGCATATCTGCTCAATACAGGTGTGCAGTTTATAAATATTATAACTGAGTTGTGTTTTCTTTGCATGTGTTTATTGGGGTTGGAGAATTACCACAACTTTCTTTCCTGTCTGTTCTTGTGAGAGGTGGGTGTCTCCTATCTCTGACTCATTCTGTTAAATCATTCTCTGTTCATCACTTTGTCTGCCCCTGTCCCTCAATTAGAGATCACTTTCAAACATGGCAGATTATTTCTACAAACTAACCTTACCTCCATTGTTAGGGATGAAAAGTGTGTACAAAGGCTGTATCTATATTCCAGACAGATCATATAGCAATTCAAAGCATGTCTGCACTGAAGCCAGAACACATAGACCAGAAGGTTTGTGGATGTGATCCCTTGCCAGAGCAGCCATGGTACTGGATGAAAATTCCTCTATTCTTTAGCTAAATGTAGAAACTCGGGTCCCAGAAAGACAAATCATCCCAGTCATGAGGCAATGAGTTGCAGTTGTTTTTATGACGAGTCCTCTTGGTATGAAAACAAAAGACCATCTTATAAGAATTGTAACTCAGAGGATCAATCCTTGGAAAGAGACAATAGGCTTGTTTTCTACCTGTCTCAGTTTGTTCCTCAAGGAAACACCCTCTCCATCATTACCTCATAGGATCGACCCTTGGAAAGGGACTCTGGGTTTGTTTTCTACCTGTCTCTGGATTTGTTCCTTAAGTGAACACCCTCTATAGTCACCTTCTTGAGTTTGCCACTGCTGAAGGTTGGAGACAGGAGTGTTCGAAGTCTCTTCCATTCTTCATCCTCAGATATGGTAATGGCCTTTTTCATAAATCCCACTGGCCCAAGAACCTAGGGTTCAAATGGAAAGAAAGGTTATCATATTAAAATTATGATAATCTTCACAATTTTAGAAAGTATATTAAACAAGCATCATTTGTTTAACAAATATCACTGTTAATTGTCTGGGTCTTACTAGATGTTCAACAATCTTCTACTGAAATTTTCTGTAATCCCTATAAATGAAGGTGATATCTATCCATCTCTCACAGCTTCACATCTTTCTATGACCATCTCACTTTAAATGTAAAATCACCCTTGCAGAATCCATGAGAATAGGACAGCACTACAGTGTCTTTCAAATCTGTGCAGACAAAAAAGAATGGATTAGTAACAGACAGCAACTGGTCTTGGCAAAGTATTACTAGTGTAAACAGTATGAGGAATTGAAGAATAGGGATGATGCTTTGACATGGAGTTTTTAAAACACTGTAGATGCTATAAAATAATTACTTGATATTTCAAGATATAATGCAATTATTTTATCTTAATTTTCCATACATGGACACAAGGAAAAGGAAAGATAATTCTATTTCTCTGCTAGTAACTTTTTTCCTTCATGTATATCAATGAACATTGTATCAATGGAATGTCTACATTGGCCTATCTATTTGCATATATATGTATATATGTACATACAATATTCTTCAGTCAACTTCATAATTAGTGGTGAAAGTCTGAATGTCTCATTCGCTGATTTGTGGCAATTTTAAAAGCTCTTCCCACTTTCATTCAGTCTCATTCTAGAACTGCCATCTAGTGCAATAAGGCATGAAAACAAAATACAATGCATACAGATTAGAAATCAACAATCAAAAATATTCTCATTTTCAGGCCATATAATGTCTGTGCATGAGACTTCAAATAACACAGAGAAAGAACTTATAGGAATAATAAGTGAGTTTGGCAATTGTTCCATGATACAACAGCAATTCAAAATCAAATGTTTGTATTTAACATCAATTATATTAGAAAAGAATTCAAGAATATTACACAATATTCTTACATGTCCAGAAATGTTATATGTTAAGTTAAAATATAAACTTAACAAGACATGTACAGCATTTTCAGATGAAACCTATAAAATTTCCACATGGCAGTCAAATATATAACATGTAGAACAGACAATGGTTGTGGGTTTAGATGATCCAACACAGAAAATGGTTTTATTCATGGGCCAGTTTTAAATTTTCATCGAACTGAGATCATTATCAATGTAGACAAGCTTGTTCTGATTTTTGCTAGAAAGATAAAGGGTCAAGAATATTTCAATTAACTCTAGAAAAAATGGGTAGAATGAATTCTCTTGTTGTACAGAAAGAGTTATCAATAAGATGTGACCCTAGAGGACAAAAAGAAATTGTGATCAATAGAAGAAAATAAAGAATGAGCGTCCAGTTTGTGCTGGTTTACTTTGGGTGAGAAGGTTCCAATAGGTCAATAAGCAAAAACAATTAGATTTGTCTACTTTGTTTATGTGTTTTTCTATATGTGTGTCTATGTACCACATGTTTATAATGCTCTCAGAGACCAGAAGGCATTGGATCCCTGGATCTGGGGGTGCAGATAGTTGTAAATTGTCGTGTGGGTTCTGGGAATGAACTTGGGTCCTTAGGAAGAAAATCCAGTGCTCTTAGCCACTAAGCTATCTCTTCAGTCTCTGAATAGGCTTTGATAATACTACAAGAATTCTGCGGAGGGAACAGTTTTCCCTAAATGATACACAAAGAACTGGATACAGATGGTGCAACATGAGACTATACCCGAGTTTCATACTTTATAGCCTGAAGTACAAATATATCATAGGTGTTAATGCAAAGTATAAAACTATGTGCATATTTTGTTTAAAAAAGAGAAGAGTGCTAGGCATGGCTGAGGATGTAGCTCAGTTGGCAGAGTGCTTGTCTGGCATACATGAAGCATTTGGCTTGATCCTCGGCACTGCATACATCAGGTGGGGTGGCACATACTGGGAACCCCAGCACTTGAGAAGTTGAAGGTTGAGGCAGGGTCACATGAAACCTTAATGTTAATGATACTGTGGACAGTTATCAATGTCAACCCCTTTTGTGTATCAGTTGTGCCCTAGTTAACTTCGTCAACTTGACACATCCTGGAGTCAGTCATCTAAGAGGAGAGCCTTGAATGAGGAATTGCCCACCTCAGATTGGCCTGTGAGCATGTCTGAGGGATTGTCTTGATTACTAACTGATGCAGGAAGGCCCAGTCTACTTAGGGCAGTACTATCCCTAGCTCCTGTGGTTTATAAGGAAGCAAGCTAAGCATGACTCTGAACAAACCAGTAGGCAGCTGTTCTTCATGAATTTTTTCGTTCAAGCTTCTGTTTAAGCTCCTGCCTTGACTTCATTCAGTAATAAAGTGTGACTTGGAATTGTCAGTCACTGAAGCCTTTCCTCTGATAAATTGCTTTTAGTCAGTGTTCTTTCTTTCTATCTTTCTTTTAAGAATTTTATTTTATGAATATGAATATACTGTGGCTGTCTTCAGACACAGGAGAAGAGGACATTGAATCCCATTACAAACAGTTGTGAGGCACCATGCAGTTGCTAGGAAGAGAACTCAGGACCTCTGGAAAAATGCTCAGTGTTCTTAACCACTGAGCCATCTCTCTAACTCCCAGAGGTTTTCTTTTTAAAGTGCAACAGAAATGAAAGTAGAAAAAGCAGAATTGCATTATGTTAATAATATACTATATTTATAAGTCATTATATATATATCCACGAAGAGCACCAAGAAATTTCCTTAGAATGGTGGTGGCTCTTTACCATTATTATATAATTATCTTAAAAATTTAAATTTCATAGAATGTTGTAGTGGGTTGAATAGGAGAAGCCCACACAGGCTCATATATTTGAATGCATGGTCATTAGGGTGTGTTTCTACTGAGAGGGATTAGTAAGTGTGGCCTTGTTAGAGGAAGTGTGTCACTGAGGCATGAAGCCCAAGTCAAATCCAGTGTTCCTCTCTTCCTGCTGCCTGTGGATCTTGATGTAGAACCCTCAGCTACCTCTTCAGCACTATGTTTGCCTGCATGTCACTATGCTTTCCCCATGATGATAACAGACTAAACCTCTGAAACTATAAGCCAGTCCTGATGTGATCATGGTATCTCTTTACAGCAATAGAACACTGACTAAGACAATAGTAAAGATTTACATTTCAAAAAGGGGATGCCTACCTTACGGTTTGTGAAGACTGAGTAACATTCTTTCACCAGCACAATTTTGATGATCTCTGGATCCATGATAGCCAATATAGGCTTTGGGCCCAGATAAAACCTAGGGGAAAAAAGGAATGAACTGAACCTCAGAAGTCAGGTTCTGCAGCTGGAGTCACACACAAGATTTCAATCTCAAGCCCTGATGCACAGTACATATCCTCAGTTGTATAAAGCACCATAACATGAACTGCTATTTCAAGTTCTGACCATAGAATCCTTTAGAGTCTCATAAAAGGAAGTCTAATATGGCTGAAGTAGGAAAGAGGCAGTTAGTACAAAAGAGCCCTTTGAAGACATGCTGGTTATTGCCAATACCATTCTTGAGTGTTTAAATATTTCAGTATCTGGTTTGGAGGTGTGGAGGTAGAGCCCTTTTCTATCAAGTGTGTGGCACTGGGTTTGACCTCCAGAGATAAAAAAAAAATTAGAGAAAATTACAAAATGACTCAAAAGTCAAAAAAGTATGTATCAGAGGAAAGTTAGAGACAAGCTATTCAGTGTCTGTAATGATGTTGCAGAAGCATTTACTTAGGGTACACTAGAGGGTAACACATCACATGCCTGGCATTGGTCACAATGTCTCTATGGACTGTGTCACCTCAGCAATCCCTGTATACAGGCCTGTGGTTTCTGAAGATTGATGAGAAGTGATGAAGAGACAGATCCTTCTCCCACTTTCTTGTGTCTCACAATACAATGGGGGGGGGCACCTCCTCCAAGTCTCCAAAACATCATCTGTACTGACAGTAAAGGATTACACCCTTGACTCAGCCACTCCACAAAACCACTGAAGACTTAACTTAATTCCCTGAATTTCTTCTTCAGTGTCAGCAAAATTAGATGGGTAGGAAATACCCATATATACTTCTAGCAAAGTTCTTATCTTGAATATCATTAGTGGACAAAAAGAAAAATTCTTACACAGATGTCTCATTCAGGACTGAACTATCTACAATCTCTTAGGGTCTATACATTAGCCAGTTGAAGATCTCCATCATAATCATGATCTACTGAAGAAAGGAGCTTTGCTGATGAGACCAAGAGGTGAGCTACTCCATGGGTCTAATATCAAGCTGGGAGTCCTTTCAATACTATGTCCATTTAGCAGAATGATGGTAGCAGATTCTCCTCCCAACACTCTGATCCTTGCAGAATTGGGGAGAAAGATTCTAAGAGCTTGAGGCAGAGTATGCCCAGGAAACTGGTCTGGACACAATGGGGCAGTTGTACAAATGGATCCACCATGATTGTCACAGCATGCACAAGACTTCACAATCTCAAGATAGACAAAAATCTCATCATGGAGAGGGGAGTGAGCAGGAAGTCCCATCTTTTGCTGAGGACCCATTGGTGACTAATGAAGGCAACTCCCATTTCCTCCCCTCCAGTCCCCACCATCACCATTTCCCTCCAACTTCATGTGCTCTCTCTCTTTTTATAAACCCTACTTACTTCTGCCAGTATGTTCATGCATGTAGGGCTATCTACTGCAGCATGAGATAGCTGTTTGGGGGACCCATCCCTGAAGAAGTCTTATCCTCCTATCAAGATATGATTTGCCAACTTCTCAGCTAGGTGTGGGACTTTCTGACCATATCCCCACTCCATCCTGGAATTTTGTATGGCTTGATCTTGTGTAGCTAGGGAGACCATAGACACTGAAGGAGAATGTAACACTACATGGACCTAATAAGATGATCAGCAGAGCTCTCAATTCTCAACAGAGAAGCTTCTTTTGGCACAGCAGTTCTCAACTTGTGGATTGCAACCATCAGAGAACACATATTTCTGATGGTCTTATGAACTTTGATACCCTTCAGTAGCAAACTTACAGTTATGAAGTAACACCAAAAGTAAATTTATGGTTGGGGGTTCCTAAGATCATCAGAAAATATGTGTTTTATGATGGTCATGACATGCAGGTTGAGAAGTGCTGTTTTAACAGAACATGGTGACTAGCACAGAGATCCACAACTGCTCAACATGTAGAGAGGAAGAGATTGTGGATTGTTCATCTTATATGGAACATTGCTGTCATACCCTGATTTTGTCAGAGTTTGATTGCTTGTAATGAAACACAGGAACAAAAAGCAAGTTGGGTGGAGGAAAACGTGTATTCCTCTTCCACTTCCATATCTGTGTTCATTATTGAAGGAAGTCAGGACAGGGACTCAAGCAGGACAGGAACCTGGAGGTGGGAGCTGATGCAGAGGCCATGGAAGAGTGCTACTTACAGGCTTGCCCAGCCTACTTTTTTTTTTTTTTAATAGAACTCAGAAGTACCAGTCCTGGGTTGGCACCACCCACTATGGACTGGGCCATTCCCACCAATCACTAATTAAGAAAATATCCTGCAGGCTTCACTGCAGCCCAGTCTTATGAAAGCAGTTTCTCAATTAAGGCCTCCTCCTCTCAGATGACTTCAGCTTGTGCCCAGTTGACATAAAATTATCCAGCACCCCTCCCCCTTCCAAGACTCAGGGATCAATCTGGAAGATGATCCAGATAGGGTGGAACGACTGTAAGAGCTGCAGGCAACAGATGACTCCAGAGAAAGTGTTTTCTGGATACAGCAGTGCAGTACCACATTTGAACTCACATCAATGATGACTGCATGCACAGAATTGTAAGGACTTCCCATGTTTCTGAACATGTGCTTAGAGGTTGTGAACATAGTCTTAATTTATTAGAAGGGAGAGGTGGTAAGCCTTGGGTTTGGGGGCTACCAAATCTCAGAGGGTGGCATGGCAGACAACACTGTCAACTGAACTCATACTGTTCAACTTGCTGCCTGTGATGTGCACCACATCAAAAGGCTTCACCACAAGAACTGTGTGCTCACAATGTCCTCATGCAGGGAAGTACATTATCCTAATTAGTATGTGGAATGGAAAACTCCAGAAGACTTACCCCCATATTTTTCCATACTTTTTATAGCAATCTTCATCAAATTTCCACAGGCCCTGAGAAGACAAAGAAAATGAAACTTGTTATTGTTCTGTTACATGCTGACTGCTTCTTAACTAGGGCCAAATTACTGACTGCTTACAAAACTGGGCTTCCTGTCTCACTGGAAAGCACTGGCAAGTTCTTTATTTTATGTTATTTTCATTTAAAAAAATTTAACTTACATTACATCCCACTCACTGATCCCCTGCCAGTAACCTCCTCCTACAATCCTTCTCCCCTCACTCTCTCCTTCCCCTCTGAGTGGGTCGGGGTCTTGCTGAATATCCCACCACCTTGGTGTTTCAAGTATCTATTAGGCTAGGGGTTTCCTCTCCCAGTGAGGTCAGACAAGGAAGCCCAAGTAGAAGAACATATACCACATACAGGCAACAACTTTGAGATAGCCCTCCTGTTTCAGTTGTTTCCAATTCACATAAAGACCAAAGTTCACATCTGCTACATATATGTGGCCTAGGTCCAGCCTGTGTATATTCCCTGGTTGGTGGTTCAGACTCTGGAAGCCCCAAGAGTTCCCAAGGTTAGTTGACTCTGTTGGTCTTCCTGTGGAGTTCCTATCTCCTCCAGGGCCAACAATCCTTCCTCTTATTCTTTCATAAGAGTCCCCAAGCTCCATCCACTGTTTGGCTATGGGTGTCTCTATCTGTCTGAGTCAGCTGTTAGGTGGAGCAGAGGCAAGTTCTTATTAGAGATATCTAAAGACATCTAAAGCATTCTCCTAGTTGAACACACTGTTTCTGACTTCTGATACCACAGAACCTCCTCCTGATTTTGATGTTGTTGTTTCTGTTTTTGTTTCTCTGTGTAGCCCTGGCTGTCCTAGACTCATTTAGTAGATCAGGTTGGCCTCTAACTCACAGAGATCTGTTTACCTCTGCCTCCAGAGAAGTGGAATTAAAGGCATGTGCCAACATCCCAGTGCCCTAGGAGGTACGTTTTAATCCCAGCACTCAGGAGGCAGAAGGAGGTAGATCTTTTAAGAGTTTAAAGCCAGTCTGACCTACATGTACAGTCCAAGTCAAGATGGCTATATAGTGAGACACTGTCACACACACATAAGTCCCACTCAAAACTTTGAGGCTGGAGATACAGTTATGCAATTAAGAGTAGTGTCTGCAATAGCAGAAGAAACAAGTCCAGTTCTCAACTCCAACGTGGCAATCTACAACTATCTGTAACTCTAGTTCTAGGGATCTGACGTCATCTTCTGACCTCTACAGGCACCAGGCTCACATGTGGTGCATAGACATAAGTGCAGACCAATACACATAACCCTAAATAAAAGCAGATAAATCTAATTGTAAAACAAATTGCAACTATAGGAAATGAAAGAACATGCAGGTAGTGATAGCACCTGCCTTTAATCCCAGCACTTGGGAAGCAGAAGCAGGTGGATCTCCTCTGAGTTCCAGGGCAGCCTGATCTCTAGAGTGAGTTCCAAGACAGCTACAGATATACAGAGAAACACAATCTCAAAAAAAAAAATCAATCAATACAGATAGAAATGAATGAGCTTAAACACTACTCACATCAAAGCAATTGAAAATGGTGCCAAATAAAGGTAGAGGTTTTGGTCCAGGAATTCCTAGTTTCTTAAACAAGCCATGAGAATAGGTCCCGTATCTGTAATGTAACAGAGAAATACAAGTTTATAAATATAGACATGTGTCAGTCATGACTCAGGAACTGCAAGAATCAAACCCAAAATGTAACATCTAAATGGAAAATAGGAGTAAAAACCCAAACAGCTACAATCCCAATTACTCTCCTCTCCAATGTCCTTCCCATAAAAATGATGGGATAGAGATAGTGGAAGCTGCTGTACTTCCAGTCCAAGAGAACATCATTGATGAAAAGCCCCAGATTTGGATTTTAGAGTCTCAGGGATTCAGGCTCAAGGCTTCCCAGGGTGTTCCATTTGCTCTTGTCCATTTAGAAAATTTCCTGAAGCAATAACTCTCATCAGATAAAAGGGGGGATTTTTATTTACATCACTGAATGTACTTAGTGCCACAGGCCCATGGAGACCTTATGGTATTGTTCTTCCAGACTGGTCAGAGACTTAAGTGTTTGCTTTTCTCTAAGCCAAATGTTTGTTAGAGGCTCTCACAGTTCTGAAAATTGCCTTTTTAGAAAGACCTGGAACCCGTCATGGAGCTCTTATGTCCATATAATGACAATTGAGTTCATGACTGACACTGGCTTCAGAGAAATTTCAGAGACTCCCAAGATTCTCTGACTTGCAATCTGGTTGAGTTAAGCTATAGAGAAGGCTACTTTCCAGTATGTTCCCTTAGTGGCCAAGGCATTGTTTAAAGACCATTCATGTCATGGGTCAATCTGGACCTCCAATTGGTGATAATCATCTAAGAGCCATGGTGTCAGACAGAATTTTATTTATCATGATGGTCAGGGTGGTGGTTTGAATGAAAATAGCATGTCATAGGCCCATATGAAGCGTTACTATTAGATGTGTGGCCATGTTGGAAGAAGTATGTCACTCTATGCAGGATTTGAGTTTTAACTGCTCAAGCCAAGACTAGCTACACAATCTCTTCCTTCTGCCTGTTGATCCACATGTAGAACTCTCAGCTCCTTCTCCAGAATCATGTCTGCCTATGCTTCCCACAAAGAAGATAATGGACTAAAACCCCTGAAATTGTAAGTCAGTCCAAATTAAATGTTTTCCTTATTAGAAGTTTCCAGGGCCATGATGTCCCTTCACAGCAATAGAAACCCCAACTATGGCATAAATTGGTACCAAGGAGTGGGATATTGCTATAATAGGGCAAACCATGCTCTTGAATGTTGACTTTAGGATGCTGGATAAAACAAAGCAAAGCAAAGCAAAGCAAAGCAAAGCAAAGCAAAGCAAAACAAAACAAAACAAAACAAAACCAGCTGAATGCTTTAAGTGGACCTTAATGGGCCATCCTAGTAGAAATATGGAAGACAGTGGTACTGGGGTAATTTGAATTGTGAAGGTCTGACTCAACATGTTTCTAAGGAGAAAAATGTTAATATGTGGCCTAGAGGCTGTTTTTGTAATAGTTTAGCAAGGAATGTGGCTGCAAGTTGCCTGTATCCCCCCCTAAAAAATTATCTAAGGCTAAATCCAAGAGATGGATTAACAGCATTGGCAGAGATTTTCAGACATCATAGTATTGAAAGTTGTTTGGTTGGTTGTAGCCACCCCTTTTGTGGTCTTCACTGTTGCTGGGTAAGTGGGGAGGAGTTTAGCCTGAAGGTCAGAAGCTTGGGGCATTGCTTTTGTGATTACTGACCATGCTTCTCTTGTGGGGGCTGTGGTGGGCGGTAACTTAGGCAGAGGCCGGAGTTCCAGGAGCATGAGGGAACACCTACCGTGTCATGTAGGTGAATTATGACCATCAGGGTTCAGACCTCAGCTCAACTGGAGATCAGCCTGCAATTCCCCACATCCCTCATGACAAAGTGAAGCTGCTGAGGTCAGGCATCTGTCAGAGGTATCCCTGCTTAGAGGCCTAGAGAGACCACTGTATGGAGCTGCAAAGTTTGGTAAAGCCTGGACTGCCTGGGAGACCCTAGGATGTTGGAGATGCCACAGCTGTGGGATATCTGCCCAGAAAAGCTGCTAAAAGAGCAGAATGAGCTCGAAAAACAGAAATGTGTTGCAGTAAACAAAGATGAAAGGAGTTGGAGATCTGAAGAGTCTTTTGACATTATACACTGAGATGGAGAGTTTGGAGTTTTCCCAACTGGTTTTTGGTCTTGTTTTTGTCCAGTAATTCCTCATTATGTTCCCTTCCCTTCCCTTTTGAATGGTAATGTATATCCTGTGCCATTATATTTTGTAAATATGTAATCTTCTTTTCTATTTTGATTTTACAGAGGATTAAAGTTAAGAGATTGCATAAGTCTCAGAAGAAACTTGGAACTTTGGACTTTTAAACAGTGCTGATACTGTAATAGATTATGGGAACTTTCAAAGTTTGACTATGATATGGCTACAAACCTATGGGAGCCAAGGAGTGGAATGTAGTGGTCTGAATGAAAATGGGCCCCATAGGCCTACACAGTCCTACAGGGAATACACTATTAGGAGTTGTGGCCTTGTTGAAAGAAGTGTGTCATTGGGAGTGAGTGGGCTTTGAAATTTCAGATGCTCAAGCCAGGCCCAGTGACATTCTCTTGTCCTGCTGATCCAGATGTAAAACTCTCAACTACTTCTCCAGCACCATGATGATAATTGACTGAAACTGCAAGCCAGCTACAATTAAATGTTTTATTAAGAGTTGCCATGGTGATGGTGTCCCTACATAGCAATAGAAACCCAAACTAAGACAGTCATAAATGAGGAAGATTATTTCCTGTATATGTCACCTCAATATGAACAGAGTTCTACTAAGTTAGGTGCTCCATGGGGCAAAGCTGCTATCACTGATGATGTAACACATCCTAAATTCTCATGAAGCTAAAGACTTCCCGACTCCAGGATGACTGACATAGTACATGTGGGAGAAGAAGCAAGACTGATAGATATAATTCTGCAGATTACTCTAAGCTTTCATACAATGGAAGTCTGATCATAGCAAACTTAGAAATTATAGTAGAAATGCTCATTTTGTATACAGGGTTGATCTGACCCAAGAATCCTTTGATGTGCAAGACAAAGGAACTTCAGAAGGTCAGGCTCTTCCTATCAATAACAGATTAAGTATATGGCATAAAATATGGACATATACATGTTTCAGACATGCAAATTAATACCTCTTTCCCCTCATTTTTTAAAATTAAATTTTAATTATTTTACATATATGAGTGTTTTGTCTGCACAAATGTCTATGTACTACATATATTCAGTGGCCATGGAGGGCAGAAGAGAGTCCTGAAGCTATTGGAATAACAGTTACCCACCATGTGGGAACTGGTTTTGAACCCTGATTTTTCTGGAAAAACAATGTTTTTAACTGCTGAGCTATCTCTCTAGTCCACTCTCTCTTTGTTAGTGGTGAGTCTTGAACACAATGCAGTTTCTAAACATTTGCTATAAATCAAGTGAAACTCATAAACATTATCAAATACAGTTAAGAATTTGCATAAAGCCACATGTACTAAAGGATCACCAAGGAACACCTCTACAAGGCCTGACTAGTAACTGAGATTCCTCCTGCAAGATTGTGCTCTCTGCTTGTCTTACAGTTTGAGTGCTGTGAACCATTCTCTGACAACATGACCAAGGAAACTCTTATTAGGACAACATTTAATTAGGGTTGGCTTACAGGTTCAGAGGTTCATTCCATCATCATAAAGGCATTATCAACATGGAAGCATCCAGGCAGGATGGTCAAGGAGGAGGTGAGAGTTCTACATCTTTATCTGAAGGCTGTTAGGAGAAGACTGGCATCCAGGGAGCTAGGATGAGGGTCTTAAAGCCCACACTCACAATGACACACTTGCTCCTTCAATGCCTAGGCTGTTCTCAAGATTCTCAAAGCTTGGAAAGGCTATGGTTGCTAATGTTGCTGTGCTAAAATGTTCCACAAGAAGCAACTTCCTAATAGTGCCACTGCCTGCACCAAAAATATTCAAAGCACCAGACTTCTTTTTGCTTTAAAAAAATTAAAAGAAAATAACAAAAACATTTAGTGTTAAGTGGTTTCAATATTGCAAGGTGGAAACATGATTTTTAGAAAATAATAGAGTTCTGGATAATGGTCAAAGAAAAGAGAGTTATGGATGCTGACCTTTCTAAAATTTCTGGGGTATTGTGTTTATTAGGTTTTTTTTTTTTTTTTTTTAAATCAACTTGACACAAGCTAGAGTCATCTGGGAAGAGGCAACCATACTTGAAAGAATGAGAGAATGTCTTTATCAGATTGGCCTGTGGACAAGTCTGTGGGGTATTTTCTTGAATGATGATTGATGTAGGAGGGCCTAGTCCACTATAGGCAGTTTCAAACCTAGGCAGGTGCTGCTGGGTGGTATAAGAAAGCTGGTCAAGTGAGCCATAGAGAGCAAGACCGGAAGCAGTGTTCCTCCAAGCCTTATGCCTTGGTTCCTGCCCTGAGTTCCTGCCTTGGCTTCTAGGGACTGTAAGACAAGGTGAGCTAAAACCCTCTCCTCCTCAAGTTGGTTTTAGTCATGGAGTTTATCACAGAAGCAGAAAAAAAGAACAGTTACTATGTGGGGGATTGTGTAAATCAGATTAGAAGATGTGACAAATGGAAGCAAGAAACACCCACATCCACAGGTAACTAGTCAAACACTCATCACTTATGCTGACAAAAGAGAAAGGGGGGGGGGAGAGAATAAAACTAAGCAACCATACTGTTCTAAGGTTTCTCAAAGTTTGGAAAGGCCATGGTTGCTAATGTGCTAGTCTTATTTCTGTTGTTGTGCTAAAATGTTACACGAGAAGCAACTTAGAGGGGAAAGGGTTTATTCTCATGACAACTCCACATAATAGGCCATTGTATCTGGGAAGTCAAGGCAGAAACTCAAATAGCCAGTCACAGTGAAGAACACAGAGACCACAGACAGGTATCTGCTTGTTTGCTTTCATCCAGTTGTGTGTGTGTGTGTGTGTGTGTGTCTGTGTGTGTGTATTTGTTATCGTTACATATGGAATGCTGCTGCCCACAATGAGCTGGGTCTTCCTACATCCAATAAAGACAATCCTCCACAGGGTTGCCTAAGTGTCAACCTGACCTAGACAACTTCTCAATCAAAACTCTTTCTGGGTAATTTTAGGTTGTGTCTGTGAAACTGGTGGTTAGAAAGTAGCCAGGACACTAGTCAATTGTTTATAATGCCACACAATTTTTGGTTAGTCTAAGTATAGACTGAGAGCCACCTGTATTATTATATGGGCAAGTCTTGTCAAAACCCATAAGGTTAGAGTTCTGAGTGGAAGCTCCTAGGATGGCCAATGATATTGGTAGGAACTACCTGATGTTGATTTCAGCTTCCCCTCCATTATCTCTTTGGATGTTTCAACAGAAAAAGAAAGGGGGGTGCATTTCAAGTTGCAGATAGGGGAGGAGCCTGGACAGCTACTTACATGTAGAAGAGCACCAAGCTAGTAACCAGCAGCACCCAGGTTTCTATAGAAAGGTTGGCAATGAGCTTCATCTTAACTTTCCTTTAGCAGTTCAGGCCTCCAAATTTCCCTCCCAGCTGAGAGTCTTGCAGGGATCCTATGGTAGGCTTAGCTGGCATCTAGTGAGGCCAGTCTATTTATTTGCTGGGAAAGGAGGAGGTTACAGGGATACAGCCAGTACAAGGGCTACTTGCACACTGCCTGAACTTGTAGTTGTGGTGTGGCCTCTCCACCGGGCATTTGTCAAAGTTCCAAAATAAGGTCATGCATTTCCTTACTCTGACCTTTGAGCTTATATTCTGTGTGTACTTGTTCTTTCAGGAGCTCAAATCCATCCACTGGCACTACTTCCTTCTGATTTGTAGTTGTGTCTATGGTGGTTCAAATTCCAAAACACACTAAGTCCACACAATTAAACTATATCTACCGATCTTTACCTATTCAAGGCCTTCTCCCAATAAAGCTCCTGCTGGCTCTGGAAGATGTGAAGCCTACAATTGAACTTCACTTGCCTCTCTGTACTGTTTCCTTGGCACACAACTCAGTTGTTTTTCTCTGTAGTCTTTAGGACATTCCATGACATGCCTCTCCAACCTCTAGCTCTTACATTCTTTCCCTCATCTTTCCTGCAGGGTTCTCTGAGCCTTGGATAGGAAAGTTGATACAAATGTCTCATCTACAATAAATCACTCTTTTAAAATATATTTTAATATGTCTCTTTTAACAGTTCTTATCCAGTCTGTTGGATATGTTATGCTGGAGTTTTTATGATCACTTTAAAGACAAAGAGACCGAAAGAAGTGAAAGAGGTGTTCAAGACTGAACCAGGAAGGCATGAAACAGGCAGAATTATGATGAATTAGAATTCTGTAGATAATGTGTGCTTGTCTTTAACTGGCCTCTTGAGTACCGTCCTGGTTGAATTGGCATTACAGAGAGTAAATATTTCTTTGTACACCTTCTAAAGTACTCCTAACAAAGACACAAGTTGTTACAAAATGGCTGTAGTGTGGTTTCTCTTCTGTGCCTAGCCCTTTAAAGGATCCCCAGTTCTAGTCAACTGGCCCTTTAAAATTTTTTTAGCAATTTAATCTGCTTGACTCTATGACCTTCAGTGTTGGTTGCCTCTTGGATTTCTGGGAATGGGATAGGATATAAGAAGGCCAATTGAGATTAGGGGTGGGGGGTATCAGAGTGAGAAGAGAAGGCAATCAGTAAAGACATTGTTAGAAGACAGTTGGGCCAAAAGGAACTGAGCTGAGCAGATAGTCTAGAACAGTTGTTATGGCTTGGGGTTTGCTAGTATTGGGATAACTGGGAAGGAAACGTTTAAGCATACCATTGGGAAACTGAGGGAGAAAAAGTTGGGAGAGACATTTGAAGAGGCTGGGCTGGAAACTGAGAGGAGCACAGGCAGGAGTTAAGAGAACTGGTTACCATTTGCAACAAGAAAACATTAAACACACACACATTTTACAAATGGCTTCATTAAAAAAAAAAAAGAAGAACCACAAACATCTTAGTAGCCATTATTAAATTGTGAGTTCCTGAGCCAATCATCCGAGCAGAAAGGAAGATGTTCTAGAGCAGTGGTTGTCAGCCTTCCTCATGATGTGGTGACCCCAACCATAAAATCATTTTCGTTGCTACTTCATAACTAATTTTGCTACTGTTATGAATGATAATGTAAATATCTGTGTTTTCTGATAGTTAGTTGTGGGTGACTCCTGTGAAAGGTCTATTTGACTCCTAAAGAGGTCATGACCCACAGGTTAAGAACCATTGTTCTAGAGAGTTCTGACATAATCCAACCAGGGCATGCAGAGGCACCAGGAAAGCAGAAAGCATTTGAAAGCATGGTATAGAGGAGAAATCAAACGATGTTGGCAAATTTCAAAAATCCACAAACTGGGAATGTCCAGGGTTAAACATCAAATTCACATCTTTCTTCATTCTCTGCTGCTATTGTGAAATGATTTCCTCATTACCTAACTTAGGAAGTCCAAAGTCTAGGGGTAGACATGTGGGCTGAGTGCATCTTTCTTTACAACTCTATCCCTGAAGGTAGGAAGACAACAGAGAATGAGAAAGAAGTGAAGGGTCATCAATCATCTCCTCAAGTATACAGTGCTATATCCTTGAGCTGTGACTACAAAAATGGGACCAATCTATTCATGAGCAGAGACTTACAGTAGATAAGCACCACTGGGAGGTTCCATTGGCTAGACACAATATATTTAAGATTTGTTTTTAACCACACAAGTGGGGTACACATTTAAACCATTGCAATTATCATTACTGAATGTATAAAAATTCTTGATTGTGAGGTGCTGTGTCTAAATTTTTTTATTAATAAATGTTTCTCCTATTTTTGAGTGCACGCATGTGTGTGTGCACGCACATGGGTGTGTACATTCCTGTGTATGGGTGGCCTGAGGATAACGTCATCTCCACCAACTCTTCTATCTTATTAATTGAGGCAGGGTCTATCAGTAAAACCCAGAACCAAACAAATATAGTTAGTCTTACTAGGCAGCTTGTGTAGGCAGCCGATGCCTAAAAGATGGCACTGTTTTCTGGTATACTGTGGCTGTAAACAACACTGCGCAGGCGCTAGCCCGAATCTGGCGCCAACCCCTCCTGAGTGGGTGCATGCAAATTAAGGTGCCGGCAGACTGACCAATCCCAGGAGGACACAAAGCTTTTCCCGATGCTGGGGTGTATATAATGAGTCCTCCCTGGGTTCCTGGGGTCCCCATAGCATAGAAGCGTTCCTGCAATAAAGCTGTTGAGAAGAATCCGACCATGTTGTGTTTTCCTTGCTGGGACGAGGTGGGCGCAACAAATTGTTGTCTGGCACGGGGTACCCGAGGATCTTGTGGATTCAGAACTCTTCAGCTGAGGAACAGTGGTACCGGTAAGTCTCCAAAATTGATCCCCAGTTAAAAGGGGGGATATGTTTTTCTTGCCCGTGGACCCAGTGTCGGTAGCTCTTAACCTTGTTGTTTCGGTTTTTGTAATTTCTGGCCTCTGCTTTTGTTTAATAGAAGCAGTTAAGGCAGGTCAGAAAATTCTTATGGAACAACAAGAAAGTATGTCAGAGGAAGATAGGAAACACATAAGCAAAAGAAAAAAGGGGTGAAAAAGAGAGAGAAAAGGAGAAGGGAGAAAAGGCAAACTCAAAAGGAAAAGGAAATAATGAGAAAGAAAAGGAAATAGCAAAAATATATCCCTCATTAAAAGACTTAACAATAAGTTCAGCAAGTTCTGACTCCAGTGACTCAGAGCTTGATAAAGATGAGGAAGTTGACCTAGAAGAAGAGGCGGCTCAGTATGAGAGGGATAGGTATGATCCAGATTGGTCATACAAAACCAATCCTTTAAAGGGGGGGGGTCAGCTCGCAAAAGAGTAAAATCGAAAGTGCTGACCGCTCCACCTTTTAACCCTGAGTATACAGGAAAAAAGGAATCCACAAAAGCTGGTAAACAAGGTACCTCATTTTGCCCAGAGCTTTGGAAGGAGGCTGGACTGACTTTCCCTGTCTTCTTAGATGGCCAGGGACGATGGTATCATGAGCCAATACATTTTAAGACTATTAAGCAACTGGCTGCGTCAGTCGGTACCTATAGGGTGAGTGCAGCTTTTGTAGTTGCACAGGTCGAGGTGCTTGCTAGATATTGCCTCACCCCGGGGGACTGGAATAATATTACTCGGGCTTGTTTGTCGTCTGGACAGTATGTAGACTGGAAGTCCATGTCCTATGAATATGCAAACAGTCAGGCAGCAGCAAATTTAGCCACAGGACAAGATCCTCAGAGACATTGGGATGCAGACATGCTTCTGGGTTTAGGACGTTTTGCTTTAGATCAAACAAATTATCCTGAAGCGTTCTATGCCCAAATAAATGAGGTAGCTACCAAAGCCTGGAAGGCATTGCTGAACAAAGGTGCAGTCTCAGGCAATCTTACAAAAATCTTGCAGGGTACCACAGAACCATTTTCAGATTTTGTAGCACGCCTCATTGAAGCAGCCGTTAGAATTTTTGGAGACCCTGATACAGCTATGCCTTCGGTGAAGCAGCTAGTATATGAGCAATGTACTAAAGAATGCAGAGCAGCCATTACACCCTATAAACATAAAGGTTTAGAAGTATGGATGAAGGTTTGCAGAGAACTAGGGGGTCTGTTAACCAATGCAGGCCTAGTGGTAGCGGTAGTGCAGTTAGGCAAGTTTAGCAATGATGCTTGTTATAAGTGTGGCCAAAGAGGTCATTTTAGAAGAAACTGCCCTGAAAATGAAAAATGGGCCGCATTGGATAAATCTAGACAGCCAGGCTTATGCCATAAATGTAGGAAGGGAAAACACTGGGCTAATGAATGCAGATCTACAAAGGATATAGAAGGCCGACCATTACAAGCAGGATATGGTGGCACCAGGCCAAAAAACGGGCAGCAGGGCCCACGTCCCCAGGGCCCTCAAATATATGGGGCTTTTCAGAAAGACCAGAAGAAACCTTGGCTGGCTCTCCATCATCTGAGAGTCCACAGAGAGCCACTACTGGCTCCGCAGGATTGGACCTCCACTCCACCACCAGACTCGTATTAACCCCACAGATGGGGGTACAGCCCATAGATGCAGATTTTAAAGGCCCCCTTCCCAAAGATACTGTAGGACTATTGCTTGGCTGCTCATCTTCTGCTTTAAAAGGATTGCAAATTACCCCTGGAGTGATTGATCCAGATTATACGGGGGTTGTGAAAATTTTAGTGGCCTCCCCCAGTGGCATCTCAGCTATCTCCCCAGGAGATAGAATTGCTCAATTATTACTGTTGCCAAGTTTGCATAAATATTTTCCAGCAAATAATAAAATAAGAGGAGAGAGTGGACTATGTTCTATAGGTCCTCAGTTCACTTTCTTATCAATGGAATTAGGAGATCGCCCCATGTTAACTTTGGAGGTTGAAGGACGATTCTTTCTGGTGTTGTTAGACACAGGTGCAGATCGCAACATCATCTCCACTCATGATTGGCCACCAAAATGGCCTTCGCAAACATCATCTCAAAGCCTCCATGGTCTAGGTTATGAGACTGCTCCCCTTATAAGTGCTAAGGAATTGACTTGGAAAAATGAGGAAGGTAAGTCAGGGAAAATTTTTCCTTATATTGTGGATATTCCTGTGACCCTGTGGGGTAGGGATGTCTTAACCAAAATGGATCTTAGACTAACTAATGAGTATTCCCCACAAGCCCAAGAAATTAAGTCTAGTATGGGCTACACTCCAGGAAAAGGGTTAGGAAAGTCATTACAAGGCATGACTATGCCAGTGCCTGCAAAGTTCAAACAAGATAAAAAGGGATTGGGTTTTTCCTAGGGGCCGTTGAGGGTGGTATACCCATTACTTGGAAAACAGAGGAGCCTGTATGGGTTCCTCAATGGCCTCTTTCCTCTGAAAAATTAGTAGCTGCCAGAGAATTAGTAGAGGAACAATTGAAATTAGAACATATTAAACCTTCCCAGTCACCTTGGAATACACCCATATTTGTGATTAAGAAAAAAATCAGGCAAATGGAGGCTCCTGCATGATCTTCGAGCCATTAATAATAAAATGCAGATTATGGGCCCCATACAGAGGGGTCTGCCCCTACTTTCTAGTTTTCCCAAAGAGTGGCCTATTATAATCATTGATATTAAGGATTGTTTTTTTCTCTATTCCCCTTGCATTGTGTGATAGTGAGATCTTTGCCTTTACTCTTCCTTCTGTGAATAATGAAGAGCCTGATAAACGGTATCAGGGGATAGTTTTACCTCAAGGGATGGCAAACAGTCCTACTATGTGCCAACTTTTTGTAGGAGAAGCCCTACAACCTGTCTGTGATGCATTCCCAAAATTAAGGATAGTACTTTATATAGATGATATCCTTCTTGCCTCAAAGAATAAAGAAAATTTAGATGAAGCCTATATTAAGCTAGTAAAAGAATTAGAAATGAAACATTTATAGCTCCTGATAAAGTTCAAATGGGAAATTTAGGAGAGTTCTTGGGTGCTCAAATTACTCCACATTTTATTACACCTCAAAAGATAGAATTATGTAAAGATCATTTGAAAACATTCAATGATTTCCAGAAGTCGTTGGGAGATATAAATTGGATTCGTCCATATATGAGGCTATCAAATTTTGAATTAATCCCTCTTTTTGATATATTGAAGGGCGATCCACAGCTTTTGTCACCTCGTACTCTCACCCCTGAGGCCCGAGTAGCATTAGAAAAGGTAGAAAGGTGTTTAGAAAAGGCCAAGCTGTATAGATGGAAAGAAGGAGAGGACATCCTCCTATGCGTTTTGAAGACATTCCATCAACCAACAGGAGTGTTGTGGCAGTCAGGTCCTCTAATGTGGATTTATCCTCATGTGTCTCCCAATAAAACCCTTGAATATTATCCCATTGCTGTAGCTCAATTAGTGATTTTGGGCATTAAATCGTGTATTCAACATTTTGGAGCACCCCCTCAGAAAATCATTACACCTTATAATGCTAATCAAATACAGATCCTAAGTTCTTTGATAGGTGGTTGGGCCCTATTGTGCTGTAGTTTTGATGGGGAATTAGATAACCATTATCCCAAAGATCCTTTGCTATAATTTTTTAGTGAACATCCAGTGATTTTTCCAAAAATCACAGCATCTAAACCCATATCGGGTGCATTGGATATTTATACAGATGATTCTAAAACAGGTGTTGGTGCCTATGTAGTTAATTCTTTTTCAATACAATCCTGGCACCCCACAATTTACTGAATGTAAAATTATGTTGGAAGTATTCAAAGCTTTTATGGAATCTTTTAATCTAGTCTCTGATTCGGCTTATGTAGTAAATGCAGTGCGTGCATTAGAAATTGCAGGACCCATTAGACCCACCAGCCCTGTGTGCACCATCTTATTAGAGTTACAAAAAATTTTTGGAAAAGAACACATAAATTCTTTATTCAACATATTTGAGCTCACTCTACCTTGCCAGGCCCTATGGCTGAAAGAAATGCCTTAGTGGACACTAGCACTCGCATGGAATTTATTTTTCACGTCACCCCACTGGAGCTTGCAAAAGATTTTCATCAATTGTATCATGTTCCTGCTGCCACACTTCAGCAGAAATTTGATATCTCTCGAGCCTCAGCACGAGATGTGGTGTTATGATGCCCACAGTGTGTACAGTTTCACCACCCTCCTCATGTTGGTATTAACCCTCACAGATTGATCCCTTTAAAATTGTGGCAAATGGATGTTACTCATGTCTCAGCATTTGGAAGATTAAAATATGTTCATGTTTCAATTGACACCTGTTCAGATGTCATTTTTGCCTCCCCCATGTCCAGTGAGAAATCCCGCAACGTGGTTGGCCATTGCCTAGAAGCCTGGGCAGCTTGGGGAAAGCCAGATAGTTTAAAAACTGATAATGGCCCCACATATACATCAAAATCATTCCAAACCTTTTGCAAAATAATGCAGGTTAGTCACTCTAATGGCCTTCCCTACAATCCACAGGGCCAAGGCATTGTGGGAAGAGCACATCGAACCTTAAAAGAACTCTTACAAAAACAAAAAGGGGGAATCGCTGATGTCTGGCCACCCAAAGAACAATTATCTTTAGCCTTCTTTACTTTAAAATTTTTAATTCTGGATGAACATGGTCGTTCGGCTGCAGATAGGCATGCCATGACCTCACCTATCCTTAAACAGGATGTCAAATGGAAAGATGTCTTAACTGGAAAATGGTATGGCCCACATCCCGTTATTTCGAGATCCAGGGGAGCTGTTTGTGTTTTCCACAGGGTCAAGAACACCCAATTTGGTACCAGAGAGGCTGACGCGAAAATTGCTCCCCCCGACAAAGATATAGATTGTAATAGTTCCAGAAGGACATGTTTTTTAGCAGAGTGTTGGCAGGGTATAATGCTGTGGTTGTGAAACTTCCCACCTTTGTGTCTATAGTATATTTTGAAATATTTGCCATCTATGCCCATTGGTGCTACTCACTGAGTGGTCCAATTTGAACCTCTTTTCCTCAAATCTTTGCTATTTTTTGAGAATGAGTTCATTTACCAAGGAATTAGGATAGAGATGGTCAATATTGTCCACAACATAATTACACTCAGGACATCTATTATTGTCCTCCAAACTCTGATGAATACACTTGTAGCAAAAGCTGAGGCCACATTTTGTCATGTATGCCTCCTCAGTCATATCAAAGCAGATGGGACTCTCTCTTATTTAATAGACTTAGTTCAAGAACAGGTTGAAGAATTGTATAAAGTTGTACACGCTAATTTCTCTCAGTCTCTTGAACAGAGTCTCCTCTTATCTGAGTACCTTAAAGGAAATTGGTCAGCTAAAGCAGAGCAGTTGTCCAGAAAGCTGCTCCTCCAGATTGCCAAACTCAACAGCACTCGACTGGACCCTGTCACCTTGGGGGACTTCACCTCCTGGATCACCAATGCGTTCTCATTCTTTAAGGAATGGGTGGGAATGTTGACTTGGGGGACAGTGGTCCTCCTGGGTTGTGTCTTTTGTATCTGGCTATTGTGTTGACTCAAACGAGAGCATGCTCAGTATAAGGCAGTGGTGTACCAAGCATTGATGGCGATTAAAGATGGCACATCTCCCAATGTTTAGCTGGCCTCTTTAAAAAATTAAGAATTCGCCCTAGGACATCTGGCAGTTGTAATCTCACAGATCCACGGTATCCAGTGACGGGCAACATTCCTTATGCACAGACCAACCTAAGACATGGGGCCTGGAAGCGATAGGGTAACCCTATGACAGGTAAGGCTGTGAAATGAAAGGATTGACCTAAGACAGGAGCCGTGGCCGATGGACAGACTTGCCCAGACCTAGTTCAGCATCATATTATTAAAGAAAAAAGGGGGAGATGTTGGCAGCCAATGCCTAAAAGATGGCGCCGGTTTCTGGTACACCGTGGCTGTAAACAACACCACTGCATAGGCGCTAGCCCAAATCTGGCGCCAACCCCTCCTGAGTGGGTGCATGTCTAACTAGACGAAGTATTACCATCTAAAGTTCAAGTTGATTAGTACTGAGTGAGGTAAGAAGGGTGGTGGACAGGTGGTGAACAGTGAAATTTCAGAACATGGATATAACAGGATACAAGTGATTCAACCATAACTTTTTTGGCTTATTAGTAATATATATATATATATATATATATATATATATATATATATATTAGTGTCAGTTTTGGATAGTTAAATCTGGGAAGTGGAGTCTGTGAATCTGAACTTAATTTCACTTTATGAGAAAAATGGAGACCAATACAACACGGCCACAGTTATATTAAAAGGAGAGGGCCTCAACAATATTCGTGGAAATTATTGGAATGATTTATAGTCTACAGCCCAATTAACTCAACAATGGCCTGCTGTGAATGGGAAGTCCAAGAATCTAGTAGTTGCTCAATCCTATGAGGATAAGTGTTTCAGCTGGTCTGTATAAGCTGGAATCCTGAAGAAGTGGGTTCCAACAGATGTGCTGGCACGTAAGTACAAGCTGGAGAAGAAGAGTGAGACATCCTTCTTCCATTGTCCTTATGTAGGACTCCAGCAAAGGTATGGCCCAAATTAAAGGTGTTTAGACCTAAGCTGTTCATTACTTGGAACTTGCTCTGTCGCAGGCTGGCCTTGAACTCAGAGATCTGTTTGCACCTGTCTCCTGGAATTAAAGGTGTATACCAACAGGAGCTTTCAGGTCTCCCTCTGCATCCTGGAGCTAAGGTCGTCCCATAGCTCTCCACACCCAAATCCCACCTGGAAAGAACAGGTCTCCAAGGAGTGCTGACATACCTGAGATCACAGCTCTCTGAACCTCATTACTGCCCAGAGAGGGTTGGTCTCCCAGGAGTGCTGCCACACCTAAGATCACAGGCTCACAGGTCCACAGGAGGGACAAGATCCAGTCAGAGACAGCAAGACCAACTAACAATAGAGATAGCTAGATGGTGAGAGATGAATCCAAGAACCTAAGCAACAGAAACCAAGGTTGCTTGGCATCATCAGATCCCAGTTCTCTCACCACAGCAAGTCCTGGATACCCCACCAACTGGAAAAGCAAGATTTGGATTTAAAATTATATCTCATGATGATGACAGAAGACTTTAAGAAGGACATAAATAACTCTCCTAAAGAAATACAACAGAACACAGGTGAAAACGTAGAAGCCCTTAAAGAGGAATCACAAAATTTCCTTAAAGAGTTACAGGAAAACATAACTAAACAGGTGAATGAATTGAACAAAACCATTCAGGATCTAAAAATGGAACTATAAACAATAAAGAAATCACCAAGGGAGACAACTTTGGAGTTAGAAAACCTAGTAAAGAGATTAGAAGTTATAGATGCAAGCATCACCAACAGAATATAAGAGATAGAAGAGAGAATCTTAGGTGGAGAAGATACCATAGAAAACATTGGCACAACAGTCAAAGAAAATGCAAAATTAAAAAGCTCCTAACCCCAAACACTCAGGAAATCCAGGACACAATGAGAAGAGCAAACCTATGGATAATAGGTATAGAAGAGAGGGAAGATTCCCAACTTAAAGGGCCAGTAAATATCTTCAACAAAATTATAGAAGAAAACTTCCCTAGCCTAAAGAAAGAGATGCCCATGAACATACAAGAAGGCTACAGAACTCCAAATATATTGGACCAGAAAAGAAATTCCTTCCATCACATAATAATCAAAACATCAAATGCACAAAGGAAAGAATATTAAAAGCAGGAAGGGATAAAGGTCAAGTAACATACAAATGCAGACCTATCAGAATTATACCAGATTTTTCACCAGAGACTATGAAAGCCAGGAGATCCTGGGTAGATGTCATACAGACCATAAAATAATACAAATGCCAGTCCAGACTACTATACTCAGCAAAACTCTCAATTACCATAATGGTGAATCCAAGATATTCCATGGCAAAACCAAATTTACACAATTTTTTCCACAATCCAGCCCTACAAAGGATAAAAGATGGAAAACTGCAACACAAGGAGGGAAACAACTCCTAAGGAAAAGCAAGAAATTAATCTTTCAACAAACCTAAAAGAAGATAGCTACACAAACTTACTTCCACTTCTAACAACAACAACAAAAATAAAACAGGAAGCAACAATCACTGGTCCTTACTATCTCTTAACATAAATGGACTTAATTCCCCAATAAAAAGATATAGACTAAGAGACTGGATACATAAACAGGACCCAATATTTTGCTGCACACAGGAAATGCACCTCAGTCAAAGACAGACACTACCTCAGAGTAAAAGACTGGAAAAAATTTCCAAGCAAATGGTCCCAAGAAACAAGCTGGAGTAGCAATTTTAATATTGAATAAAATCACTTTCGACCAAACGTTATCAAAAAAGAGGAGGAAAGACATTTCATTCTCATCGAAGGAAAAAAATATCTACCAAGATAAACTCTCAATTCTGGATATCTATGCTTCAAATGCAAGGGCACCCACATTCATAAGAGAAACTTTACTAAGGCTTAAAGCATACATTGCACCTCCCAAAATAATAGTAGAAGGCTTCAACATCTTACTCTCTTCAATGGACAGATCATGGAAACAGAATCTAAATAGAGACACAGTGAAACTAACAGACATTATGAACAAAGTGGATTTAACAGATATCTATAGAACATTTCATCCTAAAGCAAAAGAAGATACCTTCTTTTCAGCACCTCATGGTACCTTCTTCAAAACTGACCATATATTCAGTCACAAAAGCAAGCATCAACAGATACAAGAAGATTGAAATAATCCCATGCATCCTATCAGGTCACTGTGGACTAAGGCTGGTCTTCAATAACAACAAAAACAGCAGAAATCACGAATACACATGGAAGCTGAACAACATTCTATGATAACTTGGCCAAGGAAGAAATAAAGAAATAAATTGAAGACTTTTTACAATTCAATGAGAATTAAGGCACAACATACCCAAATGTGTGGGATACAATGAAAATAGTGCTAAGAGGAAAACTCATAGCCCTGAGTGCCTCAAAAAAGAAACTGAAGAGAGCATACACTAGCATCTTGACAGCATACCTGAAAACTCTAGAACAAAAAGAAGCAAATACACCCAAGAGGAGTAGAATCAAATTCAGGGCTGAAATCAACCAAGTAGAAACAAAAAGAACTATACAAAGAATCAACAAAACCAGGACCTGGTTCTTTGAGAAAATCAACAAGATAAAAGCTTAGCCAGACTAACCAGAGGGCACAGAGACAGAATCCAAATTAACAAAATGAGAAATGAAAAGGGAGATATAGCAACAAAAACTGAGGAAATTTGTAAAATCATCAGAACTTATTACAAAAGCATATACTCAACAAAACTCGAAAATCTGGATTGAATGGACAATGTTCTAGACACATACCAGGTACCAAAGTTAAACCAGGATCAGATAAACCATATAAACAATTCAATAACCAACCCCTAAAGAAATAGAAGCAGTCAATAAAACCTCCCAACCTAAAAATGTCCAGGACCAGATGGTTTTAGTGTAGAATTCTATCAGACCTTCAAAGTAGAACCAATACCAATACTCTTCAATCTATTCCATATAATAGAAATAGAAAGAACACTACCCAGTTCTTCATATGAAGCCTCAGTCACACTGATATGTAAACCACAAGGGATTATTGAATCAATTAATTGTTCTATGAGTAGTACAGTTTGAGGGAATTAACATCAGTTTTAAACAGCTTTTGATTAGTCTAGATAGACATTATGCTTTCCTTTCTATCATGTAACTTTCCACTAGTTCAGTAGCCATTTGTCTTAGGCAATAGAGTACACTTTAGCTGATTCTGCCACACGTTGGCTGCCAGATGTGGGGTAAAAAGTGGGGTCCCTGCATCTGCTCAGGTCTAGGGTCACTTGGCGAGGCAGAACTTGGGAAGTCTGACTGCATGGACCCCCAATGGAACTGCCGGGTAGGTGTTGGACTGTGAGAAGCCTCGGTATCCCACTCTTGGGGCGAGGGAGGCACAATCTGAGGTCCTGGTGGACCTGCCAGAGTCGGGCTCTGACTCTTGGGTTGCTACAATTCATCTATCATGATGTTCCTCCTGGGAACCCCAGCAAGAATACGAGGGTTTTAAGAAGGAGGTCTCTGGCTGTGGGTTTGGGAATTTTTCTGTTTAGGCTCATTTTAGTTCTGAGAATAAAATCATATAGTGGTTCTCTGGGCTTCTGATAGAGAGAGAGCAGGAAGGAGGCAGGGGTCGTGTGGCAGGGGTGGAGTGAGCCTATCCCAAGCTTGGGTTTCACAGAGGTGGACCTGCTCATAGTACCCTGCTGGATGAATTGCCTGCTGTGCTCCAGTGGAAAAGTCTTCCTGGCCAAAGAGTTCATTAAAGCCCCATGGAGTGTCACCTCTGCTCTGGTTTTGCCTGACTTGTTGATGGTATTAATCTCAAAATAAGGCTTCCCATTCCAAAAACATTCATCTGGGAAGGGCAGAACAACAAATATCTCTCCAATCTTGGGGGGTATTTAAGTTGGCAATATGGCTCTGCAGGAGAGATTTTGTCCAGGGTGCATGGATGCCATCTTCCTCCACTGCCTGTCTGAGTTCTTTTAAGTCTGAGGCTTGGAGTGGGTACCAATTAAGGGGTTTATTTTGGCTAGGGTTGACATTTACTGGGAATGCCTGAGCAGTTTGCATTTTTAGTTTTGTATCAGACTCCTGAGTAGCATGGGAGTCAGGGTTAGTTTTTGCAAGAGAGTCTTGAATATTACAAAGTTGTTGGGTGGTAGCTGGTGGGGGGTAAGGGACTATGGAGTTAGGCGGGGCTTCATCTATGAGTTTTGAAGTTATGGCTTGGAGAAGAGGGGTAGAGATGCCTCTCTCTGGGGGAGATGGTAGCTCCTTTGTTTTTAAAAATGGAACCTTGTTTTTGAGTGGGAGCGGAAGGGGCCAGAGGAGCAGATGGTTTAGTTTTCCCTCTGAGGCATAAGGAGGCAGGGGTGGGTAGATGGATTTTATCTCTCTTATTAATTGGGTAAGGGCTGTGAGATCTGAAATGGGGTGGTTTTTAGGACCTTGATCCTTGGGTTCATCTGAGTGAGTGCGCTCAGCAGCTGTGTTGCTATCAGTTTTTCCTATTTTAGATGGCTCTATGCACTGCCTAAGTGCGGTTAAGATTGGCAAAATTTCACAGGAGGGTCTTTTTCCTTCTCGGGTATCTTTGTTTTTGATGAGAGAAGCTACTCTGATCCATGAGTCCAGGCTATAAATATTATCATTGGCCATGCATGGTGCTATCTGAAGGACTTCCTCCCACAATAAGGAGGCTTGTTTTTTGGCTATCTTTATTCGGTGTTTTAGTAGGGCACGAATTTCCCTGGCCTGGGGTGATTTTTTATGTGATGGTGACTTGCCCATGATAGAAAAGAGGAGAAGCGCTTGTCCAATGGGAACGTTACCTTGGCCTATTTGGCTTTGGGGCAATTCCACATAGGTCCAAAACGCTAAGCCTTCCCACAGATTTAAGAACTGGCAGCTGTCCTGTGACTCTTAAGTGGCTTCTGCATTACCAGGTTTTCGTTTTGTTTTAAGGAGAAGTTAGATAGAGTCTTTGCCAATGCCCGGTGCATGCTGTCAGGATTTAGACAGAGGCCAGAGGGACCTTCAGCCAACACCAGAGAGTAGCTCTGGCTAGGAGGCTTTAGTTGTCCATTTAGCTTTTCTAAATCCACTCAATGGTGCTGACCAAAAGCACAGTAGAAAAAGACAGATTGTTTCGAGATGTGTGGAGGCTCACCTTCCCACAGTATCTGTTCAGTGCGGTCATGTTTGTTCAAGCCCCAGTCGGGGAACCAGATGTGGGCTAGGGTACCAGAGGTTTTCCATGGAGATCTCTGTCCAGGCCAGGTGCAAGGTGTTGGAGACCATACCATGAGAAAGCAAGCCTTTCACAGTTTCCCTCCCTAACAAGCCAAACGGCTTTGTGCTAAGGAGCCCATCATCACCCACCTCCCTGTTCCCTTCCTGGCACCTGAAGCTGTAAAAGCTGAATTATAGTCCCCTCTTCCTTATCTCTTCCTAACTCCCAAGACTTCCAAGGACATGAGTTACATGCTTAGCCCAGCCTGACACCCAATGCTGTTAAAGAGTATCTACATTCTGGAGATAAGACACAGAGTGCCCACTGCCTGGAGCCTGAATTCGGCCTTCATGTCCCCAGATGCCCACTTCTTTGTACTTTGTTTATTCCCCCTCGACCCTACCTTCTTCCCCTCGCTGTATGCTTAAAAAACCTGGAGTTTCAGACTAATAAACTGAGACCTTGATAGGACCCCATTCTTGGTCTCTGCTTCTCCTTTCTCTCTATCCCATTTTCTCCCAGGTTTGCAGTCCCCCTCGAACCCACGAATAACTAGGTCCTCCTGGGCAGGACAAGTGGTGCCCAATTGTGCAGCTGAGGTTCAGATCGTATTGCCTTCAGTGGAGGTCCCAAAGAAGTTTCTCGTGACTCCAAGAAAAAATAAGTATTGAAGGACCACTTCTGCCGCTCACGGGAGAAAGAAGTCCTTGGTGAGTGATTCATCTCCACTCAGAAAATGGGAAATAAGCTTTCTTAAGAGGCAGCCTTCCTTAAAGGCTTAAAGATGGCTCTCAGGGAGGAGGAGTTAGAGTTAAAAAGAAAGATTTGATAAACTTTTTTATTTTCATAGACCAGGCATGTCCATGGTTTATTATAAATGGAGCAGAGATACACTGTAAAAAATGGTGAAAGGTAGGTAGAGATTTAAATGATAAACTAGCTAATGAGGGACCTGATGAGGTCCCTGCAACCATATTTTCTTATTAGAGAATAACTAACAGAAGCTACCACTGTGCCTCCTCTCCCTTCGCTGGCAGAATTCCCAGAAGAAGGAGATAAAGAATTAGAGTTTGAACATGAGAGAGAGAGAGGGGAGGGAGGGAGGGAGGGAGGGAGGGAGGGAGGGAGGGAGAGAGAGAGAGAGAGAGAGAGAGAGAGAGAGAGAGAGAGAGAGAGAGAGAGAGAGAGAGAGAGAGAGAGAGAATAAGTTTCAGAAAAGCAGTTATCCCTTGTTTGGGGACCTTTTAGCAAAAAAGAGGGAAAATGAAAATAAGTGATTTCAGAGCTTTCCTAGGGACAGAAGGAAAACGGGAGATGTCCTGCTTCTTCTCTGGCTCCCATGGAGACATTCTTAGTTCTGGTTAGGATATCTGGGTCCCTTTGAGACATTAAGTTCTATTCCCTCTCTGTCTATTGTCTGTCCTTTGTGCACCATTTGTCCATATGTCTGTCTATTCATGTTTGCTTTTTTTTGTTGTTGTTTGAATGATTGTTGTTCTGTGTTTCATGTGAAAAAATGGTTAAAACTTTATCTGCTGGCTGTCCAACCTTTGATTTAGTTTAACTTGTTTAAAAGGCAATCTCAATTTGCACAGCAGAAACTGATAAGTTACACTGCACTGTGGCTGGGAGTCAAGTACAGCTGGAAAAGCCCTGCTGGGTGCCTATTGCAAAAGGAGCTCTTAAAGGGGCAGGCAGCCTTTTCTTGTAACAGAAAGGTAGCTTAAAATTGGTAACTCAGGTTTGGAGTCATGAACCCAAGAAAACAGATCTTTAAAGATACTTCAAAATAGGGTTAATCTTTGGGCCAGGACTCTGGCAGAGTGCTCAGATTGAGAAATGTTTGCGTTTGGGTTGACACTGAGCTTGGAGGGGAACAGCCTCAGTGAGGCTTGTGTGGCACTTCTTTTGTTTCACAAACCATGACTAGGGAAATTCCTGGGACTTCAGCTCTCCCTCCCTTCCTTTTAGCTAAAAGAGCCTTGTTGCAGACCTAGCCAGATGTTGTTCTAAATAAAGTTTAAATTCAAAGTTTGTAAAAGGTCAATCAGGCTGTGGAATTTATCAAGACATTGCGATTTGACTTGCCTACCTTATATAAAGTTATAGTGTACAGAGATTGCTTATATGTATATGTATATTGTTTCCTAAGTGAAAAGTATTTTAGTTACTAATGCTTTTTAAGGGGAAATTTACTTTAAATCCTTGCTCTCACACAATGAGCTTTTAAGTTCTGGGGAGTAGCTGCAACTCCAGATAAGATTCAGAGGCAATAACTTTTAATGCTTAGGTTTTTTTTTTCATATTAGAAAATTGTGGTACAGAAAATCTAAGAAGGAAAAAATGATTTGCTTCAAAATTTTATTTTCAAAAGCTTCCAGGAGATGTTAATTGGCTAAGACCTCACTTTGAGGCCTTAAAGCTTCTTCTTCTTTTTTTTTTTTATAATGCTACTATGAATATTAATGCTAGATCTTTAAGCAGATTTATGTTTTTATTTCTTTTTTTTTAATTAGGTATTTTTCTCAATTACATTTCCAATGCTATCCAAAAAGTCCCCAATACACTCCCCCCCCCAGTTCCCCACCCACCCACCCCCACCCCTTGGCCCTGGCATTCCCCTGTACTGGGGCATATAAAGTTGGCAAGTCCAATGGGCCACTCTTTCCAGTGATGGCCGACTAGGCCATCTTTTGATACAAATGCAGCCAGAGTCAAGAGCTCTGGGGTACTGGTTAGTTAATAATAATATTCCACCTATGGGGTTGCAGTTCCCTTTAGCTCCTTGGTACTTTCTCTAGCTCCTCCATTGGGGGCCCTGTGATCCATCCAATAGCTGACTGTGAGCATCCACTTCTGTGTTTGCTAGGCCCTGGCATAGTCTCACAAGAGACAGCTATATCTGGGTCCTTTCAGCAAAATCTTGCTAGTGTATGCAATGGTGTCAGCGTTTGGAAGCTGATTATGGGATGGATCCCTGGATATGGCAGTCTTTAGATGGTCCATCCTTTCTTCACAGCTCCAAACTTTATCTCTGTAACTCTTTCCATGGGTGTTTTGTTCCCAATTCCAAGAAGGGGCACAGTGTCCACACTTTGGTCTTCGTTCTTCTTGAAATTTCATGCGTTTAACAAATTGTATCTTATATCTTGGGTATCCTAAGTTTTTGGGCTAATATCCACTTATCAGTGAGTACATATTGTGTGAGTTCCTTTGTGAATATGTTACCTCACTCAGGATGATGCCCTCCAGATCCATCCAATTGCCTAGGAATTTCATAAATTCATTAATAGCTGAGTAGTATTCCATTGTGTAAATGTACCACATTTTCTGTATCCATTCCTCTGTTGAGGGGCATCTGGGTTTTTTTCCAGCTTCTGGCTATTATAAATAAGGCTGCTATGAACATAGTGGAGCATGTGTCCTTCTTACCGGTTGGAACATCTTCTGGATATATGCCCAGGAGAGGTATTGCTGGATCCTCTGGTAGTATTATGTCCAATTTTCTGAGGAACCGCCAAACTGATTTCCAGAGTGGTTGTACCAGCTTGCAATCCCACCAACAATAAAGGAGTGTTCCTCTTTCTCCACATCCTCGCCAGCATCTGCTGTCACCTGAATTTTTGATCTTAGCCATTCTGACTGGTGTGAGGTGGAATCTCAGGGTTGTTTTGAGTTGCATTTCCCTGATGATTAAGGATGTTGAACATTTTTTCAGGTGCTTCTCTGCCATTCGGTATTCCTCAGGTGAGAATTCTTTGTTCAGTTCTGAGCCCCATTTTTTAACGGGGTTATTTTATTTTCTGGAGTCCACCTTCTTGAGTTCTTTATATATATTGGATATTAGTCCCCTATCTGATTTAGGATAGGTAAAGATCCTTTCCCAATCTGTTGGTGGTCTTTTTGTCTTATTGACGGTGTCTTTTGCCTTGCAGAAGCTTTGCAACTTTATGAGGCCACATTTATCGATTCTCAATCTTACAGCACAAGCCTTTGCTGTTCTATTCAGAAAATTTTCCCCTATACCCATATCTTCGAGGCTTTTCCCTACTTTCTCCTCTATAAGTTTCATTGTCTCTGGTTTTATGTGGAGTTCCTTAATCCACTTAGATTTGACCTTGGTACAAGGAGATAGGAATGGATCAATTCGCATTCTTCTATATGATAACCGCCAGTTGTGCCAGCACCATTTGTTGAAAATGCTGTCTTTTTTCCACTGGATGGTTTTTGCTCCCTTGTCAAAGATCAAGTGACCATAGGTATGTGGGTTGATCTCAGGGTCTTCAATTCTGTTCCATTGGTCTACTTGTCTGTTGTTATACCAGTACCATGCAGTTTTTATCACAATTGCTCTGTAGTACAGCTTTAGGTCAGGTATGGTGATTCCACCAGACATTCTTTTATCCTTGAGAAGATTTTTTGCTAGGTTTTTTGTTGTTCCAGATGAATTTGCAGATTGCCCTTTCTAATTCGTTGAAGAATTGAGTTGGAATTTTGATGGGGATTGCATTGAATCTGTAGATTGCTTTTGGTAAGATAGCCATTTTTACAATGTTGATCCTGCCAATCCATGAGCATGGGAGGTCTTTCCATCTTCTGAGATCATCTTTAATTTCTTTCTTCAGGGACTTGAAGTTCTTGTCATACAGATCTTTCACTTCCTTAGTTAGAGTCACGCTGAAGTATTTTATATTGTTTGTGACTATTGAGAAGGGTGTTGTTTCCCTAATTTCCTTCTCAGCCTGTTTATCCTTTGTGTACAGAAAGGCCATTGACTTGCTTGAGTTAATTTTATATCCAGCTACTTCACCGAAGCTGTTTATCAGGCTTAGGAGTTCTCTGGTGGAATTTTTAGGGTCACTTATGTATACTATCATATCATCTGCAAAAAGCGATATTTTGACTTCTTCTTTTCCGATTTGTATCCCCTTGATCTCCTTTTGTTGTCTAATTGCTCTGGCTAGGACTTCAAGTACAATGTTGAATAGGTAGGGAGAGAGTGGGCAGCCTTGTCTAGTCCCTGATTTTAGTGGGATTGCTTCCAGCTTCTCACCATTTACTTTGATATTGGCTTCTGGTTTGCTGTAGATTGTTTTTATCATGTTTAGGTATGGGCCTTGAATTCCTGATCTTTCCAAGACTTTTATCATGAATGGGTGTTGGATCTTGTCAAATGCTTTTTCAGCATCTAATGAGATGATCATGTGGTTTTTGTCTTTGAGCTTGTTTATATAATGGATTACATTGATGGATTTTCGTATATTGAACCATCCTTGCATCCCTGGGATGAGACCTACTTGGTCAGGATGGATGATTGTTTTGATGTGTTCTTGAATTCGGTTAAGGAGAACTTTATTGAGGATTGTTGCATCAATATTCATAAGGGAAATTGGTCTGAAGTTCTCTATCTTTGTTGGGTCTTTATGTGGTTTAGGTATCAGAGTAATTGTGGCTTCATAGAATGAGTTGGGTAGAGTACCTTCTGATTCTATTTTGTGGAATAGTTTGTGAAGAACTGGGATTAGATCTTCTTTGAAGGTTTGATAGAACTCTGCACTAAACCCATCTGGTCCTGGGCTTTTCTTGATTGGGACACTATTAATGACTGCTTCTATTTCTTTAGGGGATATTGGACTGTTTAGATCATTAACCTGATCTTGATTTAACTTTGGTACCTGGTATATGTCTAGAATCATGTCCATTTTATCCAGGTTCTCCAGTTTTGTTGAGTATAGCCTTTTGTAGAAGGATCTAATGGTGTTTTGGATTTCTTCAGGGTCTGTTGTTATGTCTCCCTTTTCATTTCTGATTTTGTTAATTAGAATACTTTCCCTATGCCCTCTAGTGGGTCTGGCTAAGGGTTTATCTATCTTGTTGATTTTCTCAAAGAACCAGCTCCTCGATTGGTTGATTCTTTGAATTGTTCTTCTTGTTTCCACTTGGTTGATTTCACCCCTGAGTTTGATTATTTCTTGCCGTCTACTCCTCTTGGGTGAATTTGCTTCCTTTCGTTCTAGAGCTTTTAGGTGTGTTGTCAAGCTGCTAATGTGTGCTCTCTCTAGTTTCTTTTTGGAGGCACTCAGAGCTATGAGTTTTCCTCTTAGAAATGCTTTCAATGTGTCCCATAAGTTTGGGTATGTTGTGGCTTCATTTTCATTAAACTCCAGAAAGTCCTTAATTTCTTTCTTTATTCCTTCCTTGACCAAGGTATCATTGAGAAGAGTGTTGCTTAGTTTCCACGTGTGTGTTGGCTTTCTATTATTTATTTTGTTATTGAAGATCAGTTTTAGTCCATGGTGATCTGATAGGATGCATGGGAATATTTCAATATTTTTGTATATGTTGAGGCTTGTTTTGTGACCAATTATGTGGTCAATTTTGGAGAAGGTACTGTGAGGTGCTGAGAAGAAGGTATATCCTTTTGTTTTAGGATAAAATGTTCTGTAGATATCTGTCAGATCCATTTGTTTCATAACCTCTGTTAGTTTCACTGTGTCCCTGTTTAGTTTCTGCTTCCATGATCTGTCCATTGGTGAAAGTGGTGTGTTGAAGTCTCCCACTATTATTGTGTGACGTGCAATGTGTGCTTTGAGGTTTACTAAAGTATCTTTAATGAATGTGGCTGCCCTTGTATTTGGAACCTAGATATTCAGAATTGATAGTTCCTCTTGGAGGATTTTACCTTTGATGAGAATGAAGTGCCCTTCCTTGTCTTTTTTGATGACTTTGGGTTGGAAGTCAATCTTATCAGATATTATAATGGCTACTCCAGCTTGTTTCTTCCTACCATTTGCTTGGAATATTGTTTTCTAGCCTTTCATTCTGAGGTAGTGTCTATCTTTTTCTCTGAGATGAGTTTCCTGTAAGCAGCAAAATGTTGGGTCCTGTTTCTGTAGCCAGCCTGTTAGTCTATGTCTTTTTATTGGGGTGTTGAGTCCATTGATATTAAGAGATATTAGGGAGAAGTAATTGTTGCTTCCTTTTATTTTTGTTGTTAGAGTTTGTGTTCTGTTCTTGTGGCTGTCTTCTTTTAGGTTTGTTGAGGGATTACATTCTTGCTTTTTCTAGGACGTGGTTTCCGTCCTTGTATTGGTTTTTTTTTTCTGTTATTATCCTTTGAAAGGCTGGATTCGTGGAAAGATAATGTGTGAATTTGGTTTTGTCGTGGAATACTTTGGTTTCTCCATCTATGGTAATTGAGAGTTTGGCTGGGTATAGTAGCCTGGGCTGGAAATTGTGTTCTCTTAGTTTCTGTATAACATCTTTCCAGGCCCTTCTGGCTTTCATAGTCTCCTGTGAAAAATCCGGTGTAATTCTGATAGGTTTGCCTTTATATGTTACTTGACCTTTTTCCCTTACTGCTTTTATTATTCTATCTTTATTTAGTGCATTTGTTGTTCTGATTATTATGTGTTGGAAGGAATTTCTTTTCTGGTCCAGTCTATTTGGTCTTCTGTAAGCTTCTTGTATGTTCATGGGCATCTCTTTCCTTAGGTTTGGGAAGTTTTCTTCTATAATTTTGTTGAAGATATTTGCTGGTCCTTTGAGTTGAAAATCTTCATTCTCATCTACTCCTATTATCCGTAGGTTTGATCTTCTCATTTTGTCCTGGATTTCCTGGATGTTTTGAGTTAGGATCTTTTTGGATTTTTTATTTTCTCTGATTGTCGTGCCGATGTTCTCTATGGAGTCTTCTGCACCTGAGATTCTCTCTTCCATCTCGTGTATTCTGTTGCTGATGCTCGCATCTATGGTTCCAGATTTCTTTCCTAGGGTTTCTATCTCCAGTGTTGCCTCAATTTGGGTTTTCTTCATTGTCTCTACTTCCCCTTTTAGGTCTTGGATGGTTTTATTCAATTCCATCACCTGTTTGGTCTAGTTTTCCTGCAATTCTTTAAGGGATTTTTGTGCTTCCTCTTTAATGTCTTCTACCTGTTTAGCAGTGTTCTCCTGCAATTCTTTAAGGGATTTTTGTGCTTCCTCTTTAATGTCTTCTACCTGTTTAGCAGTGTTCTCCTGTATTTCTTTAAGTGTGTTATTAAAGTCCTTCTTGATGTCCTCTACCATCATCATGAGATATGCTTTTAGATCCAGGTCTAGCTTCTCCGGTGTGTTGGGGTGCCCTGGACTGGGCGAAGTGGGAGTGCTGGGTTCTGATGATGGTGAGTGGTCTTGGTTTCTGTTAGTAAGATTATTACGTTTATCTTTCGCCATCTGGTAATCTCTGGAGTTAGTTGTTATCGTTGTCACTGTTTAAAGATTGGAGCAGACGCTGTGTTCCACTCACCAGAAGTCTTAAGATCCTGTGGCGGGTGTTTTGGGTAGCTGGCGAGTGTCAGCCGACCCTGAGCCCTAGCTACCTCGGTGCTGGTCTGACCGGAAGAGGCTTGTGGCCCTACTCAGGCCGGTTTTCTGCCTCCCCAACCAAAGCAGTCTCAGGTCCCGCGCGATTGGACTGGAGCAGAAGCTGTGTTCCACTCACCAGAAGTCTCAAAATCCTGTGGCGGGTGTCATGGGTAGCTGGCGGGTGTCAGCCGACCCTGGGCCCTAGCTACCCCGGGGCTGGTCAGACTGGAAGAGCGCCTTAAAGCTTCTTAAACCTTTGTTAGGTGCTATCTAGTGAGATTCAAAATTACTGGTGAGAAACAAAAAGGTTTCACAAAAAGCAGAGGAAACTTCTCTGATCAATTGTTATCAATTATAATCAATGGTAATTAAATATTACCTGCTCCTTTTATTTATGTGCCCACAACAAATCTTTGGCAAGATAAAATATTGTAAAATCATCCTTCTTCACCTCAAAGTAAAGTTTTAACACCCTATAAAGCCACTGTGGTGCTAATAAAGAATTGTAAGATAAATTCATATATTTTAGAAAAACTATAACAAAAATTGTGTCTTAAGAACTTAAGTGTCTGTTCCTTGTTTGGAACAGCCATTAATTTGGTTATTATAGAATACTGATGTTTGATCTATTGCATACCATAATTTTAAATAAAGTTGATAATCCTTATCCTAAGATAGGTAAAAGATTGTTTTTATGCATGCTTCTATATCTTCTATAAATTCATGCATGCATGCATCCCACTTACTGTGTTTAAAAATATCCCTTCTATGGGAGAAAAGTATATGTGAATTGGATCACACACTTATTCTTTTGAGTTTTCTCCTGTTTTAGCAAAGATAATTAAATTGTGTGCTGTAGATGGTGTTTTAAAATGTTGAACAATCAAACTTTAAGTTGTATATTAATAGTCAATATTATATCCTAGAGCTTACAATGCTTAAAATTATTCATCCCTCAGATGCTATTAATTCTCAAGCTTGCAATTGCTTATGCAACTTATAAGAAAAAATACTGTTCCTTTAAGAAGTCTGTTTTTGGTTAGTTAAGAAATTGTCCTGGGTTGCCTGGAAAAGACTCCCAGGATTTGCTTTTTTGTTATAGAGGTTTACATAAAGCTTTAACTGATAAGGATTACAGATATCTCCTGAAAAGATACAAACTCAGGATCCTTATAACTATTTGGGTTTTAGACTAACTAATCAAGTTGCTTTTCCCTAGAAGATAGTTATTCGCAGAGACAACTTAAGGACTTTGAATGATTTTCAAAAATTGTTAGGTGATATCAATTGGTTTTGCCCCTATTTAAAACGTACTACAAGGGAGTTAAAACCCTTGTTTGATAGTCTTAAAGGGAGTTCTGATCCAACCTCCCCTAGATCTTTAACCTCAGAAGGATTTCTGGCCTTAGAACAAGTGGAAAAAAGCTATTGAAGAACAAATTTTCACTTATATAGATTACTCTATGCCTTTACACTTGTTAATTTTTAATATGAGTCATATGCCTACAGGGTTGTTATGGCAAAAGTCTCCTCTAATGTGGATACATTTGAGGATTTCTCCTAAACATAATATCTTGCCATATTATGAATCAGTAGCTCAGACGGTTATCCTTGGAAAGAAGCAGGCACTAACTTATTTTGGCAAAGAGCCAGATATTGTAAAACAATGACCTAAATGTATTACATTATCTCCAGTGCCACATTTAGGAGGTAATCCACAAGGTCTCATGCCTAATCATATTTGGCAAATGGATGTAACTCTATGCAGAATCTGGAAAATTGGAGTATATACATGTTTGTATTGACACTTGTTCAGGTTTTCCTTTTGATTCTCTGCATACTGAAGTGGCCTCTAAAAATGTAATTGATCATTGCCTACAAGCCTTTAATGCCATGGGATTTCCTAAACTTATTAAAACAGATAACGGGGCATCCTATTCTAGCAAGAATTTTACTTCATTTTGTAAAGAATTTGGCATCAAACATAAAACTGGAATTCCTTATAACCCCATGAGACAAGGAATAGTTGAACATGCTCATTGTACTTAAAAATTGGCTATATAATCTCGTTCTTTATATATTCAAAATAGTAATGGTTCAAGATAATATTTTGGTAATTTTAGAGAATGTACATGTCAAATTGTAAAAAAACATTGCTCTGGTGTCCTCAGTTCCTACCTGTTTCCGCATAATGGTATTAATTATTGAGAACCTATACTTAATTGCTGCAAATCAATGCTTTTATTTCTGCTTAATAAATAAATAAATAACACAAATGTGACTATAATAGCTTTTCAAGCATTCTAGTTATAACTGCTCTTCAAGAGAAACAATTGAAAGTGTAATTAGTCACTGCCCATGTTATATTAAAACTGACTATAACAGTCAAGTATTTGAGATGTTTTGTCAACAATTTAATAATTCTCAAAGATAAGGTATTGTGGAACTTTAAAAACTCTATCTTCTTAAAAACAAAAAAAGGAGAGAAATTACACCCCTGTGCACATTATTTAAATCATACTTTTATTTTTAAGAATTTGAAATTTGGATGTCTAAGAACTTAATAAATGCCTTATAGTATCTTAAAACTAGACATAACCATGTCTAGGTGAGATGAAAAGGATCCACTTATAGGCACATGGCACTATCCTGAACAGAAAGTTAATATGGGGAAAACGGGGTGGTGTTTCTGTTTTTTTCCACAGAATGCTACAGAAGCATGCTAGCTTCCAGAATGACTCGTGTGACAGACTACCTGTGAGTTCATGAGTGCCCTGGCAGTGATGACAAGAAAACTGTGTTGAGTGCACAGAGAAAGAGGAATCAGGGAGAGCAGCCACTTGCAAACAATATGAAGAAACTTCCTATCTCTGCCATGGGCAAGGAGAGCCGACCTGGTGTCAATTTGAGGACAACTATAAATGATGACCCGTGAGGCAGAGGGACTGCTATAGTGTATTTAACAAGATTTCATCAGAGACACTGTTTTTGGCCATTCAGGCCAATTCCCCTATATCTGTGAAAGCTTTTGTACCTTACCTATAGGCTATATTGTTAGATAATTTTAAGAGTTAAGATCACCAATCTTGACAAGTCTTTTCATATTCATTGTAGTTGTCAATTAACTAATTGTGTAGATCCTAATTTAGATAAGGAATCTGCTGTTATGATTTTATTAAAGAGACCTGCTTATGTTTTGCTGCCTGTTAGAGTTAGGAAATGATCCTTGGTTTAAACATCTGGGAATACAAACTTGGAAAAGGCAAATGAGCAATTTTAAGATTTACTGCTTTAATTGCAATTTTAACTTCAATATCTGCCACTGCTTTAGATCAACAGCTACATACTTCTTGTTTTGTTAATGATATGCATAAGAATATTAGCAACTTATGGTAGATAAAACATTGGAGGCAAAGGTTAATGTCCTAGAAGTAATGGTCTCAACAATAAGTCAGGATATAACAAATATTAAGGCTACAAAGATAGAAATTTCAGATATTAGAAGTTGAAGATAGCATAGACAACGTTAGAACTATTTAGAAGAGAGAAAGTGTAACAGAGAGAAATAAGAATATTGGTATCAAAATTGGTGTTCTACATCTCCTTGGCTCACTACTTTACTTCCCAGCCTTTTGGGACCTTTCGTGGGTATTTTACTGTTTTTGTCTTTAGTCATTGGGTCCTTAATAAATTAACCAGTTTTGTTAAGTCACAGATTGAAGCTGCTTTAAGCAAGCCGGTTGCAGTTCACTACCATCAACTGGATATCCGAGACTCAGACAAAGAAGATCTCACTTCCACCGATGCAGAAAGAGCAGCTGCTGGTCTCCAGGTTTCCACCCTTGCTGCAAATGCAGGGTCCCCTTGGTTCCTCAGGCCGTGGAGAAAATAGGGATGAGGAAGGATGACCTTCAGCTCCTAATATAGTCTAGAGCCACAAATTGTGGTGTTATGATTGGCATAATTCCTGTAGAGGCCTTGCTGAATCTGAGGTTGACAATTCTCCTCTAGGAGCCACACAGGACTCAGATCTGTGCATACTGGTTCATGATAATAAAAATCCAGTATGGGCACCAGTGTGGGTACAAGGCTAAGCACTGCAGGGGAAGGTCCAACTAGACCGTTTCTGAGTTCCCTGAGAGACACACCCAGTTTGCACGGAGGTTGGTTTATCTAGTTCCAGTTACAACCAAAGAATCTTTCTAAGGCTCTGCCTCCCCTCCCCAAAAGATATGAAGAGCCACGAGTGTGGGTCGTGACATCACCCACAGGAGGAATTGGGTCAATCCTCCCCCAGTCATGGTTAATGCCCACTCATCCAAGGATGAGAAGATCATTTGATCACCTCAGTCAAGTGTGGCCTTATTAAATTTAATTCAAAAGGGGAGATGTTGGAGACCATGAGAAAGCAAGCCTTTCACAGTTTCCCAACCTAACAAGCCAAATGGTTTTGTGCTAAGGAGCCGGTCATCACCCCTTCCTCCCTGTTCCCTTCCTGGCACCTGAGGCTGTAAAAGCTGAATTATAGTCCCCCCTTCCTTATCTCTTCCTGACTCCCAAGACTTCCAAGGACATGAGTTACGTGCTGAGCCCAGCCTGACACCCAAAGCTGTTAAGAAGTATCTACATTCTGGAGATAAGGTGCAGAGTGCCTGCCACCTGGAGCCTGAATTCGACCTTCATGTCCCCAGATGCCCACTTCTTTGTTCTTTGTTAATTCCCCTTCAACCCCTCCCTCTTCCCCTTGCTGTATGCTTAAAAACCTGGCATTTCAGCCTAATAAACTGAGACTTTGATAGGACCCCCTTCTTGGCCTCTGCTTCTCCTTTCTCTCCGTCCCCTTTTTCCCCCAGGTTTGTAGTCCCCCTCGCACCCACGAATAACTAGTTCCTGGTGGACAGGACAGTGAGGGTTCCAGGAAAGGGAAGCAAGTGCAGGCAGGAAGATGAAATCTCTGCCGTCCCTTCCAGGTTCCTCGGTAACTTTGAGCCACTCTGAACTGAGTCAAGTCGGGCTGGACCGACAAAAAGCCGACAATCCTTGTGTACTTTCTCTAGCTCTTCCATTGGGGCTCTGTGTTCCATCCAATAGATGACTGTGAGCATTCACTTCTGTCTCTAGCAGTACATGTAGTAGAAGATGGCCTAGTCGGCCATCATTGGGAAGAGAGGCCCCTTGGTCTTGCAAGTTTTATATGCCCCAGTACAGGGGAACGCCAGGGCCAAGAAATGGGAGTGGGTGGATAGGGGAGCAGGATGGGGGGGATGGTACAGGGAACTTTCAGGATAGCATTTGAAATGTAAATAAAGAAAATATCTAATAAAAAGCAGACAATCTAGTGAGGACCTCGGGTGGCTCTTTGGGAAAGAAGATCTTTTCCCAAGTGTTACATACATACAAAAAAAAAAGTGTTACATACAAAAGAATAAGATGAAGGAATAGTTCTCATATCCCGTTAATTCCCTGGATGGATTTATATACAGTTATGGGGGTGATTCAGGTTTTGACAGCAGGTACCTCTCATTGGATTGGACTGAGAGTTTTGGGGAAACATTAATTGCATGGGGGAAGGCTTGGTGCTGTTGTTACATGGTGGATAGCCACACACATCTCCTGTGGGGACTTTGGGGGTCAGTAACTTCGACAGGAGCCAGGGGTCCAGGAGACAGGATCAAATGCCTTCTGTCCCATGTAGGTGGAAATTACAACCAATGGGGTCCCACTGGGGTTCAAGTCCTCAGCTTGACTGGAGACCAGGCTGTCTGTACATAGCCCATTGCCCCATAGTGGGCAGCAGGTAGGCAGGCATGGTGCGGGATCAGTGACTGAAAGCTTACATCTGATCTATAAGCAGACATCAGAGAGGGAGAGAGGATGTTGAGTCTAGCATGGGCCTCTGAGACCTCAAAGTTTACTCCAATTGACACCCTTGCTCCAACAAGGACACACCTCTTAATCCTTCCCAAAACCATTTCACCAACTGGGGACCAAGTCATTCAACTATATGAGCCTATGGGGGCCATCATCACTCAAACTCAGCTAACTGAACTCTACAAAAATAGCTGTATAGTGGGGTAGAGCTGCTCTCCATGCTGGAGGAGCAGGAGGTCATAGAGCTAAAAATTGAGGATAGTGAGGAGGTCTGGGGTGGGCTGCCTGGCAAGGTAGGAAGGGGTTTCAGTGATGGGTTCCAGCAGGGTATTCTCCAGAGCTTTGGCCTGAAACCAGGGCTGGACTGCAGTCAGGTAAGATATCCCACTGAGAGGAGAGGACCAGGGGTCTTCTGGCATGAAAAGGCCTTTTGTGAGCATCAAGGCCATCTTGAGGAAGCCCACCCGATCCTAGGCTGTCTCCACTAAAAGTCTGTCTCCTTCTGCCTTCAGATTGCGCAACACCAGAGCCCCCAGAGCACAGTGCCTCTGGGAGGCAGGAGACTTTGGCTCTGAGGCAGAGCCACAGGGAGACGAGCAACTCCAAGAGGACACTGAACTAGTGAAAAGAGAAGTTCTGGATCCCTTTGAGCCAAAAGCCGCAATAGAGCGCTTTCCAACTTTAGATCAAGCTCTGCCCACATCAGCTGATACACACTCACCTGTAGATGTGGCTGCAGATGTTACTGCAGATGTTTCACCTGCCAGGCAGTATTTGTATCTTACACTGTGCAGTTAGTTACACCTGATTTCGTTTACCCTCTGCTTGAGGTTGACATATAGTTAGGAGAATGATCTGCAGAGTTCTACCCAGATGAGGTTCCCTACCTAAGCTTATCTCATGTCTTTATAGCACATATCTAATTGTTTTGTTGGATTCTTTGTTTTTTTCATATTGTTGTTTTCATTGTTGGGTTTTTATTTATGTTTGGATATTAATAAAATTGAATTATTTACTCTTCTTAAAAGATATCGTTCTTTTCCCCAGTGGTACAATCTACTTATGTTTTACCCGTGGACTGCATCTTTGAGCCAAACAGATTGATCACAGAAATGGGACCCTCAAGTCTACCCTGGAAGCAGGGAAAGCAGCAGCTGGTGTGGCAGAAAGTGGGCAAATACCAGCAGCGGTGAACAATATAAACTATGTGACTAAACTGTGTGACTGTGGCGTGGCTGTCCTGGGCTCAGCAGTGCCCCTAACAATTAGGGACACAGAGCCCCATATTGGGGCTCATGGACAGAGTTCTCTACTTTCTGGGCTTCTTCTCTGTCAAACTGGACAGGGGAAGCATGCATACAAGGGTAAATTCAGCTATTTGTAATGGTGCTCACCATTCTTGCCATCCCCGAATCCAAAGCTGTTCATACCCACTGCACCATGGTTAAATGGGTGGTCATCATAAAGAATTGCCAGGCTTCCCCACAATTCTAGGCGTGATCAACAAATTACAAGGCTGAGCCCATTGGAATTTTACACATTCCCTATGTGGAGAATGGGTGTATGTATTCTTACTGTTCAGTAGGTATAGAGAAACCTCTATAGGACAAAAAAGCCAGGAATCATAACCAAAAATGGCTCACTCAGTCCTCATCCTGGACACGTGCGGTGCCAGAGACTGTTTAGAGGACACTGAGTGGTATATGTGGCCCTTCCGTGGAGTAGGGCTGCTCACGTGGGCTCTGATGATGGAAGGACCTACACACACCACATCATTGGCCCCCTCGGCATTTGGCTTGGGTAAAGTTTATATACACCAGGCTAGTCCCTGCCTCAGCAAGAATCTAGTTGTACACTTCATCTAGTCCCTGAACTGGTATTTCTAGTGGCACTGAGAACTGGAGACCCAGGGCTGCAAGTTGGAGACAGGCTTCCTGGGTGAACAATGGATGCCTGTCTAGAACACAGAGCAGAGAAGGAGCTGTAGCTAGAAGTGATGGTGGCAGGTGGTCTATCTGTCATTGTCCCATGAGGAAAGTTGACTTAGTCCATTAACAATGTGTGTAGAGAATCTAGAGGAACATTATTAGAACTAGTAAGCAAATCCAACAACACCACAAAGGAAACACTCTTGTATGTGAACTGAAATGAACTTGTCACACAGCTGCACAGTGGCCATTTGCAGGGAGGATGGAAGAGGAGAGTCTTGACTGGAAGGGGCATGGATACCACTCAGTGTCTATCTGGTGTTTAGAAAGTGTGTTGTACCACAACACCCAGAGGAAGCTCCACTCCCTGGTGCTCTAACACACCCAGGATCATAGGATCATAGGTGAGGAAGACAAAACATCTGCCCCACCACCAGAAGTAACTGGTACCAGCAGGACCCAGGCACACAAGAACTCCCCCTGACTATTGGCACAGGTTCCTTTTGGTCTGTGCTGGTGCCCTGAGCAGACCTTGGATGCGAACTCAGCAACCAGTACCACAACACCCAGAGGAAGCTCCACTCCCAGGTGCTGTAACACAGCCAGGACCACAGGATCCCAGGATCCCAGGAGCTTGGTCACACCAGGATCTCAGGGACCCCGAGGCAGCTTGACTCCCAGGAACCCTGACACACCCAGAATCTCAGGATCACAGGATCCCAGAATCATGGGATCACAAAAACAACTGAACTCTGAGAAGTTCTGACATAACCAGGATCACAGGAAGGGTAGGCTTCTATCAATTATATTGAGGGCAGGTAGCACTAGAGATAATCAGATTGTGGGAGGTAAGCATAAGAACATAAGCAAAAGAAACCAAAGTTACTTGGCATCATTAGAACCCAATTCTCCCACCATAGCAAGCCCTGGATATACTATCACAACGGAAAAGCAAGATTCAGATCTAAAAATCACTTATGATGGTGATAGAGGACTTTAAGAAGGACATAAATAAGTCCCTTAAAGAATTACAGGAAAACACAACTAAACAGGTGAAGGAAAGGAACAAAACCATCCAAGACCTAAAAATGGAAATGGAAACAATAAAGAAATCACAAAGATAGCTGGGAGTGGTGGTGCATGCCTTTAATCCCAGCACATGGGAGGCAGAGGCAGGTGGATTTCTGAGTTTGAGGCCAGCCTGGTCCACAAAGTGAGTTCCAGGACAGCCAGGGCTATACAGAGAAACCCTGTCTTGAAAAAAAAATCACAAAGGAAGACAATCCAGGAGTTAGAAAACCTAGGAAAGAGATAAGAAACCATAGATACAAGCATCAGCAACAGAATACAAGAGATAGAAGAGAGAATCTCATGGGCAGAAGATACCATATAAAACATTGACACAAAAGTACACAGATATATAATGCATTTTAAATACTCTTTCACTATGTCAGGTGGTATCATATAAGGACTTTTAAATGTATTTCTCAATGATTCATTTTTAATATTTTATGCCCTTTTTACTATGCTTAATTTCCAAAGAATATTTTGTATGTTTTGAAACAATTTAGTATTCAACATTAGATAGGATCCTCTGTTATGGGTAGTATTAAATATTCATTAATGATATTTTTAAGGTATGAAAGGATATGAATATAAACATTAAACACATTTTTATGTATTATTTGATTCTCAAAATGCTCAATATTTTTAACATGTTTGATGTTTAAAATGCATTTAAATAATTTAAAAAATTAAGAAAAAGAGAAAGAAAGAAAGTGTGATATTGTGGCCATCACTCACACTCATGATAGTAAAAGATCTCTCCAACATAATCAAAGGACATGTTAGCTGTGTTTGACCATATTGGCTACTCTTTTTTATAACTAACATTTTAAATTATGTATATGTGGATGTTGTGGGTTCTGATACGTGCATGTTTGTGCAGTTTCCTGAGGAATCCAGAGGTGTCAGATCCCCTAGTTCCAAAATTACAGACAGTTATGAGCCTCTCCAATGTGGGTGCTGGAAACCAACCTCAAATGTTCTGCAAGGGCAGGATATGCTTTTAGCCACTGAGCCATCTCCCCAACCTCTACGAAAGTTATTTCTAATCCTTTCTGCCTCTCAGCTATTTGTTAGAGAATTCCAGACTGGACTTCACATAGGGCTGTTTATTCAAGAACTTTCACAACCTCAGCAGTTGGCCATCAACTTTGAACTCCCTTGCTTTGACTTGTTTGGGTTCATAAAGTCAATGAAAGATCAGTCAGTGTTATCAGAACATCCAAAGGTTACTGACTGTGGTCTCCCTTCCCCCAGCCTGGAACCTGCTTGCTCAAGGGTGGAGTTTCCTGCTCATTCGTTCTGCCACGCCCACTGCTGGACCCTGTCGCTTTGCTGCTTGGAGCCACACACGTGTTCATCCTGCTACTGGACCCCGAGTTACTTGGTGGGAAATCGGGTTCCCTCCCCCCTTCCTTTATAACTGAATGTCGAAACTAGTAAAGGGGGGCTTTGAACATGAAATCGTCTTAGCCTCATTCTTTCTCCCACCCCGTCTAGCTTCCTCTCTTTCCAGCTCGAGCTGCCATCTTCAGTTGAACCGTTCACGTTGCGGACTGCTGGTCGGGCCGCAACAACTGATCACCACTCAGGTCTCCAGCCTTTCTGCATCTAAGACTCTAGGGTTACTGGTTACTAGCCTGAGTTGGTCAGTATCTCGACAGTAAAATCAACTCATTCATAGTGTGCTCACTTGTCTCCTTTCCTCAATTGGGAGAGATCATAAACATCTACTGTCATGATTTGCTCCTGTCATCGTGTAAAGTAGTCTCTGGGAAACACCAGGTAGATTGAAAGCTGTGCCTTTCATATCTAATAAGATGTGCATATGCTCATCCCTGCATTGATACAGGGCCAAGGAATCAAAGGTTTTCTCTGTGACTCTATCAGACACTTCCTCCTTGTATATGGTTCTCCTTCCCAAGAGTTGACTTGAGTCACATTTGAAACACATAACTAGGCTCAGAATGAGGTTTACCTGTGGAATATCAGAAATAATGGAACACTGTTGAGATTTAACTCAGGGAACAAACAATACATGATAATGTCTACAAAAGAAAAACATAGGAATTGAAGGAACCCAAGAAATGAAGGATTGGAAACCCAGGAAATTTTAAACAAATTTCTGACCCCTTTCCTTGACATTTACAGTTCAAGAGATCAATGATAGCATCCATGACTTATAGAGAAAGAAACATGACTTGTGACAGCAATTAACTCCCCAAACCACTGTCTCACAACATAATATGGAGTATTGACCCTGCTAGCTTCAACTGTCAACCTGTCACAGCTACAGTCATCTGATGGAATAGCTTAGACTAAAGAATTGGTCTCGATCAGATTGGCCTGTGGGCATGTCTTTGGGGGACTCTCTCAGTTAACTGATATAGGAGGGCTCAACCCACTGTGGGAAGTCCCACCCCTAGGCAGGTGGTCCTGAACTATAAAAGAAAACTAGTTGGGTATAAGTCAGCTTGCAAGCCAGCTGGCAAGCAGCATTCTCTACAACCCTAGCAGTAATGATGTGAAATGAGTTTCTCTGATGGAATTAATGTTCGGTTGAGCAGTGACCAGAGGCACCTTCAGACTCCTGCCTTGACTTCCGTTAGTGATGAACTGTGACCAGTAATCCTAAGATGTATACACCCTTGCCTCCCTTAGGATTGTTTGGTCAGAGGTTTTGCTTTTTCTTTTTACTCACAACAACAAAAGTGTAAGTAGAAAATGTACAAAGCCAATATAAAAGCAGATGAAATCCCTCTGATGCTCTAGTACACCAGGATTTGGCACCTGCTATTCAAAAGCAAGTGTCACACAGAGCAACATTCAGACCCAAAGCAGTTTTTGTTGAGACTCTGGCTGTCACCATAGTTACTCTCTCAGCAGATACCTAACAGGACTTACAGAACCAAGTATCCCTCAAATCTCAGGAGAGATAAACAGATTCAAGCCATAAAGATGCTAAGGTATCAGAGAGAGTTCCCAACCAGAGCCACACACAGCATGCACTCAAACAAGGAAACAGGAGAGGAGGCTCCTTGCCTGACTCTGTTCTTCAGTTTGAAACATATCATCATCATTACCACCACCACCACCACCACCACCACCACCACCACCACCACCATCAATGCATATGGGTGCTTTGCCTACATGTGTATCTGTGCACCACATGTATGATTTGTGCCCCAGCAAGCCAGAAGGCACCACTACATCCCCTAGGACTGTAGTTACAGATAGTTGTGAGCCACCATGTGGATGCTGGGAATGAAACCCAAGTCCTCTGTTAGAACAGTCAATACTTTTGACTGCTGAGCCATCTCTCTATCTTCTCCCCTAATGTTTTGTTTGTTGGATTTGTTTTTTCAGAGACAGGATTTCTCTGCATATCAGGCTGGTCTCAAGCCCAGTGATTTGCTTGTCTCTGCCTCCTGGGTGCTAGAGTTGAAATCATGCACCACCACACCCAGCTTCTTCTCTACTAACTTTTGGTAGCATGCTTCATTTACCTGAAATTTGAAACCAACCCAGTTCCATTTGGACATCAAGCTCTATAGATTTCTTAGGGATCAGGAGACACAGGTCCTATTCAAAATAGCTTTAAAAAAGCAACACCTAGCTAAAGAGGCACAAGATCTCTATAGTGGAAAAAGAATAAGATACTAGAAAATGAGAAAATCTCTCATGCTTATGGATTGACAGGACTAAAAGGTGAAAAGGTCTGTATTGACAGATTGTATAGATTCTAGGCAATCCTGACAAAAATTCCAATCATGTCCTCATAGATCAAGACAAAAATACATTTCAGATGGAAACCCCAAAGTCTCCGAATAACCAAAATAATCCTAAGCAGGAAAAGGCAATGCTGGGGTCAGATAAATATTTGGTTTCAAGATTTCAAGGTGACAAAACACAGCATGGAACAGTTACTAGACAGGGGAAAGTTGGTCAATTGGATAGATGAGACTAAGAGACAAACCCACCCAGCTACAGCCATCTTGCTCTCTAAAAAGATATTTGTATTTAATTTATATGTATGTCCTTGGAGGCCAGAAGATGGCTTTGGATTCCTTGGAGCTGGAGCCACAGGTGTTTGTGAGTTTCCAGAGTAGATGCCAGCAATGAAAGCTGGGTTCTCTGTGAAAGCAGCAGGATGTTTTATCCACCAAGCCATCCTCCAACCCCCACCTTACTTTTGACAAAGTTGCCAAAAACATACATTGGGGAAAATAAGATTTTTAGAAAATAAATAGATCTGGATAGTCACATGTAGAGGATGAAATTAGATTCTCATCTCTCCTCCAACAGAAAGAGCAGTTCAGACTAGACAAAGACCCTAAGCTGCGACATGACACCACAGAAAAGGCCAGAGAAAACACCTTAAGATATGGGTGTAGGCACAAACATTCTGAAAATAAATCAAATAAACAATACAATATGAACAATCAACAAACAAAATACATGAAAGGGAGGTCTCTCTGTCAGAAAGAAAGCCATCATAGAGACAGACTGGCAACTACATCAGTCAGCAGATTAATATCAAGGATCTGGGAACTCTAAAGATTAAACATCCCCAAATCATCCAATCAATAAATGGATAATGACTTGAACAGATCCTTATATAAATTGCAAAAACTCATTAAACATTTGGGGAAAAAGTGGTTCAATACCACACCTTTGAGGAAATTCAAATTCAAATTGTGTGGTGATACTATCTTATTCTAGTGATAATTATTATATTAAGAAAACTAGAGCTGCCAGGAGGATGTGGGGGAGGGCTCTTCTACCCTGCTGGGTAGAGTGTAAATGGCTGCAGTTGCCATGGAGACCACTATGGCATGTGTTGGTGACTGCTCTCATTGCTATGACAGAATACTTGTGCAAAACAAACTTGATAGAAGACAGATGTATCCGGTGGGTAGGGAATAGGGACAGGTGTCTGAAATGTTGGTCACATTGTCTCTTCAATTGGTTACAAAGAGAAAGGTGGAACCTGGTATTTTGCCGCCACTTTACTCTGTAACCAGTCAGGAACTCTAGCTCATGGGATGGTACTGTTCAGATTCAGGGTGGGTCTCCCTTCCTCCATTAAACCTCTCCGGAAACAGCCTCTGGGTGTGGCTTCTAGAGGATTCCAGAAGCAGTCAGTCTGTAGGGAGGAGAGTCAACTGTCATAGGAGGTTGCAGAAAACAAAACAAAACAAAACAAAACAAAACAACAAAACACCCCATAAAAGCAAAAATAACCACAGGCAAAACAAACAAAGCCACTGAAAGCAGAACAGCCATACAGTCCAGTTCTGCCCCTCCGGGGTTTATATGAAGTGAATCTAAGTCACATTATCCAATACATATGTTCACATCTACGTATAACTACAGTCACCATAGTTCTTTTCATTGTTCTTAAAAATCATTGATAAAAACATTTGCTCTAATCAGAGCCTGAATGTAATTGATGGAGTCAAGTGGCAGAGAAGATGAATCTCTCTGGATCAGTCACAAACTTAATGATTTCCTTTATGTTACCTGCTTGATAGAACTCTGTTCAGACACTGAGTCTGTTCAGTGAACGTAATAAATTCTCAACCATTCACCAGGGAAGGTGGGTTAAGCCCACCTTCATTTGGATTTCATTCAAAGGTAGATTCAAATCTAGGGCAGAAACACAGATGAAGTCATGGTGGAAATTCACACTGCAGTTTATGATGTCATCTCCATTCACAACCTTTAGGACAATGGGGTTTTTCTGGTTGAAGCAGGCCTCTCCACAAACACCACGGGAACCTTGAACAGACACAGTGAAAGGGACTGAGAGACCCACACCCAGCTCCAGGAGAAAATAGATAGGTTCATTAAAGACAAAGATGCTTCACAAACACTTCAAGACCACCTGACCCGTCATAGAATTCAAACTCTAAGACATGTTTTCTAAGCTGTGGCACAGCTGGTAGCACAGTGAAAGGAATCTACCAAACATTTAGTAAAATATTTAGTGACAACATGTTGCTTATAGGGCTTGAAGAAAACGCCACATTGGTTCTGTTCTTTATGTTCTTAACTGATTGAAATTCCAAGCAAAAGGCAATACACTGTGTTATAGCTGGAATAAACTTTAGATTACTGTTTTTTTTTTTAATTTACTCAACCAGCTGCTCTGCTATCAATGATGCTAGTTGTCAATGGATGAGTAATAGTTCTCCTAGTAATTGGTTTATTTTTCCTCAATAAAGTTGCATAAACCATTAAGAAAAGAGTTACCAACTTCACAGAGAATGGTGATACTGCTGAGAACGACCGCAAGGGAGAGGACTGAAGGGGCCTACAGCCTCTCTGTCCTTAGTGGGGATGTTTCAGTCATCAGAGAGAAACTCTTCCATGTTGCACCCACCTTGGCCAGCAAGGAAGACACAACACGGTCAGATTCTTCTCAACAGCCTTTATTGCAGGAATGCCTCGATGCTGCTACGGGGACCCCGGGAACCCAGGGAGGTCTGCTTATATGCACCCCAGCACAGTGAAAGGCTTTGTGTCCTCCTGGGATAGGCTGAACCGAGGTCACCTAATTAGCATGTACCCGCTGGGGAGGGGTTGGCGCCAGACTCAGGCTTATGCCTGCGCAGTGGTGTTGTTTATGACAACGGCACACTGGTGCCATTTTAAAGTTGGCTTCCTACACTTCTACACTATGTCTGTGTTGTTACTGCACCCTGGAGGAACTGAGAGGAAAAGTCTAATCAAAAGGAGGAATGACATTCTTCTTACAGCCAGTGATAAACTTACAGTATTGAAGGGAAAGATAGGAAAAAAATTGAAACATAGAATCAGGTAGTTAGTAGTTATAAGTACATACATGTAATTATGTGTCTAAAATGAAATACTAAATTAACTTTGTTGTAAGTCCTCAGAACTTCAAACTATGGCTGAAACTTAATTCTGTACTACATTTAAGAATTATGTATATACATTCAGGCTGGGCTGAGCCAGTGGATAAGAGTATTTGCTGTTCTTTAAGAGGGACATAGTTCAATTCCCAGTACCTACATCTGGACACTCACAGCAACCTGTGACTCTAGGAGATCCTGTGTCCTCTATGGATTCTGAGGGCAACTACACACCAACATATGTAACTACAAATAAATCTAGGAAAATATGTGTGTGTGCACATAAATATAACTATGTCTATAAGGCCTAACATCACTTTACGAATGAGGATGATTATTATGTATTGAAAATGTCAATCGCCATTTATCACTTTTCTACGTTAAATTTTGTGAAGATTCCAGAACAATTATCACTTGATAGTTAAAAAAAATCACCAAGTCAAAAATACACATACACAAATGAATTCAAAGCCCATATCTGACATCTGCAGTGACAGACTGTTCCACATGCTTACACCAGCCCAGTTCAGGGCTGGGGGTCCCTTCTGGGGTGTCTTGCGTTCCTTACGTCTGCAGCTCTGGCCAGTACTGTGGGTCTCAATGGAGAGCAAAGGTTGGGACTGTCACTTTTGTTCCTTTGGGAATAAACACTTGAAAGCCTTCCTTACAGACACTCTCAAGCCTGTTACCAATTGGATATAATCTGAGGATTTAAGTGACAACCATGTCCAGATATTCAATCTCTACCAGGTACCATGGGTGACAGGTAACTAGGAAGAAAGAAACAGACTCTGGTAAGTTGAGATTTGGGAACAATTTTCAAATCAGTCTATGCAGTTCACTTTAGGGAAGCTGTGAAGTTGAACTTATATTGATAAAAGATATTAGCATGTTCAGAGCATTTTAAGAACACTCATTACTTTTACCTACTCAATGGATTACAGGAGGCACGGTATGGTAATAGTATGGGAATGATTGATGTGATCTCCTATCAGGTTTCTTTGTAACATGAGGTGTGATTCATAGATCTTGACAGTCACATTCAAGAGAAATATGCTAAAGTCACTTCTTTTTGCACCAGAGAGATATGTCTTAGATTTTCCTTCTGTTGCTGTGATAAAACTCTGACCAGAGCAAATCAGAAGAGGGCAGGGTTATTTGGTGTCCTGGTTAGTTGAGACTGCTGGTCATCCTAGGAGGTTGTTTTCACACACACACACACACACACACACACACACACACACACACACACACACTTCTCAAGAAAGACTTTACTGACATGCTTGGCTACTAGATTCCATTCCTTTTAAAATTCCTTTATCCTTTAGGTTTATGTGTTTTTGTGTATGAATGCTTCACCTGCATGTATACATGCCTAGAGGACACAGTAGTCTTAATAGGGAGTAGGATCTCCTGGAATTAAGGATGGTCATGAGCTGCCGTGTGGGTGCTGGGAACTGAACTCAGATCCTGTATAAGAGCAATAAACACTATTAACTGCTGAGCTATGCCTCCAGGCCCTCATGTTACTTTTTAAATCAGTATTTTAATTTTTTTCACTGGCTTATATTCATTGTACATGACACTGGATCACATAAACACATTTTCATACACGTGTAAAATAAAACATGCTTTGGGAGTATTTCCTTGTCTTCTCTCTTCTTCTCTCTCATTTCCTCTCTTCTTTCTCCCTCCTCTTCATCCCTCTTTACCCTGGTCCCTAGACAGTTCCTGTTCAGTTTTCATGTTATATATACATGTAGTATTTTATGTATCTGAATAAATCTAGGAATTTTAAAGGAGGAAACATTATGTTTGTCTTAGCACCTTAGTCGGATCTTTTTTATCAGTGAAGTGATTGGTGATGACTAAATTTTGTCTGCCTTCTTGTTGAATGTCTTTCTCCACACCAGAGTGTGACTCCTTAAGTACATGTTAGGGATGTGTTCCCCTCTGCTTACCTCCATGTTGTCCACGATGAATCCTTTCTGTGTCACCATAGGTGTTAGAGAGATTTGTGATAAATAAATCAAAGTCTGGGTTGAGGCAGAACACCTGTGTCATGCTGTGGATGGTTCCAAAGACTATTTGGAGAATTTGTTGCTTTTGAGGACTGACCCTCAGAGCATGGGGAAATTTCTCCCTTCATCCTAATTGTGGGGTTTGAATATGCTTGGCCAAGGAAGTGGCACTGTTAGGATATATGGCCTTGTTGGAGTAGGTGTGGCCTTGTTGGAGGAAATGTGTCACTGTTTGAGTGGGCTTTGAGACTTTCCTCCTAGTTACCTGGAAGACAGTCTTCTGTTTGCCTTCACAACAGGATGGAGAACTCTCATCTTCTATTGTACCATGCCTGCCTGGACACTGCCCTGATTCCTGTTATGATAATGGACTGAACCTCTCAACTTGCAAGCCAGCCCCAATTAAATGTTGTTATTTATAAGAGTTGCCTTGGTCATGGTGTCTCTTCACAGCAATGGAAACCTAACTAAGGCACCAAATGACTGCCCTATTGGCTGTTTCACACACTTTATAGAAAGGTAACAATTCTATGGGGATTTCACCGCAGCCCTCCTGTAGTAGTGTACCATAACATGTGGAGGAAAGTTTGAAACATCTAATGTGACATTACTTCCTCTGAACTGAAGCATTTCTTTCTAGAGGGAGGAAGGAGGCTCCTGGGAGTCAGGAAGTAAACACTGTGATGCAGAAACTAAGGTCTGTGAGGCTCCTTGCCAAGTCACAGAAGCAATAAATACTTGCTGAGGAGAGACCTCTGGAACCAGATACTGCCTCAGGAGAGGCTGGTCTGTCCACTACCTGCAAGCCATACACTGTCCCAGGGATGTGGCATGTGTGAATCGTCATCTCCCCTGGGGCGGGCTTTTGGATGATGTAACTACCTTTGAGTGGTTCCTGCTCCTAGAAGTCACCCCTTACCCATATTCCTGTAAGTGACTCCAAGAAGCTCACTTGGTCATCAAGTCGCACGGTGGAGAAATCTTTCTGCCATCTGTCCAAGGGAAGTCTTACACAACAGCATCCAAAACCAGACTCGCTACATCCACAATTGGTATCCATCTCTTCTGTGAAAAGCCATTCCATCAGCACTTTCCAGGGAGCACAGCTTCAGGAATAAGTCAGTAGAGCATAATAGTCCTCAGGGGGAATTCATGCCTCAAGAAGGAACCATTTCACATGCTTTGCTCTTTATGCCACTGAATCATAAATAACCCTATTAGTTGTTATTATTTAGAATTTTCATTTTTTTTTCAGATGTCAAAAGTAAATCCTAATGATGCAGAGGATTAGAATGATTTGAAATTTCCTATTGTGCTTGTCGCTGTAAGAATGTGCTGCACCCCCATGATTCTGTAATCTCTGTTACTTTAAGCTTCTGCTCAAACACCCCACTCTCTTGCTTATCTTAACAAACATTTATAAAACAAGGGTTTTAACTCTAACTCATTCGCCTTAACATGGGGAGACTATTTTACTCCTGATTGCTCTGTGGTCCTCAGAGCTACCAGGTCTTGGTTCCCACATTCTTTGATACTGTGACCTATGTTCAAACTGTCCAAGGTTTCAGACTGGGGAACCTGGACGGGAAGAAGTTGGTGCTGGTAATTAAAACCAACAGCCAAACCAGAACATGTTGCAACTCACATAACGTCAATGGCAGCCCCTATCTGATATTGCTCTACAATGCTAGCTCACTGTCATAAACTTCATTGAATATTAAATAAAACTCAACTGATCATGTAAGCTTAATGTAATCACAGTACTCCAGGTGAATTGAGAAAGGGAATTCAGCTCACTCCAGGAACTCATGCCAAGGAAAGGTTTTCGGTCTGGACACTTAATACTTTTCCTCCAGGAACTAGAGATTAAAATAGAGTCTTAATAGGTAGTTGCTTTGTGTTCGCTCAGCCACTGCTGGTCATGGTCCAGTCTGAGATGTGGTTAATATACCCAAGGAGACTCTATCAGAGAAAACTGAGTTTTCCTTTGCCAAGGCATATCAATTGCAGATAACTTCTTTGTTAGTGGTTAGAATCCATGTCACCTTGTTCCTCACAGTGCTGGGACACCATCTGTCTGGAACCTGTCCCACCACTGTTCTGTTATTGCCTGTGTGCGGCATAAGTTTTATATTAACTTGGCACAAGGTAAAGTCCTCTGAGAAGAGTGAACATCAGATAAAATGCCTCCATAATATCCAGCTGCAGGGCATTTTCTTAATTAATTATTGCTACAGGAGGGCTCAGATCATTGTAGGTGGGTCCCTTCCCTGAGCTGGTAGTCCTGGGTTCTATAAAAAAGCAGGCTGAGCAAGTCATGTAGAAAAGCCAGTAAGCATCATCCCTCCAGGGCTGCATCAGCTCCTGCCTCCATGTTCCTGCTCTGTTTGAGTTTCTCTCCTGACTTTCTCCAATTGTGAACAGTGATATGAAAGTTTAAGCCAAAGAAAACCTTTCCTCCACAACTTATTATTTGGTCCTGGTGTTTCATCGAAGCACTAGAAACCTACCTAAGACAGTCTGGCTTTTTGGTTGTTTGTTTAAGAGAGGTGAGAGAGAAAATTGAAGTAGGGGTGTGTGGTAGTTTGAATAGGTTTGTCCCCTATAGACTCATGTGTTTGAATGCTTGACCCATGTGGAATGGCACTATTAGGAGGTGTGGCCTTGTTGGAGTAGGCAAGACCTTGTTAGAAGAAGTGAGTTACTCTGAGGATGGGCTTTGAGGTCTCCTTTGCTCATGCTCTGACCAGTATGGAATTAGTCTCCCTTTTTACTGCCTTTGACTCAAGATGTAGAACTTTCAGCTCTTTCTCCTGCACCATGTTGGCCTGGATGCTGCCATGCTTCCTGCCATGATGATAATGGACTAAACCTCTGAAACTGCAGGCCAGCCTCAATTAAATGTTTTTCTTTACAAGAATTGTCAAGTTCAGGATATCTCTTTGCAGCAAAGAAACCCTAAGCCAGGTGGGTAAGAAGGTGGGGAGGAATTGGGTGAGAGGAAAACACAATAAAAATATATTGTAAGAAAAGAATTAATAAAGAATTCTTAGGAAAAAAGTAGATGTTTGAGTGTCAAACAACAACCACAAAACACAAAACAAATTAAAAAGGCCACATACCTCCTGTCTCTTATAGTGGTGGATTGCACATATATACTCTGTTAAATAGGAAAATATGACCTCAGCACACAGAAGCCTTCGTTAGTTTGGACTTGAATCAGCCTATATCAGGCAGGTAGTGATACTGAAATGGACTCTTCTCAAGTACAGACTGGGAGTGAGAACTCTTTTAGCATAAAAGGCAAGTTAATGGCATATTCATAAATTATATGTGTCAAAGAGATGTCCTCTGGGATTGTAAGGGCTGGAGGATGAGGAGGGAGGAATACTGTAAAATGCTGTTTATTAGATAATCCAGGGCCATTGCAATCACAGGCACTCAGCAGAGATGGCTACCGGCACAAGAGCTGCATGTAGAGAAGAACTGGGTTGTGAGAAATGCTGGTCTAGAAGAATCTGAGGGTTAAAAGGATGACTCTGTTGTTAAGAATGCTGGCTGCTGGAGTCCACCTTCTTGAGTTATTTATATATATTGGATATTAGTCCCTTATCTGATTTACGATATGTAAAGATCCTTTCCCAATCTGTTGGTGGTCTTTTTGTCTTATTGACGGTGTCTTTTGCCTTGCAGAAGCTTTGCAGTTTCATGAGGTCCCATTTGTCAATTCTCGATCTTACAGCACAAGCCATTGCTGTTCTATTCAGGAATCTTTTCCCTGTGCCCATATCTTCAAGGCTTTTCCCCACTTTCTCCTCTATAAGTTTCAGTGTCTCTGGTTTTATGTGAAGTTCCTTAATCTACTTAGATTTGACCTTAGTACAAGGAGATAGGAATGGATCGATTCTCATTCTTCTACATGATAACAACCAGTTGTGCCAGCACCATTTGTTGAAAATGCTGTCTTTCTTCCACTGGATGGTTTTAGCTCCCTTGTCGAAGATCAAGTGACCATAGGTGTGTGGGTTCATTTCTGGGTCTTCAATTCTATTCCATTGGTCAACTTGTCTGTCACTATACCAGTACCATGCAGTTTTTTTTAATCACAATTGCTCTGTAGTAAAGCTTTAGGTCAGGCATGGTGATTCCACCAGAGGTTCATTTAAATCAAATAACCCTATTAAAAAATGGGGCTCAGAACTGAACAAAGAATTCTCACCTGAGGAATACAGAATGGCAGGGAAGCACCTGAAAAAATGTTCAACATCCTTAATCATCAGGGAAATGCAAATCAAAACAACCCTGAGATTCCACCTCACACCAGTCAGAATGGCTAAGATCAAAAATTCAGGTGACAGCAGATGCTGGCGAGGATGTGGAGAAAGAGGAATACTCCTACATTGTTGGTGGGATTGCAAGCTTGTACAACCACTCTGGAAATCAGTCTGGTGGTTTCTCAGAAAATTGGACATAGTACTACTGGAGGATCCAGCAATACCTCTCCTGGGCATATATCCAGAAGATGTCCCAACCGGTAAGAAGGACACATGCTCCACTATGTTCGTAGCAGCCTTATTTATAATAGCCAGAAGCTGGAAAGAACCCAGATGCCCCTCAACAGAGGAATGGATACAGAAAATGTGGTACATTTACACAATGGAGTACTACTCAGCTATTAAAAGGAACGAATTTATGACATTCCTAGGCAAATGGATGGACCTGGAGGGCATCATCCTGAGCGAGGTAACACAATCACAAAGGAACTCACACAATATGTACTCACTGATAAGTGGATATTAGCCCAAAACTTAGGATACCCAAGATATAAGATACAGTTTGCTAAACACATGAAACTCAAGAAGAATGAAGACTGAAGTGTGGACACTATGCCCCTCCTTAGAATTGGGAACAGAACACCCATGGAAGGAGTTACAGAGACAAAGTTTGGAGCTGTGACAAAAGGATGGACCATCTAGAGACTGCCATATCCAGAGATCTATCCCATGATCAGCATCCAAACGCTGACACCATTGCATTCACTAGCAAGATTTTGCTGAAAGGACCCAGATATAGATGTCTCTTGTGAGACTATGCCGGGGCCTGGCAAACACAGAAGTGGATGCTCACAGTCAGCTAGTGAATGGATCACAGGGCCCCCAATGGAGGAGCTGGAGAAAGTACGGAAGGAGCTGAAGGGATCCGCAACCTTATGGGTGGAACAACATTATGAACTAACCAGTACCCCGGAGCTCTTGACTCTAGCTGCAGATGTATCAAAAGATGGCCTAGTTGGCCATCACTGGAGAGAGAGGCCCACTGGACATGCAAACTTTATATGCTCCAGTACAGGGGAACTCCAGGGCCAAAAAAATGGGAATGGATGGGTAGGGAAGTAGGGGAGAGAGTATGGGGGGACTTTTGGGATAGCATTGGAAATGTAATTGAGGAAAAGATGTAAAAAAAAAAAAACTTAAAAAAAAAAGAATGCTGGCTTCTCTAGCAGAAGTTCAATTCTCAGCATTGACATGGCAGTTTACAACCCTCTGTAATCTAGCTCCAGGGGATCTAAAGCTCTTCTCTGGCCTCTGTGGGCACTGCATATATGTGGTGCACAGATATTCATCCAGGCAAGCAGTCATACACATAATATTAAAATAAATCTTTCTTATAAATGAAGTCAGTGGGGGGTGAGAAAGGAAGTAAATGGGGGAAAGGAAGGATGATGGGGAGGGTGAAGAGGTGAGGGTGATCATCAAACATTTAAAAGGAATGAATAGAGATACCAAAGAAACTTGAAAGAAAGGGAGGAGAGAAGGAAGAAGGAAGATGGAAGAATTATGAACATCCTAAGTATTCAAGATTGAGATCTTTGTTTAATCATCAACAAAGACAAGTCATGAGGCACTGCCACATGATAGCATTGGGTCCATGTTATCATTAGTGGCTGCTCAACAGCTGCCTTTAGATTCCATTTTAATGTACATTACCCAAGAGAGTCTGTGATAGAGATCTTGACTTTCCAATGCCCACATTGGTGTTGTCCCTAAGTGCGTAGTTTGGGTAGAGACACAGAGTGAGGACAAACTGAAATTCATGAAGTTCATGTGGTCAGTCGAGTTCTCTGTTTAATATTTAACAAGGGCTATCGAAGGCTGATGGCTCTGTAACAAAACAAAAAATCCTTGTCATTGTTCAGATTGCAACATGTTCTATATGGCAGAAAGCTTCAGTCACCTGTTATAGTGCCTTGAATAAAAATGGCCTTCATAGGCTCAGGTATTTGAAAACTTGGTCCCCAGTTGTAGTGGTATGAATATGCTTATCCTATGAGAAGTAACACTATTTGGAGCTATGGCCTTATTAGAAGAGATGTGTGGCCTTGTTAAAGGAAGTGTGTCACCATGGAGGAGGGGCTATGATGTCTCATATATATGCTCAAGTCAGTCCAGTGTGACACAGCCACACTACAGAAGACAGTCTCCTCCTTGCTGCCTTTGGATCAAGATGTAGAAATATTTACTCTTCCAGCATCAAAGTTGCCTGAAAAGTGCCATGCTTCCCACTGTGATGAAGGTGGACTAAACCTCTGAAACAATTAAACATTTGCCTTTATAAGAGTTGCCTTAGAGGCAGGCTGGTGGACCAGTGACATCCAGAAATTAAGAGTTTTTTGAGACCCGGGAGGTCTCGGACTGCTGCTCTGTGGCTGTCATCATGCCACAAGATGAATATATTGAATTGCACCGCAAACGATATGGATATCGTTTAGACTACTATGAGAAAAAGAGAAAGAAAGAAGGTCGGGAGACCCATGAATGTTCAAAGAAGGCAAAAAAAAAAAAAAAAAAAAATTGGCCTGAAGGCTAGTAAAGAGTGACATAAACAGTGCCGTGCTGAGAAAATACAAATGAAAAAGACTATTAAGATGCATGAGAAGAGAAACACCAAGCAGAAGGATGATGAGAAGACTCCGCAGGGAGCAGTCCCCAACAATCTGCTGGACAGAGAGGGGCAGGTGAGAGCAAAAGTACTTTCCAACATGATTAAGCAGAAACGGAAAGAAAAGGCGGGAAAATGGGAGGTCCCTCTACCCAAAGTTCGTGCCCAAGGAGAAACAGAAGTATTGAAAGTTATTTGAACAGGAAAAAGGAAAAAGAAGGCATGGAAGAGAATGATTACTAAAGTCTGTTTTGTTGGTGATGGCTTTACAAGAAAACCACCTAAGTATGGGTCTACGATTCAAAAAAGCCCATGCCACACACCCTGAGCTGAAAGCTACCTTTTGCCTGCCTATTCTCGGTGTGAAAAAGAATCCATCATCCCCATTATATACAACCCTGGGGGTGATCACCAAAGGTACAGTTATTGAAATGAATGTGAGCGAGTTGGGCCTTGTGACACAAGGAGGCAAGGTTATTTGGGGAAAGTGTGCCCAAGTTACCAACAATCCTGAGAATGATGGGTGCATAAATGCGGTCTTACTGGTCTGACAGTGACGTCACTCATACACATCATTCCACTCAATACTGAAGACTACACACTGTCAGGAAAACACCGTCACTGGGGTCTTTCTGAACCACTGAGCAGCCTCACTCCATGTGCAGTCACCAAGTACTTACTAAGTTGTAAAGGAAAATAAAACTGCCCAGTTTGACAGTTGGTCTTTAGTTTGGGGTGTAACGGTTTACATGTTAATAAAATTTAGTGACCGAGTAGCAAGTTAAAAAAAAAAGACACTTAGTCATAGTGTCTCTTTACAGCAATAAAGGCAAAAATAAGACACCAGTTCATTCATGCAAGTATTTGGGAAAGATTAGAAAATATGGCCTTTTTAGAGAGTGAGCTTTGAGATTTCTTTTCTTTTCTTTTCTCTTATTTTCTTTTTTCATTTATTTTTCAAGACTATATAACCCTGGCTGTCTGGAAACTCCCCCTGTTGACCAGGATGGCCTTGAAATCACAGAGATCTGAGTGCCTCTGCCTCTTGAGTGCTGGCCTAAAGGCATGATCCACCACCTCCCAGCTCTGGCTTTGAGATTTCAGAAGCCATCCCATTCCCAGTTGGCTTTCTCCTTGCTCCATGGCTGTTCTCTCACTATGTAAGCTCTCTGTTGAAGTCTTTCATCTATAGGTTGCCTGGGTCATAGCATCTCTTCATAGCAATAGAAAATTAACTGAAATGTGGTGGCAGGCACACAGAAGACATCTAGAGGGCCACCTGTCAGTAGGTGCCACTACAATGAACAAATACGTGAGAGGGAATGAAAGAGAAATGGAACCATTTGTGCACTGTGAAGAGAGGAGGAACTGGAGATGTGATGGCGATGAGGAACAACCTGATGTGATTAACCTATGATGCCACCTGAGACCATGGTGATGTCCCTACCCATGCTGCAACTGAGGACCATGTCTGTGTCTATGACTCTGCAGCAGCTGGGGTCTATGCCACTATTTATGGTTCATTTTACCACTCAAGGCCATGCAGGTACCTTTGGTCTGGGTTGCTTCCTGGGGCCATGTTGCTATCTGAGATCTGTGCAGAACTGGGCCTGACCCTCACCAGCTATGGCATTCAGAAAAGCTGGCCCCACCCTTCATTTCCTGTGCAGGGGCACAGTGTAGGAGATATGCCTCTCCCTAGCTCCTCACTGCCTGTGGCAGACAGGCAAGCTAGCCCAAAGTCCTATTTGAGCATTGTGGGTGGAGCTGGCACCATACCTTGCTGGCTGTAGCACTTTAGAAAGCAGCCCCACACCTTGCCTGAGTAGAACAGTAGTACTGGCCCTGGTAGTATGGGCACTCGATGGTCCACCAAAGTGTGTGAGAGCAGAACTGGCTCCACCCGACATGCAGCAATATTGGAGAGCTGATCCTGGTGGTGTGGACCTGGGAGAGCTGGTATGTCCCTTGCTGGCTGCTGCAGTCAGGAGAGCTGGCCCTACCTGGGCAAAATGGAAGAGCTGGCCCTTAGGGTGCAGGAGAAGGAGAGTCAGCAGGGCAACTAACTCAGCTACCACCCTAGTCCACATTCAAGCTTTGAATTGACTCCTCCTCATCTATGAACTCCTGTGGCCTGTGAAGGGACAGGTCCTGCAGATCGAAGGCTGCAGAATCTTCATGACACAAGATAACAACAGGATATCAAGGAGGAGTCCCAGTGTGTGGGAACTAAAAGGAGGCCTGGGGAAAGAGGGGGGAGGGAGGACCCACTTCCCGCCAGAGATCCACCTATGCTCTGGACAGGCAGACGTGGGAGGGCTGCCAGATGCTTTCCACTCAGCCGCAGGTGGGCATCCAAGCCCACCTCTGACACACTCCATGGGGTGTGGACAAGGGGCAGCCCTGACCTGGGAGAGAGGGAAGAGGGAAGAGAGGTTCCCATACATTCCAGAGTGAGTGCTGATGAGTAGAGACTGTCTATGGTTTTAGAGCTTTATTGTTGAAAGGCAGGGGGAAAGAAAGAAGGTAGAAAGAGAGGGAGAGGTTGGCCATGTCCAAGAGGAGAGAAAAAGGGAAAAGGAGAGAGAGAGAGAGAGAGAGAGAGAGAGAGAGAGAGAGAGAGAGAGAGAGAGAGAGAGAGAGAGAGAGAGAGAGATTGAGAGAGAGGAAAGGCTAGAGAGAAAGAGAGAGTAAGAGGGAGAAAGTGAGAGGAGAGGAGAGTAAGAGAAAGAGAACAAAGGAGAGAGAGAGCAAGGAGGGGTCAAACAGCCCCCTTTAAAATGAGCTGCAATCTTTTCTGTTGCTAGGCAACTGGGGAGGAGTTTAGCCTGAAGGTCAGAAGCTTGGGACATTGCCTAGTGACTTCTAGCCGTGCTTCTCGTGTGGTTGCTGTGGGAGGCAGTAACTTGGGCAGAAGCCAGAGTTCCAGGAACATGGGAGCACTCCTTCCATCCCATGTAGGTAAATTACCACCGGGTCCTGGGGTTCAGCATCTCAGCTTGACTGGAGACCAGCCTGTCTGTGGATAGCCCAATGCCCCATACCAGAGTGGATTCAGTATTGATAGTGCAGCAGAAGTCAAAGTGCTAGAACCAGACCATTTGCAAAGAAAGTTGTTTGAATAAAAGGGTGCACTGTGGGCTATACCATGACACACTACAGCTTCCACAGTGAGAGTTTTCTTTCTTTTCAGGGGGAAGTTGCAAGGGCAGAGGGTGGGTATGGAATGGTGGGAGATGAATAGAATTGGGTGCATGATGTGAAATTCACAAAGAATCAGAAAAAAGGAGGGTGGGGAGTAAACAACACAGCTACCCCAGTGACCTCAAAGTCCATATCCTTGGCGGTTTTGAACTTAGCTCATAGAATTCTAGTACTTGGGAATTAAGAACAAGCAATTCCTGATGCAAAAGATGGGAACAAAGAATAGAAATGTCTTCCCAAGGTGAAGTGAGTGATTGGCAGGTGTAGAGTGCTTCATGGGGCTCAGAACTCCCTGTGAAGTGGTGACTTCCTTTCAACAGCACTTTTAGGCGATCCCTTCCTTTCATTCTAAACTGCATGTGTGATCTGACTTCCTGTTTAAAATCTCAGTCTGTGCCACTACTCAAGCTCAGAGGTATGTCTTCACACTCCAGCATAGAAATACCTGCGCAACACATCCAGTTATCAATTTCTGCCCCATTCATTATGATATTAAGTAGCCAAGGTTGTTTTTCTAATGTTTTTTATTTTATTTAGAGTTGTGTGTGTGTGTGTGTGTGTGTAAGGAGGTGTAACCCTGTTGGTGGAAGAGGTGTATCATTCGGGTTGGGTTATAAGATTTCAAATGTCCAAGCCATTTTGTTAGCTCTTTCTGCCTGGTGCTTGTGCATCAAGAGATGTGATCTCTTAGCTGTTTATGTAACTATAGCTTTGCTCCACCATTGTCTGAATTAGGGTCTTATTGCTGTGAAAAACACCATGACTATGGCAACTCTTCTGAAAGACAGAATTTAATTAGGGCTTGCTTATAGTTTCAGAGGTTTAGTCCATTATTTTCAAGGCAAGAAGCATGGCAGCATGCAGGCAGATATAGTGCTGGAGAAGGAGATGAGAGTTCTACATGTTGATCCACAGGCAACCAGAAGGGGACTGAGTCTTTTGCACTGAGCAGAACATGAGCACTAGGAGACCTCAAAGTCTGCCTACACAGGGACACACTTTCTTCAACAAGGCCACACCTCATAATAGTAGCACTTCTCATGGGCCAAACATATTCAAAACACCACAGCCATCATGGACTCTAACCTTACAAAACTATAAGTCCAATTTAACACTTTCTTTAACAAGTTGCTTTGGTCATGGTGTTTTGTCACAGCAATGAAAAAATAACTAAGATAGCCCCATATCCCACTACCCTCTCCATCTTTTCCCTGTCCCTATGAACTCACTGCAGCTGTGGTTGCCTACACAAGGCTTGCAAATGACTGTGCCCATTGTCCTTTATCATCCATGGGTGAAAGGTTTGTGGGCCCCACACTCCACAAAGAGACTACAAGTAGTTCATGGTATCTGAGTCAAGCATATTTTCTTCAATGATGTAACCACTGATATGTTGTCCATGGTCTAGTAAATGATTGCCAACCCATCCTCATGAAAGCAGTCACAATTAAACCCAGTGGGTTACAGAGAAAGGGAGAGGAGAGAGAGAGAGAGAGAGAGAGAGAGAGAGAGAGAGAGAGAGAGAGAGAGAGAGAGAGAGAGAGAGAGAGAGGGAGGGAGAGAGAGAGAGAGAGAGAGAGAGAGAGAGAGAGAGAGAGAGAGAGAGAGAGAGAGAAGAAACATGGTAGAGGGATTTGTTGAGGAAAAGGATTTCTGTGGAAGAGAGAATATGAAAGTTAAAATGACCAAAGCTTCATTATGTGAGAATGAAGTTATCAGAGAATGTTAAAAATTAGACCCTTGATGCTGAGGTGAACCTTTGAAACATCATAGTAGAGACTGGAGACGCAGAGCATTAGCTGCTCCTCTGAAGGACCTCGGTTCACTTCCCAGCACCCACATGATGGGTGTCTATCACCTTTAACTCTAGTTCCAGAGAAAATGCCACCTTATTCTGGCCTCCACTGACACCAGGCAAACACATGGTAGATATACATACATACATACATACAGGCAAAGCACACATACACAGAGAAAAAAACACTCCATACTGTTAAAGACACCAGACATGAAGTTCCATGTGGTGTTTAATCCTAATTATTTGAAGAGAACAAGTAAGCACACAGAGACAGTCACACAGTGTGGATCAGTGATGGGAGATGGGAGATTCTGGCTGTGCACAGGATTTTTGGGAAGCTGTGGTTGGAATGGGGCAGAGACCACGGCTGCCCTAAAGCAGGTGTGCTAAATGCAATAGCTCCACATACTTGAAAATGGTTAATTTTCTGTTGTGCTAATATTAATTCCTTTTTAAAAAATCTCAGAAGTATGTGGTAATACCCGGAAGACCCCACTCTGGGGCATGGTAAGGCCAGAAACACACCAAGGGCTCTGCTCAGCCTGAAGCTTATTGATGACTGGTCCAGGATGGAGCCTTAAAACAGCACACAATCTTCAGAGCTGGTTGTATAAACTGATGGCTTATTAGGAGGAATGAAGATGAAGATGCTAATGCCTAGGGAGGTGGCTAGGTGTCCAAAGTGATTCCCACACAAGCCCAAGAACAAAAGTTCAAATCCTCCAAAATGCCATGTGGGCATGGCGACATGTCTGTAATTCCAGCTAGAACAGAGAAGACAGGGGATCCTCCCAACAAGCCGCCTAGTAAGACTAACTATATTTGTTTTGTTCTGGGTTTTACTGAGAGACCCTGCCTCAATGGATAAGATAGAAGAGTTGGTGGAGATGATGTTATCCTCAGGCCACCCATACACAGGAATGCACACATCCATGTGCGCACACACACACATATGCGTGCACTCAAAAATAGGAGAAACATTAATTAATTAAAAAAATTTAGACACAGCACCTCACAATCAAGAATTTTTATACATTCAGTAATGATAATTGCAATGGTTTAAATGTGTACCCCACTTGTGTGGTTAAAAACGAATCTTAAATATATTGTGTCTAGCCAATGGAACCTCCCAGTGGTGCTTATCTACTGTAAGTCTCTGCTCATGAATAGATTGGTCCCATTTTTGTAGTCACAGCTCAAGGATATAGCACTGTATTCTTGAGGAGATGATTGATGACCCTTCACTTCTTTCTCATTCTTTGTTGTCTTCCTACCTTCAGGGATAGAGTGGTAAAGAAAGATGCACTCAGCCCACATGTCTACCCCTAGACTTTGGACTTCCTAAGCTAGGTAATGAGGAAATCATTCTACAATAGCAGCAGAGAATGAAGAAAGATGTGAATTTGATGTTTAACCCTGGACATTCCCAGTTTGTGGGTTTTTGAAATTTGCCAACATCGTTTGATTTCTCCTCTAACCCTTGCTTTCAAATGCTTTCTCCTTTCCTGGTGCTTCTGCATGCCCTGGTTGGATTATGTCAGAACTCTCTAGAACAATGGTTCTTAACCTGGGGGTCATGACCTCTTTAGGAGTCAAATAGACCTTTCACAGGAGTCACCCACAACTAACTATCAGAAAACACAGATATTTACATTATCATTCATAACAGTAGCAAAATTAGTTATGAAGTAGCAACGAAAATGATTTTATGGTTGGGGTGACCACAGCATGAGGAAGGCTGACAACCACTGCTCTAGAGCATCTTCCTTTCTGCTCAGATGATTGGCTCAGGAACTCACAATTTAATAATGGCTACTAAGATGTTTGTGGTTCTTCTTCTTTTGTTAATGAAGCCATTTGTAAAATGTGTGTGTGTTTAATGTTTTCTTGTTGCAAATGGTAACCAGTTCTCTTAACTCTTGCCTGCCCTCCTCTCAGTTTCCAGCCCAGCCTCTTCAAATGTTTCTCCCAACTTTTTCTCCCTCAGATTCCCAATGGTCTGCTTAAACGTTTCCTTCCCAGTTATCCCAATACTAGCAAACCCCAAGCCATAACAACTGTTCTAGACTATCTGCTCAGCTCAGTTCCTCCTGGCCCAACTGTCTTCTAACAATGTCTTCACTGATTGCCTTCTCTTCTCACTCTGCTAGCCCCCAACCCCAGTCTCAACTGGCCTTCTTATATACTATCCTATTCCCAGAAATCCAAGAGGCAACCAACACTGAAGGTCATAGAGTCAAGCATATTGAATTGCTAAGGATTTTTAAAGGGCCAGTTGACTAGAACTGGGGATCCTTTAAAGGGCTAGGCACAGAAGAGAAACCACAGTACAGTCATTTTGTAACAACTTGTGGCTTTGTTAGGAGTACTTTAGAAGGTGTACAAAGAAATATTTACTCTCTGTAATACCAGGAGGGTACTGTGGAGGCCATTTAAAGACAAGCACACATTACCTACAGAATTCTAATTCATCATAATTCTGCCTGTTTCATGCCTTCCTGGTTCAGTCTTGAACACCTCTTTCACTTCTTTCTGTCTCCTTGTCTTTAGAGTGATCATAAAAACTCCAGCATAGCATATTCAACAGACTGGATAAGGACTGTTAAAAGAGACATATTAATATATATTTTAAAAGAGTGATTTATTGTACATGAGACATTTGTATCAACCTTCCTATCCAAGGCTCAGGAAACCCTGTGGGAAAGATGGGGGAAAGAATGTAAGAGCTAGAGGATGGAGAGGCATGCCATGGAATGTCCAAAATACTACAGAGAAAAACAATTGAGTTGTGTGCCAAGGAAGCAGTACAGAGTGGCAAGTGAAGTTCAGTTGTAGGCTTCACATCTTCCAGAGCCAGCAGGAGCTTTATTGGGAGAAGGTCTTGAATAAGTAAAGATCAGTAGATATAGTTTAATTATGTGGACTTAGTGTGTTTTGGAATTTGAACCACCATAGACACCACTACAAATCAGAAGGAAGTAGTGCCTGCCAATGGATGGATTTGAGCTCCTGAAAGAACAAGTACACACAGAATATAAGCTCAAAGGTCAGAGTAAGGAAATGCATGACCTTTTTTGGCACTTTGACAAATGCCCGGTGGAGAGGCCACACCAGAACTACAAGTTCGGGCAGTGTGCAAGTGGCCCTTGTACTGGCTGTATCCCTGTAACCTCCTCCTTTCCCAGCAAATAAATAGACTGGCCTCACTAGATGCCAGCTAGGCCTAGCAGAGGACCCCTGCAAGACTCTCAGCTGGGAGGGAAACTTGGAGCCCTGAACTCCTGAAGGAAAGCTAAGATGGAGCTCATTGCCAACCTTTCTATAGAAACCTGGGTGCTGCTGGTTACTAGCCTGGTGCTCTTCTACATGTAAGTAGCTGTCCAGGCTCCTCCCCTATCTGCAAGTGGAAATGAATTCTCCTTTCTTTTCCTGTTGAAACATCCAAAGAGATAATGGAGGGGAAGCTGAAATCAACATCAGGTAGTTCCTACCAATATCATTGGCCATCCTAGGAGCTTCCACTCAGAACTCTAACCTTATGGGTTTTGACAAGACTTGCCCATATAATAATACAGGTGGCTCTCAGTCTATACCTAGACTAACCAAAAATTGTGTGGCATTATAAACAATTAACTAGTGTCCTGGCTAATTTCTAACTACCAGTTTCACAGACACAACCTAAAATTACCCAGAAAGTGTTTTGATTGAGAAATTGTCTAGGTCAGGTTGACCCTTAGGCAACCCTGTGGAGGATTGTCTTTATTGGTTGTAGGAAGACCCAGCTCATTGTGGGCAGGAGCATTCTGTATGCAACTATAATACACACACACACACACACACACACACACACACACACACACACACACACACACACACACAGAACTGGATGAAAGCAAACAAGCAGATACCTGTCTATTCTATCTGTGTTCTTCACTGTGACTGGCTCTTTGAGTTTCTGCCTTGACTTCCCAGATACAATGGACTGTTATGTGGAGTTGTCATGAGAATAAACCCTTTCCCCTCTAAGTTGCTTCTCGTGTAACATTTTAGCACAACAACAGAAATAAGACTAGCACATTAGCAACCATGGCCTTTAAAAACTTTAAGAACCCTTTGAACAGTGTGGTTGCTTAGTTTTTTTCTCCCTCCCCTTCTTTCTCTTTTGTCAGCATAAGTGATGAGTGTTTGACTAATTACCTGTGGATGTGGGTGTTTCTTGCTTCCATTTGTCACATCTTCTAATCTGATTTACTCAATCCCCCACATGGTAACTCTTCTTTTTTCTGCATCTGTGATAAACTCCATGACCAAAACCAACTTGAGGAGGAGAGGGTTTTTTCTCACCTTATCTTACAGTCCCTAGAGGCCAGGGCAGGAACCAAGGCATACAGCTTGGAGGAACACTGCTTTCTATCTTGCTCTCTATGGCTCACTTGACCAGCTTTCTTATACCACCCAGCAGCACCTGCCGAGGTGTGAAACTGCCTATAGTGGACTGGGCCTTCCTACATCAACATAATTCAAGAAAATACCTCACAGACTTGTCCACAGGCCAATCTGATAAAGACATTCTCTCATTCTTTCAAGTATGGTTGCCTCTTCCCAGATGACTCTAGCTTGTGTCAAGTTGATTAAAAAAAAAAACCTAATATACACAATACCTTAGCAATTATAGAAATGTTGGAATCCATAACTCTCTTTTCTTTGACCATTATCCAGAACTTTATTATTTTCTAAAATCATGTTTCCACCTTGCAATATTGAAACCACTTAACACTAAAAGTTTTTGTTATTTTCTTTGAATTTTTTTAATTAGGTGTATTCCTCATTTACATTTCCAATATTATAACAAAAGTCCCCCCTACCCTCCCGCCTACTCCCCTACCCACCCACTCCCACTTTTTCGCCCTGGCGTTCCCGTTTATGGGGGCATATAAACTTTGCAAGTCCAATGGGCCTCTCTTTCCAGTGATGGCCAAGTAGGCCATCTTTTGATACATATGCAGCTAGAGTCAAGAGCTCCAGGATACTGGTTAGTTCATAATGTTTTTCCACCTATAGGGTTGCAGTTCCCTTTAGCTCCTTGGGTACTTTCTCTAGCTCCTCCACTGGGGGTCCTGTGTTCCATCCAATAGCTGACTGTGAGCATCCACTTCTGTGTTTGCTAGGCCCCGGAGTAGTCTCACTAGAGACAGCTATATCAGGGTCCTATCAGCACAATTTTGGTAGTGTATGCAATGGTGTCAGCTTTTGGAGGCTGATTATGGGCTGGATCCCTGGAAATGGCAGTCTCTAGATGGTCCATCCTTTTGTCTCAGCTCCAAACTTTATCTCTGTAACTCCTTCCATGGGTGTTTTGTTCACAATTCTAAGAAGGGGAAAAGTGTCTACACTTTGGCCTTTGTTCTTCTTGAGATTCATGTGTTTTGCAAATTGTAACTTATATCTTGGGTATTCTGAGTTTCTAGGCTAATATCCATTTATTAGTGAGTACATATAATTTGAGTTCTTTTGTGATTGGGTTACCTCCCTCAGGAAAATGCCATCCAGGTCCAACCATTTTCCTAGGAATTTCATAAATTCATTCTTTTTAATGCCTGAGTAGTACTCCATTGTGTAAATGTACCACAATTTTTTGTATCCATTCCTCTGTTGAGGGGCATCTGGGTTCTTTCCAGCTTCTGGCTATTATTAATAAGGCTGCTATGAACATAGTGGAGCAAGTTTCTTTCTTACTAGTTGAAACATTTTCTGGATATATACCCAGGAGAGGTATTTCGGGATCCTCCGGTAGTACCATGTCCAATTTTCTGAGAAACCGCCAGACTGATTTCCAGAGTGGTTGTAAAAGCTTGCAATCCCACCAACAGTGGAGAAGTGTTTCTCTTTCTCCACATCCTCGCCAGCATCTGCTGTCACCTGAATTTTTGATCTTAGCCATTCTGACTGCTGTGAGGTATAATCTCTGGGTTGTTTTGATTTGCATTTCCCTGATGATTAAGGATGCTGATCATTTTTTCAGGTGTTTCTCAGCCATTCGGTATTCCTCGGGTGAGAATTCTTTGTTTAACTCTGAGCCCCATTTTTTAATGGGGTTATTTGATTTTCTAGAGTCCACCTTCTTGAGTTCTTTATATAAATTGGATATTAGTCCTCTATCTGATTTAGGATAGGTAACTATCCTTTCCCAATCTGTTGGTGGCCTTTTTTGTCTTATCGACAGTGTCTTTTGCCTTTCAGAAGCTTTGCAGTTTCATGAGGACCCATTTGTCAATTCTTGATCTTACAGCACAAGCCATTGCTGTTCTATTCAGGAATTTTTCCCCTGTGCCCATATCTTCAAGGCTTTACCCCACTTTCTCCTCTATAAGTTTCAGTGTCTCTGGTTTTATGTGGAGTTCCTTGATCCACTTAGATTTGACCTTAGTACAACGAGATGGGAATGGATCGATTCTCATTCTTCTACATGATAACAACCAGTTGAGCCAGCACCATTTGTTGAAAATGCTGTCTTTCTTCCACTGGATGGTTTTAGCTCCCTTGTTGAAGATCAAGTGACCATAGGTGTGTGGGTTCATTTCTGGATCTTCAATTCTATTCCATTGGTCTACTTGTCTGTCACTATACCAGTACCATGCAGTTTTTATCACAATTGCTCTGTAGTAAAGCTTTAGGTCCGGCATGGTGATTCCACCAGAGGTTCTTTTATTTGAGAAGAGTTTTTGCAAACCTAGGTTTTTTGTTACTCCAGATGAATTTGCAGATTGTTCTTTCTAATTCATTGAAGAATTGAGTTGGAATTTTGATGGGGATTGCATTGAATCTGTAGATTGCTTTTGGCAAGATAGCCATTTTTACAATGTTGATGCTGCCAATCCATGAGCATTGGAGATCTTTCCATCTTCTGAGATCTTCCTTAATTTTTTTCTTCAGAGACTTGAAGTTTTTATCATACAGATCTTTCACTTCCTTAGTTAGAGTCAAGCCAAGGTATTTTATATTATTTATGACTATTGAAAAGAGTGTTGTTTTCCTAATTTCTTTCTCAGCATGTTTATCCTTTGTGTAGAGAAAGAACATTAACTTGTTTGAGTTAATTTTATATCCAGCTACTTCACCGAAGCTGTTTCTCTGGTGGAATTTTTAGGGTCACTTATATATACTATCATATCATCTGCAAAAAGTGATATTTTGACTTCTTCTTTTATAATTGGTATTCTCTTCATCTCCTTTTGTTGTTGAATTGCTCTGGCTAGGACTTCAAGTAAATGTTGAATAGGTAGGGAGAAAGTGGGCAGCCTTGTCTAGTCCCTGATTTTAGTGGATTGCTTCTAACTACTCACCATTTACTTTGATGGTGGCTACTGGTTTGCTGTAGATTGCTTCTAGCATGTTTAGATATGGACCTTGAATTCCTGATATTTCCAAGACTTTTATCATGAATGAGTGTTGGATTTTGTCAAATGCTTTGTCCACATCTAACGAGATGATCATGTGGTTTTTGTCTTTGAGTTTGTTTATGTAACGGATTACGTTGATGGATTTCAGTATATTAAACCATCCCTGCATCCCTGGAGTAAAAACTACATGGTCAGGATGGATGATTGTTTTAATGTGTTTTTGGATTCTGATAGCGAGAATTTTATTGAGTATTTTTGCGTCGATATTCATAAGGGAAATTGGTCTGAAGTTCTCTGTCTTTGTTGGATCTTTCTGTGGTTTAGGTATCAGAGTAATTGTGGCTTCATAGATTGAGTTTGGTAGAGTACCTTCTACTTCTATTTTGTGGAATAGTTTGTGCAGAACTGGAATTAGATCTTCTTTGAAGGTCTGATGGAACTCTGCACTAAACCCATCTGGTCCTGGGCTTTTTTGGTTGGGAGACCATTAATGACTGCTTCTATTTCTTTAGGAGATATGGGACTTTTTAGATTATTAAATTGATCCTGGTTTAACTTTGGTACCTGGTATCTGTCTAGAAAGTTGTCTATTTTGTCCAGGTTTTCCAGTTTTGTTGAGTATAAACTTTTGTAGAAGGATCTGATAGTGTTTTGGATTTCTTCACTGTTTGTTGTTATGTTTTCCTTTTCATTTCTGAATTTATTAATTAGGATGCTGTCCCTGGGCCCTCTAGTGAGTCTGGCTAAGGGTTTATCTATCTTGTTGATTTTCTCAAAGAACCAGCTCCTCATTTGGTTGGTTCTTTGAATAGTTCTTTTTTCCACTTGGTTGATTTCGCCCCTGAGTTTGATTATTTCCTGCTGTCTACTCCTTTTGGGTGAATTTTCTTTCTTTTGTTCTAGAGCTTTTAGATGTGTTGTCAAGCTGCTAGAGTGTGCTCTCTTTAGTTTCTTTTTGGAGGCACTCAGAGCTATGAGTTTACCTCTTAGAAATGCTTTCATAGTGTCCCATAAGTTTGGGTATGTTGTGGCTTCATTTTCATTAAACTCTAAAAAGTCTTTAATTTCTTTCTTTATTCCTTCCTTGACCAAGGTATCATTGAGAAGAGTGTTGTTCATTTTCCTGGTGAATGTTGGCTTTCCATTATTTATGTTGTTATTGAAGATCAGCCTTAGTCCATGGTGGTCTGATAGAATGCATGGGACGATTTCAAATATTTTTGTATCTGTTGAGGCCTGTTTTGTGACCAATTATATGGTCAATTTTGGAGAAGGTACCATGAGGTGCTGAGAGGAAGGTATATCCTTTTGTTTTAGGATAAAATGTTCTGTAGATATCTGTTAGATCCATTTGTTTCATAACCTCTGTTAGTTTCACTGTGTTCCTGTTTAGTTTCTGTTTCCACGATCTGTCCATTCATGAAAGTGGTGTGTTGAAGTCTGCAACTATTATTGTGTGAGGTGCAATGTGTGCTTTGAGCTTTACTAAAGTTTTTTAATGAATGTGCCTGCCCTTGCATTTGGAGCATAGATATTCAGAATTGTGAGTTCCTCTTGGAGGATTTTACCTTTGATGAGTATGAAGTGTCCCTGCTTGTCTTTTTTGATAACTTTGGGTTGGAAGTCGATTTTATTCGATATTAGAATGGCTACTCCAGCTTGTTTCTTCAGACCATTTGCTTGGAAAATTGTTTTCCAGCCTTTGACTCTGAGGTAGTGTCTGTCTTTTTCCCTGAGATGGGTTTCCTGTAAGCAGCAGAATGTTGGATCCTGTTTGTGTAGCCAGTCTGTTAGTCTATGTCTTTTTATTGGGGAATTGAGTCCATTGATATTAAGAGATATTAAGGAAAACTAATTGTTACTTTCTATTATTTTTGCTTTTATCGTTGGCATTCTGTTTTTGTGGCTGTCTTCTTTTTGGTTTGTTGAGGGATACTTTCTTTCTTATTTTAGGGCATAGTTTCCGTCCTTGTATTGGTTGTTTTGTTATTATCCTTTGAAGGGCTGGATTCGTGGAAAGATAATGTGTGAATTTGGTTTTGACGTGGAATACTTTGGTTTATCTATGCTAATTGAGAGTTTGGCTGGGTATAGTAGCCTGGGTTGGCATTTGTGTTCTCTTAGGGTCTGTATAACATCTGTCCAGGATCTTCTGGCTTTCATAGTCTCTGGTAAAAGTCGTGTAATTCTGACAGACCTGCCTTTATATGTTACTTGACCTTTTCCCCTTACTCCTTTTAACATTCTCTCTTTATTTAGTGCATTTGTTTTTCTGATTATTATGTGTCGGGAGGAATTTCTTTTCTGGTCCAGTCTATTTGGAGTTCTGTAGGCTTCTTGTATGTTCGTGGGCATCTCTTTCTTTAGGTTTGGGAAGTTTTCTTCTATAATTTTGTTGAAGATATTTGCTGGCCCTTTAAGTTGAAAATCTTCATTCTCATCTACTCCTATTATCCGTAGGTTTGGTCTTCTCATTTTGTCCTGGATTTCCTGGATGTTTTGAGTTAGGATATTTTTGCATTTTGTATTTTCTTTTATTATTGTGCCGATGTTCTCTATGGAATCTTCTGCACCTGAGATTCTCTCTTCCATCTCTTGTATTCTGTTGCTGATGCTTGCATCTATGGTTCCAGATTTCTTTCCTAGGCTTTCTATCTCCAGCGTTGCCTCACTTTGTGTTTTCTTTATAGTGTCTACTTCCCTTTTTAGGTCTTGGATGGTTTTATTCAATTCCATCACCTGTTTGGTCATGTTTTCTTCCAATATTTTAAGGGATTTTTCTGCTTCCCCTTTAAGGTCTTCTACCTGTTTAGCAGTGTTCTCCTGTATTTCTTTAAGTGAGTTATTAAAGTCCTTTTTGATGTCCTCTACCACCATCATGAGATTTGATTTTAAATCCGGGTCTAGTTTTTTGGGTGTGTTGGGGTGCCCAGGACTCGGTTGGGTGGGATGCTGCGTTCTGATGATGGTGAGTGGTCTTGGTTTCTGTTAGTAAGATTCTTACATTTGCCTTTCACCATCTGGTCATCTCTGGAGTTATTTGTTGTAGTCATCTATGGTTAGATCTTGTTCCTCATGTGTTTATGTTAGCCTCCATCAGCAGACCTGGGGGACTAGCTCTCTCCTGAGTTTCACTGTTCAGAGTACTCTCCGCAGTTAGGCTCTCCTCTTGCAGGGAAGGTGCCCAGATATCTGGTGTTTGAACCTGCCTCCTGGCAGAAGTTGTGATCTACTCACAGAGGTAGATCCCGTGGAGGGTCCTGTGTATACCTTACTAGTGTCCTCAGACTCCAAGCCCAAGGTACTCCTGTGCTGGTGTAGCCCGGAAGGGACTTGTGACCCTGATCAGGTGGGGTTTTCTGCTTCCCTAATTAATGCAGTCTCAGGTTCCGTGCGATTGGATTGGAGCAGTTGCTGTGTTCCACTCACCAGAGGTCTTAAGATCCCGTGGCAGGTTTTGTGGGTAGCTTGAGGGTGGCAGCTGACTCTACGCCCTAGCTACCCCGGTGCTGGCGGTACCGGAAGGGACTTGTGACCTTGATAAGGCCGGGTTTTCTGCTTCCCTAATTAATGCAGTCTCAGGTCCAGCACGATTGGATTGGAGCAGATGCTGTGTTCCACTCACCAGAGGTCTTAAGATCCCGTGGTGGGTCTTCTGAATTTTTTTTTTTTTTTACTTCTTTCTTTCTTTTTTTTTTTTTATATTTTTATTACATATTTTCCTCAATTACATTTCCAATACTATCCCAAAAGTCCCCCATAGAGCCCCCCACTTCCCTACCCACCCATTCCCATTCTTTTGGCCCTGGCATTCCCCTATATTGGGGCATATAAAGTTTGCAAGTCCAATGGGCCTCTCTTTCCATTGATGGCCTACTAGGCCATCTTTCGATACATATGCAGCTAGAGACAAGAGCTCCAGGGTTCTGGTTAGTACATCATGTTGTTCCAACAATAGGGTTGCAGATCCCTTTAGCTCCTTGGGTACTTTCTCTAGCTTCTCCATTGGGAGCCCTGTGATACATCCAATAGCTGACTGTGAACATCCACTCCTGTGTTTGCTAGGCCCCGGCATCGTCTCACAAGAGACAGCTATATTTGGGTCCTTTCAGCAAAATCTTGCTAGTGTATGCAATGGTGTCAGCGTTTAGAAGCTGATTATGGGACAGATCCCTGGATACAGCAGTCTCTAAATGGTTCATCCTTTCATCACAGCTACGAACTTTGTCTCTGTAACTCCTTCCCTGGGTGTTTTGTTCCCAATTCTAAGAAGGTGCACAGTGTCCACACTTTGGTCTTCATTCTTCTTGAGTTTCATGCGTTTATCAAATTGTATCTTATATCTTGGGTATCCTAAGTTTGGGGCTAATATCCACTTATCAATGAATACATATTGTGTGAGTTCTTTTGTGATTGTGTTACTTCACTCAAGATGATGCCCTCCAGGTCCATCCATTTGGCTAGGAATTTCATAAATTCATTCTTTTTAATAGCTGAGTAGTACTCCATTGTGTAAATGTACCATAATTTCTGTATCCATTCCTCTGTTGAGGGACATCTGGGTTCTTTCCAGCTTCTGGCTATTATAAATAGGGCTGCTATGAACATAGTGGAGCATGTGTCCTTTTTACCGGTTGGGACATCTTCTGGATATATGCCCAGGAGAGGTATTGCTGGATCCTCCGGTAGTACTATGTCCAATTTTCTGAGGAACCGCCAGACTGATTTCCAGAGTGGTTGTACAAGCTTGCAATCCCACCAACAATGGAGGAGTGTTCCTCTTTCTCCACATCCTCGCCAGCATCTGCTGTCACCTGAATTTTTGATCTTAGCCATTCTGACTGGTGTGAGGTGGAATCTCAGGGTTGTTTTGATTTGCATTTCCCTGATGATTAAGGATGTTGAACATTTTTTCAGGTGCTTCTCTGCCATTCGGTATTCCTCAGGTGAGAATTCTTTGTTCAGTTCTGAGCCCCATTTTTTAATGGGGTTATTTGACTTTCTGGAGTCCACCTTCTTGAGTTCTTTATATATATTGGATATTAGTCCCTTATCTGATTTAGGATAGGTGAAGATCCTTTCCCAATCTGTTGGTGGTTTTTTTGTCTTATTGATGGTGTCTTTAGCCTTGCAGAAGCTTTGTAGTTTCATGAGGTCCCACTTGTCAATTCTCGATCTTACAGCACAAGCCATTACTGTTCTATTCAGGAATTTTTCCCCTGTGCCCATATCTTCAAGGCTTTTCCCCACTTTCTCCTCTATAAGTTTCAGTGTCTCTGGTTTTATGTGAAGTTCCTTGATCCACTTAGACTTGACCTTAGTACAAGGAGATAGGAATGGATCGATTCGCATTCTTCTACATGTTAACAACCAGTTGTGCCAGCACCATTTGTTGAAAATGCTGTCTTTCTTCCACTGGATGTTTTTAGCTCCCTTGTCGAAGATCAAGTGACCATAGGTGTGTGGGTTCATTTCTGGGTCTTCAATTCTATTCCATTGGTCTATTTGTCTGTCACTATACCAGTACCATGCAGTTTTTATCACAATTGCTCTGTAGTAGAGCTTTAGGTCCGGCATGGTGATTCCACCACAGGTTCTTTTATCCTTGAGAAGAGTTTTTGCTATCCTAGGTTTTTTGTTATTCCAGATGAATTTGCAGATTGCACTTTCTAATTCGTTGAAGAATTGATTTAGAATTTTGATGGGGATTGCATTGAATCTGTAGATTGCTTTTGGCAAGATAGCCATTTTTACAATGTTGATCCTGCCAATCCATGAGCATGGGAGATCTTTCCATCTTCTGAGATCTTCTATAATTTCTTTCTTCAGAGACTTGAAGTTTTTATTATACAGATCTTTCACTTCCTTAGTTAGAGTCACGCCAAGATATTTTATATTATTTGTGACTATTGAGAAGGGTGTTGTTTCCCTAATTTCTTTCTCAGCCTGTTTATTCTTTGTGTAGAGAAAGGCCATTGATTTGTTTGAGTTAATTTTATATCCAGCTACTTCACCGAAGCTGTTTATCAGGCTTAGGAGTTCTCTGGTGGAATTTTTAGGGTCACTTATATATACTATCATATCATCTGCAAAAAGTGATATTTTGACTTCATCTTTTCCAATTTGTATCCCTTTGATCTCCTTTTGTTGTCGAATTGCTCTGGCTAGGACTTCAAGTACAATGTTGAATAGGTATGGAGAAAGTGGACAGCCTTGTCTAGTCCCTGATTTTAGAGGGATTGCTTCAAGCTTCTGACCATTTACTTTGATGTTGGCTACTGGTTTGCTGTAGATTGCTTTTATCATGTTTAGGTATGGGCCTTGAATTCCTGATCTTTCCAAGACTTTTATCATGAATGGGTGTTGGATCTTGTCAAATGCTTTTTCCGCATCTAAGGAGATGACCATGTGGTTTTTGTCTTTGAGTTTGTTTATATACTGGATTACGTTGATGGATTTCCGTATATTGAACCATCCCTGCATCCCTGGGATGAAACCTACTTGGTCAGGATGGATGATTGTTTTGATGTGTTCTTGGATTCGGTTAGCAAGAACTTTATTGAGGATTTTTGCATCAATATTCATAAGGGATATTGGTCTGAAGTTTTCTATCTTTGTTGGGTCTTTTTGTGGTTTAGGTATCAGAGTAATTGTGGCTTCATAGAATGAGTTGGGTAGAGTACCTTCTGTTTCTATTTTGTGGAATAGTTTGTGAAGAACTGGGATTAGATCTTCTTTGAAGGTCTGATAGAACTCTGCACTAAACCCATCTGGTCCTGGGCTTTTTTTAGTTGGGAGACTATTAATGACTGCTTCTATTTCTTTGGGGGATATAGGTCTGTTTAGATCATTAACCTGATCTTGATTCAACTTTGGTACCTGGTATCTGTCTAGGAACTTCTCCATTTCATCCAGGTTCTCCAGTTTTGTTGAGTATAGCCTTTGGTAGAAGGATCTGATGGTGTTTTGGATGTCTTCAGGATCTGTTGTTATGTCTCCTTTTTCATTTCTGATTTTGTTAATTAGGATGCTTTCCCTGTGCCCTCTAGTGAGTCTGGCTAAGGGTTTATCTATCTTGTTGATTTTCTCAAAGAACCAGCTCCTTGATTGGTTGATTCTTTGAATAGTTTTTCTTGTTTCCACTTGGTTGATTTCACCCCTGAGTTTGATTATTTCCTGCCGTCTACTCCTCTTGGGTGAATTTGCTTCCTTTTGTTCTAGTGCTTTTAGGTGTGTTGTCAAGCTGCTAATGTGTGCTCTCTCTAGTTTCCTTTTGGAGGCACTCAGAGCTATGAGTTTTCCTCTTAGAAATGCTTTCATTGCGTCCCATAAGTTTGGGTATGTTGTGGCTTCATTTTCATTGAACTCTAAAAAGTCCTTAATTTCTTTCTTTATTCCTTCCTTGACCAAGATATCATTGAGAAGAGTGTTGTTCAGTTTCCACGTGAAGGTTGGCTTTCTATTATTTATTTTGTTATTGAAGATCAGCCTTAGGCCATGGTGATCTGATAGGATGCATGGGACAATTTCAATATTTTTATATCTGTTGAGGCCTGCTTTGTGACCAATTATGTGGTCAATTTTGGAGAAGGTACCATGAGGTGCTGAGAAGAAGGTATATCCTTTTGTTTTAGGATAGAATGTTCTGTAGATATCTGCCAGATCCATTTGATTCATAATTTCTCTTAGTTTCACTGTGTCCCTGTTTAGTTTCTGTTTCCATGATCTGTCCATTGGTGAAAGTGGTGTGTTGAAGTCTCCCACTATTATTGTATGAGGTGCAATGTGTGCTTTGAGATTTACTAAAGTTTCTTTAATGAATGTGGCTGCCTTTGTATTTGGAGCATAGATATTCAGGATTGATAGTTCCTCTTGGAGGATTTTACCTTTGATGAGTATGAAGTGTCCCTCCCTGTCTTTTTTAATGACTTTGGGTTGGAAGTCAATCTTATCAGATATTAGAATGGCTACTCCAGCTTGTTTCTTCATGCCATTTGCTTGGAAAATTGTTTTCCAGCCTTTCATTCTGAGGTAGTGTCTATCCTTTTCTCTGAGATGAGTTTCCTGTAAGCAGCAAAATGTTGGGTCTTGTTTGTGTAGCCAGTTTGTTAGTCTATGTCTTTTTATCGGGGAGTTGAGTCCATTGATATTAAGAGATATTAAGGAAAAGTAATTGTTGTTTCCTGTTATTTTTGTTGTTAAAGTTGGCATTTTGTTCTTGTGGCTGTCTTCTTTTAGGTTTGTTGAGGGATTACCTTCTTGTTGTTTCTAGGGCGTGGTTCCTGTCCTTGTATTGGTTTTTTTTCTGTTATTATCCTTTGAAGGGCTGGATTCGTGGAGAGATAATGTGTGAATTTGGTTTTGTCATGGAATACTTTGGTTTCTCCATCTATGTTAATTGAGAGTTTGGCTGGGTATAGTAGCCTGGGCTGGAATTTGTGTTCTTTTTGTGTCTGTATAACATCCGTCCAGGATCTTCTGGCTTTCATAGTCTCTGGTGAAAAATCTGGTGTAATTCTGATAGGCTTGCCTTTATATGTTACTTGGCCTTTTTCTCTTACTGCTTTTAGTATTCTATCTTTATTTAGAGCATTTGTTGCTCTGATTATTATGTGTCGGGAGGTATTTCTTTTCTGGTCCAGTCTATTTGGAGTTCTGTAGGCTTCTTGTATGTTCATGGGCATCTCTTTCTTTAGATTTGGGAAGTTTTCTTCTATAATTTTGTTGAAGATGTTTGCTGGTCCTTTGAGTTGAAAATCTTCATTCTCATCCACTCCTATTATCCGTAGGTTTGGTCTTCTCATTGCGTCCTGTATTTCTTGGATGTTTTGAGTTAGGATCTTTTTGCATTTTACATTTTCCTTGATTGTTGTGCCGATGTTCTCTATGGAATCTTCTGCACCTGAGATTCTCTCTTCCATCTCTTGTATTCTGTTGCTGATGCTGGTATCTATGGTTCCAGATTTCTTTCCTAGGGTTTCTATCTCCAGTGTTGCCTCATTTTGGGTTTTCTTTATTGTGTCTACTTCCCTTTTTAGGTCTAGTATGGTTTTGTTCATTTCCATCATCTGTTTGGATGTGTTTTCCTGTTTTTCTGTAAGGACTTCTACCTGTTTGATTATGTTATCGTGTTTTTCTTTAAGGATTTGTAACTCTTTAGCAGTGTTCTCCTGCAATTCTTTAAGGGATTTTTGTGCTTTCTCTTTATTGTCTTCTGCCTGTTTAGCAGTGTTCTCCTGCATTTCTTTAAGTGTGTTATTAAAGTCCTTCTTGAAGTTCTCTATCATCATCAGGAGATATGCTTTTAAATCCGTGTCTAGCTTTTCCGGTGTGTTGGGGTGCCCTGGACTGGGCGAAGTGGGGGTGCTGGGTTCTGATGATGGTGAGTGGTCTTGGTTTCTGTTAGTAAGATTATTACGTTTACCTTTCGCCATCTGGTAATCTCTGGGGTTAGTTGTTATCGTTGTCACTGTATAAAGATTGGAGCAGAAGCTGTGTTCCACTCACCAGCAGCCTCTAAATCCTGCGGCGGGGGTCGTGGGTAGCTGATGGTACCCCGGTGCTGGTCCAGCCGGAAGAGGCCTGTGGTCCTACACAGGCCGTTTTTTTGCTTCCCTAACTAATGCAGTCTCTGGTCCCGCGTGCAATTGGATTGGAGCAGAAGCTGTGCTCCACTCACCAGAAGTCTTAAGATCCTGTGGTGGGTGTTGTGGGTAGCTGGCGAGTGTCAGCAGACCCTGCGCCCCAGCTGCCCCGGTGCTTTTCTGACCGGAAGAGGGTTGTGGCCCTATGTAGGCCGGATTTCTCTCTCCCCAACCAGAGCAGTCTCAGGTCCCGCGTGATTGGACTGGAGCAGAAGCTGTGTTCCACTCACCAGCAGTCCCAAAATCCTGCGGCGGGGGTCGTGGGTAGCTGGCGAGTGTCAGTCAACCCTGCGCTCCCGCTACCCCGGCGCTGATCCGGCCGGATGTCGAATTTTTTTTTTTTTAAAGCAAAAAGAAGTGTAGTGTTTTGAGTATTTTTGGTGCAGGCAGTGGCACTATTAGGAAGTTGCTTCTTGTGGAACATTTTAGCACAGTAACATTAGCAACCATAGCCTTTCCAAGCTTTGAGAATCTTGAGAACAGCCTAGGCATTATAGGGGCAAGTGTGTCATTGTGAGTGTGGGTTTTAAGACCCTCATTCTAGCTCCCTGGATGCCAGTCTTCTCCTCACAGCCTTCAGATGAAGATGTAGAACTCTCACCTCCTCCTTCACCTTCCTGCCTGGATGCTGCTATGTTGATAATGCCTTTATGATAATGGACTGAACCTCTGAACCTGTAAGCCAATCCTAATTAAATGTCCTAATAAGATTTTCCTTGGTCATGGTGCCAGAGAATGGTTCACAGCAGTCAAACCCTAAGACAAGCAGAAAGCACAATCTTGCAGGAGGCATCTCAGTTACTAGTCAGGCCTTGTTGAGGTGTTCCTTGGTGATCCTTTAGTACATGTGACTTTATGCAAATTCTTGACTGTATTTGATAATGTTTATGAGTTTCACTTGATTTGTAGCAAATGTTTAGAAACTGCATTGAGTTCAAGTCTCACCACTAACAAAGAGAGAATGGACTAGAGAGATAGCTCCGCAGTTAAAAAAAATTTTTTTTTCAGAAAAATTGGGGTTTAAAGCCAGTTCCCACATGGTGGGTAACTGTTATTCCAATAGCTTCAGGACTCTCTTCTGCCCTCCATGGCCACTGAATATATGTAGTACATAGGCATTAGTGAAGACAAAACACTCATATATGTAAAATAATTAAAATTTAATTTTAAAAAATGAGGGGAAAGAGGTATTAATTTGCATGTCTGAAACATGTATATGTCCATATTTTATGCCATATACTTAATCTGTTATTGATAGGAAGAGCCTGACCTTCTGAAGTTCCTTTGTCTTGCAAATCAAATCATTCTTGGGTCAGATCAACCCTCTATACAAAATAAGCATTTCTGCTATAATTTCTAAGTTTGCTATGATCAGACTTCCCTTGTATGAAAGCTTACAGTAATCTGCAGAATTATATCTCTCAGTCTTGCTTCTTCTCCCACATGTACTATGTGTCAGTCATCCTGGAGTCGGGAAGTCTTTAGCATCATGAGAATTTAGGATGTGCTACATCATCAGTGATAGTAGCTTTGCCCTGCCACAGACCCTCTGGGTCCCGTGCCTGCGTAAAATGGTTCTCTAGAGTAGGTGGGCAAAGCTTAGGATGTTTTGACAAACAGACATACACAGGAGAGGTTGTGCAGAATCTGAATGTAATTTTCTGGTCGAGCTTAGACTAATTATATTACAGCGAATATCATAAATTGTAAATGATATGATACAGATATGGTACATTGAAGTTTTCCAGGTGCAAGAGGAGTGACCACAAAAAGAATTTGCAGGAACCAGATAAATGTTTATGCTAGGGATCAGTATCCCTCCAGATGCAAGAGGAGTGACTTCAAAAGGACTATGTTTACTTTAGAGATTAGCACCTGCTTTGGATTCACACTTTAGTGTTAATTGGGCTAGGGGGGTATAAACTTTTGCCTGGCTTCAGGAATAAAGTAGTTTCATGGACCTTGGAATTCTTAGGCCTTGTTAATTCTTATTTATGTCTGGAGAATTCCCATTATTCAGTATAGTATATTAATTTGCTCTTGGCATGGGATGTAGTCTGTAATAAGAATTTTTATCTCAGTGAGAATTTCAGACTCTTTCTGTAGACAACTGAATTTATGGCTAGTGCTTAATTGTTTTATGGTAGAGCTAAATTAGTTACTGAATAGGTTAAACTCCTTGCTGCTATCTGGAATCTAAGAACACTGGGAAAAGGCTTTAGCTATGTTAGAATACAATCTTAAAAGGCATTTACTATAAGGTAATGCTTAATAGAGTGCACGTGAATCTATACATTAGACTAACATGGTGGAAATTTGATTATTATGGGTTAGGAGAAAACACCACATCCCCGGGAGGGGAATTTCCATGGAACTCTGATCCTCAAGAATAGCTTCCATGCTTTACGCCTGTCAAACTGACCCAAACTGGAGAGCTGAGTTTCGTCAGACTTCCAGGAGGAGAGTCCTAGAAATTCATTTCTCATGAGCAGCTTTTTGGCATTTCTTCCTCACAAGCTGGCTCCATCGGAGTTCTTTGGCATTGCCCCATGGAGCACCTAACTTAGTAGAACTCTGTACACATTGAATTGCCATACACGGGAAATAATCTTCCTCATTTATGACTGTCTTAGTTTGGGTTTCTATTGCTATGTAGGGACACCATCACCATGGCAACTCTTAATAAAACATTTAATTGTAGCTGGCTTGCAGTTTCAGTCAATTATCATCATGGTGCTGGAGAAGTAGTTGAGAGTTCTACATCTGGATCAGCAGGACAAGAGAATGTCACGGGGCCTGGCTTGAGCATCTGAAATTTCAAAGCCCACTCACTCCCAATGACATACTTCTTTCAACAAGGCCACAACTCCTAATAGTGTATTCCCTGTAGGAATGTGTAGGCCTATGGGGCTCATTTTCATTCAGATCACTACATTCCACTCCTTGGCTCCCATAGGTTTGTAGCCATATCATAGTCAAACTTTGAAAGTTTCCATAATCTATTACAGTATCAGCACTGTTTAAAAGTCCAAAGTTCCAAGTTTCTTCTGAGACTCATGCAATCTCTTAACTTTAATCTTCTGTAAAATCAAAATAGAAAAGAAGATTACATATTTACAAAATATAATGGCACAGGATATACATTACCATTCAAAAGGGAAGGGAAGGGAAGGGAAGGGAAGGGAAGGGAAGGGAAGGGAAGGGAAGGGAAGGGAAGGGAAGGGAAGGGAAGGGAAGGGAAGGGAAGGGAAGGGAAGGGAAGGGAAGGGAAGGGAAGGGAAGGGAAGGGAAGGGAAGGGAAGGGAAGGGAAGGGAAGGGAAGGGAAGGGAAGGGAAGGGAAGGGAAGGGAAGGGAAGGGAAGGGAAGGGAAGGGAAGGGAAGGGAAGGGAAGGGAAGGGAAGGGAAGGGAAGGGAAGGGAAGGGAAGGGAAGGGAACATAATGAGGAATTACTGGAAAAAAAACAAGACCAAAAACCAGTTGGGAAAACTCCAAACTCTGCATCTCAATATATGATGTCAAAAGACTATTCAGATCTCCAACTCCTTTCAGCTTTGTTTACTGCAATACATTTTTGTTTCTCGAGCTTATTCCACTCTCTTTTAGCAGCTTTTCTGGGCAGATGTTCCATAGCTGTGGCATCTCCAACATCCTAGGGTCTCTAGGCAGTCCAGGCTTTACCAAACATCGCAGCTCCATACAGTGGTCTCTCTAGGCCTCTAAGCAGGGATACCTCTAACAGATGCCTGACCTCAGCAGCTTCCCTTTGTCATAGAGAGATGTGGGGAATTGCAGGCTGGTCTCCAGTTGAGCTGAGGCCTGAACCCTGATGGTTATAATTCACCTACATGACATGGTAGGTATTCCCTCATTCTCCTGGAACTCCGGCCTCTGCCTAAGTTACCATCCACCACAGCTCCCACAATAGAAGCATGGTCAATAATCACATAAGCAATGCCCCAAGCTTCTGACCTCCAGGCTAAACTCCTCCCCAGTTACCTAGCAACAGTGAAGACCACAAAAAGGGGTGCTTAGCCCCCACCATGCTCTCTTACTCTTACTCCTTTGTCCCCTCACCTCTCAGTTCTCTCTCCTCTTCCCTTTCTCTTTGTCTTCTCCTTCACCCTTCTCTACCTTCTCTCTTTCCCTCCTGCATTTCTATAATAAAGCTCTTAAACCATAGACAGTCTCTGCTCCTTCAAGACCAGCTGCACACTCTGGTTAGTGTTGGGAAATCCTTCCCTCATCCCTCTCTCCTGCAACCATGGGGCTTTAGCAAGGTAGCTCCGGGGAGGTCCCCAGTCAGGGGGCTGCCCCTTTCTCTACCTACCACTGCGTGGGTCAGGCATGCTCACCTGGGGCCCTGTGGAAAAGTGCCTGGCAGTCTCCTGGCATCTGCCTGCCCAGAGTACAGGAACTCTGGCTGGACATGGCATATTTTTCCTCCCCACTTTTTCCCAGCTCCCCCCCCCTTTTTGTGTTCCCAACAGCTGGTAACACTTTTCTTCTGTCCTTGACACTAAAGCCAGAAGAATGTGGCCGAAGCTGCCAAGTTTAGCTGCTTACTGGAGTTGGAACATGCCTTCTTTCTAATTATATTACATGTTCAACAGCTTTCTGTACTCTGTGGGTTGCTTCACTGCTGGAACTCTCTCTGTAGAACATGCAGCTGCATGCTGCCTGTATCCCACCCCCCCAAAAAATTATCCAAGGCTAAATCCAAGAGATGGATTAACAGAATATGAGGTAGGCCTCATACTCAGAGATCCACCTGCTTCTGCCTCCTGAGTTCTGTATTTAGAGATGTTTTCTTTAATTCCTTCTCACAAGATGGAAGCCTAGCTGGGTGAGGTCTTGCACTGAAGTCACCACTCCCTTTATTCCACTTAGCATCAGGGTCTTTATTAATCTGTTTATACTTGCTCATGCCCTTTCTCCTTAAATTGTTCATTTGTAGTCTCCCTTGCTCACTCTGTTCCTTTTCATAAATCTGCAAAAGTGTGGCTACAACCAACCAAACAACTTTCAATACTATGATGTCTGGAAATCTCTGCCAATGCTGTTAATCCATCTCTTGGATTTAGCCTTGGATAATTTTTTAGGGGGGGGGGGATACAGGCAGCATGCAGCTACATTCCTTGCTAAACTATTACAAAAACAGCCTCTAGGCCACATATTAACATTCTTCTCCTTAGAAACATGTTGAGTCAGACCTTCACAATTCAAATTACCCCAGTACCACTGTCTTCCATGTTCCTACTAGGATGGCCCATTAAGGTCCACTTAAAGCATTCAGCTGTTTCTTACCCCCAGCGTCCTAAAGTCAACATTCAAGAGCTGGTTTGCACTATTATAGCAATATCCCAGTCTTTGGTACCAATTTATGCCATAGTTGGTGTTTCTATTGCTGTGAAGGAACATCATGGCCCTGGAAACTTCTAATAAGGAAAACATTTACTTTGGACTGGCTTACAATTTCAGGGGTTTTAGTCCATTATCTTCTTTGTGGGAAGCATAGGCAGACATGATGCTGGAGAAGGAGCTGAGAGTTCTACATGTGGATAAACAGGCAGAAGGAAGACATTGTGTAGCTAGTCTTGGCTTGAGCAGTTAAAACTCAAATGCTGCCTAGAGTGACATACTTCTTCCAACATGGCCACACATCTAATAGTAACACTTCATATGGGCCTATGACATGCTATTTTCATTCAAACCACCACCCTGACCATCATGATAAATAAAATTCTATCTGACACCATGGTTCTCAGATGATTATCACCAATTTGAGGTCCAGATTGACCCATGAGATGAATGGTCTTTAAACAATGCCTTGGCCACTAAGGGAACATACTGGAAATAGCCTTCTCTATAGCTTAACTCAACCAGATTCCAAGTCAGAGAATCTTGGGAGTCTCTGAAATTTCTCTGAAGCCAGTGTCAGTCATGAACTCAATTGTCATTATATGGACATAAGAACTCCATGACTGATTCCAGGTCTTTCTAAAAAGGCAATTTTCAGAACTGTGAGAGTCTCTAACAAACTTCTGGCTTAGAGAAAAGCAAACATTTAAGTCTCTGACCAGTCTGGAAGAACAATACCATAAGGTCTCCATGACTCTGTGGCACTACGTACATTCAGTGATGCAAATAAAAAACCCCCGTTTTATCTAATGAGGGTCATTGCTTCAGGAAATTTTCTAAATGGACAAGAGCAAATGGAACACCCTGGGAAGCTTTGAGCCTGAATCCCTGAGACTCTAACATCCAAATCTGGGGCTTTTCATCAATGATATTCTGGTGGACTGGAAGTACAGCAGCTTCCACTATCTCTATCCCATCATTTTGACAGTGTAGGACAATGGAGAGGAGAGTAATTGGGACTGTAGCTGTTTGGGTTTTTACTCCTATTTGCCATTTAGATGTTACATTTTGGGTTTGATTCTTGCAGTTCCTGAGTCATGACTGACACATGTCTATATGTATAAACTTGTATTTCTCTGTTACATTACAGATACGGGACCTATTCTCATGGCTTGTTTAAGAAACTAGGAATTCCTGGACCAAAACCTCTACCTTTATTTGGCACCATTTTCAACTACTCTGATGTGCGTAGTGTTTAAGCTCATTCATTTCTATCTGTATTGATTGATTTTTTTGAGATTGTGTTTCTCTGTATATCTGTAGCTGTCTTGGAACTCACTCTAGAGACCAGGCTGCCCTGGAACTCAGAGATCCACCTGCTTCTGCTTCCCAAGTGCTGGAATTAAAGGCAGGTGCTATCACTACCTGCCTGTTCTTTTATTTCCTATAGTTGCAATTTCTTTTACAATTAGATTTATCTGTTTTTATTTATGGTTATGAGTATTGGTCTGCACTTATGTCTATGCACCACATGTGAGCCTGGTGCCTGTAGAGGTCAGAAGATGATGTCAGATCCCTGGAACTAGAGTTACAGATAGTTGTAGATTGCCATGTTGGAGTTGAGAACTGGACTTGTTTCTTCTGTTATTGCAGACACTACACTTAATTCCATAACTGTCTCTCCAGCCTCAAAGTTTTGAGTGGGACTTATGGGCGTGTGACAGTGTCTCAACATATAGCCATCTTGATTTGGACTGTACATGTAGGTCAGACTGGCTTTAAACTCTTAAAAAATCTTTCTCCTTCTGCCTCCCGAGTGCTGGGATTAAAACATGTACCTCCTAGGGCACTGGGATGTTGGCAGATGCCTTAATTCCAGTTCTCTGGAGGCAGAGGCATGCAGATCTCTGTGAGTTAGAGGCCAACCTGATCTACTGAATGAGTTCAGGACAGCCAGGGCTACACAGAGAAACAAAAACAGAAACAACAACAACAAAAAATCAGGGGGAGGTTCTGTGATGTCAGAAGTCAGAAACAGTGTGTTCAACTAGGAGAATGCTTTAGATGTCTTTAGATATCTCTAATAAGAACTTGCCTTTGCTCCACCTAACAGCTGACTCAGACAAATACAGACACTCATAGCCAAACAGTGGATGGAGCTTGGGAACTCTTATGAAAGAATAGGAGGAAGGATTGTGGGCCCTGAAGGAGATAGGAACTCCACAGGAAGACCAACAGAGTCAACTAACCTTGGGGACCCTTAGGGCTTCCAGAGTCTGAACCACCAACCAAGGAACATACACAGGCTGGACATAGGCCTCCCCACATATATGTAGCAGATGTGCAGCTTGGTCTTTATGTGGATTGGAAACAACTGAAACAGGAGGGCTATCTCAAAATTGTTGCCTGTATGTGGGGTATTTTCTTCTACTTGGGCTTCCTTGTATAATCTCACTGGGAGAGGAAGCCCCCAGCCTAATAGATACTTGAATTGCCAAGATGGGGGGATACTCAGTGATACCCCCACACACTCAGAGGGAAGGAGAGAGTGAGGGGAGAAGGATTGTAGGAGGAGGTTACTGGCAGGGGATCAGTGAGTGGGATGTAATGTAAATTAAATTTTTAAAAATGAAAATAACATAAAATAAAGAACTTGCCAGTGTTTGCCAGTGAAACAGGAAGCCCAGTTTTGTGAGCAGTCAGTAATTTGGCCCAGGTTAGGAAGCAGTCATCATGTAACAGAACAACAACCAGTTTCATTTTTTTTTTTTTTGTCTTCTCAGGGTATGTGGAAATTTGATCAAGATTGCTATAAAAAGTATGGAAAAATGTGGGGGTAAGTCTTCTGGAGTTTTCCATTCCACATACTAATTAGGATAATGTACTTCCCTGCATGAGGACAGTGTGAGCACACTGTTCATGTGGTGAAGCCTTTTGATGTGGTGCACATCACAGGCAGCAAGTTGAACAGTATGAGTTCAGTTGACAGTGTTGTCTGCCATGACACCCTCTGAGATTTGGTAGCCCCCAAACCCAAGGCTTACCACCTCTCGCTTTTAATAAATTAAGACTATGTTCACAACCTCAGAAACATGGAAAGTCCTTACAATTCTGTGCACGCAGTCATAATTGATGTGAGTTCAAATGTGGTACTGCACTGCTGTATCCAAAAAACAGTTTCTCTGGAGTCATCTGTTGCCTCTGGCTCTTACAGTCATTCCACCCTATCTGGATCATCTTCCAGATTGATCCCTGAGTCTTGGAAGTGGGAGGGGTGCTGGATAGTTTTATGTCAACTGGACACAAGCTGAAGTCATCTGAGAGGAGGAGGCCTCAATTGAGAAAATGCCTCCATAAGACTGTGCTGCAGCGAAGCATGCAGGATATTTTCTTAATTAGTGATTGGTGAGAATGGCCCAGTTCATGGTGGGTGGTGGCAACCCAGGACTGGTACTTCTGAGTTCTATAAAAAAGTAGGCTGGGAAAGCCTGTAAGTAGCACTCTTCCATGGCCTCTGCATCAGCTCCTACCTCCAGGTTCCTGTCCTGTTTGAGTTCCTGTCCTGACTTCCTTCAATAATGAACACAGATATGGAAGTGGAATAGGAATACACATTTTCCTCCCCCAACTTGCTTTTTGGTCCTGGTGTTTCATTACAGCAATAGTAACTGTGAGTAAAACAGGGTAGGACAGCAATATTCCATATAAGATGAACACTCCACAATCTCTTACTCTCTGCATGTTGAACAGTTGTGGATCTCTGTGCTAGTCACCATGTTCTGTTAAAACAGCACTTCTCAACCTGCATGTCATGGCCATCACAAAACACATATTTTCTGATGATCTTAGGAACCCCCAACCATAAATTTACTTTTGGTATTAGTTCAAAAATGTAAGTTTGCTACTGAAGGGTATCAAAGTTCATAAGACCATCAGAAATATGTGTTCTCTGATGGTTGCAATCCACAAGTTGAGAACTGCTGTGCCAAAAGAAGCTTCTCTGTTGAGAACTGAGAGCTGTGCTGATCATCTTGTTAGGTCCATGTAGTGTTACATTCTCCTTCAGTGTCTATGATCTCCCTAGCTACACAAGATCAAGTCATACAAAATTCCAGCATGGAGTGGGGATATGGTCAGAAAGTCCCACGCCTAGCTGAGAAGTTGGCAAATCACAGATTGATAGGAGGATAAAACTTCTTCAGGTATGGGTCCCCCATACAGCTATCTCATGCTGCACTAGATGGCCCTACATGCACAAACATACTGGCAGAAGTAAGTAGGGTTTATAAAAAGAGCGAGAACAAATGAAATTGGAGGGAAAAGGTGATGGTGGGGACTGGAGGGGAGGAAATGGGAGTAGCCTTCATTAGTCACCAATGGATCCTCAGCAAAGGATGGGACTTTGTGCCCACTTCCTTCTACATGCTGGGATTTTTGTCTATCTTGAGCTTGTGAAGGTATTGTGCATGCTGTGACAACCAGGGTGGATCCATTTGTACAACTGCCCCATTGTGTCCAGACCAGTTTTCTGGGCATCCTCTGCCTCAAGCTCTTAGAATCTTTCTCCCCAATTCTCCAAGGATCAGAGTGTTGGGAGGAGAATCTGCTACTATCATTCTGCTAAATGGACATAGTATTGAAAGGGCTCCAAACTTGTTATTAGACCCATGGAGTAGCTCACCTCTTGGTCTCATCAGCAAAGCTCCTTTCTTCAGTAGATCATGATTATGATGGAGATCTTCAACTGGCTAATGTATAGGCCCTAAGAGATTGTAGATAGTTCAGTCCTGAATGAGACATCTGTGTAAGAATTTTTCTTTTTGTCCACTAATTAAATCCAAGATAAGAACTTTGCTAGAAGTATATATGGGTATTTCCTGACCATCTAATTCTGCTGACACTGAAGAAGAAATTCAGGGAATTATTCAGCCGTGGTTTACTTCCCCAAGGTTAAGTCTTCAGTGGTTTTGTGGAGTGGCTGAGTCAAGGGTGTAATCCTTTACTGTCAGTACAGATGATGGTTTGGAGACTTGTAGGAGGTGTCCCCCATTATATTGTGAGACACAAGAAAGTGGGAGAAGGATCTGTCTCTTCATCACTACTCATCCATCTTTAGAAACCACAGGCCTGTATACAGGGATTGATGAGTTGAAACAGTCCATAGAGACATTGTGACCAATGCCAGGCATGTGTTGTTGCCCTCTAGTGTACCCTAAGTAAATGCTTCTGCAACATCATTACAGACACTGAATAGCTTGTCTCTAACTTTCCTCTGATACATACTGTTTTGACCTTTGAGTCATTTTGTAATTTTCTCTATTTTTTTTTTTTTAATCTCTGGAGGTCAAGCCAGTGCCACACACTTGATAGAAAAGGGCTCTACCTCCACACCTCCAATCCAGATACTGAAATATTTAAACACTCAAGAATGGTATTGGCAATAACCAGGATGTCTTTAAAGGGCTGTTTTGTCCTAATTGCCTTTTTCCTTCTTCAGCCACATTAGACTTCCTTTCATGAGACTCTAATGGCTTCTATGGTCAGAACTTGAACTAACAGTTCATGTTATGGTGCTTTATACAACTGAGGATATGTACTGTGCATCAGGGCTTGAGACTGAAATACTGTGTGTGACTCCAGCTGTAGAACCTGACTTCTGAGGTTCAGTTCATTCTGTTTTTCCCCTAGGTTTTATGAGGGCCAACAGCCTATATTGGCTATCATGGATCCAGAGATCATCAAAATTGTGCTGGTGAAAGAATGTTACTCAGTCTTCACAAACCGTAAGGTAGGCATCCCCTTTTAAGAAATATAAATCTTTACTATTGTCTTAGTCAGTGTTTTATTGCTGTGAAGAGATACCATGATCACATCAGGACTGGCTTATAGTTTCAGAGGTTAAACCCTTATCATCATGGAAAGCATAGTGACATGCAAGCAAACATAGTGCTGAAGAGGTAGCTGAGGGTTCTACATCAAGATCAGCAGGCAGCAGGAAGAGAGAAACACTGGATTTGACTTGGGCTTCATCCCTCAGTGACACACTTCCTCTAACAAGGCCACATTTACTAATCCCTGTCAAGTAGTAACACACCCTAATGACCATGCATCAAAAATATGAGCCTGTGTGGGCCTTTTCTATTCAAACCAGTACAACATTCTATGAAATTTAAAATTTTAATATATATATATATATATATATATATATATATATATATTCTCTGGGATAAAAACCTCTGGGAGTTAGAGAGATGGCTCAGTGGTTAAGAACACTGAGCATTTTTCCAGAGTTCCAGAGTTCTCTTCCTAGCAACTGCATGGTGGCTCACAACCATTTGTAATGGGATTCAATGTCCTCTCCTGGTGTCTCTGAAGACAGCCACAGTATATTCATATTCATAAAATAAATAAAAATTCTTAAAAGAAAGAAAGAAAGAACACTGACTAAAAGCAATTTAGCAGAGGAAAGGTTTCGGTGACCGAAAATTCCAAGTCACACTTTATTACTGAATGAAGTCAAGGCAGGAGCTTAAACAGGAGCGTGAAGGAAAAAAAATTCATGAAGAACAGCTGCCTACTGGTTTGTTCAGACTCATGCCTACCTTGCTTCCTTATAAAGCACAGGAGCTAGGGGTAGTACTGCTCTACGTAGACTGGGTCTTCCTGCACAGTTAGTAATCAAGATAATCCCCAAGACATGCCCACAGTCCAATCTGAGGTGGGCAATTCCTTATTCAAGGCTCTCCTCTTAGATGACTGACTCCAGGATGCGTCAAGTTGACGAAGTTAACTAGGGCACAACTGATAACCAAAGGGGTTGACATTGATACTGTCCACAGTATCATTAACATTTCTCTGTTTTGTGTTTGCATATGTGAATCTCTCTGCTGATTGGCACATTTTCTAAAGATAAATGTGACATCTATGCAGTCAATGCACAGGACTATCCCTTCATCACCATGAGCTTTCTCTTGCACATATGTTCTAGTGGCCATGTGTAGCCTGTTTTTGTTCCTCACAGGGTCTGATCATTTTTCTTTTTATGCATGTGCTTTTGGGGTCAAGTCTGATTATATTTTGTTCAGTACTCTTCTTTTAATAAGGTTTCATGTGACCCTGCCTCAACCTTCAACTTCTCACATGCTGGGGTTCCCTGTATGTGCCACCCCACCTGATTTATGCAGTGCCGAGGAACAAGCCAAATGCTTCATGTATGCCAGACAAGCACTCTGCCAACTGAGCTACATCCTCAGCCATGCCTAACACTCTTCTCTTTTTTAAACAAAATATGCACATAGTTTTATACTTTACATTAACATCTATGATATATTTGTACTTCAGGCTATAAAGTATGAAATTCAGGTGTAGTCTCATGCTGCACCATCTGTATCCAGTTCTTTGTGTATCATTTAGGGAAAACTGTTCCCTCCATAGAATTCTTGTAGCATTATCAAAGCCTATTTAGAGGCTGAAGAGATAGCTCAGTGGCTAAGAGCACTGGATTTTCTTCCTAAGGACCCAAGTTCATTCCCAGAAACCACACGACAATTTACAACTATCTGCACCCCCAGATCCAGGGATCGAATGCCTTCTGGTCTCTGAGAGCACTATAAACATGTGGTACATAAACACACATATAGGAAAACACATACACAAAGTAGATAAATCTAATTGTTTTTGCTTATTGACCTATTGGAACCTTCTCACCCAAAGTAAACCAGCACAAACTGGACGCTCATTCTTTATTTTCTTCTATTGATCACAATTTCTTTTTGTCCTCTAGGATCACATCTTACTTATAACTGTTTCTGTACAACAAGTGAATTCATTCTACCGACTTTTTACTAGAGTTAATTGAAATATTCTTGACCCTTTATCTTTCTAGCAAAAATCAGAACAAGCTGGTCTAAATTGGTAATGATCTCCGTTCGATGAAAATTTGAAACTGGCCCATGAATAAAACCATTTTCTGTGTTGGATCATCTAAACCCACAACTATTGTGTGATCTACATGTTATATATTTGACTGCCACGTGGAAATATTATAGGTCTCATCTGAAAACACTGTACATGTCTTTTTAAGATTATATCTTAACATATAACATATAACATTTCTGGACATGTTTGAATATTGTGTAATATTCTTGAAATTTTTCTAATATAATTGATATTAAATACAAACATTTGATTTTGAATTGCTGTTGTATCATGGAACAATTGCCAAACTCACTTATTATTCCTATAAATTCTTTCACTGTGTTATTTGATTTGTTATGCACAAATATTATATGGCCTGGAAATGAGAATATTTTTGATTATTGATTTCTAATCTGTATGCATTGTATTTTGTTTTCATGTCTTATTGCACTAGCTTGCAGTTCTAGAATGAGACTGAATGAAAGTGGGAAGAGCAGGCTTTTAAAATTGCCACAAATCAGCGAATGAGACAGTCAGACTTTCACCACTAATTATGAAGTTGACTGAAGGATATTGTATGTACATATATACATATATATGTAAATAGATAGATAGAAAGATGTAGACATTCCATTGATACAAAGTTCATTGATATACATGAAGGGAAAAAGTTACTAGCAGAGAAAGAGAATTATCTTTCCTTTTCCTTGTGTCCATGTTTGGAAAATTAAGATAAAATGATTGCATTATATCTTGAAATATCAAGTAATTATTTTATAGCATCTACAGTGTTTTAAAAACTCCATCTCAAAGCATCATCCCTATTCTTCAATTCCTCATACTGTTTACACTAGTAATAGTTTGCCAAGACCAGTTGCTGTCTGTTACTAATCCATTCTTTTTTGTCTGCACATACTTGAAAGACACTGTAGGGCTGGCCTATTCTCATGGATTCTGCAAGGGTGATTTTACATTTAAAGTGAGATGGTCATAGAAAGATATGAAGCTGTGCCAGATGTATAGATATCACCTTCATTTATAGGGATTACAGAAAATTTCAGTAGAAGATTGTTGAACATCTAGTAAGACTCAGACAAATATAGTAATATTTGTTAAATAAATGATGCTTGTTTAATATACTTTCTAAAATTGTGAGGATTATCATAATTTTAATATGATAACCTTTCTTTCCATTTGAACCCTAGTTTTTTGGGCCAGTGGGATTTATGAAAAAGGCCATCACCATATCTGAGGATGAAGAATGGAAGAGACTTCGAACACTCCTGTCTCCAACCTTCAGCAGTGGCAAACTCAAGGAGGTGACTATGGAGAGGGTGTTCACTTAAGGAACAAATCCAAAGATAGGTAGAAAACAAACCCAGAGTCCCTTTCCAAGGGTCGATCCTATGAGGTAATGATGGAGAGGGTGTTTCCTTGAGGAACAAACTGAGACAGGTAGAAAACAAGCCTATTGTCCCTTTCCAAGGATTGATCCTCTGAGTTACAATTCTTATAAGATGGTCTTTTGTTTTCATACCAAGAGGACTTGTCATAAACACAAGTGCAACTCATTGCCTCATGACTGGGATGATTTGTCTTTCTGGGACCCAAGTTTCTACATTTAGCTAAAGAATAGAGGAATTTTCATCCAGTAACATGTCTGCTCTGGCAAGGGATCACATCCAAAGACCATCTAGGTCTATGTGATCTAGTTTCAGTGCAGACATGCTTTGAATTGCTATATGATCTGTCTGAATTGCTATATCTATCTGAATATAGATATAGCCTTTGTACACACCTTTCATCCCTAACAATGGAGGTAAGGTTAGTTTGTAGAAGGAATCTGCCATGTTTGAAAGTGACCTCTAATTGAGGGACAGGGGCAGACAAAGTGATGAACAGAGAATGATTTAACAGAATGAGTCAGAGATAGGAGACACCCAACTCTCACAAGAACAGACAGGAAAGAAAGTTGTGGTAATCCTCCAACCCCAATAAACACATGCAAAGAAAACACAACTCAGTTATAATATTTATAAACTGCATGCCTGTATTGGGCAGATATACCACTACACTACTCCCATCTATGAAATACTTTGCTACTTGCCATTCCTCTAGGCCATTTGCTTTCATCTTCCTTCCACCTCCTCTTCCTCTGTCTTCCTCTCTCTCCCTTTTCTCCTCATTGGCCTTCCTTCTTTCTCTCTCTCCCTGTCCAAAACCTTCAGTCCCATCTTTTCCTTCTTCTGCCCAATCACATGCTCTTGCCTTTATTTGACCTGTTAAGGTTGGGAGGTTCACATGAAATCACCTGAGTTTGTGATCCACTCCTTGTCTGAGAAAGTGGAATTGGCATCAAAGCACAAAAAACACCAGAGCAATATACAAGAGAGGCTACTTAAGAGCAGCATGGGGAAAGAGAACAGAGTAGACACAGGTGGTGGTGGTGGTGGTGGTGGTGGTGGTGGTGGTGGTGGTGTGTGTGTGTGTGTGTGTGTGTGTATTAGTTTTACAGAGACATTTAGCAGACAAACCAAGCTAGACACAGTTGAGGACAGAACTACACAGAGAATGAGAAAGATCCAGAAGATTAGGATGTATTGCCAAAGTTAGTATAAGGACAACCAGAGCAATTTAGGCAGAACCCAAGAGAAGCTGGGTTGAATCAGTCAGCTGGGAGGATTAGTTTGTACAGATGGTAGAAGCATCCATGACTAGGCCTAGAGATAGATAGTTAAAACAGAGAAGGGAACACTCTGACTTCAGCCCAAGCCATGTCTTTGTACATCTTGGATATAGCTTTCATCTCCTCCCTTCATCTGAGGAAATAAAACTGACATTTACACTACAGGTGTTGTGTTCTGTTCTTAGATGTTCCCCATCATGAGACAGTATGGAGATACATTGGTGAGAAACTTGAGAAGAGAAGAAGAGAAAGGGGAGCCCATCAACATGAAAGAGTAAGTAAGTGGTGGTGCAGTTGAAGGGACTGTAAGGACCTCAGTATCCCCTCAACCCTGGGAATACAACATCTGCAAACTGACACCAGGTAAATGCCAAAGTGTGAGTGTGTGATAGGAGCCTGGACACCACTGATGATCTTGTGATTCTGACTCTGTGGCTCTCTGCCTGGGTAGATGGGAAATATGAGCTGTCTCAGATGCAAATGTTGATTCCCATGTCTCTCTCCACTCAGCATCTTTGGAGCTTATAGCATGGATGTGATCACTGGCACATCATTTGGCGTGAACGTCGATTCCCTCAATAATCCACAGGATCCCTTTGTGCAGAAAGCCAAGAAGATTTTAAAATTTAAAATTTTTGATCCATTTCTTCTGTCTATAAGTATGTATACTATTTCACCTCTATTTATATCCTTACCCTCTACATGCTAGTAAAAATAACATCATAATTAAGATATAGTTCACATGTAAAACTAAGTATATAAACTGCACAAGTCAATTGTTGTTTACCAAAGGTCCATATACATTCATCATCATTGCCCACCAGAAAATGTGTTCTCCAAAAACACCATTTCATTCTCATCTCCCATTCTTCCTCACCATAAGAAAATGCCTAGCTCCCTATCTGCTCCTGTAGATTTGCCTATTTTGGGCATAGCATCAAATACAATATAAATATTTTATAGAATATATGAAATTTGGCAATAAGTTTCTTTCATTTACAATCATATATTCAACAGAAACATTTGCTAAAGTTCCTATGTTCTGTAGACAGATCATATTCCATCCCATCTGATGGTCATTCAATTTATTTCCAGGTTTGGGGTGTTGTGAATAACGCTGTCATGGACACTGGAGTCTAAGATTAGGACTCAACATTTGTTTTTGTGTTTTCTGGGAGGGCAATTGGTGTGGAATTAGTGATTTTTTAATAAAAGTATGCTGTGTTTGATATGTTGGACAACTGAAAAGTTGCTCCCACAACAGCTGCAGCATTCAATTATACTGCCAGTAGTTCTCAAGGACTCCATTTTCTCTATATCCCATTTGAACCTTCATTTTTCTTCATTACTGTTTAAATTATTGCCACCTTAGAGGACATTTTTGAGTCCAACATTGTGGGGAATTATTTATATTTTTATTTTTTAAAAATGTTATACATGGGTTCTATATTTGCATTATTTCCATCCCTCCTGTTCTCCTCTAACTTGTTTCTTGTCCTTAACTCTTTCTCAAAATCATGACTCTTTTCCTTTAAGTATAATTGCTGCATATATGTGTGTGCATATATGTATGTATATGTGCATGTATGTGTGTATGTTTATACACATGTATATGCATATATATGTATGTATGTATGTACATACACACATATATATATTGTACTGAGCCCATTTAGTATTGCTCTATGTACATATGTTTATGGTGAAGCCCTTGGGATTGAATAGCTTACTAGCCTTATCCTCGGAGAAAACTGATGATTTCTCTCAATAGCCACTAATTTCCTGTGGCTTTTAATGTAGAGGTAAGAGTCTGTGAAAATTCCCCTTCCACAATGGCATGTCAGACTGTTTTATCATCACACTGGTCTTTTCTGGACAACAATATCTTTGAGATTTCATGGATTTAGTTTTCCTGTCATGTCTAGAAGATACAATCTCATGGCAGGGTTTCTCCTTTTCTTGCCTTGACAACCTTTCTACCCCACATCTATGATTTTTTCCTAAGCCTTGGGTTTAGGGCTTGAATTGTAGACATATCAGTTGATGCTGGGAAATCCATTGTCACTCATTCTCTGCATTTATTTTTTTTCCTCTGTAGTTCTGTTTCCGTTTCTCACTCCAATATATGAGATGTTAAATCTTTCCATTTTTCCAAGAGACTCAATGAACTTTTTCAAAAAATTTGTGAAAAGGATGAAGAACGAACGCCTTGCTTCAAACCAGAAGGTAAATGGGACATTACTCACATGATGCTCAGGGCTTGGCCATGATGCTCAGGGTTTGGTCATGATGTTTAGGGTTTGGTCATGATTCTTAGGGTTTGGTCATGACACTCAGGGTCTGATCATGATGCTCAGGGTTTTTTCTCGATACTCAGGGTATGGTTATGTATCAGGCTCTCAATGTGTGATCTATGTATTTTCTTTGCGTTCTCATAAAAAGTAATTAGAGAAAACTATGATTAGAGCAAGATGGTGTTTACATCTTAGGAAGATAAGTGCTGAGTGAATCAATATGAAAAAGAATTATAGGAACAGTGTCACCTTTGCCAAAAGAGGGATAGTTGTTATCATACACTGAGATAAGTACCGGTCAAGTAACATTGCCACCACCCTTCACTGAAAAAGTGTCAAAAATAGAATTTGCACCAAGAAATTATATCTACTATTATTCTGTCTCTAAACTTACTATCTTCAAAAATGATTTCTATCTTAAACCTTTTATTTTGACATAGTCTCCAACAGAAATATCATCATAACTGGTGAAGGTTGGCCCATGTTAAATTTGAGTATGTCTTGCTTTTTGTGTGGGTGTTTTCTTGGCAGTGAGGCCCTAAGCCACTAACTCACCCAATAGGTGAATATCTTCTCTGGACAAATAGTTTGCTAGCTGCTAGCCTACATTTGCTATTTGTAGCATGGAAATTACAAAAAGTCTGTGAGCAGATCGGGGAGGAAGGCCCCTGTGATTCCAGTTAGAATTTTGTAGTATCTGGAGTGTGGATCACTAAGGGATGCTCGCACAAAACTTGGCAGTGAGCACTACAGATAGAATTAATCAAGGAGGCTGTTGGTTAAGCATTGTGGGGAGAGAACAGAGAATAGAAGCTTAGGTTCTTTCCTGAGAAAGTGCTATGAGAGGAGTCAGCAGCTCTCTGTCAAGGAGTCTGCTCATGAGCCAGAGACACAGATCAGATGAACAAAGACCAGAAGCTGCATTTCTCTCAGGGCAGTGTCCTGCTCCCCAAGGCTTGCTGGTAGATGCTTTAATTTTAAGTGTATGGGTGCTTTGTTCTACCTGCATGCCTATGCACCATGTATGTGCAATGGCTGCAGAGACCAGAAGGGGACATTGGATCCTCTGGAACTGAAGTTATAAGTAGTTGTGAGTCACCATGTATGTTCTGGGAACTGAACTCAGGTCCTCTGCAAGAGCATTTAGTGATCTTAAACAGTGAGCAATTTTTCAAGCCCCATAGATGATTGTATATTCATTGATAACTCAAGCCTCACTTGTAAACTCCTGGAGACCATATTCTTAGAAGGGATATGAACCCTTGTTTCAAGTCTGACTCTGAACTAAACATCCCTCATTGAAATTTCTCTTGCTGCTTCCAGAACCGAGTGGATTTTCTACAACTGATGATGAATACTCAGAACTCCAAAGGCCAAGAGTCCCAGAAAGGTAACTCATGATGCTTCACAGTGTGTTGATCAATAAGCCCAGAGGGAAGAATGTGTTTGAATGTGTGCAGGCCAGGTGTGGAGGGTTAGTGTTACAGGCATGAGAGCATTTCTGTCAAATTTCAGAAAGACACTCACATCACACATATGGATAATATGTATGGTATCCACAGGAACGTTCTAGAAGGACACCAGTGTAAGTGTGACCAGAGCCTGTAGGGCAGCCACAGAGAAGCATTTCATGCCCAGAAGTCCTCCGTGTTTGGTTTTCTATGACAAAGCAAATACTGATTATCAAATTATCCCATCCCACTCATTTTGGATTTCTGCCTAGGAATTTGTATCCAGGCCCGCTCAGGAAGCACACTGTCTAGTGGTAGGGATGGCCTCTGGGAATGCCACAGTACAATGGTAGAATTGTGTTCACCAGCTTCATCTGCAGTTTATTTTTACTTTTCTGTATAAAGAGCATCTAGGGGACTATATTCCCTGCTCTTCTTCCTCCTTTTCCCTCTGGTTTGATATCATCTGTGGATGCTTTGAGATGGAAATTGTTATTATACATTATAGCTACAGTATGATGACCTCCCAGCTCTATCATCTATTCTGTTCTCACCAGTCATCATTCAGCATACAGGAATGTTGTGTTCTTTACTATTTAAAAATTTTAAATTCTATTCTTAACTATTTAAAAAACTTGCTTCTATCAGTATGACCTCCTGCATTCCCTGCTATGCTCCTTTGACTACGAGTTATCATATATTCAGCTGTCTTATGCATGTGCACTCAGAGCTCTTTGTGTGATGATGTTGTTTGTCCTTACCATTTCTTTTATTTTAGTCTTATTTATTTATTTACTTATGTGTGTGATGTTTGTGTGTGTGTGTGTTGTTTAGTGTGGTGTGTGTATGTATATGTGTAGTATAGTGTATGTGATGTGTATGTGGTGTGTATGTGATATGTGTGTGTGTTAGTATGTAGTATGTATATGTGTGCATATTTGCATGTGGTATCTATGGTGCGTAGTGTGTGTATGTGTAGTTTGTATGTGTGTGGTGTGTGTATGGGATGTGTGTGGTGTGCTCACAAAGACCAAAGGAGAATGTTTGTATTCTGTCCTCTTGCTGTCTTAATCTTTTGAAGCAGGGTCTGTAAATGAATCTGGATCTAGTTTGATAGCCACAAAGCCACAGTGACCTTTCTATCTCCATTCCCACTTTGATGAAATTATGAGAATGTGTGACTGTATCTATTTATGTGAGTTCTTTGATTTGAACTCAGGTCCTATCCACTTGTACAAAAGGAGCTCTTACTCTCGGAGCCATCTCTCTAGCCCCTTTAATTTAAGTTTTCTTAAACAGATAATCAGCAGCAGCAGCGGCAGCAACATAATTTGTGTGTGTGGTGTGGAGCGGTGCATCTGCTGTGCGCAAATCACAACATAACTTTGTAGAGTCAGGTCTCTTTGTATACCTTTACATGGGTTCAGGAATCAAACTTAGCCTCATCAACAAGGACCTTTATCCACTGATCCATCTTACCAACTCTTATATAATTTTGATTCCTAAAACAGACCTTAATTTTTAAGGCAATTTCTGGTCATAGAAGAACTGAGAAGAAAGTGTAGAGATCTCCAATATACTACTACCCATACCCATGTAACACCCACACCACCATCCAACAACCCTGCCCTGCAGAGTGGTGCATGTGTTATAAGATGGACCTACACTGAGATCACTTATGTAAGGTTGAGTCCTGCTTTTGGTATTCTATGTGTTTTAGCCAGTGCATAGTAGTGCCTATCATGGTCCAACATTGTAGCAGGAGTCATGGCATCAGGAGCTCAAGAAAGCTGCTCACACTTCACCCACAACCAGGAAGCATGAGTGCTGGTACTCAGTTTGCTTTCTCCTTTTTATTCTGTCCAGGAAGCTAGCTCATGGGATGGTGCCACAATTAAGATAGGTCATCCAGGACTGGAGCAGTGGCTCAGCAGTTATGAACACCTGCTGCTCTTCCAGAGCTCACAGCCACCTGTAACTCCAGTTTCAGGGAATCTGACACACACACACACACACACACACACAGACACACACACACACACACAAGGGTACACACATTCACATGCACACTCACACTCCCAGGCACACTCATGCACAAATGAAAGTAAATATTTGGAAACAAGATCAATAAACTTACTCAAGACAAACCATAATAAGCATATCCAGAAAGTAAGTAAAACTAGGTAATACTGTAACAGCATTCCAGGACGCTTGTCTCCTAGGTGACTCCAGGTCCTGTCATATCAACAATCACCACAATCACTGTCAATTATGGCAATACTTTTATTTATTCCACACTATGATAACAGTATAGGTTGGATAGAATCCTGTCTCTTGAAATTTCCCTACTGTGATGATATAACTTTTACCTAACACAGGTGGTATACGGTAATACATATCTTAGACCATTAATTCTGGATTAAAATAATTTGATCTTGGGACTGAAGAGATGGCTTAGCACTTAAGAGTACTTACTGCTCTTCTAGAGGACCTGGATTCCATTCACAACACATTCCATTCACATGGTAGCTTATAGGCATTTGTAATTCTAATCACATGGGATATGATGTCACAGGCCCACTATTGTCCTTTCTGAATACCAGGTATATATGTGGTACACAGATATACATGCAGATAAAACACCCATAGACATAAAATATATTTAAAGTATAATAATAATTTGACCTTTTACTGGTGTTTCAAACAGACACCAGAATGGAACTCAGTCCCAGTTACTGTGAACAGCCTTTTTCTGATCTCTAAACAGCTAGGAATAACACATGAATTTCTTCTGATCTCAACTATGATGTTCTGCTTTGACCTTCCTTATCTGAAATGTTTTTTCCCCCTTTTAGCTCTTTCTGATCTAGAAATGGCAGCACAGGCTGTTATTTTTATTTTCGGGGGCTATGATGCCACAAGCACTTCCATTTCCCTCATAATGTATGAACTGGCCACTCACCCTGATGTGCAAAAGAAAATTCAGGATGAGATTGACAGAGCTCTGCCCAATAAGGTGAGTGGATGGTACTCAGAGAGGGAAGGCAGAGGTAAAGGACTAACAAGAACATGTCCCACTTGCAACGAGATTTTTTTACAGAGAGCTATACAATGGTTCTTCCACCCAGCACGAGACTAAAAGAGAAATAAAGGGAGGGACATAAGAAATTAATGTGACTCATAAGTACACAATCTTTAGTAGAGAGTAGGTTCAGGTGTATTTGTTATCTCTAATGACAACAAAGCCAGGTAGGAGAAACCCAGGAAATCTGTATGACTCTTAAGAATAAGCACCAATCTCCACGTGTCTGGACAGTTATCTCTGATGATACCTGTGGGGTGCTGCCCTGTCTATCTAAGGTCTGCTAGCCTGGCCTTCAGTGATCTCAGCAGGCTGAGTAGTCATTACTCTCAATGGATCTGCTGTCCAGTCCAATAAATAGCATGGCATTTATGTGTGTTATGTACCTGAGTTGAGATAAGAAGTTTTTTCTTTCCTAGGATTGGTAATGACATTAATGATGTATCAGACTACTTACTGTTTGAAGCTTTGGATGCTAGCTAACATCATTTTAATAGTTTCGTTGAGTATCGGCACCCTCTACTGACATTAGCCTTTTTTTTACAGTCAGTGTGCCAGACAGGTTCTCTCATCCTCTTGGGGGTCTCCAGATCAAACACTTAGAATTGGAAAATGTTTTAACCCTAGCTGTATGGGAATGCACTCATTGATATAGCTAGAGTTGAAGAAGCCAAGGGATGAGCCAATGTCTCTAGCTCCCAAGCCTACTAGTTATTATTGTTGTTATTGTTTTATTTACTTTGTGTGTATGTGCATAGGTGTCCATGCCACAGCACATGTGTGGAGGTCAGAGAATAACTTGAAGCAGTCAGGTCTCTCTTTCTACAATTTTGTTGCTAGACACTGATTTCAGGCCAATACCTTGAATCCCTGAACTATCTCATAAGCCTTCTAAACCAAACTCTAAATCTCTACAGGATAGTCTTTTGAATGTCAAGCAAGGTAACAGACATAATAATACCCATACTGTCTCCATCTCCTTGCTCGACTGGGAGATTTGGAATTGTGAAGTTACTTGGGATTCATGTGGCTGCTCAGGCAGAATGGAGCGAAATGCATCTCCTCAAGAATTCATCATCAGGCCTGGAAGCAGCAATTGTTACACTTGCCCAGCTACCAAGGACGGTGTTGAGCGTGGCTTCTGGTCCCAGTAGCAAATGACTTTAAACATTTTTAAATTTATAGTCTGTTAAAAGTTAGCACTCAAAGCAATGTGAGTCTCTGGGCCATTCTCATATGCATGGCGTTAAAGCTGACTCAGGTTCATTCCACTCCCACTTTTCCCTCCAGGATCCTCCCTGACCACTCTTACCAGGATTCTCCTTTCCCCTAAATTATATGTGGATCTGTTTTCCTTTCAAATCTCTCTCTCTCTCTCTCTCTCTCTCTCTCTCTCTCTCTCTCTCTCTCTCTCTCTCTCTCTCTCTCTCTCTCCATCCCCCCTTCCCTCCATCCTTCCCTCCCTCCCAAATGAGAACAGGGGATCTGGGCAGGGGAGTATCCTAATAGCTCCAATATTTATATTTATATCTCATAACCAATCATTATAGGTGTAGATAATTTACTAAGACTAAGCTTTCCCACCAATTGAGTTAGACCTTAGAGCTTCTGAGGATTAAATCCAAGCCTCATCTGGAAACATCTGTGTCCTTTTCCTAGGCACCTGTCACCTATGATGCCCTGATGGACATGGAGTACCTGGACATGGTGGTGAATGAAAGTCTAAGATTGTACCCAATTGCTATCAGGCTAGAAAGAGTTTCAAAAAAAGATGTGGAAATCAATGGAGTGTTCATTCCCAAAGGGACTGTAGTTATGATACCAATCTATCCTCTTCACCGAAACCCTGAGTACTGGCCAGAGCCTCAGGAATTCTGCCCTGAAAGGTACAGAGATATTGGAAATGGATTTCCACCATGAACCAGTCAGGTTAAATGTATAACATCTGTTTTATTTGTTGTTCCATGCTGTAAAGAGATACAGTCATGGTTTGAATAGATTTGGTCCCCATAGAAACAAGTATTTGAATGCTTGGCCTACTGGGAGTGGCACTCTTATGAGGGATGTGCTTTTAGAAAAGGTGTGGCCTTGGAGAAAATGTGTTACTGTGGGGGTGGACTTTGAGGTCTTATGTTCAAGATTCACCTAGTATGGGAGAGATCCTCCTGCTGACTGCCTGCAGAAGTGAGATACCTTCTGGCTGCCTTCAGATCAAGATATAGAACTCTTGACTCTTCTATCACCAAGTCTGCCTGTGTAAGATCATGTTTCCCATGACGATGATGATAATGAACTGACCCTCTGAAACTGTAAACCAGCACCAATAAAGTCTTTTCCTTTATAAGAGTAGCCATGGTCATGGTGTCTATTCACAGCAATAAAAATACTAAGACAGATGCCATGACCAAGGCAACTATTCTGAAAGAAAACATTTATTAGAGGCTTGCTTACAGTTTTAGGGGTTTAGTCCACATCATCATGGTAGGGAACATGGTGGCATGCAGGCAGTAGCTGTGTCAGTAACTAAGGAGTACATCTTATCCTGATCCATAGGGAGGGGATAGAGAGAGAAGAAAGGGAGAGAGAGAGAGAGAGAGAGAGAGAGAGAGAGAGAGAGAGAGAGAGAGAGAGAGAGAGGAGAGAGGAGAGAGGAGGAGAGGAGAGAGGAGAGAGGAGGAGAAGAGGAGAGAGGAGGAGAAGAGGGGAGGGGAGGGGAGGGGAGGGGAGGGGAGGGGAGGGGAGGGGAGGGGAGGGGAGGGGAGGGGAGAGGAGAGAAGAGAGAAGAGAAGAGAAGAGAAGAGAAGAGAAGAGAAGAGAAGAGAAGAGAAGAGAAGAGAAGAGAAGAGAAGAGAAGAGAAAGAAGAGAAGAGAGTACAATCAAAGCTAGAAGACATCAGATATTCTAGAACTCGAGTTGCAAGAGACTGTGAACTGCCTAGTGCGGGTTATGAGGATCAAACTCAGTTTTTGTTTTTTTGTTTGTTTGTTTGTTTGTTTTTTTGCAAGAGCAGTGAACTCTATTGATCACTGAGCACTCTCCCCAGACCTTGCAATTTGAACTTTTAAAAATTCAAAATGATAATTATTGTTGAAATTGCACACATATACCATTCAGAGTGCTAGAGTATTAACCTCATTAATAAGGTGATACCTATCCTTATAGGTGCACATCTTTTGGTGCACACACACTGTTAGAAAAGCTGATGTAGCATCATTTCAGCTATATTTGAGTTACTGTTTACTTAAAGTAAATCACAAGCAATCTGCAATTTCATAGTATGTATGTCTTCTTGCTATACTTCTGCTGAAATTTCATGAAGCACTATCTAACTTTAGAAATAAGCATTTTTTTTCTTTCAAGCACCCTTATCTCCATTAATTTATCACTAACTTTAGAGGATACTAGATTTGTGTAAAGAAGGGGTGTGCATGCCTCAGCATGTGTGGAGGTCAGAGGTCATCTTTGGGGAATTGTTTTACTCTTCTACCATGTGGGTCCTGAGGATGGGACTCACATCATCAGGCTTGGCAGCAAGCTCCTTTATCCACTGAGCCATCTCATCGGCCCCATCATCAGCTCTAGAAAACAGTTCCCTCATCCATTTGTTTACAAACCTCCTCCTGGGTCCTCCAGTGTAGATATAACAGCACAAATAGAGGTCTGGAATGTGGAGACAATAGAAACCATACAGACTCCAATCCTGTCTTGATCTGCCTTCCTGGTCTAGTTTCTGCCCAGTCTCCATGAAAGCCTGAATCACTCCTGAGTCTGAGATATTCCTCGTTGGAACTGGCTTGAACATCCTTGTTAGAGCCAAGGTCAGGAATCAGGCATGTTTTCAGTTTAAAAATGGTTTGTGTTGCCCTACTGTGTTAGAAAGCAAAACCAAGAATACAATTTAAGACAGTAGCTTGAGGAAGAGTGAGTCTGGCACCCAGACTTTATAGGCTCATTCATTGTGCCTTATGGCTGGGACCTTGTCATGTTGGCAGTGGTGGCCCTAGTGTTGTGATTAGTTCTGAACAATGAACATATGGAAGGGATCTATCAGAGTTGATTGATTTCTCTGATCCCTTGGCCATTAAATCTATGGTTTTTCCAGTCTCACTACTTTGGCTCTTGTAGCTCACAGCCTGTAACTTTACTTTTCTTTGACTAATACAACCATCAAACAGAACATGCAGATGATTACCAGGACTGAGTCGGTCAGTGAAAAACCTAAATAAGTGTATAGAACATTTGACTATTTGACCTGTATTTCAGTATACTCTAGGTTATGAGACCATATGATATTTTTGTGTAAGAGGGGGTCCATGTATGTGTACAGGTTGCTGTAGGGGTACACCCCACACACACGCGTTTGTGTGTGTGTGTGCATGTGTGTGTTGGAGGAGCATATATATGTAGGTGTATGTGCACAATTGGATGAATTTGAACATTGTTATATCTGAGGTCTGCAGCAAACCTCAGATGCCACCCTCCAAGTGCCCTCCACCTTATGTTTGTGACAGGATCTCTCATTGTCTTAGGATTTCACTAATTGGAGTAGTGTAGTTGGATAGTGCACTCCAGGGTTGTAATCATCCCCACCTCCCAGTTAACCACTGTGAGGCACACAACACCATGATCAACGTTCTGTGGATGTTCTTGGGATCAAACCCAGGTATTTACACTTGCCATACAAGTATTTTCCTGCATGAGAATTCTCCCAATTCCCATATAATTAATATAACAAACTTCTTGTGTCCACTGTGTGAACTCCCTCTTGTGTTCACAACCCAATTTGTTCACACTCCCATGTTATTTTATAGCATATCATATGCAAATATTTCATTTTCTCCTCAAAATATGAAAACAGATTTAAAATATCAATTTGTTCTATTCTTCTCACTTTGCAGAACTATTTTCATTTATATATTCAAATAATAAAAAAATCAAATTTGAATAAATTCAGCTTTAAGTGTTCAGTAGATTTTCTTTAGCTTTGTAGAGAAGGTAGACATGAAAATCATACATGAAGCTACAATAGAGACTTGTCCTGTGCCCCAGAAAATTATTTGGCTTTAGCTATTCTATGGAGGAGGAGGGAGAAAGAAAAAAAAACAATTCTGAGAAAGAAGAGAGAGAGAGAGAGAGAAGAAGAAGGAATCAAGGAAAATACAGATGAGCAGAAGTACAAAGAAAGGGAAGAAAGGAGAGGGAAGGTTAGCAGTGGGAGTGAGGGGAAATTAGCATCCCCTATCGTAATAGAGTTTCTTCACATTCCACCTAAGTGTGAGGCAGGAACCTACTTTGCCTTCATTTGTCTAATCCCAATATGACTTTCAGAGCAGAACATATCACCATTCTGGATGGAATTTTTGTTTGTTTGTTTGTTTGTTTAAGGCATTTACTTCAATTTGTCTCAAAAATACAGTGTGCTTATGTTTTGGTGTGAGTGGGAAGGACCTGTAGCTTAGAGGTTTTTAGTCAGGCACCTGCAGCAAGGATTCAGCTACAAGTCCACAAATATATGCTGTGCCACCTTGCTTGAGGTGAATTCCAAACATGCATCTCTTGGGGTCTCTAGGTTCCATTACCTCATTTCTATCTCTTCTGTGGTTCCAGGTTCAGCAAGGAGAACAAGGGCAACATTGATCCATATATATACATGCCCTTTGGAAATGGACCCAGGAACTGCCTAGGCATGAGGTTTGCTCTCATCAGCATGAAACTTGCTGTCATAGGAGTCCTGCAGAACTTCACTGTCCAGCCTTGTGAAGAGACACAGGTAAGGCAAGAAATGTTCTCAACAAATGATATTTCAACTTTTTATATTAAAAAAGTCTTAAAGCTTTACATGTGGAAACTAAAATGCTTGTCTTAGCTCTCTTCTATTGCTGTGATAAAAAACCATGACTAATACAACTTATTTTTTTAAAGTGTTTATTTGAGCTTATGGTTACAGAACATTAAAGTCCATGGTGATATGGTGAAGACATGGTGGCAGGAACATCAGAGGAGAAAGAGAGAGAGAGAGAGAGAGAGAGAGAGAGAGAGAGAGAGAGAGAGAGAGAGAGAGAGAGAGAGAGAGAGTTACGGAATGAATGGTACCAGCCTTTTGAAATTTTAAAGCCCACCCCCAGTGATACATCTCCTCCATCGAGGTCTCCCTCTCCTTCTAATCCTTCCAAAACAGTTCCATCAACTGGGACCCAAGTATCCAAACATAAAAGTGTGCGGACCATTCTCATTGAAACCACCACGATGCTCATTAACCTTGTAATATTGTACGTAAAAAAGAATGTATGTGTAGTCTGATATGAAGTTTAAGATCCTGAGCTTATCTTAAATCTGAGATCAGGATTCCTCCCTGAGCTGTGTCTGAAATAAAGATCAAATAAAGAATGCATTTAGAGTCAGTTCAGATTAGTGGGACAAGGCTATACGAAATCTTGAAGTTAATTCCAAATTAACTGGAGTTAATGGGGAGTGATTGTGCACATAGCATAATTAATCATCTTACTATGGTTGTGAGTGGAGGACATAACTAGGACTTAAGAGAACTTTCTAGGTGTCAGGGGCCCCCAATCACTGGCTGTGCTTTAGAACTACTGAACAGCCTTAAACCTTCACAATGTCTGGTCAAATCAGATCCGCTGAAATAATTCACCACAAGTGTGGCTTTAAAACGCACACCTTACTTCTCCTGCACAGCCTAAGTTGAGAAGCACTGATATTGTTACAAGATTGTCACAAGATATCAAGCACTTCAGGTATTCAAGCCATCCTGGTCATTTGATCCTACATTTCATGAGTTCTGCTCCAGAAAAAGCAACATCCTTTTTATACTTTAATAATAAATCTCTGTTTCTTATTTCATCTTCCTCTTTACTCTTGTAATTCCAGCTCAAATCAATACCTAAAAGACTCAAAGAAACATTCCCAATTGTAATCAGGGCTCATTTATTCTGTGTCTGTTACTGGTTATTGCCAAACTGTCTCACACTCAACAGAAGCCCAATTAACTGCATGGAGACCTTTTTATTAATTATGAAAGCTTAGATTTAACTTAGGCTTGTTCCCAACAAACTCTTATACTCAAATTAACCAGCTTATATTAATCTACATTCTACCTCTTGGGCCATTACCTCCTGAGTACCTGGCACCAGTTCCTTCCTCCTCATCTGGCTGGCGAATCCTTTTGTCTGATTCTTTCCCAGCATTCTTATCTCTGCCCAGGAGTCCCACCTATCCTTTCCTGGCTTGATATAGGACATCAACTCTTTACTAAACCAATCAGAAGATGTTGGAGGGAGTGTTTACAAAATATTATTTTGCATTAAAAATAACAATATAAAAGTTTAGCCTGTAATCAGATCTCTGCTGGGACAGAGATAGCATTGGAATAATTTGAAGACAACCTTTATAAAGTGCACAAAATGAACAGCCCAACAATTGGTTACCACAGATTCTTCATCAGTTAAGTAAATACTTTTTCTCTAAACCATCCAATTTAATTCTCTGTATCTTCTTTGGATTGAAGAATACACCATCCCTTATATTAAGTATTTGTGGTGGTTTGCTGGGGAATGTATACATTGAAATCCTTCAGTATACTTTAGAGAGTGGTTGCCAGTTTTCATTATTAGATATTTTCTTCATTTGCATTTCAAATGACAGTTTTTAAGGGTTCTTATTTCTTTTTTAGATTTATTTATTGATATGTAAGTACACTGTAACTGTCTTCAGACACACCAGAAGAGGGCATCTGATCTCATTAAAGATGGTTGTGACCCATTATGTGGTTGCTGGGATTTGAACTCGGGACTTCTGGAAGAGCAGTCAGTGCTCTTAACTGCTGAATCATCTCTCCAGCACTTCTTAAGGATTCTTAAAACTTTATTTCATTTTAAAATTTCTAACTATAATCTTTATGTGTGACTTTAGAGAACATGCACAGAACCTATGTAACTATTCTAGCAAAACGTTAGAATAATAAGATAGGACATGTAGAGTATTGACGCATCTTTCTGAAGAACGTAGAGACAAATATCTCATTTCAAAAATATGTATTGTCTTTATTCTCATTAATGGGTGTGGTGGTTTGAATATGAATGGGCCTCATAGGCTCATCTCTTTGAATGCTTACTCATCAGGGTGAGGCATTATTTTAGAAGACATAGGTGTGGCTTTGTTGGCAGAACTGTATCATTAGGTATGGACTTTGAGGTTTCAAAACTCCAAAATAGGCCCAGTGTTGTTGCTTTCCCTGTTTGTGGATCAAAATGCAGCTCTCAGGTTATTTTCTAGCACCATACCTGCCTGGTTATTGCCATGTTCATCCTCACCATGATGAGAATGTACCAAGCCTCTGAAATTTTAAGCAAGTCTCCAGTCAGAGTTGCCATGGTCATGGTGTCTCTTCACAGGAGTAGAACAGTGACTAAGACAATGGGAATACTATGTATATCAATGCCTGATATCAGTGCTTTCCTGTTCTATTGCCTTTTTTCAAGAAAGATCAGGAGGACTTTAGTGGCCTGTGGCTGCAGTGTGACTGTATTATAAGACAGTGCAGCAGTTTTTTTAGATGGGCACATGGACAAAGCATTTAGTTTTGAAAATAAGCAGGACTTGTGGACACCTGACAATCTCTACACACCCACAGTCTGACACCCCTCCCCATGACAATTTTCTTTCTTTCTTTTTCTTGTACTGAGATCAAATTGCTACAGTGGATGGCTTTCCCCTCCAGACTGAAGCAACTGAGGCAAAATGATTATGAAAACATTGAATTATTCAGAAGTTCATCTTTCACATAACTTGGAAGCTAAAATAACAAGGGCCAAAGCTTCCTGAAGTCCTTGTCTATGACTGAACTGAGTGGGAACATTTGATGCCCATGCACTTTGATAGCTGAGCCCCTCCATAGAGGTGAAATTGTGATACCTGCTCAGGATTACCTTATTCTTCAACAAACATAAAATTAACTTTATATTGACTTCAAATCCATTTTCCATATGCTTAAGATATGATCTAAAATTTTAACACATCCATTTTACTTAAAATTTAAGTCACTAAAGAACCCAAACCAACATAACTTTCCCTGGCTCTGTAAACACAATAGGTGTTTAACTAATACTTTCCTGTATAAAAAATAGATAAGGGATTTTACTATCCAGTCTCAGTGAATATAAAGGCATAAAGAACTCAGAAAATATGGCTGCTATAGATGACTGATATCATTTTATCACACATGGTGATATACATTGTATTTGTATGTATGTATCATAGTCCTTGATGTATCTGTTCTTGATTCTGCCCTTGCTGATGATCCACTCACTGCTTCTCATTATGATTGTTCAACTATTGCAGATCCCCCTGAAGATCAGCAGGGAACCAATTTTCCAACCAGAAAAACCCATCATCCTAAAGGTTGTGTCAAGAGATAAACCCAGAACTGGATCATGAAATTCTCTTAGAAACCATGTTATATTCCTCAAGGAGACTGTGTCACAGAACATCAGAGAATTTAATTAACCTTAGGACAACATAATATGGGCATAAACAACTTTCCTTGATGATTGAATATTCAGAAATTCACTGAACATGCTCAGTGGCTCTGCAGTGTATCATCTATTTTGTGATTCAAAGGAAATTATTAACTCAATGGTAGTTGTGGATGTTCATCCTCTGATTCTTGTGGGAATGTGTACACTAATTCAAGTTAGTTCCATCCATTCTGAATTCTAACTGCAGCAACTATTTCTCTATAGTTCTATTAATAGAAACTGTTGTAATGATGGTTAGTAAATGTGTATCAAGTTTTCTCTTTGTTAAAATGTACGGTATTAAGTGTATAAATACATATATCTTATAAAATGTGTGGTGTACTTTTGTCACTATACACAGCAATGGCAAAACCACTGGATCAAGAAAACAAGATAGTAATCCTTTCCAATCACACTTGTGTAAGCCAGTTTGGGATGCCCACTTGATTCTAAAAGTTTGGTGATATTGATCCAATTGATTTGACACATTTCTTGAGAAATATATCCATAGTTTATTTCTGCCACATTTGAAGTGTAGACTCCCCCAGCCTTGAAGCAGGCTGATTCAGACTTTGCTGCCACTGAATATGAGATCACCTGGGGAGTAGCCTTCTGACTTAGATGGCTATATTGTTATGTCAACTACTGATGCTCTTCTCCCAAATTCTGCTACCTGATGAGAGACCCTTGAGACATTCTGGAGACACATACTATCCTGCAGCCTACAGGCTGGCTCCAGTCACCAAGAATGGACTGGCAGGGAGGATGGGCCTTCCCCCTTATAAGCACAGTCTCTTAGTAAACTCATGGGCCTTGATCAGAGAAAAAAAATGTCTTGGCTTCATTATTTTCTCTCACAGTCTAAGTCTCTTTCAGCCCCAGCCTGCCTTCCAGAAATACCTGGTTCATGTAGGCCACGGGCTGGCTTACTACATTGAAAGATTTATAAAATCTTTTTCTTAGGATTGACCTAGAATCATCTTCCTCTCTTCCCACATCTCTGAAAGTACATGTTTTCTTAGACTTCTTTGGAGTCTATGGCTGTTAGTGTTGTCAGCTTCAGAGAATCTAGAATTACCTTGGAGGGATATGGGTCTCCAGGCATGACTGTGGAGAATTTTTTTGATTGAGGTGAATAAGGTGTGAGGTCCAATCTACTGTGGGTGGGTAGCATATAGGATCTAGGACTGTATAAGTAGAGAAAGGAAGCTGAACATCAGCAAGCATCCATTGCTCTGTCTCCTGATTGAGGATTCTACACGATCAATTTTCAGGCTCCTGAAATCCTGACTTCTCCTTCAAGATGAACTCTTTCCAACAACTGTGAGGCAGTCACCTCTTTCTTCCCTAAGTTGCTTTGGTCACAGTATTTATCATAGTAACAGGACCAGAAATGAAGAATGAATCCATCATGTGCTCCTCACTGTCCTACAACACGGTCAATAAAATAAAAATGGCTGGCTCGACCAAGGCCACCGCTGCCTCTCAGTGTAGTACAGCAGAAGACACCTCTCCACTTCAAACCCCCTTCTATCCCAGCATCCAATGCCCACCTCTCCACTTCAAACCCCCTTCTATCCCAGCATCCAATGATACTGAAGAAAAGATGATAAATAGGACAAGGAGATATAGACCTGTTTAGAAGTAGTTCTTTGAGGCAACTCCAATCTCCGTCTGTCTGAATACCAGCACAGTATTCAGTAGTGTTAGTATACCAAGCACAAATCAGCAGCAGTTGCATGATCCAACAGAAACTGCCAGGCATCCACCAAATTGACATGAGTCCATGGGAATGACCAGTATCAGCAGGGACACCATGAGAAGTTCTTTACCATGCCTCTCTCAAAAAAAGTGAAGATCAGCAAAGACAAAGTTGCAAGACCAATGAATATTTTCTCCAAACATCATATTTCCTCCAATGGGTCTTGCCCCAGCAAATTACCAGATGATTCTGTCTTACCATGTGAGTTTGCAATGTCTGACATATCCAGAAACTTCCACTTCACCAGTGGTTTACAAGTTTCACTTAAAAAAATATTTGCAGGTAGGATAAATGGCTCAGAGTGATCACGTGACAACTAGAACCCAATCAACCTTATAAAAAGCCAGAAAAGTTGGTGTATACTTGTAATCTTAGTGGTATAGAGGCAAAGGTAGGGCCATCCCAGGAACTTTCTGGATAGATAATCTGCCAATCAGTAAGTTTACTGAGAGGCTCTGTCTCAAACATTAAAGTTGAGATCCAGGAAGATGGCTCAGTGAGTCAGTTGCCAGCTGCCAAATCTTACAACTCCGTGTTTAGTTCCAGGGCCCATATGGTAAAAGGAGAGAACTAACCATAAGTTTGCTTATGACTTCTACACAGGCTCCGAGATGTATGTACATTTCTGCACATGCTACACCCAAATGTAATTTTAAATAATAATTATAAAGTAGAGAGACACAGACGAATACACATTGACATCAACCTCTGACATCCATACATATGCACACACATGTGAACATGTAAATACCTATACAAGCATACAACACACACATTCACATCATGGCAGAATGAATGGAAATATTTCAAAGTAACAGGAAAATCAAAGAAGCCTAGCTCTCACCTGAACTAACAATTAGGAATGGATCTAACCAGAATCACCCAATCATTGACTATGAAGGACAGAAATGTTTAGTTTCTTGGTATCTTGTGGACATGATATAATTATACCCATGAAGTTGCAGAAGCCCTAGTTACCTGAACAAGACACACCAAAGAGCAACTCAGTCAACATCCCGGCAGAGTTTGCCAGGGAATATGAACTGAGGAGCTTGTGATAACTGATGACTGCTAGGGAAGGGAGAGCCAGTTTTTCTCCAGCACTGCAGCCGCAGGTAGTTGCCTCTGCTCCAATGGATGACCCAAAACTATGCATATAGTGATAACACTAATTAGACTTAGTGGGCTATAAACAGAAAAGAAGACATGATGCTGGGTGGAGGATTTGGAAGTGAATTCAAAAGAATTTGAGAGGAGAAATACGTGATGTATAAAACTACATTGTGTACACAAGAAATTCTCAAAGAATAAAATTCTTTATATTGTTTTAATATGTTATGTTTCAGATGCTCCTTCATTTAGATGTCCATATTCTCTATTACTATTTCTAAAGATCTCAGATCACTGGGTCATGTTCACAGGACTGGAATGTGCTATACACAATACAGGATGAGAAAAGAAATCAACTCTCTTCACCAAGCTGTGAACTATGTGAGCTACAATAATGACCTTCCTGAAAGACATGTCCACTGGAGGTACTGTGGCACAGATGTAATCAGAGTAACCAACCATTTTTTCAGTTAGATTTCAGGCCAACTCCATGAGATGGAACAAATAACAGATACTGTCTATGAGGCCACAAACCTGAGACTAGATATGTCATGAGTCCTAGGAAAAAACCTACTACTATTAGCCTATTAACTGAATGTAGCAATGAAAAATTCCTCAATCTGCTATATTCATAGAATAGTGCATTGCTCAACCCTCATTACAGAATTTTCTTCATGCAATATTCAGTAGTTAACAAGAAGATCTACAATTTGTCAACATGAAGCAACTTTGAAATGCTCAGGTCTAACTAGGTAGAATGTCTGGATCATATGTCTCTTCTTAAGTTACAATAGAAGGCAGAAAGATTGTAAGAACTAGAGGTAGAGGACAACATTAAGCAAACAGCATTTCAGACATAACATACATATGAACATTCAGATGGACATATGAACTCACAGAGATGGTGACAATATTCAAATGATCTGCACAAGCTCAAACCAGACAAAAATCCTCGTGGTCAGAAGCTCAAAGTCCTGCTCCAAACCAAGGAGATATTGTCATCTGGGAGCTCCTGGGAGAGGGGAGGTCAGTTTTCTTCAATGGGGAGACACTGAGTACATCAACTACACTCCAGGGCAGGTCTCACACCAGGATTAGCTACCTAACACAAACAGGACTCCATGGCTTTTATTTTGTTTTGAAACAGTGTGAAAGAAAATAATGTTGAGTGGGAAAGAATGGAATCTAGGAAGAGTTGGGGAAATGAATTACTATGACTAAAATACATTCAATGAAACTCTCAAACATATAAAAACAGTTTTAAAATTAAATCCACAGAAAACCAGAGACACTGAAACTTATAGAGGAGAAAGTGGGGAAGAGCCTCAAATATATGGGCACAGTGGATTAAAAATTCCTGAACAGAACAGCAATGGTTGTGCTGTAAAATCAAGAATTGACAAATGGGACCTCATAAAATTGCAAAGCTTCTGTAAGGCAAAGGACACTGTCATTAACTCTCTCTCTACACACACACACACACACACACACACACACACACACACACACACAACTCAAGAAGTTAAACTCCAAATAACCCTATTAAAAATGGGGTACAGAGCTAAACAAAGAATTCTCAGCTGAGGAATATCGAATGTCTGTGAAGCACATTGAAAAAAAAAAGTTCAACATCCTTAGTCATCAGGGAAATGAAAATCAAAACAACCCTGAGATTCCATCTCATACCAATCAGAATGTCTAAAATCAAAAACTCAGTTGACAGCAGATACCAGCGAGGATGTGGAGAAAGAGGAACTCTCCTCTATTGCTGGTGGGATTGCATGCTGGTACAACCAATCTGAAAATCAGTTTGGTGGTTTCTCAGAAAATTTGACATAGTACTACCAGAGGATCCAGCAATACCACTCCTGTTCATATTCCCAGAAGATGCTCCAACATGCTATAAGGACACATGCTCCACTATGTTCACAGCAGTTTCATTTGTAACAGTCAGAAGCTGGAAAGAATCCAGATGTTTCTCAACAGAGGGATGGATACAGAAAATGTGGTACATTTACACAATGGAGTACTACTCAGCTATTAAAAACAATGAATTTATGAAATTCTTAGACAAATGGATGGATCTGGAGGATAGCATCCTGAGTGAGGTAACAAAAGAACACACATGATATGCACTCACTGATACACGGCTATTAGCTCAGAAGTTCAGAATACCCAAGATAAAATTCACAAAACACATGAAACTCAAGAAGAGGGAAGACCAAAGTGTGGATACTTTGTTCCTTCTTAGAAGGGGGAACAAAATACCCATGGAAGGAGTTACAGAGACAAAGTGTGAAGCAGAGAGTGAAGGAATGACCATCCAGAGAGTGCCCCACCTGGGGATCCATCCCACAAACAACCACCAAAACCAGACACTGTTGTGGATGCCAACAAGAGCTTGCTGACAGGAGCTTGATATAGCTGTTTCCTGATAGGCTATGCCAGTGCCTGACAAATATAAAGTGGATGCTCAAAGCCATTCATTGGATGGAGCACAGGGTCCTCAAATGAAGGAGCTAAAAAAAAGTACCCAAGGAGCTGAAGGTGTTTGCAGCCCCATAGGAAGAACAACAATATGGACTAACTAGTAACCCCAGAACTCCCTGGGTTTAAACCATCAACCAAAGAAAACTCATGGTGAGATTCATGGCTCTAGCTGCATATGTATCAGAGTATGGCCTAGTCGGTCATCAATGGGAGGGGAGGTCCTTGGTCATGTGAAGGTTATATGTCCCAGTATAGGGGACTGCCAAGGCCAGGAAGAGGGAGTGTGTGGGTTGGTGAGCAGAGGAGCGGGAAGGGTAGGGGGTTTTCGGAGGGGAAACTAGGAAAGGGGATAACAATTGAAATGTAAATGAAGAAAAATATCTAATAAAAAAGATAATGAAAAAATTATGTATTCATTTTTTTCCACTCCATATTTTATTCTCCCCCACTCCTGTCCACCCACTGTCTCCACATGGATGTCCCCACCCAACCCCACCTGACCTCTAAACTCCCTTGGGCCTCCAGTTTCTTGAGGGGTAGGTGCATCATCTCTGAAGGAACACAGATGTGGCAGTCCTCTATTGTGTGTGTGTTGGGGTATCCATATCAGCTGGTGTATGCTGCCTATTTGGTGGTCCAGTGTTTGAGAGATCTCTTTTGTCTAGATTAATTGAGACTGCTGGTCCTAGGATTGCTCTTCTCCCCAGCTTCTTTCAGTCTTCCCTAATTTAACAACAGGGGCCAGCTGCTTCTATCCATTGATTGGGTGCAAATATCTGCATCTGACTCTTTCAGCTGCTTGTTGGGGCTTCTGGAATGTGGTAATACTAGGTCCCTTTTTGTGAGTGCTCCATAGCCTCAGTAATAGTGTCAGGCCTTGGGACCCGCCCTTGAGCTGGATCTCACTTTGGGCCTGTTGCTGGAACTTCCTTTCCACAGGCTCTTCTCCATTTCCATCCCTGTAATCTTTCAGACCCACAATTATAGGTCAGAGATGTGACTGCGATGCCACCCACCCATCTTTTTATGTCCTGTCTTCCTGAAGTAGGTGGGTTCTGTAAGTTTCCTCTCCCCATTGTCAGGCATTTCATCTAAGGTCACTCCCTTTAAGTCCTGAGTGTCTCTCACCTCCCAGGTGTCTGGTGTATTCTGAAGGGTTCTCCAACTTTCTATCTCCAGATCTTTCTTGTTTCACTTTTTTCTGCTGGCCCTCAGGGCTTCAGTCCTTTACCCTCACCCAATACAGAATCATGTTCCCCTCTTCTCTGCCATCCTCTCCCATGTCTACTCTCCCTTCCAAGTTCTTCCCTCCTTCCCCACTTGTGATTGCTTTCTACTCTCTTCTAAGTAGGCCTGAGGTATCCTTACTTGGGCACTTCAGATTGTTGATCTTTTTAGGTTCTGTGGACTGTATATTGGGTATTCTGTACATTTTTTGTCTAACATCCACTTATTAGTGAGTACATAACATGCATGTACTTTTGAGTCTGAGTTAACTCACTCAAGATGATATTTTCTGGTTCCATCCATTTGCCTGCAAAATTCAGGGTGTCCTCATTCTTAATAGCTGAGTGATATTCCATTGTGTAAATGAACCACAATTTCTGTATCCATTCTTCTGTCATGGGACATCTGGGTTGTTTCTAGCTTCTGGCTATCACATATAAGGCCACTATGAACATAATTCACCTTTTCATCAAAAAGTTATTGATTAAATTGAAGAGACATGGTTACTATCAAAAGAGCTCAAAGAAAATTGATGGAGATAACCAGATGTGGATGGAAATGTTCATATGAGAACGAGTGAGTTTCCTGTTCTATCACTGACTTGGTCATCTCCTTATATTAGATGGTTCTTTGTATAGACACGGAGAAGCTCAGTAGATGTACTGAATCTTTAACCCTGCATCAAGACCAGCAATTAAGCCCCATCATCTTCTAGGTTTTATTCATTAGGGAAATTAGAGAGTCCAATGTTCTCACACACCACCTTTATAGCAGAACTCCTTAAGGTAAAGTCACACTCTTTTTATTGATTGTATCTTGTGATACAACCTTTAGGACAATGGGTTTTGCTGTTTGAAGAAATGGTTATCTTCTTAATTTCAGAGGTATCTGCAAAAAGGGAAGAAAAGTGAGTGAGCTAACATCACCAGAAGAAAGTAGAAAACAAGCATTTGGGATAATAACACTTTGGAGGAATAAACAAACAAACAAACAAACAAAAGGGCTTGATTTAACATTAAACCTTTATTATTCTCTAAGCTGTGACAATTGAATGGTGAAAACAATGATTGATAATTCAGGGCCTGAGAAAATTTTATGTTGGTCTATATTATTTCTGTTACCATGCTGATTTAGAGTAAAAAAGGGCAAGTTTATCTCTTTTAACCTTATTCTTATATTTTTAAGTCACAAAAAGCTTTTTGATTTGCTGAAATTTGTAAGTTAATCTTAAGGTAGGATACATTTAAATTTTATGGAGAGTTTTAGCTACAGTTGAGCCCATTCAGGGCAATTCTTCAGGAGGACAAATACTATGCTTGCTTTTCTAGCATTTATTCTTAGCTTCCAAAGATGGGATGATTGGAACATTCTGAGTCTAGTGGGTTTTCAATAACACTTTAGTCTGATGCTCTCAGTGATGAATGTCGAAATTTGCCACTGGATAAATCTTCTAGGCATAGGAAGGGGAACAAAGTTATCGCGGACACACAGAAGTGTCAAATTTAAGATGATTGGAGCTTGCCAGAGCATCTCCCCAATGCCAGGTGTGCTATGGGGGTCTCAAAACTAGATTCTTGTTTTGTCTGTCTAAATTCCTGTTTATGACTTAAATTCTCTAGTAATAAATGTGTAGGTAAAAATATACAACACCTCTAAGGCACAGACCAAAGAATCATTTCCATCCATTCAATAAAACTCATTGATAAAGAGAATTCATATTCGAAATACACAAGCTCTGTAAATTTTAGCCATCCTTTCACATGAAACAAAAGCAAGTTGTTCAGGAAAATGTGAATGTTTTCTCTGAATATAATATCTTAATCTTTTATGATTTTAAAAATTATATACATGAATTTGATGGTGGCATACAAAAAAGGATTTGCATATAAATAGATACACAAATGGTATCTGTTAATTTTTTTTAAAGATTTATTTATTATATGTAAGTACACTGTAGCTGTCTTCAGACACTCCAGAAGAGGGCGCCAGATCTCGTTACGGATGGTTGTGAGCCACCATGTGGTTGCTGGGATTTGAACTCTGGACCTTCGGAAGAGCACTCGGGTGCTCTTACCCACTGAGCCATCTCACCAGCCCGGTATCTGTTAATTTTTAAGTTAATGCTTTAAGAAAAGAATATTATATATTAAAGCTTTTAAAATATTTATCAAAGGCTTTCAATGCACAAGAACAATTAGAGTTTGTGGAGGGATAATATGATATAGAAATAAGGTGATATATAAGAGAAGACATATTTGTCAATACAGAGAGAACAAACATAATCAAAGTAGAAGTCTTAATGACACATAGATGATGAAAACAGCCTGCAAGAGCCAAAAGCAAAACATGGAGTAAATGAGGACAGAAACCTAAGAGGAAGAGTCATCTAGAGAGTGAATACCAATTTGAACTCTGAAAGCAGAATGAGAAGGGAAATAAAGATATATAGTATATGGACATATGACAACTGCCTGTTTTCTAGAGCAGAGCCCCTGAGAAATAAGCAATAATCATCATAATGTCTCATAGGGTCGAAGTCATCATAACCAGTAACTTTTAAAAGAGTTATAGTTTATGTATAGAATTATTTTGCCAGAACATAATCATATATACCAAACATGTGCAATGCAATCTCAAGAAAAGTCAGAGGGGAGCTAGGGCACAGGATCGGCTGACACTCGCCAGCTACCCACAACACCCGCCACAGGATCTTAAGACTTCTGGTGAGTGGAACACAGCTTCTGCTCCAATCCAATTGCGCGCGGGAACTGAGACTGCATTAGTTAGGGAAGCAGAAAACCGGCCTGAGTAGGACCACAGGCCTCTTCCTGCGTACCGCCAGCTACCCACGACCCCCGCCACAGGATTTTGAGACTGCTGGTGAGTGGAACACAGCTTCTGCTCCAATCTTTAAACAGTGACATCGACAACAACTAACCCCAAAGATTACCAGATGGCAAAAGGTAAACGTAATAATCTTACTAACAGAAACCAAGACCACTCACCATCATCAGAACCCAGCACTCCCACTTCGCCCAGTCCAGGGCACCCCAACACACCGGAAAAGCTAGACACGGATCTAAAAGCATATCTCCTAATGATGGTAGAGGACTTCAAGAAGGACTTTAATAACACACTTAAAGAAATACAAAGGCGCCGGGCGTGGTGGCGCACGCCTTTAATCCCAGCACTTGGGAGGCAGAGGCAGGCGGATTTCTGAGTTCGAGGCCAGCCTGGTCTACAGAGTGAGTTCCAGGACAGCCAGGACTACACAGAGAAACCCTGTCTCGAAAAACCAAAAAAAAAAAAAAAAAAGAAATACAAGGGAACGCTGGTAAACAGGTAGAAGACAGTAAAGAGGAAGCACAAAAATCCCTTAAAGAATTGCAGGAGAACACTGCTAAAGAGTTACAAATCCTTAAAGAAAAACAGGATAACATAATCAAACAGGTAGAAGTCCTTAATGAAAAACAGGAAAACACATCCAAACAGATGATGGAAATGAACAAAACCATACTAGACCTAAAAAGGGAAGTAGACACAATAAAGACAACCCAAAATGAGGCAACACTGGAGATAGAAACCCTAGGAAAGAAATCTGGAACCATAGATACCAGCATCAGCAACAGAATACAAGAGATGGAAGAGAGAATCTCAGGTGCAGAAGATTCCATAGAGAACATCAGCACAACAATCAAGGAAAATGTAAAATGCAAAAAGATCCTAACTCAAAACATCCAAGAAATACAGGACACAATGAGAAGACCAAACCTACGGATAATAGGAGTGGATGAGAATGAAGATTTTCAACTCAAAGGACCAGCAAACATCTTCAATAAAATTATAGAAGAAAACTTCCCAAATCTAAAGAAAGAGATGCCCATGAACATAGAAGAAGCCTACAGAACTCCAAATAGACTGGAGCAGAAAAGAAATACCTCCCGACACATAATAATCAGAACAACAAATGCTCTAAATAAAGATAGAATACTAAAAGCAGTAAGAGAAAAAGGCCAAGTAACATATAAAGGAAAGCCTATCAGAATTACACCAGATTTTTCACCAGAGACTATGAAAGATAGAAGATCCTGGACGGATGTTATACAGACACTAAAAGAACACAAACTCCAGCCCAGGCTACTATACCCAGCCAAACTCTCAATTAACCTAGATGGAGAAACCAAAGTATTCCACGACAAAACCAAATTCACACATTATCTCTCCACGAATCCAGCCCTTCAAAGGATAATAACAGAAAAAAACCAATACAAGGACAGGAACCACGCCCTAGAAACAACAAGAAGGTAATCCCTCAACAAACCTAAAAGAAGACAGCCACATGAACAGAAAGCCAACTTTAACAACAAAAATAACAGGAAACAACAATTACTTTTCCTTAATATCTCTTAATATCAATGGACTCAACTCCCCGATAAAAAGACATAGACTAACAAACTGGCTACACAAACAAGACCCAACATTTTGCTGCTTACAGGAAACTCATCTCAGAGAAAAAGATAGACACTACCTCAGAATGAAAGGCTGGAAAAAATTTTCCAAGCAAATGGTATGAAGAAACAAGCTGGAGTAGCCATTCTAATATCTGATAAGATTGACTTCCAACCCAAAGTCATTAAAAAAGACAGGGAGGGACACTTCATACTCATCAAAGGTAAAATCCTCCAAGAGGAACTATCAATCCTGAATATCTATGCTCCAAATACAAAGGCAGCCACATTCATTAAAGAAACTTTAGTAAATCTCAAAGCACACATTGCACCTCATACAATAATAGTGGGAGACTTCAACACACCACTTTCACCAATGGACAGATCATGGAAACAGAAACTAAACAGGGACACAGAGAAACTAATAGAGGTTATGAATCAAATGGATCTGGCAGATATCTACAGAACATTCTATCCTAAAACAAAAGGATATACCTTCTTCTCAGCACCTCATGGTACCTTCTCCAAAATTGACCACATAATTGGTCACAAAACAGGCCTCAACAGATACAAAAATATTGAAATTGTCCCATGCATCCTATCAGATCACCATGGACTAAGGCTGATCTTCAATAACAAAATAAATAATAGAAAGCCAACATTCACGTGAAAACTGAACAACACTCTTCTCAATGATACCTTGGTCAAGGAAGGAATAAAGAAAGAAATTAAGGACTTTTTAGAATTCAATGAAAATGAAGCCACAACATACCCTAACTTATGGGACGCAATGAAAGCATTTCTAAGAGGAAAACTCATAGCTCTGAGTGCCTCCAAAAGGAAACTAGAGAGAGCACACATTAGCAGCTTGACAACACACCTAAAAGCACTAGAACAAAAGGAAGCAAATTCACCCAAGAGGAGTAGACGGCAGGAAATAATCAAACTCAGGGGCGAAATCAACCAAGTGGAAACAAGAAGAACTATTCAAAGAATCAACCAATCAAGGAGCTGGTTCTTTGAGAAAATCAACAAGATAGATAAACCCTTAGCCAGACTAACTAGAGGGCACAGGGAAAGTATTCTAATTAACAAAATCAGAAATGAAAAAGGAGACATAACAACAGATCCTGAAGACATCCAAAACACCATCAGATCCTTCTACCAAAGGCTATACTCAACAAAACTGGAGAACCTGGATGAAATGGAGAAGTTCCTAGACAGATACCAGGTACCAGGTACCAAAGTTGAATCAAGATCAGGTTAATGATCTAAACAGCCCTATATCCCCCAAAGAAATAGAAGCAGTCATTAATAGTCTCCCAACTAAAAAAAGCCCAGGACCAGATGGGTTTAGTGCAGAGTTCTATCAGACCTTCAAAGAAGATCTAATCCCAGTTCTTCACAAACTATTCCACAAAATAGAAACAGAAGGTACTCTACCCAACTCATTCTATGAAGCCACAATTACTCTGATACCTAAACCACAAAAAGACCCAACAAATATAGAAAACTTCAGACCAATATCCCTTATGAATATTGATGCAAAAATCCTCAATAAAGTTCTTGCTAACCAAATCCAAGAACACATCAAAACAATCATCCATCCTGACCAAGTAGGTTTCATCCCAGGGATGCAGGGATGGTTCAATATACGGAAATCCATCAACGTAATCCAGTATATAAACAAACTCAAAGACAAAAACCACATGGTCATCTCTTTAGATGCAGAAAAAGCATTTGACAAGATCCAACACCCATTCATGATAAAAGTCTTGGAAAGATCAGGAATTCAAGGCCCATACCTAAACATGATAAAAGCAATCTACAGCAAACCAGTAGCCAACATCAAAGTAAATGGTGAGAAGCTTGTAGCAATCCCTCTAAAATCAGGGACTAGACAAGGCTGTCCACTTTCTCCATACCTATTCAACATTGTACTTGAAGTCCTAGCCAGAGCAATTCGACAACAAAAGGAGATCAAAGGGATACAAATTGGAAAAGATGAAGTCAAAATATCACTTTTTGCAGATGATATGATAGTATATATAAGTGACCCTAAAAATTCCACCAGAGAACTCCTAAGCCTGATAAACAGCTTCGGTGAAGTAGCTGGATATAAAATTAACTCAAACAAATCAATGGCCTTTCTCTACACAAAGAATAAACAGGCTGAGAAAGAAATTAGGGAAACAACACCCTTCTCAATAGTCACAAATAATATAAAATATCTTGGCGTGACTCTAACTAAGGAAGTGAAAGATCTGTAAAATAAAAACTTCAAATCTCTGAAGAAAGAAATTATAGAAGATCTCAGAAGATGGAAAGATCTCCCATGCTCATGGATTGGCAGCATCAACATTGTAAAAATGGCTATCTTGCCAAAAGCAATCTACAGATTCAATGCAATCCCCATCAAAATTCCAAATCAATTCTTCAACGAACTAGAAAGTGCAATCTACAAATTCATCTGGAATAACAAAAAACCCAGGATAGCAAAAACTCTTCTCAAGGATAAAAGAACCTCTGGTGGATTCACCATGCCGGACCTAAAGCTCTACTACAGAGCAATTGTGATAAAAACTGCATGGTACTGGTATAGTGACAGACAAATAGACCAATGGAATAGAATTGAAGACCCAGAAATGAACCCACACACCTACGGTCACTTGATCTTCGACAAGGGAGCTAAAACCATCCAGTGGAAGAAAGACAGCATTTTCAACAAATGGTGTTGGCACAACTGGTTGTTAACATGTAGAAGAATGGGAATCGATCCATTCCTATCTCCTTGTAGTAAGGTCAAGTCTAAGTGGATCAAGGAACTTCACATAAAACCAGAGACACTGAAACTTATAGAGGAGAAAGTGGGGAAAAGCCTTGAAGATATGGGCACAGGGGAAAAATTCCTGAATAGAACAGTAATGGCTTGTGCTGTAAGATCGAGAATTGACAAGTGGGACCTCATGAAACTGCAAAGCTTCTGCAAGGCTAAAGACACCATCAATAAGACAAAAAAAAACCACCAACAGATTGGGAAAGGATCTTCACCTATCCTAAATCAGATAAGGGACTAATATCCAATATATATAAAGAACTCAAGAAGGTGGACTCCAGAAAGTCAAATAACCCCATTAAAAAATGGGGCTCAGAACTGAACAAAGAATTCTCACCTGAGGAATACCGAATGGCAGAGAAGCACCTGTAAAAATGTTCAACATCCTTAGTCATCAGGGAAATGCAAATCAAAACAACCCTGAGATTCCACCTCACACCAGTCAGAATGGGTAAGATCAAAAATTCAGGTGACAGCAGATGCTGGCGAGGATGTGGAGAAAGAGGAACACTCCTCCATTGTTGGTGGGATTGCAAGCTTGTACAACCACTCTGCAAATCAGTCTGGTGGTTCCTCAGAAAATTGGACATAGTACTACTGGAGGATCCAGCAATACCTCTCCTGGGCATATATCCAGAAGATGTCCCAACCGGTAAAAAGGACACATGCTCCACTATGTTCATAGCAGCCCTATTTATAATAGCCAGAAGCTGGAAAGAACCCAGATGTCCCTCAACAGAGGAATGGATACAGAAATTATGGTACATTTACACAATGGAGTACTACTCAGCTATTAAAAAGAATGAATTTATGAAATTCCTAGCCAAATGGATGGACCTGGAGGGCATCATCTTGAGTGAAGTAACACAATCACAAAAGAACTCACACAATATGTATTCACTGATAAGTGGATATTAGCCCAAAACTTAGGATACCCAAGATATAAGATACAATTTGCTAAACGCATGAAATTCAAGAAGAATGAAGACCAAAGTGTGGACACTGTGCCCCATCTTAGAATTGGGAACAAAACACCCAGGGAAGGAGTTACAGAGACAAAGTTCGTAGCCGTGATGAAAGGATGGACCATTTAGAGACTGCCGTATCCAGGGATCCATCCCATAATCAGCTTCTAAACGCTGACACCATTGGATACACTAGCAAGATTTTGCTTAAAGGACCCAAATATAGCTGTCTCTTGTGAGATGATGCCGGGGCCTAGCAAACACAGGAGTGGATGTTCACAGTCAGCTGTTGGATGTATCACAGGACTCCCAATGGCGAAGCTAGAGAAAGTACCCAAGGAGCTAAAGGGATCTGCAACCTTATTGTTGGAACAACATGATGTACTAACCAGAACCCCGGAGCTCTTGTCTCTAGCTGCATATGTATCGAAAGATGGCCTAGGCAGGGAGCGCCATCTTGGCTCCGGGACTCTGCCGAACTTAGTCTGTACAGGTCAGAGTGAGGACCACAGTGGCAGACAGCTTCTGGGACAGGCGGGAGACACAGAGCCGCTGAAGCAGCACCCTTTTGGGGCCGCAGACTTCCGGCACCCTCCTAGCCAGAGGACAGTGACCTGCCCTGCAGAGAGCGCCATCTTGGCTCCGGGACTCTGCCGAGCTTACTCTGTACAGGTCAGAGTGGGGACCACGGGGGCAGACGGCTTCTGGGACAGGCGGGAGGCACAGAGCTGCTGAGGCAGCACCCTTTTGGGGCCGCAGACATCCGGCACCCTTCCAGCCGGAGGACAGTGACCTGCCCTGCAGGGAGCGCCATCTTGGCTCCGGGACTCCGCCGAACTTAGTCTGTACAGGTTAGAGTGAGGACCACAGAGGCAGACAGCTTCTGGGACAGGCGGGAGCCACAGAGCCGCTGAGGCAGCACCCTTTTGGGGCCACAGACATCCGGCACCCTCCTAGCTGGAAGACAGTGGTCTGCCCTGCACAGGAGCCCTCTGCCTCAGGAGCAGGGAGCACATCTTGGATCCAGGACTCCACTGAACTTAGGAACTTAGTCTGCACAGCTGAGAGTGTGCACCACAGAAGCCTACAGCTTCTGTGACCTGCCAAAGCAACACAGCATCTGGGAAAGGTCCTGTTTTCCGCCTTCTTCTTCGGCCAGGAGGAGGTCCAAACACCAGATATCTGTACACCTTCCCTTTAAGAGGAAAGCTTGTCAGCAGGGAGTGCTCTAACCACTGAAACTCAGAGGAGAGAGCCTGTCTCCCAGGTCTGCTGACAGAGGATACTCAGAATCACCAGAAGAACAACCTCTGAACAGAGACAACTATAACAACCCCAGAGATTACCAGATGGCGAGAGGTAAAGGTAAGAATCTTACTAACAGAAACCAAGACCACTCACCATCATCAGGACCCAGCACTCCCACTTCGCCCAGTCCAGGGCACCCCAACACACCTGAAAAACTAGACCTGGATTTAAAAGCATATCTCATGATGATGGTAGAGGACATCAAGAAGGACTTTAAAGAACTACAGGAGAACATGGCTAAAGAGTTACAAGTCCTTAAAGAAAAACAGGAAAACACAACCAAACTGGTAGAAGTCCTTAAAGAGAAACAGGAAAACACATCCAATCAGATGATGGAAATGAACAAAACCATACTAGACCTAAAAAGGGAAGTAGACACAATAAAGAAAACCCAAAATGAGGCAACACTGGAGATAGAAACCCTAGGAAAGAAATCTGGAACCATAGATGCAAGCATCAGCAACAGAATACAAGAGATGGAAGAGAGAATCTCAGGTGCAGAAGATTCCATAGAGAACATCGGCACAACAATCAAGGAAAATGTAAAATGCAAAAAGATCCTAACTCAAAACATCCAAGAAATACAGGACACAATGAGAAGACCAAACCTACGGATAATAGGAGTGGATGAAAATGAAGATTTTCAACTCAAAGGACCAGCAAACATCTTCAACAAAATTATAGAAGAAAACTTCCCAAATCTAAAGAAAGAGATGCCCATGAACATACAAGAAGCCTACAGACCTCCGAATAGGCTGGACCAGAAAAGAAATACCTCCCGACACATAATAATCAGAACAACAAATGCACTAAATAAAGATAGAATACTAAAAGCAGTAAGAGAAAAAGGCCAAGTAACATATAAAGGCAAGCCTATCAGAATTACACCAGATTTTTCACCAGAGACTATGAAAGATAGAAGATCCTGGACAGATGTTATACAGACACTAAAAGAACACAAATTCCAGCCCAGGCTACTATACCCAGCCAAACTCTCAATTAACATAGATGGAGAAACCAAAGTATTCCACGACAAAACCAAATTCACACATTATCTCTCCATTAGCCCTTCAAAGGATAATAACAGAAAAAAACCAATACAAGGACAGGAACCACGCCCTAGAAACAACAAGAAGGTAATCCCTCAACAAACTGAAAAGAAGACAGCCACATGAACAGAATGCCAACTTTAACAACAAAAATAACAGGAAACAACAATTACTTTTCCTTAATATCTCTTAATATCAATGGACTCAACTCCCCGATAAAAAGACATAGACTAACAAACTGGCTACACAAACAAGAACCAACATTTTGCTGCTTACAAGAAACTCATCTCAGAGAAAAAGATAGACACTACCTCAGAATGAAAGGCTGGAAAACAATTTTCCAAGAAAATGGTCTGAAGAAACAAGCTGGAGTAGCCATTCTAATATCAGATAAAATTGACTTCCAACCCAAAGTCATCAAAAAAGACAGGGAGGGGCACTTCATACTCATCAAAGGTAAAATCCTCCAAGAGGAACTATCAATCCTGAATATCTATGCTCCAAATACAAAGGCAGCCTCATTCATTAAAGAAACTTTAGTAAATCTCAAAGCACACATTGCACCTCATACAATAATAGTGGGAGACTTCAACACACCACTTTCACCAATGGACAGATCATGGAAACAGAAACTAAACAGGGACACAGTGAAACTAACAAAAGTTATGGATCAAATGGATCTGGCAGATATCTACAGAACATTTTACCCTAAAACAAAAGGATACACCTTCTTCTCAGCACCTCATGGTACCTTCTCCAAAATTGACCACGTAATTGGGCACAAAACAGGACTCAACAGATACAAAAACATTGAAATTGTCCCATGCATCCTATCAGATCACCATGGACTAAGGCTGATCTTCAATAACAAAATAAATAATAGAAAGCCAACATTCACGTGGAAACTGAACAACACTCTTCTCAATGATACCTTGGTCAAGGAAGGAATAAAGAAAGAAATCAAGGACTTTTTAGAGTTCAATGAAAATGAAGCCACAACATACCCTAACTTATGGGACGCAATGAAAGCATTTCTAAGAGGAAAACTCATAGCTCTGAGTGCCTCCAAAAAGAAACTAGAAAGAGCACACATTAGCAGCTTGACAACACACCTAAAAGCACTAGAACAAAAGGAAGCAAATTCACCCAAGAGGAGTAGACGGCAGAAAATAATCAAACTCAGGGGCGAAATCAATCAAGTGGAAACAAGAAGAACTATTCAAAGAATCAACCAATCAAGGAGCTGGTCCTTTGAGAAAATTAACAAGATAGATAAACCCTTAGCCAGACTAACTAGAGGGCACAGGGAAAGTATTCTAATTAACAAAATCAGAAATGAAAAAGGAGACATAACAACAGATCCTGAAGACATCCAAAACACCATCAGATCCTTCTACCAAAGGCTATACTCAACAAAACTGGAGAACCTGGATGAAATGGAGAAGTTCCTAGACAGATACCAGGTACCAAAGTTGAACCAAGATCAGGTTAATGATCTAAACAACCCTATATCCCCCAAAGAAATAGAAGCAGTCATTAATAGTCTCCCAACCAAAAAAAGCCCAGGACCAGATGGGTTTAGTGCAGAGTTCTATCAGACCTTCAAAGAAGATCTAATCCCAGTTCTTCACAAACTATTCCACAAAATAGAAACAGAAGGTACTCTACCCAACTCATTCTATGAAGCCACAATTACTCTGATACCTAAACCACAAAAAGACCCAACAAAGATAGAAAACTTCAGACCAATATCCCTTATGAATATTGATGCAAAAATCCTCAATAAAGTTCTTGCTAACCAAATCCAAGAACACATCAAAACAATCATCCATCCTGACCAAGTAGGTTTCATCCCAGGGATGCAGGGATGGTTCAATATACGGAAATCCATCAACGTAATCCAGTATATAAACAAACTCAAAGACAAAAACCACATGGTCATCTCGTTAGATGCAGAAAAAGCATTTGACAAGATCCAACACCCATTCATGATAAAAGTCTTGGAAAGATCAGGAATTCAAGGCCCATACCTAAACATGATAAAAGCAATCTACAGCAAACCAGTAGCCAACATCAAAGTAAATGGTGAGAAGTTTGAAGCAATCCCTCTAAAATCAGGGACTAGACAAGGCTGTCCACTTTCTCCATACCTATTCAACATTGTACTTGAAGTCCTAGCCAGAGCAATTCGACAACAAAAGGAGATCAAAGGGATACAAATTGGAAAAGATGAAGTCAAAATATCACTCTTTGCAGATGATATGATAGTATATATAAGTGACCCTAAAAATTCCACCAGAGAACTCCTAAGCCTGATAAACAGCTTCGGTGAAGTAGCTGGATATAAAATTAACTCAAACAAATCAATGGCCTTTCTCTACACAAAGAATAAACAGGCTGAGAAAGAAATTAGGGAAACAACACCCTTCTCAATAGTCACAAATAATATAAAATATCTTGGCGTGACTCTAACTAAGGAAGTGAAAGATCTGTATAATAAAAACTTCAAGTCTCTGAAGAAAGAAATTCTAGAAGATCTCAGAAGATGGAAAGATCTCCCATGCTCATGGATTGGCAGCATCAACATTGTAAAAATGGCTATCTTGCCAAAAGCAATCTACAGATTCAATGCAATCCCCATCAAAATTCCAAATCAATTCTTCAACGAATTAGAAAGTGCAATCTGAAAATTCATCTGGAATTACAAAAAACCTAGGATAGCAAAAACTCTTCTCAAGGATAAAAGAACCTCTGGTGGAATCACCATGCCGGACCTAAAGCTCTACTACAGAGCAATTGTGATAAAAACTGCATGGTACTGGTATAGTGACAGACAAATAGACCAATGGAATAGAATTGAAGACCCAGAAATGAACCCACACACCTACGGTCACTTGATCTTCGACAAGGGAGCTAAAACCATCCAGTGGAAGAAAGACAGCATTTTCAACAAATGGTGCTGGCACAACTGGTTGTTAACATGTAGAAGAATGCGAATCGATCCATTCCTATCTCCTTGTACTAAGGTCAAGTCTAAGTGGATCAAGGAACTTCACATAAAACCAGAGACACTGAAACTTATAGAGGAGAAAGTGGGGAAAAGCCTTGAAGATATGGGCACAGGGGAAAAATTCCTGAATAGAACAGTAATGGCTTGTGCTGTAAGATGGAGAATTGACAAATGGGACCTCATGAAACTACAAAGCTTCTGCAAGGCTAAAGACACCATCAATAAGACAAAAAAACCACCAACAGATTGGGAAAGGATCTTCACCTATCCTAAATCAGACAAGGGACTAATATCCAATATATATAAAGAACTCAAGAAGGTGGACTCCAGAAAGTCAAATAACCCCATTAAAAATGGGGCTCAGAACTGAACAAAGAATTCTCACCTGAGGAATACCGAATGGCAGAGAAGCACCTGAAAAAATGTTCAACATCCTTAATCATCAGGGAAATGCAAATCAAAACAACCCTGAGATTCCACCTCACACCAGTCAGAATGGCTAAGATCAAAATTTCAGGTGACAGCAGATGCTGGCGAGGATGTGGAGAAAGAGGAACACTTCTCCATTGTTGGTGGGATTGCAAGCTTGTACAACCACTCTGGAAATCAGTCTGGCGGTTCCTCAGAAAATTGGACATAGTACTACCGGAGGATCCAGCAATACCTCTTCTGGGCATATATCCAGAAGATGTCCCAACCGGTAAGAAGGACACATGCTCCACTATGTTCATAGCAGCCCTATTTATAATAGCCAGAAGCTGGAAAGAACCCAGATGTCCCTCAACAGAGGAATGGATACAGAAATTATGGTACATTTACACAATGGAGTACTACTCAGCTATTAAAAAGAATGAATTTATGAAATTCCTAGCCAAATGGATGGACCTGGAGGGTATCATCTTGAGTGAGGTAACACAATCACAAAGGAACTCACACAATATGTATTCACTGATAAGTGGATATTAGCCCAAAACTTAGGATACCCAAGATATAAGATACAATTTGCTAAACGCATGAAACTCAAGAAGAATGAAGACCAAAATGTGAACACTGTGCCCCTTCTTAGAATTGGGAACAAAACACCCATGGAAGGAGTTACAGAGACAATGTTTGGAGCTGTGATGAAAGGATGGACCATCTAGAGACTGCCGTATCCAGGGATCCATCCCATAATCAGCTTCTAAACGCTGACACCATTGCATACACTAGCAAGATTTTGCTGAAAGGACCCAAAGATAGCTGTCTCTTGTGAGACTATGCAGGGGCCTAGCAAACACAGGAGTGGATGCTCACAGTCAGCTATTGGATGTATCACAGGGCTCCCAATGGAGAAGCTAGAGAAAGTACCCAAGGAGCTAAAGGGATCTGCAACCCTATAGTTGGAACAACATGATGAACTAACCAGTACCCCGGAGCTCTTGTCTCTAGCTGCATATGTATCGAAAGATGGCCTAGTAGGCCATCACTGGAAAGAGAGGCCCATTGGACTTGCAAACTTTATATGCCCCAATATAGGGGAATGCCAGGGCCAAAAGAATGGGAATGGGAGGGTAGGGAAGTGGGGGGCGGTATGGGGGACTTTTGGGATAGCATTGGAAATGTAATTGAGGAAAATATGTAATAAAAAAAAAAACAGTGAAAAAAAAAAAAAAGAAAGAAAGATGGCCTAGTAGGCCATCACTGGAAGGAGAGGCCCATTGGACTTGCAAACTTTGTATGCCCCAATATAGGGGAATGCCAGGGCCAAGGGAATGGGAATGGGTGGGTAGGGAAGTGGGGAGCGCTATGGGGGACTTTTGGGATAGCATTGGAAATGTATTTGAGGAAAATATGTAATAAAAATATTAAAAATTTAAAAAAAAGATCTGAAAAAAAAAGAAAAAATAGAAAAGTCAGAGGGGGACAACAGAGCTCATGGAACTGGAGTTACAAACAGTTATGAACCACCATGTAGTTGATGGAAACTAAATGTAGGTCTTTTGTAAGACAAGCAAGTGCTCTTAGCCACTGAGCCATTTCACAAGACTTCGCAATCGTCTTTTAAAATAGTGACTCTCAACTTGGCATCACATGTGAAATCAGAGATGAGCTTTTATAGCCAAACTCTGGGTGAACTGTTTTAGGATTTCAGAAATGACCAGGCATCATGAGTTTCTGGTACCTTTTTGAGACACACAGTTCATGTAGGCTTCAAATTCTCTAAGTGGCAAAGAATTACTTGAAATTCTGTTCCTCTAGTCTCTAACTCCTGAGTGCAGGAATGATAGGTATGTTTCATTCCAGCTTCTTCATGTAGTTATAGGGATAGGAACCAGAGAGTTGTGCACAATTGGTAAGCATTTTGTCAACTGAGAAACATCCTAGACCACACACTTGAGTTTTAATGCTCTTCTGTAATTCTAATTGTCCATCTACTGGTTAAGAATAATGTGAGAGGAAGGTTTCTGTGATCTCTGGAAGAAGAGAGGAACACTCAAGAAACACTGACAACATGACCACTGCACCTCTTGATGGTACATGACATAGCCAATTTCTAGTAGACAGGGTTAGAATTTCAAATAGAATGCATATAATCATGTCATATTGGCCTAAACTTACTCTTAGTAATGACACAGTTGTATTCTATAGAGACAAACAACAACAGGCCTCTTAGCTAATAAATGGATACAAGTAACTCATTTGTCCAGAAAATAAATTATTAAAACTCAAATATGCACAATCATTTTTATATTCAGAATCTTCAGTTGGAAAAATGACTCCTATAAAACAGTATTTATAACAGTATTTCACTCACTTATGTTTCCTTACAAGGGTGGAAGGAGAAGTTCTGCAGGACTTTAGTGAGATTGAGTTTCATATTCATGAGGGCAAACCTCATGCCAATGCAGATACTGGGTCCATTTCCAAAGGACAGATATACATAAGGATCAATACTGCCATGTTCTCTGTGCTGAACCTGAAGACAACAGTAGATGACAAGTTAGCAAAGGATAAAAGCAGAGCTACATATGCAGTGTTGACTTTTGACATCCAAACAGTGAAGCAGGAACTTCTAGTTCTTTGGAAAGTTAGTCAAATGAGTTTTGCTAAAGCACACAGGTGAAAGGATGTCATGCCAAAGAAAACATTTTTAAGATTGTTTTTCTGAAGCAGACACAGGTGAAAGGATGTTTGGATATAGGAAATATGTGAAAAGACATGGGAAGAAAGAATATAAATATGATACCACAGACAGAGAAAGACAAACTGCTGCCAAAGAAGTTCAAACTCGCCCCCAAAGAACTATTATTGAACAGGTCCACTTCCCCCATATCCTAATAACTTTTCTCTTCCACTATTCCTGCTGGGTGGTGGGATAGAGGAGAGAGTGAACCCTTATTAAATGTAGGTTGCAAAAAAATGTATACCTACAAACCAGTAACATACAGGAAATGTTCATTTGGAAAGTTTAGGGACAGGGTATGTCAGGTAGAAAATTAGGGATGCTAGACGAAACTGAAGGCCTTGTCAGCTTTGATATATAAAATATATAACTCAGTCCTTTGCCCCAAGATCTGAAAACAAACATCCTAGCCTTTTGTTGGTAATAAATAAGTAAGGCCTGATAACTTATTTCTTTGCAAGCAAAATGAGCCAATACAAGCCAGATTAAACTATATATAGGTAGATTTATTGCCATGAGGAGGGAGAATGAGGGGAGGGTGAAGAGAAAGAGAGTAGGGGAGAAAGAGCACACATGTAGAGAGAGGGAAAGAAGGAGGGAGAGAAGGATAAAGATAAGAAGAAAAAAGAAGACCAAAATGCCTGATTATGTAGGGGAGAGCCTCTGGGGGAAGGGCAACCCATCCTCTGAGCTGGAAAGATCAGGGTTGAGAGCAAGGTATGCCAGACAGCAACTGAGGGATGATGGGAGAAACTGGAGGCCAGGTCTGCTTTGATATGCAAAATATGCACCTCAGTCCCTTGCCCCAGAGTCTAAAACTAAACACTGGCCACTGAACTCCAGTACTCTGCTAGAACTTAAGATATTTTGCTTATTCTAATTATGCACATGTCTGTGTTTGTACAGGTGTCCTTGGAAGCCAGAAGATGGCACTGGAGCCCACAGAGCTAGAGTTACAGGCATTTATACATCTTCTGTCATGCATGCTGTGATTCTCTGATTGGTAGATTTTTTTTTCTCCCAATTAATTCAAGTCCTTGCTCCTAAACTGAATCTGGACTATAAACCCACAATCAGTGAGTATCTTTAAAATTAATATCTATTATAGCAAATTGTTAGCAATTAGACTCCTCCACAGACAGCCTAATGGGCCCAGGGACAACAGGATCAGCTGCTGAGAGGAGACACATTCCCAATGTTGCCTCCTGTCCCATACACTCCTCCTGTGCTTATGCTCATCCCTGATAAAAGTCCTCCTCCACACTCCTTTTTCTTTCACATTCACGCAGAGTGCCCCTCTCTATCCTCTCCCCTGCCTTCCCTGAATGAACCTTCAAAGTGAGACCTGTTGCACTGTGTGACTTTATGGATCCCACCACAAGAACCAATATTTGGTGCTGAGACTCAAATAGTATATCCCAGTGCTTGTGAGATTTCCTGTGGGTTGGGGTCACATGTTAGAACCCTATCCTCAGTCTACCTGCTATATGCTTGCTTTCTGACATCTGATCAATGGATTTCTGCATCCAACATCAACTGATGGTGAGTTTCCCCTTCCTGGTCTGTGAAAATGCTTCCCTAGATCTGAGGGAGTAACCATTGAATGTGCAGTACTTCTCCAGTGTACCTGTGAGTGGAGGTACCCCTGGCCACAGTCTCTAGGCTATGGCCAGCCCCTTTCTCTGACCCTCACTATGGACCTTTTTCCTTGGGAAATGTTTCATCCTTCTACTCTCACAGTTCCTACTTTCTCATAAATCCTAGTAATGAGTGAACCATGTTTCCTTGGGCACCTTGCTCTCATCCTAGTACAGCATCATGACTATTTGGCTTGCCAGTTTGTACCTACTTGGTCTAGTTCTACCTGTGTCCTTAGGATGCCTTGGTTTCAGGCCTGTGACTCTTCTCCTCATCCATGGGAAGTGCATCTATATCTCCAAGCTTCTCATTGGGATACCTCTTCGAGAACCTCAGACCTAGCACCTGAGGCTTCTAAGCACATAAACCTTTGCAGACCACAATATCTCTCAGATAATGCATCTAAATGGCCACCTAATGCCACTTTCAACCCCATTATTATATGAGAACTTTACAATTATTTCCAGCAATTCAGTAAATGGAAGAAGATTCCCTTGTAAACCAAAACCAAGACCATTCTTATAAGAAACTTCATTTTGTGTGAGATGAGGGGCTAAACTCCAATTACAGGAAGAAAATTACAAAGTCCACCTGAGCAAATATCCCATGACAACGCCCCTTAGCAACAGCTAGTGAAGCTACAAGAGCTGGATCAGGGTACTTAGTGATAACTGAAGGCATCCTGCAAAGAACAGATAACCTGACCATCCTGTTTGTGAGGTGGATTTGCATCCATGTTCAGTTCCTGCAGATTAAGCCTGAAATGAAGTTTTTAAAATACTAACTTGCTGACCCATATAGAACCCCCCCCCAAGATTACTGTAACCAAAATAAATACCCTGAACCCCTAGACTCTAACATGCTGTGGCAGGGATGATGAGAGAGCTTTAAAGCAAGCTCATAATGGAGATTCCTTATGTAGTTGCATTGGAATTGATCTTTTGTGTTCCTGCAACTTGGGTGCGACACCCTATGTTCTGGCGTTCTCTTACCTTTTCTCTAAACCTTTTCTCTGTTCTTCCTTTTCCTCCTCTCAACTTCTAGCTATGAAATTTCACCCAAATGAAAGACAGGGATCCTATACCTTTAAATCTTACACCTTCATTAAAGAATTTTGTCATTGTACTTTTTTATCACTCAGCCATATAATCTTACATTCCATAATAGATGGGTAGATAGATAGATAGATAGATAGATAGATAGATAGATAGATAGATAGACAGATAGACATCAATGAATTATAATACCCCAGGTGGCAGTTTAGCTGGAGATCAGTTTAAAACATGCTTCCTTGTCAGGTATCACACGTGTCACTGGAGACATGCATTATGGTTACCCTTCATGTTAGGAGCAGTCTTATACCCATGTGATTCTAGAAAATTCCATGGAGATAATAGCTATGGCTGTCATTCAGCAACTCCACAGAGGTAACCCACTACCTAGAAATGCTTCCATGCATATTTTCTGAGCAACCAGCATACTCCCCAAGAGCTTCCTTGTCCATAGACCATGAAGGTCTTGGTTACCGTTATGAGACTCTTTGTCTTTGGGATTATTATGAGCATTTATCATCAGCTGAAGAAAGTCCACTCAGTCCTGGAAGCAGAAAGAGAAGTTGCAAAAATGGAAGGTCAGTGGTAAGATCAGAGGTCTCTCCTTTCTGAGAACTTGGCTCCCTTAATTTCACAAGTGCGGTTCCACTTTTTTTCTTGAGTCATCAAGGAACAAAAGCAGGAATGACTAAACCAGGAAGCATCCAGATTCTACTTCAACTACTGTTTTAGTAAATTACAAAAGATACATATTGGGTTTAGCTTGGTGCTGCTATGTATTCAAATGCTAAATACTGGCCCCAAGATCTCATTGCCCCTATTGAGGAAATCTTTCTATACACCAAGTGATACTATGTAAACCTTGATCCCCAAGTTACCTGGTCAATAAAAGGCTAAAGCCTCTGAAGGGCAGTAAATATGATCAAGTAAAGGGTCACAGGATAAGGAAATGAGGGGGAGAAGAGGAGGAGGCTTTCAGGAGAGGAGAGGTGCCAGGAGAAACAGCAAGTAACAAGGGACATATGCCTGGCATATAAGATAGAATCGCTCAAAAACCTGCCTAGTCTAGGCATACAGCTTCTAAATAAAATACCAGGATTGTGTGTCTTTTCTATGGACTAGCTAGAATCCATAATTAATTTACAGATACAATTTTAAACAATCACTTTCATTCTCTGAAAACTTTTCTGAAGGACAGAAAAATAGTATTCCCCTTTTAAATCATTTGTTATTTGAGAGTTTCATAGATTTACACAACCAGATACAGTCATCTCAAGCCCACTGTTTCCTCCATTCAGTTCCTTCTGTGTGGTCTGTAACATTTCTTCCTCCACATTCTATGCCTTTTTCTTAATTACCAGGAGTCCAACTAGTGATGCTCACATGTGTATGACTTTGGGGCCATCCACTGCAGCATGGGAAACCTACCCATGTCCACACCCTCCTTCCACAGCTATCAACTGCCAATTGTTCCTTGGCAAAGGACATTGCATGGAGAGATCCTCTCCCATTTATGCTGGAGTTCTGACAGTCTTGATCTAGTTCAAGTCTTGTGCCATGCCACTTTTTTTCACTCCTTATTCAGAATATTTTAGTATTCATTCCTATTGCTAAGGGCTAATTCTTGCCTTATTCTCAATCAACTTTTTAAAAGTCCAAATTCTCCTACCCCAGAAAATAAAAATATTCTTTCTCTCTAAATTCAGCCTACTCTATCATTAACACACAACTCACATGATCACAGCCCAACATGTTATCAAACTGTGAACCTCTCATGAGACCCCCACTCATTACCTTCTGATTAGAATCTGGTCGGCTTTCATTCATTCTGTCCACAAATTTTTTGAAAAATGCTATTGAACCCTTTTGGAACACAGATATATTTAACATTTCCTATATTGGGCTGAGGAATGAAAAGAATACTGGAAAAACAAAAAATAAGTTTTATTTGATGTTGGAGACCATACCGTAAAAAGTAGGCCTTTCGAAGTTTCCCATCCTAATAAGCCAAATGGCCTTGTGTTAAAAAGCTGGTCACCCCCTCCTCCTTATTCCCTTTCTGGCACCTGAGGCCCTAAAAAGCTGCATTATAGTCTCCTCTTCCTTATCTCTTCCTGATTCCCAAGACTTCTAAGGACATGAGTTATGTGCTGAGCCCAGCCTGACATTCAGGAATGTTAAGGAGGGATCTACATTCTGGAGATTGAACTCACAGTGCCTCCCACCTGCAGTCTGAATTTGGCCTTCTTGTCCCCAGATGCCCACTTCTTTGTTCTTTGTTAATTCCCCATCAACCCTTCCCTATTTCCCTTTGCTGTGTGCTTACAACCTGGCGTTTCAGCCTAACAAACTGAGACCTTGACAACTCTTTGCTTGGTCTCACTTCTCTTTCTCGCTCATTTCTCTTCCAGGTTTGTTGTCCCCCTCACACCCACGAATAACTGGGTCCTGCTGGATGGGACAAGTGGTGCCTCAACGTGCGTCCAAGGTTCATACCTTTACCTTAGGTGGAGATTACAGAGTTTGTCTCCCCCAGAGAAGTTTTTCGTGACCCCAAGAAAAAATAAGTATTGGAGGACCACTCTCACAGCTCATGGGAGAAAGTAGCCCTCCGTAAGTGATTCATCTCCACTGAGAAATGGGAACTAACTAAAGAGCCACCTTAAAAATGTCTCTCAGGAAAAGAGGAGTTAGAGTTAAAAAGAAAGGGTTGATAAACTTTTTTATTTTTATAGATCAAGCATGGCCTTAGTTTATCATTGACAAGGCAGAGATACACTGTAAAAAATCGCAAAAGGTAGGCAGAGATTTAAATGATGAACTATCTAATGAGGGTTCCCATGCGGTCCCTGCAACCATTTTTTCTTATTGGGGAGTAACTATCAGAAGCTACCACTGTGTCTCCTCTCCCTTCTCTGGCAGAATTCCCAGAAGAAGGAGATAAAGAATTAGAATTTGAACATGAGAGAGAGAGAGAATAAGTATCAGCAAAGCAGTTATCCCTTGTTTGGGACCTTTTAGCAAAAGAGAAAACAAGGAAAAGGAAAATAAGCTATTTCACAGCTCTCCTAGGGACAGAAGGAAATTGGGAGATGTCCTGCTTCCTCTCTGGCTCCTAGGGAGATATTCTTAGTTCTGGTTAGGATATCTGGGTCCTTTTGAGACATTAAGTTCTATTCCCTCTCTGTCTATTGTCTGTCCTTTGTGCACCATTTGTCCATATGTCTGTCTATTTATGTTTGCTTTTTTTGTTGTTGTTTGAATGATTGTTGTTCTGTGTTTCATGTGAAAAAATGGTTAAAACTTTATCTGCTGGCTGTCCAACCTTTGATTTAGTTTTATTTGTTTAAAAGGCAGTCTCAATTTGCACAACAGAAACTGATAAGTTACACTGCACTGTGGCTGGGAGTCAAGTACAGCTGGAAAAGCCCTGCTAGAGGCTGAGTATCTACACAGGAGCTCTTAAAGGGGCAGGAAGCCTTTTGCTTGTAACAGAAAGTTAGCTTAAAATTGGTAACTCAGGGTTGGAGTCATGAACCCAAGAAAACAGGTCTTTAAAGATACTTCAAAATAGGGATAATCTTTGGGCCAGGACTCTGGCAGAGTGCTCAGATTAAGAAATGTTGCAATTGGGTTGATGCTGAGCTCAGAAGGGAGCAGCCTCAGTGAGGCTTGTGTAGTACTTCTTTTGTTTCACAAACCTTGATTAAGGAAATTCCTGGGACTTCAGCTCTCCCTCCCTTCCTTTTAGCTAAAAGAGCCTTGTTGCAGACCTAGCCAGATGTTTTTCTAAATAAAGTTAACTTTAAATCCTTGCTCTCACACAATGAGCTTTTAAGTTCTGGGGAGTAGCTATAACTCCAGATAAGATACAGTGGCAATATCTTTTAATACTTAGGGTTTTTAGTTATATATTAGAAAATAGTGGTACAGAAAATCTAAGAAGGAAAAAATGATTTGGTTCAAAATTTTATTTTCAAAAACTTCCAAGAGATGTTAATTGGCTAAGACCTCACCTTGAGACCTTAAAGCAACTTAAACCTTTGTTAGGTGCTATCTAGTGAGATTCAAAATTACTGGTGAGAAACAAAAATATTTCACAGAAAGCAGAGGAAACTTCTGTGATCTATTGTTATCAATTATAATCAATGGTAACTAAATATTTCCTGCTCATTTTATTTATGTGCCTACAACAAATCTTTGGCAAGAGAAAACATTGTTGTAAAATCATCCTTCTTCACCTCAAAGTAAAGTTTTCTTTTTTCTTTTTTTTTTTTATTACGTATTTTCCTCAATTACATTTCCAAGGCTCTCCCAAATGTCCCCCATACCCTCCCCCCACTTCCCTACCCACCTATTCCCATTTTTGGCCCTGGCGTTCCCCTGTACTGGGGCATATAAAGTTTGTGTGTCCAATGGGCCTCTCTTTTCAGTGATGACTGACTAGGCCATCTTTTGATACATATGCAGCTATAGTCAAGAGCTCCGGGGTACTGGTCAGTTCAGAATATTGTTCCACCTATAGGGTTGCAGATCCCTTTAGCTCCTTGGATACTTTCTCTAGCTCCTTGATTGGGAGCCCTGTGATCCATCCAATAGCTGACTGTGAGCATCCACTTCTGTGTTTGCTAGGCCCCGGGATAGTCTCAAAAGAGACAGCTATATCTGGGACCTTTCAGCAAAACCTTGCTAGTGTATGCAATGGTGTCAGCATTTGGAAGCTGATTATGGGGTGGATCCCTGAATATGGCAGTCTCTAGATGGTCCATTCTTTCGTCACAGCTACGAACTTTGTCTCTGTAACTCCTTCCATGGGTGTTTTGTTCCCAATTCTAAGAAGGGGCATAGTGTCCCTACTTTGGTCTTCATTCTTCATGAGTTTCATGCATTTAGCAAATTGTATCTTATATCTTGGGTATCCTAAGTTTTGGGCTAATATCCACGTATCAGTGAGTACATATTGTGTGAGTTCCTTTGTGATTGTGTTACCTCACTCAGGATGATGCCCTCCAGGTCCATCCATTTGGCTAGGAATTTCATAAATTCATTCTTTTTAATAGCTGAGTAGTACTCCATTGTGTAAATGTACCACATTTTCAGTATCCATTCCTCTGTTGAGGGGCATCTGGGTTCTTTCCAGCTTCTGGTTATTATAAATAAGGCTGCTATGAACATAGTGGAGCATGTGCCCTTCTTACCGGTTGGGACATCTTCTGGATATATGCCCAGGAGATGTATTGCTGGATCCTCTGGTAGTACTATCCAATTTTCTAAGGAACCGCCAGACCGATGTCCAGAGTGGTTGTACAAGCTTGCAATCCCACCAACAATGGAGGAGTGTTCCTCTTTCTCCACATCCTCGCCAGCATCTGCTGTCACCTGAATTTTTGATCTTACCCATTCTGACTGGTGTGAGGTGGAATCTCAGGGTTGTTTTGATTTGCATTTCCCTGATGATTAAGGATGTTGAACATTTTTTCAGGTGCTTCTCTGCCATTCAGTATTCCTCAGGTGAGAATTCTTTGTTCAGTTCTGAGCCCCATTTTTTAATGGGGTTATTTGATTTTCTGGAGTCCACCTTCTTGAGTTCTTTATATATATTAGATATTAGTCCCCTATCTGATTTAGGATAGGTAAAGATCCTTTCCCAATCTGTTGGTGGTCTTTTTGTCTTATTGACGGTGTCTTTTGCCTTGCAGAAGCTTTGTGGTGTCATGAGGTCCCATTTGTCAATTCTCGATCTTAATGCGCAAGCCATTGCTGTTCTATTCAGGAATTTTTCCCCTGTGCCCATATCTTCAAGGCTTTTCCCCACTTTCTCCTCTATAAGTTTCAGTGTCTCTGGTTTTATGTGAAGTTCCTTGATCCACTTAGATTTGACCTTAGTACAAGGAGATAGGAATGGATCAATTCGCAATCTTCTACATGATAACAACCAGTTGTGTCAGCACCATTTGTTGAAAAATGCTTTTTTCCACTGGATGTTTTTAACTCCCTTGTCGAAGATCAAGTGACCGTAGGTGTGTGGGTTCATTTCTGGGTCTTCAATTCTATTCCATTGGTCTACTTGTCACTATACCAGTACCATGCAGTTTTTATCACAATTGCTCTGTAGTACAGCTTTAGGTCAGGCATGGTGATTCCACCAGAGATTCTTTTATCCTTGAGAAGAGTTTTTGCTATCCTAGGTTTTTTGTTATTCTAGATGAATTTGCAGATTGCCCTTTCTAATTCGTTGAAGAATTGATTTGGAATTTTGATGGGGATTGCATTGAATCTGTAGATTGCTTTTGGCAAGATAGCCATTTTTACAATGTTGATGCTGCCAATCCATGAGCATGGGAGATCTTTCCATCTTCTGAGATCTTCTTTAATTTCTTTCTTCAGAGACTTGAAGTTTTTATCATACAGATCTTTCACTTCCTTAGTTAGAGTCACGCCAAGATATTTCATATTATTTGTGAATTTGTGAATTTCTTTTCTGGTCCAGTCTATTTGCAGTTCTGTAGGCTTCTTGTATGTTCATGGGCATCTCTTTCTTTAGGTTTGGGAAGTTTTCTTCTAAAATTTTGTTGAAGATATTAGCTGGCTGGCCCTTTAAGTTGAAAATCTTCATTCTCATCAACTCCTATTATCCGTAGGTTTGGTCTTTTCATTGTGTCCTGTATTTCCTGGATGTTTTGAGTTAGGATCCTTTTGCGTTTTGTATTTTCTTTGATTGTTGTGCCGATGTTCTCTATGGAATCTTCTGCACCTGAGATTCTCTCTTCCATCTCTTGTATTCTGTTGCTGATGCTCGCAGCTATGGTTCCAGATTTCTTTCCTAGGGTTTCTATCTCCAGTGTTGCCTCACTTTGGGTTTTCTTTATTGTGTCTACTTCCCTTTTTAGGTCTAGTATAGTTTTGTTCATTTCCATCACCTGTTTGGATGTGTTTTCCTGTTTTTCTTTGAGGACTTCTACCTGTTTAGTTGTGCTTTCCTGTTGTTCTTTAAGGACTTGTAACTCTTTATCAGTGTTCTCCTGTATTTCTTTAAGTGAGTTATTAAAGTTCTTCTTGATGTCCTCTACTATCATCATGAGATATGCTTTTAAATCCGGGTCTAGCTTTTTGGTTGTGTTGGGGTGCCCAGGACTAGGTGGGGTGGGAGTGCTGCATTCTGATGTTGGTGAGTGGTCTTGATTTCTGTTAGTAGGATTCTTGCGTTTGCCTTTCGCCATCTGGTAATCTCTGGGGCTGTGCAGAATTCACTCGGCGGGGTCCCGGAACCAAGATGTCTGCTGCAGATGCTCAGGCAAAGCGTTCCCTCTCCGCTTGGACCCCTTTCCTCTGGCAGGGATGGTGGCCGGATGTCTGGGGCCTGTGCAGAATGCACTCGATGGGGTCCCAGAACCAGGATGTCTGGTGCCGATGCTCAGGCAAAGTGTTCTCAGGCTGGTCGGATCCCTAACCTCTGGCCCGGAAAGTGGCCAGCTGTCTGGGGCCCGAATAGGGTGCTGCCTTAGAAGCCCTGTGGCTTCCCCCATCCCAGAAGCTATTAGCTTCTGTATTCCGTACTCTCACCTGTGCAGAATACACTCAGCGGGGTCCAGGAACCAAGATGTCTTCTGCAGATGCTCAGGCAAAGCGCTCCCTCTCCGCTCCGACCCCTTTCCTCAAAGTAAAGTTTTAACACCCTATAAAGCCACTGTGGTGCTAATAACGAATTGTAAGATAAATTCATATATTTTAGAAAAACTATAACAAAAATTGTGTCTTAAAAACCTGACTAAGTGTCTGTTCCTTGTTCCAAAAAAGCCATTAATTGGCTTATTATAGAATATTAATGTTTGATTTATTGCATACCATCATATTAAATAAAATTGTTAATCATTATCCCAAAGATAAGTTAAAAATTGTTTTTATACATGCTCCTGTATTGTCTATAAATTCATGCATGGATTCATCCCATTTACTCTGTTTAAAAAAACAGACCTTCTGTGGGAGAAACATATATGTGAATTGGATCACACATTTATTCTTTTGAGTTTTCTCCTGCTTCAGCACAGGTAAATTGTGTGCTGTAGATGGTGTTTAAAATGTTGAACAATCAAACTTTAAGTTGTATAGTAATAGTCAATATTATATCTCAGAGCTTACAATTGCTTAAAATTGTTCATCCCTCAGATGCTATTAATTCTCAAGCTTGCAATTGCTTATGCAACTTATAAGAAAAAATACTGTTCTTTTAAGAAGACTGTTTTTGGACAGTAAAGAAATTGTCCTGGGTTGCCTGGAAAAACTCCCAGGATTTGCTTTTGTGTTATAGAGGTTTACATAAAGCTTTAACTGATAAAGATTACAGATAGCTCCTGAAAGGATACAAACTCAGGTTCCTTATAATTATTTGGGTTTTAGACTTACTAATCAAGCTGTTTTTCCCTAGAAGATCGTTATTTCCAGAGACAACTTAAGGACTTTGAATGATTTTCAAAAATCATTAGGTGATATTAATTGGTTTTGTCCCTATTTAAAGTGTATTACAAGGGAATTGAAACCTTTGTTTGATAGTCTTAAAGGGAGTTATGATCCAATCTCCCCTAGATCTTTAGCCTCAGAAGAATTGCTGGTCTTACAACAAGTGGAAAAAGCTATTGAAGAGCAATTTTCCACTTATATAGATTACTCTTTGCCTTTACATCTGTTAATTTTTAATATGATTCATATGCCTACAGGATTGTTATGGCAAAAGTCTCCTCTAATGTGGATACATTTGAGGATTTCTCCTAAACGTAATATCTTGCCATATTATGAAGCAGTAGCTCAGATGGTTATCCTTGGAAAAAACAGGCACTAACTTATTTTGGCAAAGAACCAGATATTGTAAAACAATGTCCTAAATGTATTACATTATCTCCAATGCCACATTTAGGAGTTAATCCACAAGGTCTTATGCCTAATCATAGTTGGCAAATAGATGTAACTTATTATGGAGAATCTGGAAAATTAAAATATATATATGTTTGTATTGACACTTGTTCAGGATTTCCTTTTGCTTCTCTGCATACTGGAGAGGCCTCTAAAAATGTAATTGATCATTGCCTACAAGCCTTTAATGCCATGGGATTTCCTAAACTTATTAAGACAGATAACAGGGCATCCTATTCTAGCAAGAATTTTACTTCATTTTGTAAAGAATTTGGCATCAAACATAAAACTGGAATTCCTTATAACCCCATGAGACAAGGAATAGTTGAACGTGTTCTTCGAACTTTAAAAATTGACTATATAATCTCATTCTTTATATATTCAAAATAGTAATGGTTTAAGATAATATTTTGATATTTTTAGAGAATGTGCATGTCAAATTGTAAATTTTTTTTCTCCTGGTGTCCTCAGTTCCTACCTGTTTCCACATAATTGTATTAATTCTTGAGGACATATACTTAATCAATTGCTTCAAATGAATGCTCTTATTTCTGATTAGTAAATAAATAAATTATACAGGTGACAATAATAACTTTTCAAGCATTCTAGTTACAATCTCTTTTTAAGAGAAACAATTGAAAGTGTAGTTAGTCACTGCCTATGTTATATTAAAACCGACTATAACAGTCAATTATTTAAGATGTTTTGTCAACAATTTAATAACTCTCAAAGACAAGGTATTGTGGAACTTTAAAAACTCTTTCTTCTTAAAAACAACGAAGGGGAGAAATTATACCCCGTGCACATTATTTGAATCATACTTTTAAGAATTTTGAAATTTGGATGTTAAAGAAGTTAATAAATGCCTTAAAGTATCTTAAAACTAGACATAATCATGTCTAGATGAGATGAAAAGGATCCACTTATTGACAAATGGCATGATCCTGAACAGAAAGTTAATATGGGGAAAAGGGGGCAGTGTTTCTGTTTTATCCACAGAATGCTACAGAAGCATGCTAGCTTCCAGAATGATTCGTGTGACACGCTGACCTGTGAGTTCCTGAGTGCCCTGATAGTGGTTACATGAAAGATGTGTTGAGCACACAGAGAAAGAGGAATCAGGGAGAGCAGCCACTTGCAAACAAGATGAAGAAACTTCCTATCTCCTCCATGGGCTACAACAAGGCGAACCTATTTCTGCAGTGACCTTGGCAGTAATCCTGGGCTTAGGAGCTACAGGTGCAGGAACTGGCATTTTCTCTTTTGTCACCTCCCAACAGCAATACACCCAGCTTAACCTTGATGTGGACAGAAATATTCAAGAACTACAAAAGGGCTTGAAAAATTTAAAAGACTCTCCTGGTCTCTCTCTCTCTGAGGTAGAGACAGACGAGGCCTTGATTTAATGTTCCTACAAGAAGGATGTCTATGTGCAGCTCTCAAAGAAGAATGTTTCTGATAAGACTGGCTTAGTTCAAGATAGCATAGACAAAGTTAGAACTAGTTTAGAAGAGAGAAAACGAAACAGAGAGAAACAAGAATATTGGTATCAAAATTGGTTTTCTACTTCTCCTTGGCTCACTACCCTACTTCCCAGCCTTTTTGGACCTTTTGTGGGTATTTTGTTGCTTTTGTATTTTGGTCCTTGGGCCTTTAACAGATTAACCAGTTTTGTTAAGTCACAGATTGAAGCTGCTTTAAGCAAGTCGGTTGCAGTTCACTACCATCGTCTGGATATCCGAGACTCAGATGAAGATCTCCCTTCCACCGATACAGAAAGAGCAGCTGATGGCTTCCAATTTTCCACCCTTGCTGCAAATGCAGAGTCCCCTTGGTTGCTCAAGCCGTGGAGAAAATAGAGATGAGGATGGTAACTGCCAGCTCCTAATATAACAAAAGAGCCACAAATTGTGGTGTTACGATTGACATAATTCTTGTGGGTACAGCCCACAGAGGCCTTGCTGAATTGGGGGTTGACAATTCTCCTTTAGGAACTGCACAGGACTCAGACTTGTGCATACTGGTTCATGATAATATGAATCCAGTATGGGCACGAGTGTGGGTATGAGGCTAAGCACTGCAGGGGAAGGTCCAACTAGACCTTTTCTGAGTTCCCTGAGAGACACACCTGTTTTGCACAGAGGTTGGTATCTAGTTCCAGTTACAACCAAAGAATCTTTCTAAAGCTCTGCCTCCCCTCCCCAAAAGATTCCAAGAGCCATGAGTGTGCGTCGTGACAGCACCCACAGGAGGGATCAGGTCAATGTTCCCCCAGCCATGGTTAATTCCCACTCATCCAAGGATGAGAAGATCATTTAGTCACCTCAGTTAAGTGTGGCCTTATTAAATTAATTCAACGGGGGAGATGTTGGAGACCATACCATAAGAAAGTAGGCCTTTCACAGTTTCCCACCCTAATAAGCCAAATGGCCTTGTGTTAAAAAGCTGGTCACCCCCTACTCCCTATTCCCTTCTGGCACCTGAGACCCTAAAAAGCTGCATTATAGTCTCCTCTTCCTTATCTCTTCCTGACTCCCAAGACTTCTAAGGACATGAGTTATGTGCTGAGCCGAGCCTGATACCCAGGACTGTTAAGGAAGGATCTACATTCTGGAGATAGGACTCAGAGTGCCTCCCGCCTGCAGTCTGAATTTGGCCTTCATGTCCCCAGATGCCCACTTCTTTGTTCTTTGATAATTCTCTCTCAGCCCATCCCTATTTCCCTTTGCTGTGAGCTTATAACCTGGTGTTTCAGCCTAATAAACTGAGACCTTGACTACTCTTTGCTTGGTCTCGCTTCACTTTCTTGTTCATTTCTCTTCCAGGTTTGTGGTCCCCCTCATACCCACGAATAACTGGGTCCTGATGGATGGGACAGTTATTTATATGCCCCAGTACAGGGGGACACTAGGGCCAAGAAGTGGGAATGGGTGGGTAGCAGAGCAGCATAGGGGGAGGGTATAAGGGACTTTTGAGACAGCATTTGAAATGTAAATGAAGAAAATATCTAATAAAAAATTGAAAAAAACAAACAAATGAGCAAACAAAATAAAATAGAAATATAGTTATGCTGGGTCAAGTTCCATCACTGGGAAAATCAAGAGGGCAGGGACTTGAAACAATTACATTATGTCCCCACTCAATGAATTCTTGCATTCATACTAGCATTCGAATAACTTTCTCTACTCTGATACAGTTCAGAATCCATTCCTAAGAACTGATGACATCCATAATGGGTTGGTCATACAATTTAATTAAGATAATAATACAATCCTTTATAAGTATGACAATAAGCAACCTAATCAACACAAATAAATATACTTCCTCACAGAGATGCCCTTTTCAGTTGGGTGATTCTAAATTGGTTAAGTGGACAATCAAACTAACCATTATAATAAGTATGTACTTACACTTTTCTCTGTATTTTACATTTGCCTACAAATGAACATTATCTTCCTAAATCCCAGCTCTGCTCCTAGATTGTCTTACATTTAACATGTGTTAGATAGTTCTGTGAATATGCTGTTTCAAGAAAATGTATACTAAGTATTAATTTTTTTTAATTACGTATTTTCTTCATTCAAATTTCCAATGCTATCCCAGAAGTCCCCCAAACCCCCTACCCACACACTCCCACTTCTTGGCCCTGGTGTTCCCCTGTATGAGGCATATAAAGTTTGCAAGACTAATGGGCCTCTCTTTCCAATGATGGCCGACTAGGCCAACTTCTGATACATATGCAGCTAGAGACACAAGCTCTAGGGGGTACTGGTTAGTTCATATTGTTGTTCCACCTATAGGGTTGAAGGCCCCTTCAGCTCCTTGGGTACTTTCTCTAGCTCCTCAGTTGGGGGCCCTGTGATCCATCCAATAGCTGACTGTGAGCATCCAATTCTGTGTTTGCTAGGCCACGGCATAGCCTCACAAGAGACAGCTATATCTGGAATCTTTCAGCAAAATCTTGCTAGTGTATGCAATGGTGTCAGAGTTTGGAGGCTGATTATGGGATGGATCCCCAGGTATGGCAGTCTCTAGATGGTTCGTCATTTTGTCTCAGCTCCAAATCATGTTTACTTTCAAAACCCCTGTTTGCTGGTTGCACAAGTGCTCTTAACCACTGAGCCATCTCTCCAGCCCTACTGAGTTAGATTTTGAAGGAAGTAAAAGTCTGAATTAGCAGGACATTCAGTGGGAGGGTATGAAAATCTGTCATGCCATTCAGCATCAGGACAGGGAGTTGGTGAGAGTAAAGAAAGCTCAGCCTTAAGGGCTCATGGAAGTCAAAGGTGTTGAGGTTGTTAACCAAAGGAAAAGAAGAGGGCCCATTGATGGGACATACTAAAAAGCTTGGTATGATTATATAGGCCTCATTCAGGATTGCATGAGCCTGAGGCCAGCCTGGTTTACAGAGTGAGACTCTATCCCTAAAAGCCAAACCACGACCACCACTACCAAGATAAAGGGATGCATTTGGACGCAAAGTCCTAGGGCAACAAGTTCCTTAGGTGGTCACTGATAGAAAGAGAGGAGCTGGTTTTCAGACATGCTCTGCTAGCAGGACCACAGTGTCCCAGTGGGAGAGTGCACCTTTAGGTCTGGGGGGTGGGTGACATTAAAGGAGCCATAGATAGCATGACAGAGCCTGAATACTAGTGAAGTGTAGGTTGTATCATAATCATAGGAGGCTTGAAGGTCCTGAAAGGAGAGATAGCAGCCAATAGGTCTTTCAGATCCCCAGAAAGAAGTCACTTTCTGTTTTGTTTCTGTAGGTTTTGGGGATGGTGGTGGTAAGTTCATACTATGCTTCCTAGCCTAACCAGGCCCACATGGCCCCTGGCATGCAGGAAGCCCTGTGTAAAAATTCATGAGTAGTTTGGCTCTGCCTGCCTACATGCCTGTGGAAGGAGTTAGGCTTGCTCACATCTGCAAGTGGGATAGAGTTGCGGGCTACAAGGTCAGACAGTGCCCTAGAGCTGTAGCCTCCCCCAGCCTGAAGCGGGCTGGTACAGACCTTGTCACCACTGAGGTGGGGCCACCTGCAGTGCAGCTTTCCTACTTGGCTAGCTCCTTTTGAAGTGACAACTGCCCTGCTCTTCTGGTACCTGCTGAGAGGCTGAACCTGTCTTCCTGAGACATTCGTGAATAAGCAACAGCCATGCGACCAAGTGCTGACAGAATGGCTCCAGGCACCAAGAATGGACTGGTGGGGGTGGGGGGGAAGTGCCTTCCCCCTTATAAGTACACTCTCTTAGCAAACTCGCAGGCCTTGATCAGAAAAATTTGTCTTGGCTTCATCATTCTTTTCTCTCAGTCTAAGTCTCTTTCAGCCCAGCCTGTCTTCCAGAAATACCCAGTTCATGTAGGCCATGGGCCGGCTTACTACAGATTGGTGTCTGGAACAGGGACCTGGAAAGGGCGGGAAAACACTGAGGGCTTGCTGCCTTATGTGTGGAGCTCCATGAGAAGGAAAGAATAAGAATATCATATCGGGCACAGTGAGCAACAGGTATTTATGCTAGCGCTGGTTTTAAACTTCATTTTTAAAGTGTTGCTGGAGGTGTGGTAGGATACGGACTAAGTTGGGACAGTGCTGACCCGGCACTGATTCCACTTAGGGTTTGGCAGCGAGGGACTAGAGACTTCAAAACAGGTGGTTGTCCGCAACTTTTAAGAGCTGCTTAAGGCAAGAAGAATAGGGTTTAAAATAATAAAACAGGCGGTTGTCCGCAGTCGAGAACTGTGTCAGGCTAGAGGAATAGGGTTTAAAGTAATAAAATAAAATAAAATAAAATAAAATAAAATAAAATAAAATAAAATAAAATAAAATAAAATAGAGGAAAATGGATTTTGAAACTCTCCCAGAGACAGAGAGATATCAGGGGATGCCCTGTGTTATTCTCTCGCTCCTACGGCAGAATTTCTCTTCCCTCTTTGTGTTGTCTAATGTCTGGTGCACCCATACGTTCACATGTCAATTCATGTGTGTCTTGTTTCGTTGTCTGAATGACTAGGTGTTCTGTGTTTCATGTTGGAAAATAAAAATGGCTAAGGCTTTATCTGCTGGTTCAGCAAAGCCCGAGAGTGGCCCACACTTTAGCCAAGAATCAAACACAGCAGGAGAGCGCCTGCTGGAAAAAAAAAAAAAAACAAACAAACAAACTGTTTTTAAAGAAAAGGAGTCTGCAGCTTCTTAGTTTTAAGGCAAAAAAGTTGATAGGGTTTTTTTTTTTTCCTAGAAAATCCTCTGCAATCATGATTATTGTGTTTAGCAAATGACAAAGTGCTTTTTTTTTAATCTTATAATTATAGCTAGAAAAGGTAAAATTCTTTGATTGGTCTAAATTTATAGGATTCCTGTAGCCACTTAATTTGTTTTTTTACTGGTCTTAAAGGTACAATATGCTCTATGTGTCTTCATCATAGAGTATTAGCTTATAAGTTATTGGGTATGATTTAAAAGGTATAACATTGGTAGCAAGACAGCTTTAAATTGGTAACTCAGGTTTGGAGTGTTTCAAACACGTGGCATACAGCAGGCCAAAAAACTAGGCCTCTAAGGATATTTCTAGTTGAGATAATATTTAATGTGATTCTTATCCTAAAAGGTAGACTTAAAGGTAAGATTTAAAACAATGTCTCTTCAATGAAGCATTAAAATTTGCACTGTCATGCATTCATAGGTGTATATTGGCAGCTAAACTTTGTAACATGATAGTAATGCTTCTAATATTGATTTTAAAGATGATAAGTTATTTTAAAATGGGTTTTGCTTTCCCAAAGTTGTAGTTATAGTCTAATATTGCAAAAGAAACTTAAAAATTCTAAAATCTGTCCTCACAGAAAAAGGAACAAAGCTCAGAGAAGCCTCTTAGGGGCTCATATGACTTTCTTTTATTTTGCAAACAGTGCCTAGAGAAGTTCTTGCCTGCCTTCAGGGGAATTTCTTGTTAGTTAAAAGAACACTGTTGCAGACCTATCCAGATGTTGTTCTAAATAAAGTTCAAATTCAAAGTTTATAAAAAGTCAATCAGACAGTAGAACTTATAAAGACATTACAATCTGGTTTGCCTACTTCATGTAAAGTTATTATGGATTTAAAAGTTTGTTTTTTCTTTGCATGCTGATAATTGTAAAGGGTTTGCTTCTAGTGAACTGGTAATCACTGGAAAATTTTGCCTCTAGGTATGGCTAATATAGCTTTACATTATGTAAGAAAAATTTTTATTGTCTCTGCTTCAATAGAAGAAGCTAAGAGTTTGAATCTTTCAGTGTATACTGTTTCCTAAGTGGAAAACATTTTATTAGTTAATGCCTCTCAAGAGAAGTTTATTTCAAATCTTTGCTCTCACACAATGACCTTTAAAGTTCTGGGGAGTAGTTGTTGCTCCAGAAAAGATTCAGAGGCAATATGTTTTTAATGTTTAGGGTTTTAGTTATACTATAAAATTGTGGTACAGAAAATCTAAGTATGAAAAATTGATTTGCTTCAAAATTTTATTTTCAAAAGTTTCCAGGAGATGTTAATTGGCTAAGGCCTCACTTTAAGGTCTTAAAGTGACTTAAAGCTTTGTTAGATGTTGTCTTGAGAGATACAAATTAACTGGTAAAGAACAAAAGGCTTTGCAGAAAATAAAGAAAGCTTTTATAATTGTTATCAATTATAATAAATGGGTAATCAAATATTAGCTGCTAATTTTAGTTAGGGTTATTAAATGTCCCCACCGCAATTCTTTGGCAAGAGAAAACATTAATGTAAAATTATCGTTCTTCACCTCCCAGCCAACCGTTGGCTTATGCGGAAGGTTGGCCAGCTGCTGGCTGCTGCGGGGTGGGGCCATGGGGTACAGCGGCTTTCCCTGAGTGGTGACAGCATGGGAGGGCTCCAGGAAACGGGCACCTTTGAAGTGGCCTTAGCACCAGTTGTGCGGCTGTGGCCCCCATGGGCATCTGCCTGTCCCCGCTGGGGGTGGCCATATTTTTCCTGCTGGGGCTCAGGGTGCTCCACCACTGCCCAACCTTCCTGGCCGGCTGCTTCAGCCTCTTCGGCCTGGGCAGTGGGCCAGTGGCAGGGTAGGCTGAGGTGGCGTTCACCTCAAAGCAAAGTTTTGACATCCTATTAAGGCTGCTGTGGTGTTAAGAATTGTAAGATGAATTAATATATTTTAGAAAAACTATAACAAAAAATTGTGTCTTAGAAACCCGACAAAGTTTCTGTTCCTTGTTCCAAATGGCAATTAAATTGATTATTGCAGAATATTGATATTTGGCCTATTGCATACCATTATTTTAAATAAAATTGATAATCACTATCCTAAAGATAAGTTAAAAATTGTTTTTATGCATGTTTTTGTACCTTCTATAAATTCATGCATGCATGCATCCCATTTACTGTGTTTAAAAACAGCCCTTCTATGGGAGAAAAGTATATGTGAATTGGATCACATGCTTATTCTTTTGAGTTTCCTCCTGCTTCAGCACAGATAATTAAATTGTGTGCTGTAGATGGTGTTTTAAAATGTTGAATAATCAAACTTTGATTTGTATATTTATCAATATATATCTCAGAGCTTACAATTGCTTAAAATTGTTCATCCCTCAGATACTATAAATTCTCAAATTTGCAATAATTTATGCATATACAACTCATAAGAAAAATTGCTGTTCTTTTTAGAAGACTGTTTTTAGACATTTAAAAAATTGTTCTAGATTGCCTGGACAAGACCCCTTAAGGAAATGTCATGCTAGATTTATATCTCAGGCAGATTACAGGCCTTACATAAGAATAATTTGCCATATAATCTCATTCTTTATATAATCAAAACAGTAATGGCTTAAGATAATACTTTGGTATTTTTAGAGAATGTGCGTGTCAAATTGTAAAAAAGAAAAGTTCTTAGTGTCCTCAGTTCCTACCTGTTTCGCCATAATGGTGTTAATTCTTGAGGACTTATACTTAATCAATTGCTGGCCTTACAACAAGTGGAAAGAGCTATTGAAGAACAATTTGTCACTTATATAGATTACTCTTTGTCTTTATATCTGTTGGTTTTTAATATGATTCATATGCCTACAAGATTGTTGTGGCAAAAGACTCCTATAATGTGGATACATTTGAGGATTTCTCCTAAACATAATATCCTGCCATATTATGAAGCAGTAGCTCAGATGATCATACTTGGAAGGAAGCAGGCACTAACTTATTTTGGCAAAGAGCCAGATATCATTTTTCAGCCTTATAGCACAGACCAAGGCTGAAGCAGCACAGTACGGATTGGTTGCTTGCTCAAATAGGATTTATAGGAACTATAGATAATCATTATCCTCAAGATAGGTTGATAAAAAATTTAAATGTACGTGAGGTGATATTTCCTAAAATGAGTTCCTTACATCCTTTATATAATGCTCTTTTGGTTTTTACTGATTGCTCCTCTAAAGGGCGAGCTGGATATCTTATGAATAATCAACAAAAAGTCATAGAGACTCCTGGCTTCTCAGCTCAGTTAGCAGAACTGACAGCAGTATTGAATGTCTTCGAGTCTGTAAATGATGCTTTTAATATTTTTACTGATAGTGTATATGTTTCACAATCAATTCCCTTATTGGAGACTTGTAGTACATTTAACTTTAATAAGCCAGCAGGATCTCTGTTTTCACAATTGCAAAACATCATTCTTGCCCGAAAACATCCGTTTTATATTGGTCATATACGAGCTCATTCTGGTCTTCCCGGACCTTTAGCTGCAGGCAATGGTTACATCAACAGGGCTCTGATAGGAGAGGCCTTATTTTCAGATCCTGTTGCCTTGGCTAGACGTGATCATGATAATTTTCATCTCTCTAGCCATATCTTAAGGCTGCGACAAAAGATCACTAAAGAACAGGCAAGAATGATTGTAAAACAGTGTTCTAAATGTATTACATTATCTCCAGTGCTGCATTTCAGAGTTAATCCATGAGGTCTTATGCCTAATCTTATTTGGCAAATAGATGTAACTCATTATGTGGAATTTGGAAATTTAAAATATATACATGTTTGTATTGACACTGGTTCAGGATTTCTTTTTGCTTCTCTACATACTGGAGAGGCCTCTAGAAATGTAATTGATCATGTTTACAAGCCTTTAATGCTATGGGATTGCCTAAACTCATTAAGACAGAAAATGGGACATCCTATATTAGCAACAATTTTACTTCATTTTGTAAGGAATTTGGTATCAAACATAAAACTGGAATTCCTTATAACCCCATGGGACAAGGAATTGTTGAACATGCTCATTGCACTCTGAAAAATTGGCTTTTAAAAACTAAACAGGGGCAGTTATACCCCCCAAAGTCACCAAAAGCACATCTTGCTTTTGTTTTCTTCATTTTAAAATTTTTTTGCAAACTGATGTTAAAGGTCAGTCTGGAGCAGATCACCACTAGCATCCAGTTACTTCCAGTTCTTATGCCATGGTTAAATGGTGGGACCCATTAACAAATATGTGGAATGGTCCAGACCCCGTTTTAATCTGGGGAAGAGGTTCTGTCTGTTTTTTTTAAAAGAAGATGGAGCTCGATGGCTGCCTGAAAGACTGGTTTGTCAAGTGGACACAGATCCTGAATCTTCTAGTAAGTATGATTCTAACCTCCTTGATTAGCTAAAAATCCTTTTTTAGACAAAAAGGTTAATTTTTAGCACAGCTTCCACTTTCAGAGAATCTCCGGCTTTTCTTCTAATTCTCAAAGCCAGCTCTCCCACACCAGGAGGTCAGAGTCTGAGCTTGATTGTTGCTAATTTGCAACAGAATAAAGTACCTGGATTTCCACAAAGAAGCTTTTATCATGTTGCTTTTCAACTATCTCAACTTTGTTTTCCAAGCAGGTCAGTTTCTCCTTACAGCCTGATTTCAGCAAGTGTGCAGCCTCGCCTCCAGCAAGTTCCGGTGGCAGAAATTCATCAATATGAAGAAACATATTAAGTATATATTATGGCTTTGGTCTGATTTGGGAATAAGGTGTGCAACCAGTTTTCGGAGCCATATCAATCTAAGACAGAGGTACATGCCAAGAGGCTGTGGTTTGTAAATAATACACCACAGAGCCATGTTTGTGTAAAATAAACACAAACAAGCTGCATGTATGCTCCTTGATGGATAAGAATGGCTCAGGAAAATCTGAGATTTCCTAAGCCAGGCACTGCCGCCAGCCACCATAACTCCCAGGCAGGACTATGGAGCATAAATAAATTTTATGTCTCAGTCCAGCTATTTTTATTATATAATCAGGGGGGAAATTGTAGCCTCCCCCAGCCTGAAGTGGGCTGGTACAGACCTTGTCACCACTGAGGTAGGGCCACCTGCAGTGCAGCTTTCCTACGTGGCTGGTTCCTTTTGAAGTGACAACTGCCCTGCTCTTCTGCTACCTGCCAAGAGACTGAACCTATCTTCCTGAGATATTCCTGAATAAGCAACAGCCAGGCAACCAAGTGCTGACAGAATGGCTGCAGGCACCAAGAATGGATTGGCAGGGGGTTGGGCCTTCCCCCTTATAAGCACACTCTCTTAGTAAACTCGCGGGCCTTCATCAGAAAAATTTGTCATGGCTTCATCATTCTTTTCTTGCAGTCTAAATCTCTTTCAGCCGCAGCCTGCCTTCCAGAAATATCCGGTTTATGTAGGCCAAGGGCCCGCATACTACTTAGAGTGATGGTCCTCTCCTTGTGGGTTTGACCCTTTTGGAGTCGAGAATCAGACATTACAATTTGTAACAGTAGCAAAATTATAGTTATGAAATATCAATGAAATAATTTTGTGGCGAGGGGTCACCACACATTAGAAACTGGATTAAAGGGGCACAGCATTAGGAAGGTTGAGAACCACTGTCCTAGAGCTGGCAGAGAAACAGGTACAGAGATCTGGGTGGTGCCTGGAACATCACCACAGTGTTAACCTCCTTTGTCACACAGGTTCTGGGAGCAAGGAGAAGGAGGCTAAGCCCCAGCAGGAAGACCTGAAGAGAGCATTTGTTGAGTTGATTTCCGATGGCTTGGGAGAAGGCGCTATCCAGATTCCTGGACCTGAGTGCACCTTTGAGCAGGAGCCTGGGAGCTCTGAGTCCAGTCTGCCTGGGGTTCCTGCTCCTCAGCATGGGATCCCCCTGCTTGCTGCCCTAAATGCTACAATTCTTTCCGGAAACCTTTCCAGTGCCCTGAGTGTGGAAAAGTCTTTAGTCGGTGCTCCAACCTTGTTAGGCATCAGCGGACCCATGAAGAAGAGAAATCCTTTGGATGTGTGGAATGTGGGAAAGGTTTCACCCTGAGGGAATACCTCACCAAGCATCAGAGGACCCACCTGGGCAAGAGGCCCTATGTGTGTGGCGAGTGCTGGAAGACCTTCAGCCAGAGTCATCACCTGGAGTTGTACCAGCGCAGCCACACTGGGCAGAAGTCCAAGTGCTCAGACTGCTGGAAGGGCTTCAGATGGAGACAGCATCTGCTGGTGCATCTCAGGACACACTCCGGGAAGAAGCCCTACACCTGCGAGTGTTGCAAAAGCTTCGGCCAGAAAGCCAACCTGGTGTGCTCATACTGGGAGAAGTCCTATGTTTGCCAGGTGTGCGTCAAGCACTTCAGCAAGGGGAAGCGACTGGTGCTACACAATAGGATCCACACCGGTGAGAAGCCCAATCACTGCCCAGCCTGGGGCTGCAGCTTCAACCAGAGGTCCATCCTCAACCATCATCAGAAGACCCAACATCGCCAGGAGTCTCCGGTACAGTGAGCCTACTAAGGGAACAGGTCTGCCATAGGAGCGACTTGTGTTGTATTGAGTGGTCTGGGCAGTGCCCAGTGAGGGACAGCAGAATGTGCTCAAGGAGGAGGAGCCTAGAGTATGTATGGGAAGCTTGCAGAAGGCCCACAGTTTTCTTCACCTCTTACAGGGAAACACTATCCTGAGCTTCAGGTTTTCTTATCCTCCCACAGTGGGGATGGGGACCCACCTCCTGAGCAAGTTTAGAAGAAAGGGCAGAATTTTATTGCCAATAGGCAGCTTGAAGCTCATTTTCTTTTTTCCTTCCTTCCTTCCTTCCTTCCTTGTCCCCTCTTTTCTCCCTTTTTTCTCTTTCCTCTTCTCTTCTCTTCTCTTCTCTTCTCTTCTCTTCTCTTCTCTTCTCTTCTCTTCTCTTCTCTTCTCTTTGCTTCTCTCTCTTTTCTCTTCTCTTTCTTGTCTTCTCTTCCCTTCTCTTCTCTTCTCTTTTCCATTCCCTTCCTCTTTCTTTCTTTCTTTCTTTCTTTCTTTCTTTCTTTCTTTCTTTCTTTCTTTCTTTCTCTCTCTCTCTCTCTCTCTCTCTCTCTCTCTCTCTCTCTCTCTCTCTCTCTCTTTCTTTCTTTTGCTAAGGTCTCATATTATCTATGCTGGTCTCAGACTGTCTGTGTAGCTGAAGATGATCTTGAATGCCTGATTCTCCTGCCTTCACTTTCACATTGCTGTGATTGCAGGAATGTGCCACCATGCCTGGTTTATGTTATGTTGGAGATGAAACTCAGGGTCCAGGGTTTGTGAATGCTAGGTGAGGTACTCTACTGACTGAGGTACTCTACTGCTCAGCCTTGAACTCTTCTTGTCAGAGAGCTCTGTCTTACCTGCAAGATCATTAGCCCATGCTTGCCCTCCCTCCAGCTGTCTTTCATTACAAATATTTATTAAACATCTACTGTGCTCCTGGCTCTCAGAATGCTGTGGGAATAGAACCAATGATACCGTGGAGTGTGTGAGCAAAGCTGGAGCAGTAGCTTAAAATACTAGGTGGATTCTATAAGGAATGACCCCTGAGGCTAACCTCTCGCCCCCCATACACATATGCACATGCATCCCTATACACACAACAAAGAAAAATGTTAATGGCTAACAGTCAACTACTTGATTCACTTTGAAATGTGGCTTTATTTCTTTGGCAGGCGGCCACAGCATTTATTTATTCATTCTTTTATTCATGAATGAATACATGAATTAATGAATAATAGGTTTTCCTCTCTGTAGTTCTGGCTCTTCTAGAACTCACTCTGTAGACCAGGCTGGCCTCAAACTTACAGAGATTTTCCTGCCTCTGCCTCCCAAGTGCTGGGATTAAAGGTGTGCATCCCCATTGCCCAGCTGGCATTCAATTTACAAAATTTTGTGGTGTGTGTGTATGTATAGAACTATTTTTAAACAGATCCACATCCCCCTTTGCCCAATTAACCTTTCTACTACTTTTGTTGAGTGGTGGGTTAGAGATGAGGTTAAATCATTTGAGAACTCCTATTAAAGTAGGTATTGAAAAATCTAAGCCTAGTGGCTACTCTTCCAGAGATCTGGAGTTCAATTCCCAGCAACCATATGGCTGCTTACAATTGTCTGCAACTCAAGTTCCAGGGAATGTGACATCCTCAAACACCAATGCACATTAAATAGATAGATAGAAAGATAGATAGATAGATAGATAGATAGATAGATAGATAGATAGATAGATAGATGATAGATAGATAGATAGATAGATAGATAGATAGATATTTTTTTAAAGGAAAAAATCTAAGCATACATAGGAGCATGATGACTTAAAGGTAGCCTCATCTTTGTTGCCCACTCCAGTCTGGGTGAAGGCTTGTGATGGCTGAACCCTGGAGCTCTCTTCAGGATTTACCAGGCAGCTTGAGAGAATGGAGAATCTCTCCTGTGCCTTCCTTAAACTGATTTGTTATACGTGTGGAGGGAGGGATCTTGTGTATCTGGTACATTTTGGGGACTTCCTGAGACTTGTGAATTGCTTGTTTTAAATTTTTTTGAGTCTGAGCATGTTTCTCTCTGGGATGGCATATTCCAGTTTGGAGGTAATTGCTGTACAACAATATATGCAGGATACACACTCCACAGCAGAGGGCAGAGAACAACTTGCAGGAGTTGGTTCTTTCATTTTACCATGTAGGTCTAATGAATCAGACTGCATGTGTCAGGCTTGATAGCAAGTACCTTTATGTAAAACCCATTTCATCAGCACCATTGAATTTAAATTTTTAACAAATTTTATATATACAAATGTTTAGTTTGTGTGTGTCTATTTACTATCTGTGTACCTGGTACCCTTAGATCTCCTGTCACTAGGGTTATAGATTGTTGTAAGCCACCATGTAGATTTTTGGAATTAAACCTGGGCCATCTGGAAGAACAGCCAGTGTTCTTAACCACTGAAATTCTCTCCAGTTTCCCATCATTATTTCTATTTTTATGTATATGAGTGCTTTGCATGTATGTATGTGCACCACATTTGTGTCTAGTTCCCACAGAGACCAGAAAAGTGTACTGGAACCTCTGGGACTAGTGTTACAGACTACGTAGGTGCTGAGAATTGAACCTAGATCCTCTACAAGAACAGCAAATGCTCTTAACCACAGAAAAGTCTCCCCAGCTGCCATTATTGAAATTTAATTTAGAAAACCACTCTCTTATCTTGTTAGCTGTGTCCACAAGTCCATGATGAAACTAACACATTTATCTGAGATGCCCAGGGTAAGCAATGCTGAAATCTATATTCAAAGTCAGCTTTTTCTGATTCTGATCTCAGACAATGCCTATGGCTCCCTGTCACCCACACCCAATGGCAGGCTTCTGATTAGAGCCTGAATTGGACCTTTGTGTAATCTGTGTATTCCAAAGGTTTTTTTTTCCTGGTTTTTTGGGACAGGGTTTCTCTGTATAGCCCTGGCTGTCTTGGAACTCACTTTGTAGATCAGGCTGGCCTCGAACTAAGAAAGCTGCCTGCCTCTGCCTCCAGAGTGCAGGGATTAAAGGCATGCACCACCATGCCTGGCTTGAGACAAGGGTTTTATATATTAAAAATAATCGTTTGTTCATTTCTGAGTGAATAATAATTTATATACACTCTTCACAATAGTCACAAATAGCATAAAATATCTTGGGGGGTAGCTCTAACCAAGAAAGTGAAAGGCCTACATGGTAAAAATTTCAAGTCTTTGAAGAAGGAAATTGAAGATATCAAAAGATGTAAAGTTATTCCATGCTCATGGATCAGTACAATTATAGTAAAAATGGCCATCCTACCAAAAACAATCCCAGATTTTCCATAATCCTAATCAAGATTCCAACAGAAATTTTTATAGTCCTTGAAAGCACAATACTCATCTTCATATGAAACAACAAAAAACTCAGAATAGCTAAACAGTACTATACAATAAAAGAACTTTCAGAAGCATCCCCATCCCTGATCTCAAGCTGTTCTATAGCATAAAAACAAACATTGATCAATGGAATCCAAAGCCTCAGACATAAATCCACACCTGATTTTTGGTAAAGAAGCCAAAAATCTACAATGGAAACAAAACAAAAGTATCTTCAACAAATGTTGCTGGTCTTATTGGTTGTTGGTATGTAGAAGACCAGACTCATTATCACCCTGCACAAAACTCAAATCCAAGTGGATCAAAGACCTTAACATAAAACTAGATACACTAAACCTGATAGAAGGGAAAGTGGGGAATAACCTTGAATGCATTGGCACAGGAGACAACTTCCTAAAAAAATACCAATAGCCCAGGTACTAGAATTAGCAATTAATAAAATGGGACCTCATGAAACTGAAAAGCTGCAAGAAAAAGGACACCAGCAATAGGACCAAACAGGTAGCCTACTGCTGCAGGAAATATTAAAAAGAACAAACAACATGTTCTCATGCTTGTGCCTTTTTCCCCCAGTGACCTGGTCTGCCATGCACTGTGTGGGGCAATGGGCTACACACAGAGAGCTTGGTTTTCATTCGAGGCTAGATCTTGAACCCCGGTGGAACCCAATGGGTGGTAATTCCCACCTGCATGGGATGGTAGGCGTTCGACCATGTTCCTGGATTCCTGGCTCCTGTCAAAGTTACCACCCCCACAGCCACCACAGGAAAGGCATGGCTATCAGCCATGTAGGAACAGCACCAAGCCTTCCCACATGCAAATAAAGTTTTCCCCTAAACTCTCAGTTCAAGCCAATGAGAGGTACCTGCTGTCAAACTCTGAATCACCCCCAATTCTAGGGTCCACTGTCAGATTTAGTACTCCCTGCCTTGATTGGCTTTCCAATGAAGCCATCTGGGTCCCATGGTGCCCTCTATCATGGGAGAAGTTCAGAGCCCTCACACAGCTGGTAGAAGAACAGCTGTTGTTGCAACACCTCCGACCCTCTCACAGTCCTTGGAATAGCCCTGTTTTTTCTATAAAAAGAGCTCAGGGGGATGAAGATTATTACAATATCTGAGGAAAATTAACAAAACCATGTGAGTCTGGGGCTCCCCACAGAGAGGGCTACCCCACATCTCAGCCATCCCTGCTAAAATTCCATGTTAGCAATAGACATAAATGACTGCTTTTTTTCCATCTCCCTCCACCCCCGAGACTGCGAAAGCTTTGCATTCTCGTACCCCCCAGTAACAACTCTGGCCCAGCCTCACAATATGAATGAACTATTCTCCCACAGGGAATGGTTAACAGTCCAACCATTTGTCAGGAGGCTGTAGCCACTACATTGAAACCCTATTTAGACAAAGGACTCAATATCTATTATTACATGGATGATATTTTAGTTTGGAGAGACCCTTCTTCCTCCCCCTCCCAACTTAAGGACCAGCTAATACCCTCACTCTCTGCCCTAGGATTCAAAATAGCCCCTTACAAAATCCAACTCATTCTGCCCATTGCATTTTTAGAAACAGATATTTTCCTTACTTCAATATGTCCCCTCAAATTCTCCCTTTCCTTCCCTCAAAAATTAACTCTCACCTCCCTCCAGAGCTTTCTGGGCAACCTCAATTGGCTTAGGCCCTGGCTCCCCCTTCCTACAAGCACCCTTCAACCCCTCTTTAACTTTTGAAAGGAGACTAAAGTCCCTCCTCCCTGAGAACACGGTCCCCAGATGCAGTCCAAGCTCTAAATTCTGTCAATGCAGCCTTAGATATGGCTCTTGCTAGGTATGACTCAACAAAACTTATACAGATCCTCATCTTTAATTCCTCCCATACACTTGTGGGAGCCCTTTACCAACCTCAGGGGATGCTGTAATGGCTCCACACCCCAATGGGTGATGCACCCCGAATTTTAAATGAGGTAGATGCACTCGCTAGCATGATTAAAAAATGGCAGGGATAGAGCCCTGCAAAACCATAGGGAAGGAAGCTGATATTCTTTTAATCCCCTTCTCCCTCTCTGATATTCAGTGGCTAATCAAAAATCACTCCCACTTTGCTATCAACTTAATAGGATTCCCATGACAAATTGACAACCATTATTCTGATGAGAATTGGGCTGCCCTCCCTCTGTTGTGATGGCTGCTCTCCAAACTATTCTCAAAAGGCCCCATAGCAGGACCCTCCTCAATATTTACTGATGGGGAAAAGAGGGGAGCTGCAGCAGTAATATACTACTTCCCTGAGGATGATCCCCCTATCCTCCAATTCAAAAAGCTAATCAGTCACTCCCCCCCAATATAAAGAATTATATGCCATCTATTTAGCTCTAAAAGAAGTCAAGGGCCCCCTTAGCCTCTTTTCAGACAATGTATATGCTGTCAATTTGCACCCCTAGCTGTCAAGATCCTTCATCAAACAAGATGCTCACCCACTTTCCTCTCTACTCATACAGGTCTCCACCCTCCTAAGGAAAGAGACTCCCCCAACTACATACAGCATGTCAGATCTCATAGTCCTCTGCCAGGTCCTATATCTGAGGGAAATGCACTCGCTGACCAAACTGCCTCGACAGGGATATTCATGACCTCCACTGAGCAAGCAGATCAATTTCATTCATGCACACACACAAATATAAAGGGGCTTCATTCCCACTTCCTCACATCCCTCTTGCTCAACTCCAGAAGATAAAAAAGACATGCTTCTCTTGTGCATCCCTCATTACCAGCCCAGCTTTACAGATGATGGGCATCAACTCCTGAGGCCTTAATTCCAATGCCTTATGGCAAATTGATGTCACCCATATTCCCCAATTCGGTAGACAGAAATATGTTTTTGTCACCATAGATACATACTCACACTTTATATGGGCTAAAGCCTAAACAGTGAAAACTCAAAAAGATTGATTCATCATATTCTCTCCATATTTGCCATCATGGGCATTTCTCAACAAATTAAAAACTGAGAATGGCCCAGCCATCACTAGCTTTCAATTCAAAACCTTCTGCACACACTTGGAAATTGCCTGTATTATCCCCTTTTCAAGGCTACTGCACCCCCGTGATAATTGTCCCCGAGGTTATCTCTCTGAACCTGAAGAACTTGCCTTGCAGATGGGAGAAAGCCAAAAGAAGAGAGAGATCTTCATCCCTCTGCTCATTGGATTAGGCCTTGCTGTCTCTCTGGGTGCAACAGGAACTGCTGTAGCAGCCCTCGTCCAAACACAACATCTGGCCAGTGATTTCCAATACAAGCCAGACCAGGTAATGGCTTCCACTACAGAAAGCCTTGAGTCTCTTCAACTCCAGATAACCTCCTTAGCAGGAGTTGCTCTCCAAAACTGGAGAGCTCTTGACTTACTGACTGCTGAATAGGGAGGGACTTGCATTTTGCTGGGGGAGAAATGTTGGTATTATGTCAATGAATCTGAGCTGATAGAACAAAATATTCAAATGCTCAATGAATTCAGGGGGAACCTCTGGGCATGCTTTACTCCCAACACCCCTACCCCTTGGTACTCTAACTCCTTGGTAGCCTGGGTTCTTCCTCTCCTTGGCCCCATACTAGCCATTGGACTCATGTCCTGGAGTTAGATTGTAAGCCATCTGAAAACCATCCTCTCAAATCTGTATCATCTTTCTCTGACCTGTCCAGCAGGTCCAGTTATTTGAGGGTCTCGAGGGGACCTTCTCCTAAGAACCAAATGGGGGGATGGAGAGACAGACACCAAGTGCAAGAACACACGGAAGCAGTCTGAATAGCATCAAGGTGTCACTGTATTCAGCAAGGCTCAAGGCTTAAATGCACAAGCAAAAGGGGAAGTACTTCTCAGCAGGAGGAATGGGGTAGCAGAAATGCACAAGCAAAGGAGGAAGTACTTCTCAGCAGGAGGAATGGGGCAGCAGAAAAAGAGGAAGTATTTCTCAGCAGGAGGGATGGGGCAGTGGAAATTTTTCTTTTGGTGACTACACGGGGAAGCAGGAACTTGGTGGTATCAGGGTACATCTTGTGGTCAGGACATCCAGCGCTGACTTAGGGCTGGAACATTCTGTGGTTGTTCTTGGATCGGTGTGTCAGTGGCCGCTTTTGACCCCCTTTTCTTCTCAGGGGGAGCGGCCCAATTCAGAGATCAGGACAATTGTGTTGTCTTAATAGCTCCCAACATTGCTCAATGCTAAACAGCTTGCGTTGGCTATGATGGGTCTTCAACCCTATACTTCAAAATGTTGGAGCATTTGTCTTCAGCCTTTTGGCCCAGGATCATCTGAAAGACCTCTGTAATGCAGAATTTTGAAGACACAGTACAGTGTCTAGGCAGAGATTATCAGTTGACTATTCTGTATAGTGTGTCCATTTTCTGGACAGTATTTTGTCTGTTGATGAAATGAGGCAATTCTTGCCTAGTGGCTCTCTCACCACAACTGGAGCAACCACGAGCAACTCCAGTTTCTTCTTTGAATCCCAGAAAGGGAATGCTGTGAGGAGCAGACTAGTCTCAACAAAAAGTAAACAAATAACATTAAATGTAACATTCTCTGGATTTCTGATGCTTTTGAAAACCAACTATATGTATAAAGTAATCTGGACTGTTTTCTTTTAACTACTTTCAGCTATTTCTAACTAAAATCTCTGAAAACAGCCCAACAATAAGCCCAGAACCATGAATTTGCTATTTGCTTTAACTCACAAGCTTAATCATCTCAGATCAGTTTATAATGACTGTTACAGAAGAACTGGGCCTAAGCCCTGTACTTTTAAAAATTTTTTTATCAATAGAAGAAATTTATACCAATGAAAATGTTGATTTTGCATCAAAATAAATTCTGTTCCAAAATAAGAAACTATGACTTCAACTTAGTAACAATTAAAAAGACTTCTACAAAATGAGATTATGGCTATGCAATCACTTCTAGCTATTCTTCCCTGTTCCAATTATGAGCATCTCTACATACCCTAGAAAGATAACTTATAATAACGTCTTGCCCGAAAGCCTGAGGAACTGGGGCGATGACTCTTCATAACTTCTTTAAGTTGAATATGAGTGTTGAGATATTTATAATGGGGGGAAGGGGAGGGAAAATAGAGTTGGTTACCCATAAAAAGGCCAAAAAAACAATTGCTTTAGTCTCTGATGTCTGTGTCTTAACTGGATCTGGCTGAAAGTCCAAGACATCTGGAGTTTAAGCAGAGACACACCGTGGCTAGATATTCTGTAATATACAAATCTCAAAATAATGTTTTAGTATAATCAAGATAACCTCTTTGTTTGATTCTCTGGACTCTAGTTCTTTAGGGGTCTCCCTCTATCAAATCTGATCCACACAACTCTGGAAGGTGTAAATACCTTAATCACCTTTTCCAAAAACACAAAGACAAAACCTTTTTCCCAAATCAGCATATCCTTGAGCCAATAATTAGAAACCCATTTATTTAGACCTCTCTCCTAGAGGAATAATATAACCACAAAACTCAAAATCACACTCATTTTGAAAATCAAAACAATCTACAACAAATGAAGTAAACTAAGATAATGCATGTGCCTACACTAGGCCTTTCCTATCTTGCCAAGCAGGAAAAGGCACTCAAGATTCCCATGGAGCCCATGTTAGCAGAATATGAGCTTCCTGTGGCTGGTTAAACAATCTATACCATCTTTCCCTTTGGTTTTCTGCCCAGAGCTACAGACATATTTTATTAATACCTGTATAATATCTGTCTGCTGAACTCTACCTGGAGCCATAGACATAGATAATTTATACCTATTCAAAGCAGGCAATGATTATCACTGCACTGCCTACTCTGAAGTCAGTGACTAATATTCTCTATCCTAGTTCAAATTAAAACAATCCAAAACAAATGAAGTAAACAAAATACTGCATGTGTCTATACTTAGGCCTTTGCTATATTGCCAAGATGATATAAAGCCCAACATTCCTGTGGAGCCCACATTAGACCGAATATGAGTAAGCACTGTGAGGCAAGTAAAGTGATTTTTATACCATCTGTAAAGCAATTAATTCAAACTTTCACCAATATCTGCCTATAGGAAACAGGTAGTTTTTATTTGTTAAGCTCTCTGCCTAGAGCCACAGATATTTATTTTATTAATACCTGTTTACTGCCCTCTCTACTTGAAGTCAGTGACTAATTTTTCCTATCCTAGTTCCAAACAACAGGTGAAATTCCCCATGTGATTCAGACAAAATCTTCATATAAATCTATCCTAAAAGCAAATAATCCCAACTTTAAAAATTCACAGTTCAATCAATCTCTGCCCCAAGAAGTAGGCAACTTCTATTCTACAACTCAATGAGTCAGAGCAACCTACATTTCCCACAGCAGGGAAACTCAGAGCCTGCTTTCTGTTTCAATTCATGTGTTTGAGTCCATGTGACTCTTCTCAGCACTACCCAACTGCAGGGCCAAAGGTGTGTAGGAAGAGGGGAGTAGGAGAGTGCTCGCATCCTGCCAGAGTTCCTGTGCTCTGGGCAGACAGATGTGGGAGGACTGCCAGATGCTTTCCACCTGGCCCCAGGTGGGCATCTGGCTGTATTAGGCCACTGAACACACACAGTGGGTGGTGGACAAGGGGCAGCACCTGGTACCAAGTTCTCAGTCTCAGGCCGGGCGTGGTGGCGCACACCTTTAATCCCAGCACTCGGGAGGCAGAGGCAGGCGGATTTCTGAGTTCGAGGCCAGCCTGGTCTACAAAGTGAGTGCCAGGACAGCCAGGGCTACACAGAGAAACCCTGTCTCGAAAAACCAAAAAAAAAAAAAAAAAAAAAAAGTTCTCAGTCTCCAGCATCCCACACTGGTTATGGAGGAGGAGCTGAGAACAGAATAGGGGCTCCAGGGTGGCACTCAACCCGGAGGGGAAAGGTAGAGGGGCAGAGGGAGACAAGGTGCTGGGTGGTTCCCACACAAGTGAAAGTCCTTAGTCTGGTCTGTGGCTGCAATGTAGAAAGGCCTCCTGGAAGAATGTTAGACACAGTTCGTTAAGAGAAAGCCTATCCCATTGTTCAAGCAAGGCAGGCCTTGATTGTCAGAGACAGTCTATGGTTTTAGAGCTTTATTGTAGAAAGGCAGTGGGAAAGAGAGAAAGGAGAGAGAGAGAGAGAGAGAGAGAGAGAGAGAGAGAGAGAGAGAGAGAGAGAGAGAGAGGAGACCAGCCATGGCCATATAGAGAGAGGAGGGAAGGGAAAGAGAGAAAAGCTAAAGAGTATGAAAGGTGAAAGCTTAAGAGAGTAAGTGAAAGCTTGAGAGAGAGAGAGAGAGAGAGAGAGAGAGAGAGAGAGAGAGAGAGAGAGCTTAGAGAGTAAGAAAGCTTAAAGAGAGTGAGGAGGGGCCAAGCAGCCCCTCTTATAATGGGTTGCTATCTTGCTGTTGCTTGGTAACTGGAGGAGTCTAGGCAGAATGCCAGAAGCTTGGGACTTTGTCTACATGAGTACTAGCCACATGCTTTTCTTGTAGTGGGTGTGGGAGTGGTAACTTCGACAGGAGCCAGGGGTCCAAGAGACATGATCTAATGCCTACTGTCCCATGTAGGTGGAAATTACCACCCATGGGTACCACCGGGGTTCAAGACCTCAGCTCAACTGGAGACCAGCCTGTACATAGCCCATTGCCCCACACCCAACTACTGACTTAAAAAAAGAAAAGGAATAAAATAATTCTCCAACTCTCAGGCTAATAATCTTAAATTTCTAGTGGATTCTTGCCCAACACATTGATTCATCATCTGTTGCAGAAAATATTAAAAAAATGAACCTGCCAACTCTTTGCAACTCCTGCTTCTCTCAACCCACCAACTCCACAGCAGGGCCTGACTGTGCTCCTGCTTCCAGCAACTCTCTCCAGCTAGCCCCCTACCCCATCCCCCACAGTGTCTGGCTCACTAAGTTCCCACTGGTGGGTCATTACCACACCAACCCCATGCTTCAACCCCCCCATGGCCCCTGTTTTGCACATCTGGCAAACCCACACTTTGCTGCCATACCTTTCTTTTTTGAACCCACAGGAGCTGCCACATGAAGGAAAGTGTGACACAAACTTAGTTCAGAAGCAATGGTAACTCAATCTCTGGGTGCAACAACTAAAATCTAATCTGGCAAGCCTTATTAAAATCTGATCCCTCTAGTGGCAAATCCTTGCAGATCCTCCATGATACCAGTTAACACTAGCAGCTACATTTTAACCCTCTCTGTCCCCATTCCAAAAAAACTGAATTAACTCTCTCCTGCTTCCTCTCTTCCTCCATCCAACCTGGAAGTCCTGCCTACTCACCCAGTGATTGGCTCCTTTATTCATTAAGAGATTTGTTCACAAGAACAGCACTAGGTTCATCCACAGCAGCCTACAGAATGGGAAAAGGTCTTTACCAACTCTACATCTGACAGAGTAATAATATCCAAAATATATAAAGAATCCAAGAAATTAGTCATTGAAGCCAGTCTGGTCTACACAGTGAGTTCTATAACAGCTATTACACAGAGAAACCCTGTCTCAAAAAAAAAAAAAAAAAAACAATCAAACAACAACAACAAACAAACTAACTAAAGAAACTAGATATCAACAAACTAATCTATTTTTTAAAAAAAAATGAAGTACAGATCTAAACAGAATTCTCACAGAGGCATCTCCAGTGACCAAGAAGCACTTAAAGAAATGATCAGCATCCTTAGCCACCAGGGAAATGAGAATCAAAATGACTCTGAGAGTCCATCTCACTCCTGTCAGAATGGCTAAGACTGAAACCACAAGCGACAGCATAAACTGAAGAGGATGTTAAACAAGGGGACACTCCTCTACTATGGAAATTAGTATGTCTATTCCTCAAAAAATTGGCAATTTATCTACCTCAAGACCAACCTATGCCACTCCTGGGCATATAATCAAAGGACACTCCATCCTATCACAAGAGCTCAACTATGTTCATAGAAGCTTTATTTGTAATAGCCAGAAACTGGAAACAAGCTAGATTTCCCTCAGCCCAAGAATGTATAAGGGAAGTATGGTACATTTACACAATGGAGTATTACTCCGCTGTTAAAAATTATGACATCATGGAATTGGCAGGCAAATTGATGGAACTAAAAATTATTTTTTAAAAAATAAAACATGTATTTACTTATTTTGCATATGTGTGTGTGTGTGTGTGTGTGTGTGTATAATTCAGAGGACAACCCGAGGGAGTTAGCTTTCCCCTTCCACCATTTGAGTCCTAAGGATCAAACCCAGGTCATCAAGGCTTGTCCAAGACGTCTTGATGTCATGTGGATATATATGTTTTGTCTGCCTTCATGAATGTCCATATATGTGCCTGATACCTCTGGAGGACAGAAGAAGGTGTTGGCTCTCCTGGATCTGCAATTATGAATGAGTATGAGCTACCATGATGCTCATATTGGGAACTGAATCTAGATTTTCTGCAAGAACAATGTGTTTTTAACCACTGAACCTACCAGCCCTCCATGTTGGGACTTTAAGACTGGACCTTTCTCTTATTTGGATCCCACCAGCAAGACCTAGGGATCTTTCTGTTTCCACCACACCACAGCATTGCAGTTACAAAATTATATGTAATTATGCTCAGCTTTTAACTTAGGTGCTAGGGATTTGAACTCACTTCCTGATGCACAGTGCTCTCACCTGCTGAGCCATCTCTATAGCCTTTAGATTTAGTTCTTACTAGAAATGCAGATTAAAGGCCTGGAAAGATGGTTCAGCAGTTAAGAGTTCTTGTGCTCTTCAAGAAGACTCAAGTTCAATCTCTAGCACCCCCTGTAATTATCTCTAAGGAATCTGATGCCTACATGGGTACCCACACATATATGTGTGCATGGTCTGTAGCCAGAGAAACAGATAGATAGACACACACATGCATGCATGCACACATGCGCACACACTTAAAACTTTTTGAAAGAAAAATGTGGGCTGAAGTTTGAGTACTAAACTTGACTGACCTCTTTCTACAATAGTCAACTAGTCATTTGCTTCCTGTCAGCACAGTCACTTTTGTTCAGTACTTGGCATGGAATCTAGGACCTTGCTCATATTGGGTAATACACTCCTAATCTTAGGCAATGATTTATAAAAATTATAGTACATTCATGGGTTCAAACATTTGAAATTGAACAGTCCACACAGTTACAGAATTTGATTATCAATATATTCCATTGCCAGCTGATGGAAGCCTCTTTAATTTGACTTTATAAAAATAAATTGTGTATATGTATGTGTGTTCACATTTGTGTGTGTTGGCCTGAAGTTGATGTTGCCTTTCCTGGTTTCTTTCCACTTGTATTTTTCTGAGGTAGTGTTCTTTGCTGAACCCAGATTTTATGGATTTTGCTAACCTTAGTTACCTAGCATTCCTGGGGTCTTCTGCCTCTGCCTCTGACAAAACAGAAGTGAGCATTCTTCATTAAAGTTCCCAGGTAAGTTTTTTTTTTTTTTTTTTTTGAGACAGAGTTTCTTTGTGTAGGCCTGGATGTCCTGGAACTTGATCTATAGACCAGACTAGCCCCAAAACTCAGATCTGTCTTCTGTTGCCTCCTAGTACTGGAATTAAAGGCGATCATCACCACACCTGGCTCCCCAGGTAATTTAATGAGTACAAACCTATTATTTTTTTTAGAAGCTTCCTTAGAAGCTCTTCTTTTGGTAAACACATTTTGTGGTATTCTAGTAACTCCTTGAGAACAGCTGGAATTGTGGGAATCTTCTAAGACTTATATGCTCATTTAAGTGGTTTTTAAATATTTAATAAGAATTATGTGCATATATGTCTTGCCTACCATTATGTATGCCCATGTATGCACCTGGTACCTCAGGATGTCAGAATAAGTTATTGGCTCCTCTGAACTGGGGAACAGGGCTGTCAACAGGTATGCTATCCTTGACTTGAAAGGAAGGGCTATTTTATGTTCTGGTTTGGCAGCCATATTATGAGAATACAGAATCCATTCAAGAAATGTCAGCAGTATGTGACAGGTTTGAGGATTCTTACTAACAGTGTATTATTCTTAAAGTGTGACAAATTTGTGTTAGCCTGCTTGAGATTGTCTGTGTATAGTTTGGAATGCCTAAGTTCATTATGGTCAGTTGAGGTCTTGGGTTGATATTTAACAAGCCAGATGGTGGAGAAGTACCACATGTGTGTCATTGCTATTTCATTTGTTCTTGTCAATCATTCACTAGCTCTGCCTTTAGTCTCTCCTGTGTCAGCAATCTTGGAGTTTTTGTTTGGCTCACAGAATCCTAGGATCTGCAAACTAAAAATAAGTAGTTCTGAGGGACAGACCAGGTAACCAAGAGTGCAAGTGGCTTTCATAATCATGTGAATGAGAGACAAGGGACTTGGGCAATAGCTTACTCTTTAAGCTGATCTTCCAGAGCCCCCAAGTTTAGTTTCCAGCATCTACTTTTCCATGACAGACAACTGCCTGCAATTTCAGCTGTACATACACACATGCATACACACACACATACACAAACACCCATAAACATGTACCTGCATGTATACATACACAGATACATATACATAACACACACACATACACATGCATACACAAACATACAAATGCATATACACATACATGCACACATACATATTCAACATGCATATATACATACACATATATACACATATACACATGAATACATACACAGAGAGAGACTGATACACATAATAAAACTTTTTTTAAAGTGAGTGATGGATCTGGAGTGGTACCAGGGGATCTGGGCTGATCATCTACTATGATTCCTTCCCACCAACCCTGTTACAATTGCCCCTTCATTTTCTCTACATGGCATGTGCAGTCTTACTTTGCAATTCCTTTGATTCCCTGTCATTTCACTGTCTCTTTTTTGTTCATGTTATGTGAGACAATGGTTCTCTGTGTAGCCTTGGCTGTACTGGAACTAACTCTGTGGCCTAGACAGGCCTTGAATTCAGACATCTTCTTGCCTCTGCCTTCTGAGTGCTGGGTTAAAGGTTTGCACCACCACTGCCTGGCTCCCTGTCCTTTTCAAAGCTTTCTTCAGAAAGTTACACTTCAATACCCTCTGTAAATCTCGAGACTATTCACAGAATGAATGTATAGTCTCACTGTACAGATTTGTTTTGGATGAAACTAATGGTGTCCTGTGCCTTAATCATATGGCATCACCTTCTTCTAAAACCCATTTGGCCTTGTTAGCTTTAATTGTCATCTTGAGACATAATAGAGTCATCTGAGAGGAAAACTTCCGTTGAGGAATTGCCTGGATTAGATTGATCTCTGAGCTTGTCTGTGGGAGGTTGTCTTGGTTACTAATGGATGCAGAAGTACCCAGCCCACTTTGGGTGGCACTATTCCTATTCAGATAGTCTTGTGCAATATAAGAGGGCTAGATAAGTGAGACCCTGTGAACAAGAGAACCATAAAGCAAGCCAGCAAGCAGTGTTCCTCCAAGGTTCCTGCCCTGACTTTCTTTAGTGATGGATTGTAACCTGGAATTGTTAAGTCAAAGTGTTTACTCCCCAAGTTGCTTCTGGCTAGAATGTTTTTATACAGCAACAGAGTGAAACTAGAATAGCATCATGCCTCTGTAAAGAGCTGATGAAGAAGGGTAAAGTGCCCTCCAGCCAATATTGGAGGTTCCTGCAAGCTACTTTCTGTTCTTGGTGACTTCATTTCCTTAGAACTAAACAAGGCTTCTCTTCATACTTCCTACAACTCTGCCTGTTTTTTCTTGGAGGAGTATACATCCCAAGAGTGTCCTGTAGTCCATAGTGAGACCTTTATGTCTAAGGCAACAGCTTGCAGAAAGATCTAGGGCTGTAGGTGAGGAAACATGGGCAACTGGCAGGGTGTGCAGTCCCAGTGAGCCTGAAAAATACCACACTGATGCCCAATTAGGTTAACACTTCCTCCCAAGGATCTCTCAGCAGGCACAGTGCATGGAGAAATGAAAAGGATTATGTTAGGAGCTGGAGATGGGGCTCAGTTGATAAAATGTTTAGGAACCATGAGAAGGCCTAAGTTCCATCTTTAACCCTGCTTAAGTAGGGGTATGGGGGTACATGCTTTGAATCCCATCACCCAGGAGGTAGAGGCAGTAGGATCAGAAGTCCAAGGACATTCTCTTTAACATGTGATTTTTAAAAGTCAGTGCAGGTAGGAGACCCTGTTTCAGAACAAACCAAACCAAACCAAACCAAACCAAACCAAACCAAACCAAACCAAGCCAATCCAAGTCAAACCAAGGAAAACACCAAACCAAAAACATTTCAGCTGGTGAGATGGCTCAGTGGTTAAGAGCTCCGACTGCTCTTCTGAAGGTCCCGAGTTCAAATCCCAGCAACCACATGGTGGCTCACAACCATCCGTAACGAAATCTGATGCCCTCTTCTGGAGTATCTGAGGACAGCTACAGTGTACTTACATATAATAAATAAAATAAATCTTTATAAAAAATATTTCAGCTTCTTTTTTACAAAACAAGATCTCTCTCTCTCTCTCTCTCTCTCTCTCTCTGTGTGTGTGTGTGTGTGTGTGTGTGTGTGTGTGTGTGTGTGTGTACAAGGATGAATGTACATGTATGTGCTCACAGAAGCCAGAAGAAGGTGATAGATGCCCTGGAGCTGGAACTAAACTCAGGTCCCTGGCAGAGCACAAGTGTTCTTAATTGCTGTGCCATCTCTCCAGACCCAATTTTCAGCTTCTCACTTACAAAACTCATTTTTATATGGAGTTTGTGAAAATGTACTCCAGTCAAAACAAACCATCAGAAAAGAAACACTTGATACACATTCATTGGAGAAGACATTTACATGTGCAGCAGAATCTGGCATCTGAACTTTGGTGTCCAGGAATTTTATTGGTTGTGTATCATGTAGGCACAGTGTCTTAGTTACTTCTCTATTTCTGTGATTGAACATCATGACAAAGGCAACATAAGAAAGAAGGGTTTATTTGGAGCTCATGATTCCAGAAGAATAGGAGTCTATTACCATAAAAGGGAACATGACAGCAGGCAGGCTGGCATGGCAATATAGCAGCAGCTGAGAATTCACATCCCCATCCACAAGCCAGTAAGCAGAGAGAGTTAGCTTGTGTAGTGGTAAATAGCTAATCTGTTCTGATCTTCTAGCGGGTGTCTTCTCAACACCTGCCAGAATTCTCTGGATTCCTGAATGAAAGACACACACACACACACACAACACAACCTTTATATTTTGATATGCCTTGACTAGCTCAATTATTGTGCACTTCCATATCTCCCCACAGTTAGCACACACTCCCCTCTGGTATTACTGAGTTAACACTTTCTAAATCTATATTTTATCTTTACTATCCTGTCTGTGTCTTTTAGGGCAGTCCTCCCATGCGGTCATGTTCCCTTTCTACCTACATTTTGGCCAGTGTCACTCTCCTGCTTCTTTACAGTGCATGGTCCATCCTGTGCTCCTCTCATGGCATAATCCCTTCTTCTTCTCCCTGTGTTTCTTTCCTGGGAATCCTAAAAGCTCCACCTCTTTCACCTTGCTCAGCCATTGACTCCTGTTTTTTTTTTTTTTTTTTATATATATATCAGTCAAAATCAATTTAGGATAGGGACCCTCAGTGTTGGGACACACAGATTCCCATGTGATTTGGGGGAGCTGAATTAAGACAAAGCATTAAAGGAAACCCCAACAACTTGGAATGACCAATGGTACACATTGCTTGAGACTCCCAAAGCTTGTCACCAGTGGCATATTTCCCCCAAGAAGGCATACCTACTAATCTTCTCCAAACAGCCACCAACTGAATATCATGTATTCCAGTACCCGGAACATATGCTACCACCTCATACACACTTGTCTGATTTTGATGATTCAGTTTTTAGAGTATGAAGGGTTTGGACAGTCCAGATTATTGTTAACTCTTCACTGCACATTTCCATCTCTGTCTTGCTACTGAAAGATCAGCACAATCAAGAACTCTTAAGATCAACTAACTGGCATGTGTACACTGTGTATTGCCTACAATAGCCTAATATAGCCCATAATTCACTATGTAGCCTAGAAGCAACTGAACTCACAATATGTCTTTCTCAGCTTCCTGGATGCTGGGAATTACAGACTTGCACCACCATGCCTGTATGATTCTTTTCTTGTGTGTGTGTGTGTGTGTGTGTGTGTGTGTGTGTGTGTGTGTGTATGCACATGTGTTTTATGTGTATGTGCATGTGTGTAGGTGTACAAATGCTGTAGCATGTATGAAGACCCAACCTCTGGTGTTGGCCCACACCTTCCACCCTGTTTTCTTACCACTGCATACACCAGGATAACCAGCACACAAATGTCCAGGAGTTCTCTTGTCTTTGCCTTCTATCTCACTGTAGGGGCCCTTCTATCTCACTTCACAACCATGCCCATCTTTACATGAACTCTGGGGCTCTAAATTCAGCTCTTCATGATTGTGCAGCAAACGTTTTCCCACAAATATATTCTTCTGAGACCATGGTTCATTTGTTTTTCTAACTGAATGATATGGTCTGCAACTGAACCATCGTCCTCAGGCACACACATTTGAACACTTGGTCTTCAGTTGGTGATGCTATCTTTAGAGGTCATGGAACTTTTGGGGTGTAGAGGTTAGCAGGTAGATATATGCCACAGTCTAACCTCTACTGGGTCTCCTATCTGTGGGGAACGAGTTTTTGGTTGCAGGTGGGCAAGGAGTCAGCGAGAATGGGGTGACAAACAGACATGACACAAGACAGTGTGCTGGATCTGAATGTATTGTCCAAAAGAACACCAGACTTTATACAGAAGAAAACCAAGAAAAGCCAGGTGAACACATCCGCCAAATTACATTGACACAAAATAAAAGGAATGCATACATCAAAAGATGGCGGGAATCAGGCTGCATTTACCACTTAAATAAAACGATTAGCTTAACACAAGAGTCAGGTGAATGCTCTGATGCAATGCTAGTCTATTGTTAAACCCACCACCAGGGGCTCTTCAGTAAATACCTGATTATGCTATTCCTCTGGGCCTAGTGAAGAAACCTGTACCAGGGGAATTCCCTTCCACTAACTCATGCGAAAACCCACCTATTTGCTCTGCCATTGTGTATTCCTGTGTTTGGGTGTGACTCGGCTATTGTCCTAAGTAATCTCTATGCAGACTATCCCTGAGCTTTTTTTCTTTTTTTTTCTTTTTTTGCTCTGTTATTTATAATGCCTAATTAGTTTCACTGTCTCTACTAGAAGTGAATTTGAATGTTACAGAATAGGTAACATACTTACTGAATTCCAAGCTCACCTTCGGCTTCAAGGATTTTCTAGGAACCATTGGAACAACTGGTGTAGGCTTAGCTGTGTCAAAAATCAATCCTTAAAGGCACTTATAATAAAACAATACTGAAAGAGAGCACATGGATCCATACACCAGACTAACATGGGGTCAGGGTTTGTGTATATGGACTATGGGAATGCCAAGGTTCCAGGAAGCTGTTTCTGTGAAACTCTTTGCCTCATGACTGCTTTCAGGCTTTAGGCGTACCAAGCAGACTTCACTGGAGTAGTCATAGCAGATATAGGACACTAAGGGCTGGCCTTGAATGTCGTATACAGTTCTGTTTCTGGGCTAGCTTTCTGCTTCCTGACTGCCTCCATAGTGTGACCAGCCACAGACTCCTGTCACTATGGACTAAGTTCTTCTAGTGACCATGCTTCCCCACCATTGTGGACTATACCTATTTGAACTGTGAGCCAGGCAAACAGCTTCCTCGGGTAGCTTCTGTCAGGTACTCTGTCATAGAGATGAGACAAGTAGCTAATACAATGTTTATTAAGGAGCCTGAGAGATAATTCAGAGGTTAAAAGCAGTTGCTGCTCTTGCAGAGGACTTGGGTGAAGTTGCAAGAACCTACATGGTGGTTCACAGCTATCTATAAGTTGTTTTGGGGTTCCATGCCCGGCTCTGACTTTTATGGGCACTAGGCATGCATATGGGGCACAGACATGCATGTACTAGGTTCCCAAATTAGGCTTCATAGTGGTAATGCTTATGGAGATGACTTGACCACACTTGTGCTGGTTTTTCTCATGATTCAAAAGCCTAAAGTGTTTCTCAGAAGCCCTTAGAAGCTGGCTGAACACTCCTTACTGGTAAGCATATCCTTTGTGTGAAAACCCCAGCTAACTACCCGGCTGTTTCACCTTCTGAGCCCCATCTCCTTCATCCATCCATATAAAATCCAACAAGCTTCTGTAATGGGGGCTGTTCTCTACTGTCCCAGACAGCTAGAAACACAGTGGTTGTTGTTTATTTTATTTTATTTTATTTTACTTTATTTTATTTTATTTTGAGGCAGGGTTTCTCTGTGTAGCTCTGTCAGTCCTGAAACTCACTCTGTGGACCAGGCTGGCCTAGAATTCACAGAGATCCACCTGCTAACAGCTCCTAAGTGTTGTGATAATGCCTTGGGCTGCCACTTCCTGGCTTATTGTTATTATTATTATTTATTATTACTATTATTATTACTATTATTATCAACATTTTAAAACTGTTCAGTGATTTCTTGCTTATGACATTCAGGCGCAACACATGTATGTCAAATAAAAATTTAAAAAAATCTAAAAATATGTTTAAGAATTATGTTTATTTCTCTATGTGTGAATGTGCATGAATACCATGGGGTGCCTGTGGAGGTTCGAGGACAACTTGGGGGCATATTTTCTATATTTCTTCTATGTGGGTTCTCAGAGATCAAACTCAGGCCATCAAGACTCAGCAGCAAGCTCCTTTACCCACTAAGCCACCTCTTTGGCCAAAAAAACTAGATTTGAGTTCCAAGAAGGAAAGACTATTTTCCTATAGCCTGAAGTATTCTGCATTGAGTTTCTGGGTCAGGTATTCCATTTCCACTAAAACTTCCACATAGGGCACAGCAGATACTCTGATGTCTCATGCCTGCATACCTTCCTGAGGTTTTCCCATCTCCAGCCCTTCATTTACTCTTAGGATCCATGAGTCACCATACTATTTATCTGACCTATGTACCTACCTCTTTCCCCCACCCCTGCTTAAGCTTGTGTATCTGCAACATTGGCTTCCCTGGAGCTGACAAGTCAGAGTATCTAAGAGCTGTGGTTGCCTCTCAGCTTAACTAACTATAGCAGAAATTCACAGGCATCCTGGAAATGGAACTCATTTGTCTTCCCAAACCCTTCACTTCCTAGTACCCATTATGTTCTAAGAGTGGTATTGCAAATCACACCAAATCATGTAAGCATGCTTATACCCACAGCTAAGTGTAGCTTTCACCCCTTTTCAATGAGGCTTCTTTTTGCAGAAGATGTAGGCCACTGCAGAGATCCACAACTGGTCACACAGAGTAAGTGACCCCAGAGTTCCTAACCCTAGTTGGGACATGTGTAATGCAACCTCTACACTTCAGGCTTTGCAAACATTGCAGAAGAAAAGGTAGGAAGATTTAAGAGCCATAGGACCAGGACTACTGATGCTAGATAGTGTTGATGCACTGGTGAACTCTCTACAGTGTGATTGCTTAACCAAGACCCACATGACACTACCAGCTAACATTGTCAATATGGATGGGTGAAGTTGCACAAGGGCCACACCTGGAGGAAGAGTTACCGGCCATCAATGACTACTGAGAGAGGAAGAATCAGCCTTCTTCAAGGTTAAGCCAACTGATATAGGTCATCCAATAGGAAGTGGTTATCACTAACCTCATGTCCACCCCAGCAACTCTACATGGACTTAGTAGGATGTATGTGTACATACACACACCTATACCTATATATGTATACACACAAGTGTGTGTGTGTGTGTGCGTGTGTGTGTGTGTGTGTGTGTGTGTGTGTGTAATAACTGTAAAAATACAGGGCCATGAACTTGAGAGAAAGTTGTGGGGGGACATGGAAATTGTTGGAGGAGAGACAAGAGCGGGTAGAAATGATATGAACACAGAACTCATGCATGAATTCACCAAAAATAAAAAAAAAATAAGTGAGGAATCATATGCATGCGTGTATATTAGATCAAATAAAATATTTAAAAATATTATCTATCTATACTTTGTTCCTTGATAATTTCATACATGTGTGTAATGAATCATGGTCACTTCTCCATCCATATAACATCTTTCACTCTCTTCTGTTCCACCACGTCTTCCTCACTACTCAATTCCCATTCCCATGTCTGTTTCTGTGTTGGGGACCCAGTGAGTTTGGTTAGTTTCTTGCCTGAGTGTGGGTGAAAGTCTATTTACTGGAGCACCCACAACTTACTAGTAACTACAGCATTGAATATAATGACTCCTCCTCCCTCAGCTATCACTAACTGCTCCTTAGGGAATAGTGGGGCCTTCTGGGACCCAGCCCACCTTCCCCAGGATGGGACATGCATGGACTCTGTCAGGTTTTTAGCATGTAATCACAACTGCTGTGAGCTCATGGGTGTGATGTCCATATCATGCCCAGAATATGGGGTTTCATATATAGCATTCCTCCCCACCCTCTGGTTTTCACAGCCTTTGGACCCCATCTTCTTTGATGTTCCTGGAGTCTTTGAGGAAGACAGTACAGATGTCCAATTTAGGGCCAGTAGGTTCTGTCTCTTAATAGTCTCACAAATTCTTAACATTGTAACACTGGAACTGGTCAATAAATGGGCTCTTGAAGGAACAAACCACTATCAAGCCACAGCATTCTGCCCTTGGTCCAGGTTGATATCAGAACATGGACTACATTTATTTCATGTCAATTGTGCCAAAATCTTGTCTTAGTCCAACAATACTCAAAACATCTAAGTTCAAAGTCTCCTCTGAATCATGGGTCAAACAGCCTGACTATCAAACTGAAATCTGAAAATCAACTTGTGGCATATTTTAAGGGACATTGAGAGGACAGGCATGTAGGTTACATTCCTATTTAAAAAGGGAGAAGTAGAGCAGACTGTGCTGGTGTTTGCCTTTAATCCCAGCACTTAGGGGGTAAAGGCAGACATATCTTGAATTCAAGGCTGGCCTGGTCTAGAGAGAGAGAGTTCCATGATAGCCAGAGGTACACAGAGAAACCCTGTTTTGAAAAACTAACTAACAATTTAACAAAATAACTAACTAAAATAAAATGAAAAATAAATAAAAATACATTGTCTGAGAGAATGGAGAAATTGTTGGGTAGTGGTGACATACTTACTCCTTTAATCCCAGCACTTGGAGACAGGTGAATCTCTGAGTTCAAGACCATCCTGGTCTGCAGAATGAGTTTCAGAACACCCAGGGGCACACAGAGAAACCCTGTTTTGAAAAGCACACAAACAAACAAACCCCACAAACATAAAAAAGAAAAAGAAAAAAGAAAAAGAGAAAAGACTGGAGAAATTGGTTAGAAATAAGACTGAAACCTATTAATGAAATCATTAAATCCTAAGGCTCTAAGCATGACACTCTGTGCATACTGCAGCAGGGCCACAAGGCTCTGAACAGCTCTGCCTCAATGACAACACTTGTCAGAGGCTTCATGGTTGTTTACTTGCTTGCACTGCATCCTACATAGACTGCAACTTTCCTAGGCGGGCATGTTACATTACAGGACACTCTGCCTCTTCTTAGGTACCAACCTCAGCCTCATTTATATATCTCTCACAGACACCATCGATTTGGAGCTCTCCTTAGGGGCGCCAATTCTGCAGCAAACATCTGTCTGACCTTGCAGGCTTTCCTGGAAATCTCTATGGAAGCCCCCACAACTCCATCACTCCTGGTCTGTGAATCAGAAAAATCAAACACCATGTAGATGCCTCAGTCTGCCACCGATGCCAACTATGCTTGAGTCCATGGGAACTGTGGTTGAGGATGAGGATTGATCAGCTAGAAAGCAGGGAGCTCTCAGGTTGTCCCCTGAGTAAGATAGGAGGCCAGAGCTCAGGGATGTCCAGAAATGGCCTCTCCACAGGCTCTCCCACTCTCAAGGTCACACTATCTCTTGATATCATCAGATTTGGAATTAAATTTCCAATAAAATCTCATGGGACAAAGTACAACCAAATTATACCCGTTTAAGTTTAAATACATAATACGTATAATTAGTACTGGTGACTTAGAGACATGAAAGTGAGGCAATTTGTTTTACAAATTCTCTCAGTGCACTAAGTATACTGAGTGAGCATAGAAAATGGTTTATAAATCTCAATATACGCCCCCAACACCTCTTTCTCTCTAAGCCAATATTTCCTCCTGTAGCCCTGGTCAGCCTAGAACTTGTGATGAAAACTAGGTTGACTTTGAACTCACTAAGCTCCATCAGCCTCTAGCCCCTGTCTACATTTGTCTTTTTCTCAGCAAAGGCTGTGTGAGGGTTCATCTCTATGTTTTACTGTCTCTTTATTAAAGCATCTCAAGTGCATGAGCCTGCAGACAAGGTTGGCTACTAATAACTTTATATTATAAACTTCTAGTTTGTGCACATGTATTCCTATTTCATTAAGTCCAGCCCTGATTTTGATGATATCTTTCTGTCTACTGTTCTTGGTTCTTGGATCCTGTTTGTTTTTATTTTTCCAGAGACTTCAAGTCCCTCATTAATTTGTTAATATGAGATGTCTTCAGTGTATTGACATAGGCACTTAGTGCTGTAAACTTTGCTCATAGGATGCCCTCATTATGTTGTGTATATTTGGGTGTTTGTTGGATGCCTTCATTGTGTTCTGTATATTTTGGTATGTTGTGTTTTCATTCTGTATATTTAGGTGTGTTGTGTTTTCATTGTCATTAATTTCTAGGAATTCAAACTTTTCCTTCTTGATTTCTTCTTTGGCTCAGCTGCCACTCAGAAATGTCTTCTTTAGGTTACATGAACATGTGTGCTTTCTTGTAGTTTCTGTGGTTATTGGTACCCACTTTTACTGTGTGGCAGTCAGATAGAATGCCAATGTGATTTTAGTTCTCCTGTGTTTGTTGACACTTGTCTGGGTCTGCATACCCTTTTTCCCTCTTTTCTCTCATATGGGCTTCACCCAGAGTAAGATATGGTTATCATTCTCAATCCTCAGATACTATTGGAGCTGCTAGAGCTACAGCCCCCTCTGAAACCCCGTGATACTTGTCATGCATCTGGGGAGCTAACCAGGAATCAACTCTGGTCCCCACCCTGGGTCTGTACCTACTGCTGAAGTGGAAATGAGATGTGGAATATCCTAAGCACCTGTGGGCCTAAGGAGGAGCTGTATCTGGTTGTGTCTCTTCCATTATCTCCTCTTTCTTTTTATATTTAAAAATATATATATAGCCAGATAGTGGTGGCACGCACCTTTAATCCCGGCACTCAGGAAGCAGAGGCAGGTGGATCTCTGAGTTCAAGGCCAGTCTGGTTTACAGAGCAAGTTCCAGGACAGCCAGTGCTACACAGTGGAACTCTGTTTTAGAAAAAAGGTGGTTATATGAATGTTTCATCTGCACATATGTAAATGTCTCATGTTTGTGCACAGTACTAGCAGATGTCAGAAGAAGACATTGAGTTCCCTGGAAATGGAGTTACGTATAGTTGTGAGCCTCTATTGTGTGTTCTAGGATCATATCAGGTCCTCTGCAAGAATGGTATGTGCTCTCAATTGTTGAGTCATCTCATCAGCTTCCATATCTTTTCTTGTTGATAAAACATATTAGGCAATTTGTTGTTACTCTATAACTTGTTCTTTCTGAACTACTGGCTGAACTCATTTCACAAGGGTTAAATGGTGAGCAAGTTCACTGTTCTTCTAGTCAAAGGTGGCACAGCCAGGTTCATGGATCTAGCTCCCAAGTCCCACTACAGGTTGCAGACCAGGGAATTATCTGTTCTGGGCACCATTGAAAGGGAAAGGCATAAACGTTATAACATCAATATTATAGGTGGACAACTGAGGATGAAGAAGCTTTCATCATCCAGGGCTTCTTGTCAATCATATTCTCAGGTGTCAACTTACCAGCTGTCTATAGAGTACATAACAGATGTCTTCAGAGTCCACACAAAGCCCAGGAGCTACCTACACCAGAGTCCCAGCACCACTTCTTTTATGTCCATGTTGCTGGGACAAGATAATGACAAGAACAACTTGACAAAGAAGGCTTTGCTTTAGCTCACATGTCAAAGCGACAGATCATCCTGGTAGAGAAGTAATGATGTCAGCTATTGGGGTCCAGCCTGGGCACAGGATTGAAGCTCTCAACTGGAAGCAGGGATATCTGGAAGGTGCATTATAAAGACATACACCCAACTATAAGCTGACAGGCAAACATCAAAGCTTGAGGTTGCTCTTTCTCTCTATCATGTCTCTGTCTGTCTGTCTGTCTGTCTGTCCATCTTCTTTCTCTCCTTGCTCACCTGATAGCAACTTGAGGCTGTGTATCCTCTTGAGCACTCTGATTTCTCCTGTGAGCTTTCCCTTTCTTGAACTCCCACACTTCTACATGCCCCTGTTTTCTCTCCTTTCACTCGCCCACACAAATCACACACACACACACACACACACACCTCACACAAGCATGCACACTCTTCTCACACTCTTCTTTCACACACTCTGTACTCACTCACATTCTCACTCTCTTCAAGCACACACCTCATATTGTCTCTTCTTGCCTTTACCTTGCCCCAGTCTTTTATTGTTACTTCAAAAGCAGGTAGAAAAATTAAACATTGTATGATTGTTGCCAATCCAAATTCAAAAGAATAACCACATGACAGATCTACATAACAAGAATTTTGAGTCTCTAAAGAAAGAAATCGAAGATGATCTCAGAAGATGGAACGATCTCCCATGCTCATGAATTGGTAGGATTAATATAGTAAAAATGGCCATCTTGTCAAAATCAATCTACAGATTCAATGCAATACCCACCAAAATTCCAAATCAATTCTTCATAGAGAGTTAGAAAGAGCAATTTCCAAATTCATCTGGAATAACAAGAAACCCAGGATAGCAAAAACTATTCTCAACAATAAAAGAACTTCTGAGGGAATCACCATCCTTGACCTCAAGCTGTACTACAGAGCAATTGTGATAAAAACTGCATGGTATTGGTACAATGACAGGCAGGTATATCAATTGAATAGAATTGAAGACCCAGAAATGAACCCACACACCTATGGTCATTTGTACTTTGACAAAGGAGTTAAAACCATGCAGTGGAAAAAAGACAGCATTTTCAATAAATGGTGCTAGTTCAACTGGTGGTTAGCATGTAGAAGAATACAAATTGATCCATTCTTATCTTCTTGTACAAAACTCAAGTCCAAGTGGATCAAGGACCTTCATATAAAACCAGATAGACTGAAACTAATAGAAAAGAAAGTGGGGAAGAGCCTGGAGCACATAGGCAAAAGGGGAAACTTCCTTAACAGAACACCAATAGCTTATGCTCTAAGATCAAGAATTGACAAATTGGGCCTCCTAAAATTAAAAAAATTCTGTAAGGCAAAGGACACTGTCAATAGGACAAAACATCAACCAACAGATTGGGAAAAGATCTTTACAGACCCTATATCTAATGAGGGTTAATATCCAATATATACAAAGAACTCAAGAAGTTAGACTCCAGAGAACCAAAGAACCCTATTTAAAATGTGGTACAGAGCTAAACAAAGAATTTTCAACTGAGGAATACCTAACTGCTGAGAAGCACCTGAAAAAGTGTTCAACATAATTTAAACTTTAACTTTTGACTTATTATACTTCAGAGCTTAGAGCTCTGAAGTCAGCTACATGCTTTTACTGATGAAACTCTAATGACATGGGCAAAGCTGCTAGCCAGAAAGAGTCAGGTTAACCCTTAACTCAGCAGTTTGCTTTCTGCTTCTGCACATTGCACACAATGACTATACTAAGAGTCCCATGTTTTGACATAGTTTTACTAATATATGATTTTATGCATTCTGTACTTTCTTATACAGGAAACACTCTCAATTATTGTGCAAAACATTTCATTACTTCAATAACTTTTACCTTTCTCAGGGCCCCAAAGTTGGCTCTGCTTCATTTTCTAATAATTTCTTCAAACTTTCTTTGCAAGTCAAACATTAATCTGAAACTACCATTGTGCAGTTATTGAATTGTTTCCAAGATGAGAGCACACAGCATGCATCTGGGCCATTAAGACTGTGCTGTGCTGTAAGGAGCTGCCCTCACATTCGCCATTACAAGATGGCGCTGATGGCACTGGCACCTGTGTTCTAAGTAGTAAACAAGCAAGCTGCGCATGTGCCGGGGTAGTTTCCCACCCCATGTGCTCTGCCTTCCCCGTGATGACAACTCCGGCCGATGGGCTGCAGCCAATCAGGGAGCGACACGTCCGAGGCGGAGGACAGTCCTCCATAAAAGGGACGGGTTTCCGCCATTCTAGGGATCTCTCTCTCTCTCTCTCTCTCTCTCTCTCTCTCTCTCTCTCTCTCTCTCTCTCTCTCTCTCTCTCTCTCTCTCTCTCTCTTCTCCACTGGCTCCTTAAGGGGTAAGCAATAAAGCTTGTGCCGCAGAAGATTCCGGTTGCCCTGAGCGTGTTCTTACCAGGGGGAACTACTACATCACGGGGAAGGAGCGGTTAATGAAGTGTTCCCACAAAACAGACTGTTGAGAAGGATCCGGCATGGATTCAGAACTCTTCAGCTGGGGGACGGAGCAGAACCAGAACTGCAGCGAGACGCGTTACAGCTTTACAAGAATGAAGACAACCCATTTTGGATACCAGAAAGACTCACCCGAAAAATCCAGACTGACCAAGGGAATCCTGATGTCCCTCATCGTGGTGATGCCCAGGGTGACAACAACAAAGGGAGAGCAGCGTTGGGAGATACAGAATTGGACGGCTAAATTTGAACAGACCCTTCAAAAATTGAGACTTGCCCCATGCACTTGGACCTGTCCCTGACATAAGGACTATCTTCTCAACATTTTCCTTCTTTAAAGAATGGGTGGGGGTGGGATTATTTGGAGCTGTTCTTTTCTGTGGATTAGTGTTGCTTCTCTGGTTGGTCTGTAAGATTAAGGCCCAAACTAGGAGAGACAAGGTGGTTATTTCCCAGGCGCTTGCAGCACTAGAACATGGTGCTTCCCCTGATATATGGTTATCTATGCTTAAGCAATAGGTCGCTGGCCACTCAGCTCTTGCACCCCACGAGGCTAGTCTCATTGCACGGGATAGAGTGAGTGTGCTTCAGCAGCCTGAGAGAGTTGCACGGCTAGGCACTGCAGTAGAAGGGCTCTGCGGCATATATGAGCCTATTCTAGGGAGACATGTCATCTTTCAAGAAGGTTGAGTGTCCAAGTGTCCTTCCCCCAGGAAAAACGACACGGGAGCGGACCAAGACCCTTCGGGTGATGAGCCTGGGAGGAGGTTTTGTGTAAAGCCCCTATTTTGCACACTGGGGATTTGACCTCTATCTCCACTCTCATTAGAATGGGTGGCCTATTGCTCTTAAATAAAAGAAAAGGGGAAGATGTAAGGAGCCGCCCTCACATTCGCCATTACAAGATGGCGCTGATGGCACTGGCACCTGTGTTCTAAGTAGTAAACAAGCAAGCTGCGCATGTGCCGGGATAGTTTCCCACCCCATGTGCTCTGCCTTCCCCGTGATGACAACTCTGGCCGATGGGCTGCAGCCAATCAGGGAGCGACACGTCCGAGGCGGAGGACAGTCCTCCATAAAAGGGACGGGTTTCCGCCATTCTAGGGATCTCTCTCTCTCTCTCTCTCTCTCTCTCTCTCTCTCTCTCTCTCTCTCTCTCTCTCTCTTCTCCACTGGCTCCTGAAGGGGTAAGCAATAAAGCTTGTGCCGCAGAAGATTCCAGTTGCCCTGAGCGTGTTCTTACCAGGGGGAACAAAAGCGCGGGCAATACTGTGCTGTGCCCCTGTGCCTCAATTTTTGATTGTTTAGGAATCATTACATCAAGAAACATCTAGTTTCACAGAGTTCACCAGAGCAGAAGGAGAAAGGAGTAGGAAAGTCAGATATAATAGAATAATTATGCATATCAAGGCCAACTGAAAAGCAGTCACACACAAATGAAATATATACAGCCATTTTCCATGGCTAAGGTTAGGAGAAATGGAAACAACATTTTTCTTTTACAAAGAGCTGTTGCAGGCTACTGAGATGTCTCCCTTTGGCCTGGTGCTGGCAGTCTGTGTCATGGTATGGTGTTCCCAGAAGGCAGGAGTTTAAGACAACTCTTCACAGTGCATCCAGTCAGGAAGCCAGGAGTGGGATGAAGAGAGAGAGGGAGAAAGGAAGGATTAGCTCCCCCCAAAATTCAGGACTCCAGACATTTAAGATGTGTCTTTCTATTTCACTTAGCAATGATGTGTTCAAGGGACCTATCCATTATTGAGCCTCCTGCTGACTATCCAGGGACTGATTTTTAACATCATTTCCACAAGACTCTCAGACTAGGACCTAGTGAAAGAGTTTACTTGTTAAAGTGTTTCCCTTGCAAGCTTGAGGACTTGGGTTAGATAATCAAAATCAATTAGAAAAACATTGCCAAGGTGACTGGCTTAGTCAGGGCTTCTATTGCTGTGTTGAAACACTATGAAAGAAAAACAAGTTAGGGAGTAATAGATTTATTTGGTTTTTTCTTCTGCATCACTGAAGAAAGCCAGAACAGGAACTCACACAGGACAGCAACCTAAAGGCAGGAGCTGAAGCAGAGGCCATGGAAAAATGCTGCTTACTGGGTTGCTTCCCATGGCTTGCTCAGCCTTATTTCTTATGGAACCCAAGGCCACCAGCTAGAGATGGCACCACCCACAATGTGTTGGGCCCTCCCTTGTCAATCACTAGGCTTGTCTACAGTCTGATTTTATGGAGACATTTTCTCAATTTTGGTTCCCTCCTTCAAGTGACTTTAGATTATGTCAAGTTGACATGAGACTAGCCAGCACAGCACTATTTGCTTGTAATCAAAGAACCAATAGACAGAGACAGACAGATCTCTGAGACTCACTGGCTGTCCAGTTCTAGTTACTTTCTGAGTTCCAGGTCAGTGAGTGACTCTATCTTAATAAAAATATAGATGTCTGAGGTTGTCCTCTGGTCTCCATTACACACTCTAACATGTGCACATATACCTAAATATATATGTTATATATGTGCACTCAAACACATAAATAACACCTCTCTCTCTCTCTCTCTCTCTCTCTCTCTCTCTCTCTCTCTCTCTCTCTCTCTCTGTGTGTGTGTGTGTGTGTGTGTGTGTGTGTGTGTGTGTGTGTGTGTGTGTGTGCTGAAACCTGGCTTGTTGTAACTAGATTGTTTTATTATTAGCCATAACTAAAATTCAAGTTCAGATGCTGTAGTTTGCAACCATGAAAGGACATGCATACTGAGTAATTAAAATTGTTGTGGCTTATATGTATTCTCCTAATGTGTTAGAAACCTTAACTCTTCAAGCAGTAGGATGGAACCTTCAAGAGGGCATGGGCCTTCCAGATCCACAACACCCAGAGGAAGCTCCACTCCCAGGTACTCTAACACTCACAGGATCATAGGAGCAGAAGTGAGGAGGACACAACATGTGCTTCAACACCAGAAGTAACGGGAACCAGTGGGACCCAGACGTCCAGAAACTCCACCCGACCAGTGGCATGGGTTTTTTCCACACTGGGCCAGTGCCCTGAGCAGACCTTGGGCACAAACTCCACAAACAGTCCTACAATACCCAGAGAAAGTTCCACTCCCAGGTGCTCTAACACTACCAGGATCACAGTATCACAGAAGCTTGGTCACACCAGGATCTCAGGGTCCCAGATGCAGCTTAACCACCAGAAACTCTGACACATCCAGAATCTCAGGATCCCAGAATCACAGAATCATGGAAATAGCTGACCTCTGAGGAGTTCTGACACAACCAGGATCACAAGAAGTACAGACTCCAATCAAATATAGCTAGGGCAGATAGCACTAGAGATAACCAGATGGAGGAAGGCAATCATAAAAACATAAGCAACAAAAACCAAGGTTACTTGGCATCATCAGAATCCAATTTTCCCTCCACAGCAAGTCCTGGATACACCATCACACCCAAAAAGCAAGATTCAGATCTAAAAATTACTTTTTGTGATGATGATGGAAGACTTTAAGAAGGACATAAATAACTCCCTTAAAGAAATACAGGAGAGCACAGGCAAACAGCTCAAAGACCTTAAAGCCAAAAAACACAAAGCCTTAAAGAATTACAGGAAAATACAATCAAACAGGTGAAGGAAATGAACATCCAAGATCTAAAAATGGAAGTAGAAACAATAAAGAAATCACAAAGGGAGACAACCTCAGAGTTAGAAATCCTAGGAAAGACATCAGGAACCATAGATGCAAGCATCACCAACAGAATGCAAGAGATAGAAGAGAGAATCTCAGGTGCAAAGGATACCATAGAAAACATTGACATAACAGTCAAAAAAATGCAAAAAGCTCCTAACCCAAAACATCCAGGAAATCCAGAACACAATGACAAGATGAAACCTAAGGATAATAGGTGTAGTAGAGAGCAAAGCTTCCCAACTTAAAGGGCCAGTAAATATCTTCAACAAAATTAGAGAAGAAAACTTCCCTAACCTAAAGAAAGAGATGCCCATGAACATACAAAAAGCCTTCAGAACTCCAGATAGACTGGACCAGAAAAGGAGTTCCTTCTGTCAAATAATAATCAAATACCAAATACACTAAACAAAGAAAGAATATTAAAAGCAGTAAGGGAGAAAGGTCACGTAACATATTGAGTCAGACCATTCAGAATTACATCATATGTCTCACCAGAGACTACAAAAGCTAGAGGATCCTGCACAGATGTCATACAGACCCTAAGAGAAAACAAATGCCAGCCCAGGCTGCTATTCCCAGCAAAACTCTTAATTACCATAGATGGAGAAAACAAGATATTCCATGACAAAACCAAATTTACACAATATCTTTCCATAAATCTAGCCCACAAAGGATAATAGATGGAAACCACCAACACAAGGAGGGAAACTACACCCTAGAAAAAAGCAAAAAAGTAATCTTTCAATAGACCCAAAAGAAGATAGCTGCAAAAACATAATTCTACCTCTAACAACAAAAATAACAGGAAGTAACAATCACTTTTCCTTAATATCTCTTAACATTAATGGACTCAATTCCCTAATAAAAAGACATAAACTGACAGACTGGACATGTAAAAAGGACCTAGCATTTTGCTGCATACCTCAGTGACAAAGACAGACACTACCTCAGTGTAAAATGTTGGAAAACAGTTTTCCAAGCAAATTGTCCCAAGAAACAAGTTGGAGTAGCTATTCCAGTATCGAATAAATTCAACTTTCAATCAAAAGTTATTCAAAAAAAAAAAAAAAACATAAGGAAGGACACTTCATACTGGTCAAAAAAATCTATCCAGATGAACTCTGAACTTTGAACATATATGCTCCGAATGCAAGGGCACCCACATTCATAAAAGAAACTTTATTAAAGCTCAAAGCACACATCATATCTCATAGAATAATAGCGGGAGACTTCAATACCCTACTCTCAACAATGGACAGATCATGGAAACAGAAACTAAACAGAGACACAGTGAAACTAACAGAATTTATGAAACAAATGAAACTCATAGCTCTAAGTGCCTCCAAAAAGAAACTGGAGAGAGCTTACACTAGCAGCTTGACAGCACACATGAAAGGTCTAGAACAAAAAGAAGCAAATACACCCAAGAAGAGTTGATGGCAGAAAATAATCAAACACATGGCTGAATTCAATCAAGTAGAAACAAAAAGAACTATACAAAGAATCAACAAAATCAGGAGCTGGTTCTTTGAGAAAATCAACCAGATAAATAAATCCTTAGCCAGACTAACCAGAGGGCACAGAGACAGTATCCAAATTAATAACATCAGAAATGAAAAGGGAGACATAACAATGAAATATACCTTAAAATCATTACTGTTTGTTGAATATTACCAGTTGAAAATATTAAAATCACGTTCTACAAATGTCATGGAAATACTGATAATTTTCCTCACTGTGTTTGAAATTAGGATTTTCTTAATGTTTAACTTAAAGAGTTTTTGCTATTTTGAAAATTTTAAAACATACTTTCTGATAATTTCTTTCCTAGAAACACTGATAGTCTTTTAAAAGTAAACTTATAGTTAAACAATGTACACAGATATATAATACATTTTAAATATTCTCTCACTATATCAGGTGGTATCATATAAGGGCTTTTGAATATATTTCTTAAAGATTAATTTTTAATATTTTATGCTCTTATACTATGCTTAATTCCCAAAGAATATTTTGCATGTTTTGAAACAATTTACTATTCAACATTAGATATAGGACTCACAGTTATAGATAGTATTAAATGTTCATTAATGATATTTTAGGGTATAAAAGTATATGAATATAAAAGTTGAACAAAAAAGAGGGGGTGGGCCATAGAGAATATATTCATATATATGTGTGTGTGTATATATATATATATATGAATAATTCAAAGATAAATAAATATCATTTTAAAAAGCAGCAGGTATCTCCCAAAAAGAGTTGTTGAAGTGCTTTGTGATAGAACCTTGTCAAATGATAAACCAAAGAAATACCAACTACCTACCCAGCCACCCAAGAGATGGATTAGAGTCAGTGGATTATTCAGGGTGTGGGAGCCTGAGGATCAAAATTCAGAACCCCAGACCTCCTAAAATAGGTATGTAGACCTTACAGCCATTTGGTAGAACCAGATAGGATTCCTGGGTCAAGCTTGGCTAGCTTCACTAGATAAGCTATCGAACTCAAGGCTCACCCTTGAGATCCTAGGTTTAGTAAGGAGCTACAGAGAGAGATACCTGACATCAATCAGCCTCTGGCTTCTACATGCTTGTGCTGTGCTAGGCCACATTTGTGAGACTGCATGAGCATGCACATCCCTCTCATATAAATATGCAAAACCACCCACCAGAAGAATAAAAAATGAAGCACAAAAACAAAAAAAGAAAAGGAAGTTCCCCTAAACAAACCAGGCACAAGAATAACATGGAGGGGAGGCTGCTTTTGAAGCCAAGGTGACAGAAATTTGTGGGGACATTGGTTTTTACACAAATAACATTTTTCCTTGTGTATTCTCTTTCTTTCCTCCCTCAATCTCAAGAGGAACAAACACCATTTTCTCCTATGAGCCACAAAGAATATGCCCTTGTGTCACTTAGCACAGATGTCCACATCCCCCCCTTCTCAATCCCTCCTCCTCTCAAGTAGAATTTCTGCCCCTCTATCCTCTGGAGTGGCAAATGGAATACTCTTATGTCAATTCATCCATGATCTTTTTCCTTCTCTCTGCACACTCTTCTCTCTGTGCTCTCCTGAGTGCCTGACACCCCTGGGTCATTATAATATCTTGGCAACAGTCACTAAACCTGACTGTTCTTGATAAATAAGTGACCAGCCTCAATGAACTTGTGACATCAACTTGGAATGAACCAAGACAAAAGTTGTAATTAAGTCATAATTAATCTTCTGCCCTAGTATTTTATGGTAGAGCATGTGGAGGGACATGTTGGTGAGCCCTGACACTCTCATGCAACCTCAGATGTTTTGTTGGTTCCCTAAGCTCTTGGTGGCGCTGAAGACATCTTTCAGTGGGTTATATACCCAGGTGCTCTCACTGCTTTCTCCCCAACTTACCCTTTAGGGCAGAGTCTCTGTATTATGTATCTCTGGCTGTTCTGAAACTCACTATGTAGACCAGGCTTGCCTCTAACTCACAGAGATCCATTTGCCTTTGCCTCCTTGGTGCTGAGCTAAAAGGCTTGCAACACAACTCCTGGCTCAGAATCTCTGAGCTGGTCTTGTTCATGTCTCATCTCACTGCTTGGTCTCAGACAGATGCATCCAAGTCAAGGGCAAGTGAATACTCAGTTTGGACAAATAGAAGATCCTCAAGATTCCAGAGAGAAGTGTGAGATAAGACGAGGGAGCTTGTCTAGGCTGGCAGAACCCCTGGGGGGGAAATCACAGAGCACGGCCAACACCATTGCAACTTGTTTCCTTAGATATCCTTTACCACTGAATGCAAAAGGGAATGTGAGCAGGGTGGGTGTCCTTAAGTCAGTAATTTCAGCATGTAACATGTGGAGGCAAGAGGACCACAAGTTCCAGAGCAGCCTGGACTAAATAGTGAGCCTCATCATTCTGGGCTATCAATCTGTTTGCCTTCTGTTACAGTGATAGAACCATCTGACCAACAATAAAGGGAATCATGGCTTTTGTTTCCATTCATACGTTCCAGCCCATCACTGAAGGAAGTAATAGCAGCAACTCAAGCAGGAATTTCAAACAGAAACCATAGAGGAGTGCTGCTTGCATCTTTTTGGAGTGCTGAGGGTCATGCTTAGTTGACTTTCTTATGTAGCCCAGGGATGTCTGTCTAGTGGAGGAGGCTTTCCCAAACTGGTCAGATTCTAATACATTAATTAGTAGTCACGATAAATTATTCAAGGCATGTCCTCAGGAGGATGTGATGTGGATAGTCCCTTCACTGAGATTCCTTTCTTAGGTGACTCTATGCTGTGCCAAAATGAGAGTAAAAGCTAACAAGGATAGCTAGATTATAGCATAATTTTCCCATTAAAAATGAGTGAGGGCTCAGCCTATTGTGGCACATGATTTTTAATTATATCTCTCTGTAGGCAGAGGCAGGTGGATGTCTGAGTTTGAGGCCAGCCTGATCTACAGAGAAAGTGCTAAGACAGCCATGGCTACACAGAGAAACCCCGTCTTGACAAACCAATCCAAACCAAATCAAATCAAACCAAACCAACCAACCAACCAACCAACCAACCAACCAACCAACCAACCAACCAACCAGCCAAGCAATCAACCAAAGAAAAGGGTGGGGTAGTTGCTCTGTGGTTAAAGATACTTGCTGCCATACCTAGGGAGTTTAATTGTGCCCCTGGGGATCACATAGTAAAAATCAAGCACTAGCTCCTCAGCACTGCCCTCTGTCCTCCTCACACACACTGCAGCATGCTGTTCGAATACACAATAAATGCAATTTAAAGAAAATACACAAAGAGATTGGTGTTTACTGATTTTTAGCAGAAGATTCATGTTGTGATCAAGGAAGCCCTTGTCTCAGTTAGTGTTCTAGAGCTCTAACTTGTGAACTCACTTGATCCAGGTAAATGAACCCTTGCATACACTCATTTCCCTTTCCCTTGCCATTGCTAACATTCATTGAGTTTGATGGGGAGGTTGAACAAATATTATTTTCTTCTGTTATCTTCAAATTTTGACTCCTGATTACTCCTGTATGCACAAGTGGGTCTTGTGAGAGGAAGACAAGTGTCAACAGCAAAAGGTCAATGGAGGGACTCTGTTCTGAAATAATCTGTCACTTGAATCAACTGTTTGACCTTTGACAAAGTGTTGTCATCTACAAAACTCATGCCAAGAGACCACAAATTGAGTAGTAAGAAGTTGAATCTCCCCCTCAAATGCCTGAGTTTAAAATGTTTAAAATTATTTTATAGTTTTGTGTTGAGCTTCATTCAGTGGGACTCTGGGTACACGTGGCTTGTGTGGGGTGTGTTGATAACCTGCAAGTGTTCATTCCTAAGCTGATGTACACACAAGCACACAAGCAGCACTAAATGGCCTGTGACCTCTGCTTTGGGTGGGGGACAAGGAAGTTGGCAGGGGCTAAATGATGGAAGCCACTAAGTTTAGGGATGTGGGAGAGACAGAGATAATAAATTGATAAGGGCACACATTTCCAGGCAGTATATATTTGTGCCAAGCAGTTGTGAATAGAGGCAAGTTCTAATGGTATTGGCGATTGTATATTTTATCCATGGATTCGAAATTGGGAATTGAACTCAGGTTGTCAGGTTTGGAGACAGGTGACTTTGTTGTCTGAGCTACCTTGAGAGCCTATAACTTTTTCTTTCATTGGTAGTGTGCTAGCTGATATCCACATTGTTTTCTGTGCTAGGTATCCTAAATTCCGGTTGAATCCACGTGTCATGGAATGTCCTCTTACAACCTCTGCCACTGGGTTTTGTTTCCTACTATTTAACTTAGGGCTTTTTTTTGGTAGTGATTCTTACAAGAAAGGTACACATACATTTCTCTTTTTTGAGTTTGATTTGGAGCAAGTTATAAACATGCAAGGCATGATGTCCTCCTTACTAAGTCTCTAGGTTGCTATGGTTTTGTGAAAACTTTTGGATTTTATCCTAAAAAAAAAAAAAATTAAAAAAAATCCAGTAACAATCACTTTGTGCACGTTTATTCCTAAGCTATAAGTTTCCACTTCTGTAACATAGGTATTGAGATTGAAGAAGAAATCTTTTAAAAGATGGAGAACTTGAACTTTAGAACTACATGGTCTCTTGGATCCTGGTTTCATTAAGGATTTATTATGTTACCTTGATTGAATCAGTTATCATTTGGGGTATGGCTTGTTCACTTGTGACAGAGTTATCCCTCACAACATTGTAGCGTAGATGATATCAGCTAATGAGGGCAAAGTTCTCAGGACTGTAAATATTAGCAATCATTGTGTTATGTAATCTTGGTGGGTATGTGGTGCTTGTGTATGCATACACCTGTGGTTGTATGGCACTTTGTACTCTGGAGTTGCAGTTGAGAAACAATGAATTTTTAGACATCAAGGCCACAGTGTTGTTTTCTAAAATCCATCTTCTCTTTTTCAGTATTCTGTCCTACACTCAGTAACCCTTGCATCCTGGTTGGGCTTGGGGACTTTGTTGTTTTTTCCTACTTAATCTTTTGTCAAAAAAATTTTTTTTTGGTAGCAGCAACACCTGCCTCCTATCCTTCCAGTCCCAGCCTCACAAATCCCTCTCCCATTACCCTCTCCCATTCTTTTCAGAGAAGGTGAAGCCCCTCTTTGAGTATCTTCCCTGGGACACCAAGTCTCAGCAGGACTAGGTATATCCTGTCCTACTGAGGCCATCCTGAGTAGTCCAGATATGGGAAGGGGATCTTATGGCATGCAAAAGAGTCAGAGACAGTCCCTGCTTCAATTGTTGGGGGACCCTTATGAAGACCAAGCTGTACATCTGTTATATATGTTTAGGGGCCCTAGGTTCAGCCCCTTCATACTGTTTGGTTGGTGGTTCAGTCTTTGTCAGTCCCATAGTTCCAGGTTTGTTGACTGTAGATTTTCCTGTGGTATCCTTGACCCCTCTGGCTCACTCAATCCTATCTGTCACTGTTCCACAGGAATTCTTGGGCTTCCTATGAAGTTTGACTGTGGCTGGCTACATTTCCATAGCTAATTTTTTAATTCAATCTCTTTCTCTCTCTCTCTCTCTCTCTCTCTCTCTCTCTCTCTCTCTCTCTCTCTCTCTCTCTCTCTCTCTCTCTCTCACTGTGTGTGTCTGACAACTGTATGTGTGTATAAAATGCATTCTGAGTAAATTTCCCCCACTCTCTTACCCTATCCCCATCAGCCTCAGTTCTTCCCTGAGAATTTCCTTCCCATATTCATGACTTGCTTTGTGTTCTGAAGACTTTAGTGCCATCTGTGTGACTGTGGGTTTGGAACTATCCACTAGAGCCTGTGGGTCACCAGTCACCAGTAGATCACAACTGAGTACAATACCTCCTTCTCTCTCAGCAGTGAGTGGCAGGGCTTGTTTCTTCCTCACTGACACAATAGTCAAGGGATGGCAGGTGTTGAATTTTTGTGGATAGATGTAGTAGAGGATTTTTTTGAGACAGGTACTCTCTTATCCAATGCTTGTCTCAAACACTCCATTTTGCTTTGAACTTTGTCTTTGAACTTCTGATTCCCCTGCTTCTACTGTCTGAGTATATTTTTGAATGAAGCTATCCTTGATGAGAGGGTATTTTATGTTGTTGAATTTGCTTGAATTTCTTATAAAAACCAAGATCTTTTACCCATCTGGCATTGTTGTTTACTGATGCCACACAGAATGTTAGCTCAAAGTAGGTCAAGTTAGGCTGCGGATGAACTATAAGAACTGCCTAGAGAAGAGAGTACCAAAGTCCAGGTGATGCAAAGGTGATCCATCTACTGGCTCGATCCCTGGTGCCACCCATCCTACCAGCATATAACTACTGCAGGCTGTCCTCAGTGCAGCAGAGTGGGCAGAGGGAAGCATTGAGGAGGATCCCACACACAGTGGTAGGGAGAACACAGAGAAGTAAATTGCTGACAAAGAAGCAGGGATGGACCTGGTTTCAGCTCTCTCACTGGAAACCTGGGTGCTCCTAGCAATCAGCTTGGTGCTCCTCTACCGGTGAGTGATCTTTACATTTCCTTCCCATACCATGGCTTCAGGATTGGGGTGATACTCAGACATCTATTCTATTTCATTATTATTGGGAGGATCAAAATGATTATCAGAAGCAACAGCTGGAGAGAGCAGTGGTACTAACTCCTATTAAAGCTCATACTGATTTTCTACAGATCTGTTGGGTACCCCAAGCCCCATCCTTCTTCAACTCCCACTTTTAGGGTTTATTATAAAAGTATGGGGTAGAACACCCTTTATTTGTATAATGACATAGAGACATATATATTGAAGCTGCTCAGTGGTCAAGGTCACTTGCTGCTCTTTCAGAGTACCCAAGTTTTAAGCCCAACATCCACAAGCAGCTCAGAATCATCTGTAACTATAGCTCCAGGGAATCTGATACCTTCCACAGGCAAAGCTAGTATGGTATTTAATGGTGGTAGCATTTGTAACCTGGTTAGCTCCAAAATAATTGAGACAGAGACCTATTAAGTTTATTAGCAATTTTTAAGCACTATGTTTGGGCAGGTTCGAAGCTGTTCTAACCCACAAAGCTATCTACATCCCAGCTATAGGCTCAGTTTTCCTTGCACTGTGACTGTTTCCCTGGCTTGCTCTGCTCCATGTGTGTCCTCATGGTGAGCTCCTTTGATGACTCTTTCCCATGCCTGACCTCATGGGAACCTTCTTCTCCCTCCACCTTCTTCTGGCCCTTCTGCTCCTAGACCCTCACCTGCCTTGTGGCCAACAACTTCTCTTCTGTCCAGTCATTTGATCTTCAGTTTATTATCAACCAATCAGAGATAACTGGGGAGCATTCTTTATACCACATTGATATAGGAGATTCTTCATTAGTCATGACGATACCTATGTCCAGACTGTATCGATGTCTCAGGTTACAGAAACCAGCATCTGAATACACAGAGTGAAAGACCCTCCTCCAACAGAGAGCAGAAGTTGAAATTAAGTCTTGCAAAAAGTTTTCAAAATTTCATGTTTTTATTTATTGTGGTTAGGGGCAGCACATGCTACAGTGTGTGTGTGTGTGTGTGTGTGTGTGTGTGTGTGTGTGTGTGTGTGTATTTGTGTATGCAGGTCAGAGGACAACTTTTCAGAGACAGTTCTCTCCTCTCATGTTGGTCCTGAAGACCAAACTCAGATTATCAACATTATCCGTCAATGCCTTTACTTGTGGAGTCATCTCAAAGGTCCAAGATGAAATGAGGACTGAGTTAATTTTGCATTTTAATGTTTTGGCAGTATGGAGGATCAAGCCAGAGCTTATATATGCTAGGCACACTCTTCACTTCTTAGCTATAGTCCCAGTGGTACTAACTCCTATTAAAGCTCATACTGATTTTCTACAGATCTGTTGGGTACCCCAAGCCCCATCCTTCTTCAACTCCCACTTTTAGGGTTTATTATAAAAGTATGGGGTAGAACACCCTTTATTTGTATAATGACATAGAGACATATATATTGAAGCTTCAGGCACTAAGCTGGACAGATTCTGAGCTATTCTTACCTGACTATGCTGGCCTGGCCTACTTCCCAGCCTAATTCCCAACCCTGTGGCCTGTTACCTGCCACTGTAGTCTCTTTCTGGCATTGCCTTCTTCATTTTATCCTGATTACCGAGTCCCTAGGCCCCACCTGAGATCCTTTCCCTCTCTCTGGGCACAGAAGTCACACATTTTTCTCTACTGCCCCACTATAGGGTGTTGTTCCCTTGATTTGTTCCTAATAAGAATATGGTGGAGAACAATGTTTTACAAAATACTGACTCAGGAGATACTTCATGATAATGACAATACCAAAGTCTGAACCATAGCTCTGTAACTAGATCTCTGGGTACATAAATCAGGATTGACTACACTGTGCATGAAAACATCCCCTGCTAGTTTACTGATACGACTTATAGTGGGTATGGCTTAGTATTAGCAATCCCTAGATCCATGAGAACTCAGCAGACATGGATACTAGCAATGGGCTGACATGCAGTGTCCCTCTCACCATTCCCAAAGTTTTCTGGGAACTGGAAGGGGAGCCAAGTTGTTGGTTTGTTTTAGTTTTTAGTGACGGTCTTGCTTGTCTTCTCTCTTCTGTATATATGGCCACAAGTCTTTCTGTTTCCCTTTATAGATACGGGACCCACAAACATGGACTTTTTAAGAAACAGGGAATTCCTGGACCCAAACCTCTGCCTTTTTTAGGCACTATGCTGAATTACTACAAGGTGAGTGTTGATTTAGCTTTCTATATGGCTTCTGCTTGTGGCCAATAATGTCTTAGTTCTATTAAATAATGTTCCTTATGAGGAAACCTTAAGATGTCAGGCCCTCACACTGTGGGTTCTCTTGATTCTTGAGAATGTTTCTGAGTATCCTGGGAATATATTGCCAACTTAAAACTTTATAGTGTGTTTGTGTGTGTATATATTTTATAGAGTGTATCCAGGCATTTGCATGTGTCTGAGTGCCCATATGTGTGTGCAGGAACATATTTATGTATATGTGTGTGTATGAGGAGGTCAGAGGTTGAAACTGGGTGTCTTTCTGATTGCTCTTCACATTGTCCTTTGAGGCAGAGTCTCTCACTTTGACTTGGCTCTCTCTGACTTGACTAGTTTAGGTAGCCAGCTTTCTCTCAGGGTCCCTTGTCTCTGACTCTTGCAAGCTGGTTCTATTACCTCCTTCCAGGCATTTACACAGATCCTGGAGGTCAAATTCTGCTTTCCACAGGGTGCTTTTTCCACTGAAGCATCTCCATAGCTCCCATTACCACCCCCCCCCATTTATTTATTTTTAGATGAGGGTGTGTATATGCCACAGCAGGTATGTGGAGGTCAGGGGACAGTTTGTGGGAGTCAATTTTCTCCTCCAACCATCTTATTACTAGGGATTGAGCTCAGGTTATCAGGCTTTGTGGCAAGTTCCCTTTCATTTGGAGCCATGTCACCAGCCCTAGTGTCAGTTTATTGAAATTCACCTTAAGTAAAATGCCCAGATCTCTCTGTCATTCAGTCTTGATACTGAGGGTGTGATACTCTAATCTTGTGAGCAGTAAAGGAAGAGTTTGTTTCTTGCTCAGTGTGGAGTCCAGGAAGGCACTGCTGTAGTTATTTGGAAAAAATCTTGAAGGGGTTCCCAACTTCTAGGACACCAATCTACATTTACTAGATTAAAATTCTCTTTTATATGAGGTGTTATGAGTGACATATTTGTTCTGTTTTTCTGAATATTTCTAAACATCAGCTTGTCACAGACCCCTATCCCCAATATTTGGGAGGCTTTTCATATACTTGAACTCTCTGCTTAATTTTTGAACCCATGAAGATTTTCTCTGGCAGTATACCCAGCATGTGCTATTCATCTTTGGGTTTTTCAGAACTAAAGCATTTACTTTCTCTCCTCCTTTAGGTACTGGGGTCCTGGTTAGTGATTGATTCATTTAGAAAGATTTTATGTGTATACAGTTATATGTGTGTGTGTGTGCATGTGAGTGCAGTAGATATGGAGGATAGAAGAGGGCTCTTGATTCCCTGGAGCTATAGTTAGATATGGATGTGAGATGTGGGAAGTGGGTTTTGGGAATTGAACTTGGGTCCTCTGCAAGATCAACCAGTGTTCTTAACTACTGATCCACATAACCAGGTCTAGTGACATATTTTAGGTTCTTTTTTTTTAATGTATCTACAGCTGCCTCTTTTCCTTTAAAGGCAGTAAACTAATGCATGAGTCTGAGTAGCAAGTGAAAATGAGACAGAATGATGATTGTCAATCACCTAAGATACTTATCTACATGATGCAATTTTTATTTTTTTAAAGGTTTGTTAAAAGTGAAGCCATTAGGGAGTGGAGGATTTACCAAAATTATTAGAAAATTATGTAATAAGAATTTAATGTGCCATGTAGGCTCTAAATCTAGGTCGAGCATTTGTGACTAACTTGCTGGGCTATCTTGCCCATGGTCAGTTCCCCTACAGACATTTGCAACCTCACACCCAGAAGGTGAGTGGCAAAGCATGTGTTGCTGTCTGATCAGGATTTTCTTCCTACAGGCTTTGTGCTTACCTTGCACAATCTTTAAAACAATTGTGCTAATTATCATCATAATCATTATCACTATTATTATCAGTTTATGTGTGTTGTCTGTGTATGCGTCTATGTCTGTGAGTCGGCATGTAGAGGCCACAGGATGTCATATGTCCTGCTCTTTCATTCTACTCTTCCCCACTGACCCATCCTGCTCTTGACTTGTCAATCATTTCTGAATAAGAACTTTTCTGCGACAGAGACAATAAACCCAACTTTATGGGATCTGAGGGTTTTCATGCTCTGGCTACAGAAGGGTTAGTACATACGGGACAATAGTGGATTTCATGCTATTTCTCTTTCCAGGGTTTATGGAAATTCGACATGGAGTGCTATAAAAAGTATGGAAAAACATGGGGGTGAGTATTCTGGAAAGTTCCATTGAGTTGACAGCTTTTAGGAGGAGGTACTCTGCATGTGTAAGGATGATGCCACCCTCAATTGTAGCCATGTGTAAAGGTGACACATGTCATTAAGTGACAGGGTTAAAAAGCCATATTGACATGAGAACATTGCACACAGTGGCTTTTTGACAGGCTTTGATGTTCCATGGACTTGAGGGTTTTTTTATTAGTTTATTTATTTAATCACTTTACAACCCGGTCCCTGCCCCCCCCCATTTCCCTCACACAGTCCCTCTCTCCTTCCTTCTCCCCCATCTCCAGTCCTCTGAGAGTGTTTGGCACCTAAGTATCTCCGCAGACCTTGTGTTTATCCAGTGTCCTCTTGTCATTTGTTTTCTCCTCTGAAACTTCCTTTTTCTGACATGAGATGGATTGCTTCAGGTCCCTCTGGTTTGCTCTGGCAAATGTCTTGTTCCATCTCCTTGCCACACTGTCTCATTTCCATATAGAAAGTGACATTCCTTCACTTCATTGTTGACTTTACTGTTCCATTTGACAGTAGGGTGGGGGATGATGACCTAGCTAAGAGCTTGGTAAATAATTCATGGTTAGCATTAAAAAATTTCTCTGTGCATATAGAGACTTTGTTGTTGTTTATATTTTGTTTTACATCAACATTATTTTTTTTTACTGGAATGGGGACTTGTATGCTGGTACAAATATGCAGGTCAGAGGATAACTTGTGGAAGTTAGTTCTCTACTTCCAGGGTACTGAACTCAGTTCATAAGACTTGGTTCAGGTGCCTTCATCTGTTCCACCATCTCCTCAGCTCCTGCCAAGTTTTTTTGGTAAAAGTGTATATCAGATGACAGCTTGTAGCAGTCATCTCTCTCTTTCTACCACATAGATACCAGGGACTGAGCCAACATCATCAGGTGCCATTTTGGGCCATTTTGTTTTCCTCTACAGGAACTAGCTGTGTGCAAATCCTCAGGCAAGGTCAGGACCTTAAAACTTCTGCTGGAATGTTGACAGTCATGCAGAGGGCATGTGGAGGCTCTCCCAGCTGCAGTGATTCAGGAATACTTAAGACAGCCTATCAAGCCCCCCCCCTCTGTTTCCTGGCTCTCTTGCTCTTCCTGTCTTGTCTTCTAGACTACCTGAACCTTGGAGAAGAAGATATTGGTGCCCCAGTTAAATTATATGTTTTCATATCAGCGTATCAAAACCAGGGTATGCACTTTAGGCAGACAATCTAAGACTGAGCTGCATCCCAACACCAGATGTTGACATATTCTAGTATTTTTTAGATGATTTCCTTTTTTCTTTTCCAAGTCACAGTTCCTCTTTGTGTAGCCCTGGTTGTCCTGGACTGCTTTGTAAAGCAGACTGGCCTTGAACTAAGAGATCTGCTTGCTTCTGACTCTGGTGTACTGCAGAGGTATTGGATATCTGTAGAGCTGGCATTACAGGTGATTGTGAGCTACCCAATGTGGGTGTTAGGAACCAAACTTAGGTTCTCTGCAAGACCAGTATGTGCTCTAAACTGTGGAGCCATCTCTCCAGGCTCTTGTAATATTTCAAATATGCAAATTCATAGAAATGGTATAGGCAATTCTTACATACACACAACTAGACTCAGCAAATTTCCACTTGTTATTTCTAAGTGCAGTGCCTTACAGAGCTGGTTTGTCTTGAAGTGGCTCATTGTGTCTTGAATGACATTACCTATCATTTTCCAAAGACTCCATTTTGTACATGGTCAGAATTCCTAAGCTGAACTGGGAACTCCTGTGACCATGTATTGTATAAGCAGAATGAGGGTCCTGAAGCATTAGGATCAAAGTCTGGCTGTGGCTCTCAAATCAGAACCTGGTTCATCAGCTGTCTTCCCCAAACAGGTTGTTTGATGGTCAAACGCCTCTCCTAGCCATCACGGACACAGAGACGATTAAGAATGTGCTAGTGAAGGAATGTTTTTCTGTCTTCACAAACCGGCGGGTAGGTCACATTGGTTTTTTTTATTCATTAACTTATATATTCATTTTACATCCTGTTTGCAACACACTTTCCACTTCTCCTCCCAGTCCCACCATCACTGATCCCTCCTCCCATAGCCCCACCCCTTCTCCCCAGAAAAGGGGAAGTCCCCCTTGTGTACCACCTTGCCCAAGGACATCCACCAGCATCAGGACTAAGTGCATCCTCTCCCACTGAGGCCCAACCAGGCAGTCCAGCTAGGGGGAGGAGATCTACTGTCAGGCAACTGATTCAGAGACAGTCCCAGCTCCAATTTTTAGGAGACTCACAGAAATACCAAGCTGCACATCTGACACTAATGTGTAGGGAGCCTAAGTCCAGCCACTATAAGTAATTTGGTTGTTGATTCAGTCTCTGTGAGTCCCCATGGTCCCAGGTTATGACTCTGTATGTCTTCTTTGGGGTCTCTGAGCCTTCTACAATCCTATCCCTGACTCATCCCCATGACTCCCCAAGTTGTAGATGATGTTTGTATCAGGCTCTCTGCCTTAGTCAGGGTTTCTATTCCTGCACATACATCATGACCAAAATGTAAGTTCAGAATGAAAGGGATTATTAAGCTTAAACTTTCCACATTGCTGTTCGTCACCAAAGAAAGTCAGGACTGGAACTCAAGCAGGTCAGGAAGCAGGAGCTGATGCACAGGCCATAGAGGGATGTTCTTTACTGGCTTGCTTCCCATGGCTTGCTCAGCTTGCTTTCTTATAGAACCCAAGACTACCAGCCCAGAGATGGTACCACCAACAAGGGCCCCTTCCCCTTGATCACTAATTAAGAAAAGCCTTACAGCTGGATCTCATGGAGGCACCTCCCCAGCTGAAGCTCCTTTCACTGTGATAACTCCAGCTTGTGTGAAGTTGACACAAAACCACTCAGTACAGTATCTGCATCTGTTTTCATCTGTTGCTGGATGAAGCTTCTCAAGAGTCAGTTATACTGGGTCTCTTCTAAAAGCAGAGTATCATTTCTAATATCACTTACACACTGATAAAACACACACACAAACAGAGAGATATATACAACACACACACAGACACATGCATAGAGACAGACATAATGACATAACACAGGAAGGCAGACACACACAGATACACTATACAGATAGACACATAGAGACAGACAGACATACAGAAACACACACACAAACACACACACACAAATACACACACACACACAAATACACACACACACACACACACACACACACACACACACACCAGCTAATTTCAATATGCCTTGGCTAGCTTAATGGTTTGGTACTTCTAATCTTTCCTGAGGCTAGCAAACATTCCATTCTGGTATTGCAGAGTTAACATTCTTTAAAATCAGTATTTCAACTCTGCTACTGCAGACCCAATTGGGAATGTGGTCACTAGAGCCACTTATCTGAATTCTTACATGGCTGGCCTGTCCTATGCCCCGCTCAAGGTGATTTAGCTTCTTCCTCTCTTTCCCAAGCCCAGGAATCCTAAAAGTCCTGCCTCTATCTGTTCTGTCCATACATTGGCTGTTGGCATCTTTATTTACCAATTGGAGGCAACCGGGGGTAGGGTCCCTCAGTGTCTTATGTACAGGTACTCCTGTTAGCATTTTGGGCAATGAAAATTAGCGTTATAACACAAGAAACATTAGGCTGAACCCATACAATAGTGAAGTAATCCTTTAAAAAATCCAAATACTAAATACTTTGTGTCCGAGGCTTAGGGAGATGGCTTGATCATTGGGTAAAGGACCTGAGTTTGGATCCTCAGCATCCACCAAAAGCTGGGCAGAGTAGCATTCATGTGTGACTCTAGAGATGTATGTTGAAAGAGATAGATCTCAGGGAATTGTATGCTAGTGACTCTAGCCAAATAAGAGCCTTCTATATTCACAGAGAGACCTTGCCCAAAAAATTCCATAGAGAGTTGTAGGGGAAGACGCCTGACCTCTGGTCTCCACATGAGCACACATGGGAATTTGTACCTGTAGGGTTATGGGAGGTCCTGCTTCTGATCTGATGTAGGGCATGGTCACTTGGGGAGTCCGGATGTGCAATGTTGACCAGGCTTACCCCATGCTGTGGCCAGGTGGGTGCTGAGTTGTAGAGCAGCCCTGGAACACCATTCCAGGGGTGGGAAAGCACAGTCTGTGGTGGGGGACACCCAGAACTGGCTCGGGGGTCCTCAAGCTTGCAAGGAAGCTGGGGCTGTCTGGGTCTCAGGCTCTTGGTATTCAGGCACCACTGGAAACTGTGGAAGAGCTGAGAATGGAGTGGGGGCCCCACAGGCTGGATGGAGCCTGGGGCCAGGTATTGGGAACGGAAAACGGGGGTCCCTGGGGAAGAGGGGGAAGGGAAACTCACACCCGACCAGAATTTTACCTATTCTCTGGTCTGTCAGGTGTTGGACGGCTGCATGTACCTTCCACTCATCCCTAGGTGGGCATATAAGCCTCTGACCCACTCTTCAGGGGGTGTTGGCAAGGGGAAGCCCTAACTGGGAGTCCCAAAGCTACTTTGCTAAAGCCACTGGGGTTAGAGGGATGGGGGAAGTGGTTCCCAAAAATGACGAGAGTGAATGCAGAGGATCTTGGCTGGAGCACAGGAAGGACTTCTAATGGGAAATTAGAAACGACTCATTAGGAGAAAGCCTGTCCCATCCTCCAAGTGCAGTAGGCCTTGAAGAGCAGAGACATTCTATGGTTTAAGAGCCTTGTTGTAGAAAGGTAGGGAGAAAGAGAGAAGGGAGAGAGAGGGAGAGAGAGGGGGGCTAGAGAGAAAGAGAAAGAGAGAGGAGAGGAGAAGAGAGGAGAGAGGAGAGGAGAGAAGACAAAGAAGGAGGAGAGGGGGTGAGAGTGAGGAGTAAGAGGGAGACAAGTAAGAGAGTGAGAAGTAAGAGCATAAGATAGCGAGGTGGGGGCCTAACTGTTGCTAGGTAACTGGGGATGAGTTTAGCCAGAAGGTCAGAAGCTTGGGCCATTGCCTATGTGACTTCTAGCCATGCTTCTCTTGTGGGGGCTGTGGGGGTGGTAACTTATGCAGGGGCCAGATTTCCAGGAGCATAAGGGAATGCCTACCATGTTGAGAAGGTGAATTATCACCCTTTGGGGTTCAGACCTCAGCTCAAGTGGAGACCAGTCTGTCTTTGCATAGCCCAATTCCCCACAGCCAGGGGATAAAGGAGGGAGCTCTGGCTGGTCCAGCAGGGAAAGTCTTTGGCTTGATGGCTAGCTGCATTCTTGAGCTTAGGCTTGGTGGCACCCATATGTGAGAGCACAGAGAGACTTTCTACAGGAGACTAGATGGTGGCTCTATAGGCAAAGGCCTTCTGCATGGCTCCCCATGGCAGATTCAGATAAAGAAAGGCAGTCCAAAGTTTTAAGACATTTATTATCAAGGCAGAAAGTAGATGTGTGAAACCATACCCCACTTCTCAGGTGTGCCTAAGGTTAAATATCTTTTGCAGAGAGGAGAGTCTGGTAAAGAATGCTTATTAGCTAAGCCCTCCAGGCCTTTAGATACCTCACTAAAATAAAGATCTCTCTTGACCCCAGTGTGACCACAGGTAGTGTCCTCTACATATGGAGAGGCTTGGGACATTGCCCTTATGTGACTGAGGCCACAAACCTATGGGAGCTATGACTAGTGACAGGGTCCTGATGCCCAGTAACCAGTGAAGCACGTACAGTCTTTTCATAGTTTCTGTTGCTTCAAGCATTAGTTCAACCAGGGACCAAGCTACATTTCATGGTTCTACATGCACCAGTATTCATGTGTACACCGCACACACACACACACACACACACACACAGAGAGAGAGAGAGAGAGAGAGAGAGAGAGAGAGAGAGAGAGAGAGAGGGAGAGAGAGAGAGAGAGAGAGACTGAAGACATCCTCTTCACATTGTTCATGTTATAAATACAGAGCTGGAAAACTTGTCTGATACAAAATTAACTTTCTAACTTTCTCCAAGCCAAACTCCAACCACACAGTTCTAGATATCGACTAAGCCTTGTTTTCACCTTGTCCCCAACCCCTGGACCTAGTTTTTCAACCACAGAGAAATTTCTTTTTAAAAGAATCCTGGAACATAAAGGGTTGAAACCACAATAGGAAGATGAGTACACAGCTCATTTCTCATAGGCTGTGAGGCATTCTGAGGGTTTTTTTTTCTTTTTTGACTCTAGGATTTTGGCCCAGTGGGGATAATGGGTAAAGCTATATCAATATCTAAGGATGAGGAATGGAAGAGATATAGAGCTTTGCTGTCCCCCACATTCACCAGTGGAAAACTCAAGGAGGTGAGTGAAATTCTTTTAACTGCAGCCTGAGTTACTGGAGTCTCCATCCTAACTGTGGATGCTTCTCTGTTTTGTGTAGATGTTCCCTGTCATTGAACAGTATGGAGACATTTTGGTAAAGTACTTGAGGCAAGAGGCAAAGAAAGGCAAGCCTATTACTATGAAAGAGTGAGTACTGGTCCATCACTGTGGTTCTGGGAGAGGAGGGGTAACTGGGATGCAGATCACATAGTCCAGCTGCTTGTCCTTGCCCCTTTAGACACTAGATGAAATTATACAAAGTTTAAAGGGAAGAAATGTGACAGTAAGAAGTTTGCAGTGATAGAGGGTAGAACAGCTGGGATGGGCTTGGTCCATACTGAGGTGGCTTTGCCTGTCTCCTGAGAGTTCTTTTCCAGTCTGTGGCACATGTTAAATTCCTATGCCTCTCTCTCCTTAGTGTGTTAGGAGCTTACAGTATGGATGTGATCACCAGCACATCATTTGGAGTGAGCGTGGATTCCCTCAACAACCCAGAGGATCCCTTTGTGGAGAAAGCCAAAAAACTTTTAAGATTTGATTTTTTTGATCCTTTGCTCTTCTCAGTAGGTGAGTGGACAGTTCTGAATTTCGATCATTGCTGTTCTATGTTGCCTTGTTTGTTTTTCTGCATTTCTCTTCCTCAATTTCCCCAAATAATCAGCTGTAGTGATGTGTAGTTCACCTGTCATATAATTCATCGCCTAAAGGCACAGTTCAGTATTTTGAGAACATGTAGCCAGATTACCTCTGTTTTCTAACTTCTTTTTTTCTTTAAGACAGGGTCTTAACATGTAACTCTAGCTGGCCTGGATAAAACTGTGTATACCAGGTTGGTCTTGAACTTACAGAGATTCCTGTACCACTGCCTCTTGAGGGCTGCAATTACAGTGTGCAGCCATGAGTCCCGGGTTTATTTTAGAATTATTTCATTTTTATAAATAGTAATTAGTATAAATACAAATTGGACACTCTGTATTCCAGAATTCTCCATGGTTTCAATATCATACATTCATACATCTGTCTTGATTACACCCACTGCTAACTCTTACTTTTCACATTGCTTATACACCCAATACATCTTTCTCCCAATTTCCTGTCCTTTTCTCTGCTTTAGTAGCTAGTCAAATCCATTTGGTTCTGCATGCTAGGATTCTGTCCAGTATTATTGGCTTTGTCTACTGCAGGCAGTCAGTTCAAGATAGGGCCATGTCATGTCCACAATATGGCATTTCACAGTCCTCATTCCTGCCTCTGAATTTAGTTCCACATCCCATTTCATGATCTTCCATGAGCCTTGGTCTATGGGGTGCTGATATAGATACTCCATTTAGGGCTCAGCACACAACAGCTCCTTATTCTCTGTCTCCGATCTCTTTGGGATCAGCATTTACTGAAGGCACCCTGACCCATAACCATGGTCAATCAAATAGGACTTTGTTCATGCCATGTTGTAACTTTAAAGCAATATTGACCTAAGCAACCACCAGTTCACTTGCTCTGTATCTGTGTATTCTGGGCATTTCACATCAATGGGATCATAGACTATCTTGTCTCTGTGACATGCCTCTTTTTTTAGCACAATATCAAATGGATCAAGTGTCACCATGTGCTGTGTCCATGAGTAATTTATTCTCCCTATCTGTTGATGGACATGGAAGTTAGTCTCACATGTTTGCAATGAATTTCTCTGCCATGAGCCTTCATAAACCAGATTAAGTTTAAATATTTAGTTTTATGTTTTGGGGGTTATATTTAGAATCAGCATTGCTGAGTCAATAAGTAACTGAATTTTTAATGTAGTAAGCAACTGAACATACATTGTCTATAGTAGCTCTGGCTACTGTACACATAACTATCTGCCATAAACGCAGGTATTAGATGTTTTAATATATGATTTTAGATCTTCTTCCTTTCTGTCTCTGTCTCTCTGTCTCTCTCTGTCTCTCTGTCTCTCAATTTTTAGATCAGAGTTTTTTCTGTCTATCTTTGGGTATCCCAGAATTCACTCTATAGAATAGGCTGGTCTTGTACTCACCAATCTCAACCTGCCCCCGCCTTTTGGGATTAAGGCAAGCACCACCACTGCCTGGCTAGGCCTTCTCATACATAGCTTAATTGCTTTATCATTTTTATAAGATTTATTTATTTTTTTCTATGTATGGGTGTACTACCTGCATGCATGCAGTGCCTAAAGAGTCCATAATGGAATCTTGAATCCACTTGTGTTTGATTTACAGATGGTTGAAAGCAGCCATGTGGATGCTGGGAATAAAACCTGGCTCTTCTGGGAGTGCCAATTGTTGGGGGTTTTTGTATATATATTCTGGGTACAATTAACCATGGTGTGTTATTTGGGGTTTTAATACTTTCGCTATCAACTATATTTCCATACACAGCTCATGTGTCCCTATGCCTACATTTCATCCTTGTCATCTAGTATCCTCTGTTTCTTCTTTTAAGCATTGTATGATAAATATATTTAGACCTTTATACATATTTATTCATAGAGGCTAGAATTTGGAAGTATGGAAAAGTATGTGATCTTTAATTCTTCCTGCTTTTTTGTTACCTGTCTTTGAGCTTGGGTTATTCTTTTTTCTTTTTCTCAGACAGGGTTCTCTTTGTAGCCTTGACTGTTCATATGTGTGTACATGCACATGCACATGCACATGACTTGGTGACTGTGTGTCATGTGGAGATAAGAGGACAGCTAACAACAGTTGGTTCTTTCCTTCTACCGAGTGGGATCCATGGATCAAACTCGGGTTTTAGGCTTGCCTGGAGAAACTTGGCGCTATTGATCCATCTTAGTGGCTCCTGAATTTTCTTTCTGAATTCAAATGTACTCCAGGAGCGGAGTTAAATTTAAGAGTCAGGATGCTGCTTTGGCTACTACACAGCACAGAAGGAGAAGTATGGTGCTGACCCACTGTGAGCAAGTTCATAGAAAGAATGACTTCTGTTTGAGATACTGGTGATTTATTCTAGAGATTGCTTTATGATTTCTTTAAATAAAATTTCCATTTCAATTAAAACTTATCTTTTTTCTTTTCTAGCACTTTTTCCATTCCTGACACCAGTATATGAGATGTTAAATATCTGCATGTTCCCAAAGGATTCAATAGAATTTTTCAAAAAATTTGTTGTCAGAATGAAGGAAAGCCGCCTGGATTCTAAGCAGAAGGTAAAAGGTGGTGGTTTCATGAGAGGTTCAAAATTTGATAACATGTTGGGCTGTGAACTTGTAAGCTGTGTGCTAGTAGCAGATAGAAAAGGCTATATTTAGATAGAGAAAATATATTAATGTTTTCTCGTGGAGAAGAAGTTGGAGTTTTAAGAAGTTGATTGAGAATAATCTAGAAATTAATCCTTAGCAATAGGGATGAAAGCTAGAACATCCTGCATTAGGACTGAAAAAAATGGCATGGCACTAGAACTGAACAAGGTCAAGACTTTCAGAACTCTAGTGAGGATGGGAGAGGATCTCTGTATGCAGTGCCCTTTGCTGAGGAACAATTGGCAGTTCATAGCTGTGGATGGAGGGTGTGAACATAGGTAGGTTTCCCATGAGGCAATGGATGGCCTCACAGCCGTGCACATATGCACAACACTAGTTGGACATAGTGGGTGACTAAGAAGAGGGCATGGAATGTGGAGGAAGAAATGTTACAGACAGTATAGAAGGAATTGTTTGGAGGAAACCCTGTGGTGGAGATGACCATATCAGATTGTGTATGAGTATGAAACTCCAATAACAAATAAAAATGATCAAAAGGGGAAAATATTATTTTCATCTCTTTCAAAAACATTTTTAGAAAATAAAAGTGCTTGTTTAAAATTTTATCTATTGTAATTTATTGTAAAAGTGGATGATGTGGAAGCTAGATTCTTCCTAATTAGTCCACTCTTGCTTTTGTTCCTTAATGACTCTAGCAACCATAGCCACAGTTGTGAGTTTAAGGGAACCACCTTCTCAGAGGGAGAGAATTAAGGTTCTGCACTTGTGATTCACCTCTGGCCTTTGAATTTACCATTGACCTTCCATTTTTGTCACCTCTCTTTCTGTTTCTAGCACCGATTGGATTTTCTTCAGCTGATGATGAATGCTCACAATAATTCCAAAGACTATCATAAAGGTAAGCAAGCCCTTCCTGGTCTATGTACAAGGAAACTCTTGGGGAGCAGGTGGGTTGCTCAGAAAATATGCGAGGAGGATTTTCTAGATAGAGGGAAACCACTGTTGAGTTGCTGAAAGACAGACACATCTATTATCAACATGGAATATTCTGGATTCACATGGGCAAAAGTTTACTCCTAACAGGAAGGGTGGCCATGATGGACCTTTCCAGTGGTCTGTCTGTTACCTGGGTGAGAACATGTGATGATTGTGTCTTTCCCAGCACGAAATCTCAGAGCTCAGCCTAGACATCTGTGTCTAAACATCCAATCAGGGGCATGGACCCAAGTGGTGTTGAAGTTCTCTGGGACTCCCTGTTGAACAAGTGTTCTCTAGCCTAATACATGGTAAAGATAGACTTCATTGTGTGATGTGTAAATAGCTTCTGGAGAACGCCTCTTTGTACAAATGCATTTGTCCTTTTCATTCTTTTATGTATTTAAAATCACTCATAGCTGGCCAGTGATGGAGCCTGCCTTTAATCCTTGTACTTGGGAGGCAGATTCAGGTGGATCTCTGTGAGTTCAAGGCCATCCTGGTCCACATCAGATTCCAGGACAGGCAGGGCTACACAGACAAACTCTATCTCAAAAACACATAAAACTCTCACAGATTTTTATCTTCTTTGTATAGTACATGTATGTGCCGGAGTATGTTCATACGTGCACACTTTTAGGTGTATGTACACAGAACAGATGAAGGAGCCCAGTGTCTTATTCAATCCCTCTCTGCTTCATTTCCTTAAGACAGGGTTTTTTTTTTTTTTTTTTGGTCCGAACAATCCACAGTGTTGTGGTTACAACTATGTGCTGCCCCACCTGGCTTTTTATATGGGGTCTGAGGACTCACACTTAGGTTTACCCATTGAGTAATCTCTCTAGCCTCCCATATGTAGTTATTTTTTAAATTTATAATCATTATTATTATCATGGCTGATGGCATTCCAGTTCCAGATTTTAATCTATAGGTGTGCATCAGTAACTAATGGAAAGTGAGTCTTTCATTCTTACCTATCTGATTATTTCCCATACACTCACTTGCTTATATGTAGTTATGACCTTTTGTGTCCCCATGTTTAACATTTAAAGTGGCAGGTACTTTCTGTTTGAAGTCCTTTCCTTTCTGCCCACTTGAAACCCTTTCATGTGATCAGCTAACTTCAAGTTCTTTTACACCTCCTCCTCCTTTTGCTACAGGCTCCTATGTAGCCCAGGCTGACCCACATTCACAATGTGCCTGAGAATGAACTTTAACTCCTGAGACTACAGACATGTACTACCGTGCAGCACAGTTTTAGCAGAACCATTGAATCTGGAATGAATCTGGAGTGATGGCCCCTCAGCTTTGAAGTAGACTTCTGTCAGTGATTGTTATCTGAGATTTTATAGTGTTCTTTGGAAATATTTCCGGAGCCTTTGCATACCTTAGTCTATAAGCATGCCTGGAAATCCAGGAAATTTCCCATGACTGAAACCTGCTTAGGTGATGGGTCTTTCAAGACAATCCCTCTATCAGTTAAGAGATTTTGGTGTACGGAAATTGACTTGCTAAAGGTGGCTTTTGTGTAACAATAAAATGAGCTTCTAGGAAGCAGTCAGTGACCAGTCCTTGAGGGGCTAATCCCCCTTCTGCTATGAAGCAGAAATTTTCCATCACTGGCTGTCTTCTTTCCAGTCAATCTTCCAGGGTAAACAAGAATATAGAAATTACCACATTTGATTCACAAAGTGCTGGGGACTGAACTCAAGGCTTCATGAACACTAGGGAAATACCGCCATCTACTGACTACATATCAGTCCTTCTGTTTAGATTTTGTTTGCTAAAGTACATATTCACTTTTAAAATAGACATCAATTGTGGATTTATAATCCAGTTTCAGTTTAGTACCAAGCACTTACACTAATTGGGAGGAAAAAATTTGCAAACAATAGAATTAAAGCACTCATAGTAGAAGATGTACTACTGCCTGTAACTCTACGTTTGTGGACTCCAATGCTATCTACTGGCCTCCCTGGACAAACACACATAAATAAATAAAATTTAAAATGATCTCAACCCATACCAGGGACCTTCTATAATTGCTTCTCTAGGGGTTTCTGACTTCCATGGACACCCTCCCCACACATGTGGCGTCTTCCACACAGATACACACACAAAAAAAATACTCATAAATTAAAATAAAATTTACAAACATGAAAGTCCATGACTTGAAGCTGCCCACTGGGGATTGTGAGAATCAGCTGAAACACTAGGACAACCTGCCTGAAGCTGTCTTCTCTTTTTCTGGATGTGTCATTTTTCTGGCATGGTGATGATAGTCTCAGTGTGACTGAACAGCATTTCCATAGTCTGTCTAGGAAAATGGGGGCTCATTTGATTTTCTCTTCATCTCCTCTGTGATAGCACATCATGACATGACTTAACTGAAATGTGTTTTTACTTTCAGCCCTTTCTGACATAGAGATCACATCCCAGTCAATTATCTTTATTTTTGCTGGGTATGAAACCACCAGTAGCACACTTTCCTTCACCCTGTATTGTTTGGCCACTCACCCTGATATCCAGAAGAAACTGCAGGAAGAGATCGATGAGGCTCTGCCCAACAAGGTAAGATGATGGTGTAGAAGGGAAAAGGAGAAATCTGAACAAAGACACAGTTTGGTCACCTGCAATGGTGTGTGTGTGTGTGTGTTTGTGTGTGTGTGTGTGAAAGAGAGAGAGACAAAGAGACAGAGACAGAGAGAGACAGAGACAGAGAGAGAGAGACAGAGAGAGACAGAGAGACAGAGAGCAGAATAGAGAGAGTGTGTGTGAGAATCAGGGAGAGGGGGATAGAGAGAAAGTTTGTGTGTATATGTGTGTGTGAGAGAGTGTGTGTCCGTGTGTGAGACAGAGAGAGAAAGAGAGTCTCTCTGTGTGAGCGAGAGACAAACACTGTGTGAGTGAGGGGGAGTGTGTGTATATTGTGTGTGGGGGGGTGTATATGTATTTTTTTCTCTGTATGAATTTTGTGTGAGTGACTGAGTGAGTAACCATTCACATCACTGAGCCAACCTTCCGATTCTGTTGATTTTTTTCTTTACATATATGTATGTATGTATGTACATATATATGTACTTATATATGTGTATGAGTGTATATATGTATGGGGGCATGTGAGTGTATGTGTGCTGCAGCATGTGAGTGGAGGTCAAAGGATAACCTGAAGGAATTTGTTCTCTCTTTCTGCTGCATGAGTTTTAAGAGTCCAAATTAAGTCAGTAGGCTCAATGGCAGGCACCTTTGCTCTCTGATCTGTCTGAGCAACCCTTTAAAATTTGTAACAAGAGCACACCAGAACCATTTAGAAATTATCATGAACATGACACAGATGGAGAAATGGGCAATAAAGACTGTCATGGCAACAGAAGGTTGTTGTGACACAGAGCTGGGCCTGGTGTGTCTGTTTTTCTAGGACCACAAGAGTACCAAGCAAGCAACATGCACACAACCTGTGTGATGTTAAAGATGTGCACTTAACATATAACTCTCTAGATGGTTCCATGATACTGCTAGTTCTGCCATGTTGTCCCTGCTGTGTCCTGAGAGAGGCTAGCCTTGGCCTAGATTAATCCACTTGGGTTGACTCAACTCTGTGCCATGATTTCCCCTATCTATTTATGGTTATAGGAGAAGAAGCCAAGGTGTGAGCCTTGGTGTTTAAATCATGAGCCAAAACCCCTACCTCTCTATGTATATGTTTGTGTGCATATGTGTGTGTATAGGTCATAGACCTACGTTGTGTACATTTCTAAACCACTTTCCACCATGATTTATGATACAGGCTCTCTTACCAAACCTGGAGCTTTTCGATTGTGTTGGGTTGTCTAGTCAATGCAAACCAGGCATAACCTGTCTCAGTCTACCTACTGCTGGAATTAGAAATGGGTGCCACTGTGTCAGGCTTTATAATGATTTGTATCTGAACTCTCATCATTAGGTTTGCATAGTAGACTCTTCACTAATTGAGCATCTTCCAGGCCCCCAGTGACAGTTATTCCATTTGTAAGGAGCTTGAGAGATGGCACAATGGTTAAATACACTTGCTGCTCTACCATAGGATCCATTCATATTTGAGTCCCAGCATGAAAATGATGGCTTTCAACTACTCTAACTCTGGTTACAGGAAATCTGATGCCCTCTTTTTGCTTCTGTGGGCAATGTACTTGCATGGTGTACATAAACATATACAAGCAAAATATTTACATATATGAATTAAAAACAATCTTAGAAACCTTTTTAAATGAATTGTAAGTACTAAGTCCCTCGAGCTGCTGAACTTGACTTTGGGGATGGTGAGAACTCAACACTAGACACGGTTGAAAATTAAACTAAAATTTCACAACAAATCTTTTTTCTTTCTTCCCAGGCAACTCCCACCTATGATACTGTGATGGAGATGGAATACCTGGATATGGTGCTTAATGAAACCCTAAGATTATATCCCATTGCTAATAGACTTGAGAGAGTCTGTAAGAAAGATGTTGAACTCAATGGTGTGTTTATCCCCAAAGGGTCATTGGTGATGATACCATCTTATGCTCTTCACCGTGACCCACAGCACTGGCCAGAACCTGAAGAATTCCAACCTGAAAGGTACTAGAACCTCAGGATCAGGAACCCACTCTGTACTCTACAAGCCTGTGTATTCTATGATGTCTCTCATAGGAAGATAAACTAAGTATGATTTTACAAACATTTTCTTCGTGTGAGGAGAATGACAGAGAAAGAGAAGAAAAGAGAGGAGAGGGGAAGCAAGATTGGCAGAAAGTCTGACTAATTACACACAGAATCTTTACCTCCTTTTTCAAGTAGTTAATGATCGACTTAATTGTGAGGCAGAAACCCATTTTTCCTCCAGTTAAAATAATATGTATTTTCAGAGTTGGAATACAGCATCCAAATGGATTTTTAGTGTTTAAAGGTAAAGTTCATTTCTTGGTTCTTTTTATTTTTCAACTGTCTCATGAATGGATAATGAATTCTTGTCACTTTCACCTCACATTGCCCTGTCTCTTCTCCCTCCCACTCATGTGGAATCCCTGGCCGTCTTCAACCTGTCTTATTCCTGTATTTATATATATATATATATGGATTTTTGTGACTTGTGAGTTTACTTAAGGTTGTTTGCATAAGCATAGATATATAGGTTATATCTTGGAGAATGGTCAACTCACCAGTGGCTGCACCATTGAAGAAAAACTCCTCCATTGTTCACTAAGCATTTCTTGTCAACAGCTCCTTAGCGAGGTGGCATCTCATGAATTTTATTTCCCTCCCATAATGCAATTATGATGTGTCTAGTCTTGTGTAGGTGTTCACAAATGCTGTGAGTTCATGAGTTCAATGGGTGTGTTATATGCAGAAGATAGTACTTCCCAACATTCATTTTATGCCCTGTCTCTGACATTTCTTCTTCCCCTCCTTTTGTGATTTTTCCTGAGCCTGGGTGGAACTGAGCACTCCACCACCACTTTTCAGCACTATAACCAATCATGAGTTTCTGTGCTGTTTCTCACTGAAAACTGGAGCTTTTCTGACCAAAGCTGAGATCAGCACTAATTTTTGTGTGTATAGATAAATATTAAAAAGGCATTTTGTACCATGTTCACTTAGCAAAACATCACCACATTCTTATCTATGATTTCTGCAGCCATAGGATTCTTAACAAATTTTCAGTGCTAGGCATAAATTTCCCCAGAGAACTGGCTCTCTAAACAATCAGAAAATGGTTGGTTTCCCCTACCCCATAATACCACTATCACACTAGTGTGTACCCAAACAATGATGCAGTTTTTCAAACAGCATTTATGTTATCTCAACATATGGAGAAACTTATAAGGAAGAGGAATCGAGAGAAACTTTAGTGGAAAATTCTCAGAGCCAAATACCTGCAAGTAGAAATTCCATAAACCTTTCCCAAACTCCCTGTGTGTTACTGGATAGATGTCAAAAGGAAACTTCATATGTGCAACACGTATGCTTTTATCCTCTGTCAATAAGTCATGTATTGTGCCTCCAGGTTCAGCAAGGAGAACAAGGGTAGCATTGATCCTTATATATATCTGCCCTTTGGAAATGGACCCAGGAACTGCATTGGCATGAGGTTTGCTTTCATGAATATGAAACTTGCTCTCACTAAAGTTATGCAGAACTTCTCCTTCCACCCTTGTAAGGAAACACAGGTAAGGCAGAAAATGATCTCTATATAGTGTTTTATGGGAGGCTTTTTCCAACTGAAGGTTCTGTATATAAAAATAATAATGAATGTTTGAGGTTTAATTATTTGTTTTCTGAAAAAATGAGCTATTTTTCCTTGTGTTACCTAAGGAGCCTTTTATTCTCTGTCTGTATAGAATGAAACTTAGCATTATGAAGAGTCAGAGTAGGCTAGTGAGACAAGATTCCATGCATTCCATTTGAAATTCTAGTCATGTCCATTGGAGATTGGATATGTCATGTGCCTTTCAGAGATACAATGGTCATTTCTTCAATGTTGTTTGTTGCCCTCTTCTTCTAGAGCTCACAAAAGCCCTCTTCTCACATTCTTCTCAACTAGTATATGTACAATAGAGTTACAGAAGAGCTTAAAAACTCATAATGGGGTCTGGAGTGTTCTCATTTGGCAAAATGCCTACTGGTTGTGAATAAATCTTTGGTTCTTGTCCCCAGAAATACATGAACAATCTCTGGTGGTACATACCTGAAATACCTGCACTCAGGAGATAGAGGCTAGAGGATCATAATTTCAAGTAATTTTGGTCAGTTAGTGAGTTTGAAGCCAATATGGGCCACGTGTCTCAAAAAGAAACCAGAAACTCAAGATGACTGGTCATTTCTGAAGTCCTAAAACATCTCAATCACAGTGTGGCTTTAAAAGCTCATTTCTGATTTCCCATGTCGTGCCCAGCTGAGAATCATTAATTTAAATAATGACAAGTGTTTGTTTTCATGAGGTGGCTCAATAGTTAAGAGCACCTGCTGCTCTTGAGAAGGCCTTGGGTTCAGTTTCCAATACCCCCATGGTGGCACACAACCATGTTTAAGTCCAGTTCTAGTGACTCTGATGGCCCACTCTGGTTTCTTGAGAATTTCCACATGGTATATACACAAAGTGCAGGGAAAACATTTTTATACATAAGCTATATTCTTTTAAAAGTTGCTTATTATGATGAACTTCACATTTGTGGGACATCTTGTTGATTGTGGCTCATTTTTCAGGAACCCTGCTCTAAAATTAGGTAGTTGTCTATTTGCCCTTTTATTTTGCTCTCATACTTCAAGTTCTTCTTCACTGTCTAAATGAATCTTCCTCTTAGTTTTCTGTCCTTATTTACTCCATGTTCAAATTTTGGGTCCTGCATTTTGTTTCAATCACCTATATGTCATTAAAATCTCCAGTTTTTTTTAAATGTTTGTACTCTCTGTATTAAAGGATATCCTCTCTCTTTTGTATAACACCTCATAATTATTCCTTACACAAATTCTAAACAGTTCTTTGAGGATAGTTTTCACATTGAAAACCTGGTAAATGTTTCAAAGTATGGCTTACAGTTATAATTTTATTTAATAAAAACATTAATTTAAAAATTAGTATCATTTATGCAAATATTTAGATGTACATCTATTTTGTATGGCTCAATTCAAATCGTGTGTATAGTACTTATAATTATAAAAAAATAAAATAACACTTATAGTAAAAGCATTTACATTGCATTTTCCTCAATAACGTGTTCTTGTTTCATGTAACAAGCATGGCTAATATTACAGGACTTCTGTATTTAGAGTGTGTCTCCTCTTTATTGATTGGATTTTTTTCTGGACAAAGGGACAGAAGTGTTTATTCTTTGATCTGTTCCTAAAGGCAGTTGTAATGCTTTATTCTCTTACAACCTCACTTGTGGGGCAATGGTCTATGCACAGTCAGCCTGGTCTCCAGTTGAGTTGAGGTGTTGAACCCCAGTGAAACCTGGTGGTGGTAATCTCCAACTACATGGGACAGAAGGCATTCCCTCATGTCTCCTGAAACCCTGGATCCTTTCAAAATTACTGCCCCCACAGCCCCCACAGCCCCCACAGCCCCCACAGCCCCCACAGCCCCCACAGCCCCCACAGCCCCCACAGCCCCCACAGCCCCCACAGAAGAAGCTATGGCTTTCAGTCATGTAGACAATGTCCCAAGCTTCTGGCTAGCCTACTCCCCACAGTTACCTAGCAAAAGCAAGATAACAAGCCTACTATAAGAGGGGCTCTTTGGCCCCTCCTTGCTCTCTCTCTAAGCTCTCTTACTCTCTAAGCTTTTACCTTTCTCTCTCTAATCTCTCTCTCTCTCTCTCTCTCTCTCTCTCTCTCTCTCTCTCTCTCTCTGCCTCTTTCTTATTCTCTAGCTCTCTTTTCTCTCTTTCCCTTCCTCCCTCTCTCTCAGTGGTCATGGACTGTCTCTGCCTCTCTCTATAGTTTTAGAGCTGTATTTTAGAAAGGCAGGCAGAAAAAGGTAGAAAGAGAGAGAGACTGGCCATGGCCAAGAGGAGAGAAGGGGGAAAGAGAGAAAGTAAAAAAGGCTAGAGAGTAAGATAACTTAAAGTGGTAAAAGCTGAGAGAGAGAGAGAGAGAGAGAGAGAGAGAGAGAGAGAGAGAGAGAGAGAGACCAAACAGCCCCTCTTATAGTGGGCTTGTTATCTTCTATTGCTAGGTAACTCTGGGGAGGAGTCTAGCCAGAAGGCCAGAAACTTGAGACATTGTCTACTTGACTGAAAGCTACAGCTTCTGTTGTGGGAGCTGTGGGGGTGGTAATTTTGACAGGATCCAGGGGTGCAGGAGACATGAGGGAACACCTTCTGTCCCATGTAGGTGAAGATTACCACCACCGGGTCTCACTGGGTTTCAAGATCTCAACTTGACTTGAAACCAGGCTGTCTGTGCATAGCCCATTGCTCCACACTCACTTATTTTAGTACTTTATCAGTAAATCATTTACATTATGCATAGAGATTTAGACAGACTAAACAAGGTTCCTGTTTTCAGACCCCATGGCACACTTGGCAGAGGGCAGATGCTCTTTCAAGCTCCAGTCATCTGAAGATTGACACTTTTCTGTCTCCATGACAACATTACTCCCCTTCCTTTTCCTCTGACTAGAAGATTTGTGTATTGGCAACTTTCCCCATTCATTATTGAAGAGCATGATGCTAAAGTATTATTGAAAACCCTGTGGAGTCCGACATTCCCATTCACCACATCCTTGGAAGCCAAGAATAGAAGCTAGAAAAGCAGCATATGTTTCTTTCAGAAGACTTTCCTTAAACGGGCTGACTGTTGATGTGTATACATGATCTTGGAGCTGAGAATTGTTAATAGCATTGACAGGTATACTCACATGGTTATCCTGCAAGTTTAAAAACCAAAAATAACTTTTTATGACTTAAAAAATCAATATAACATAAAGACTAAGAATAAGGTCAAAAATGTGGAACTCATTTCTTTTACTCTAAATAAGCACACAGTATTAGTATAAACCAGCATGAGTTTGTTTCAGGTCCTGAAAACCGTAGTGTCTCAATCACCATTTTACATAATGTGTATTTGGATGCATACTCTCGCCATCCAAGTGAGACAGCTTGGAGAAAAAGGCAGGGAAAACATATGACTTTGAATGCAGCTCTTTTTTCCTTCACAGCATATTATGCCAAACACTCGTTTTGTTTTGTTTTGTTTTGTTTTGTTTTGTTTTACTTTTCTTTTGGTGATGTTGTTGATTCATTCACTGGATCTCAATATTTTTCTTCCCCTGTTGCAGATACCTCTGAAATTAAGCAGACAAGGACTTCTTCAACCAGAAAAGCCCATTGTTCTAAAGGTTGTGCCACGGGATGCAGTTATAACTGGAGCATGACTTTCCCTCAAGGGGTTCTGCTGAGTTCATCAGAAAGGCAGTGACTAAGAACATCAGACATTTTAGTTTCATCATGAGTAAAATCGAGATGAATAATGGGCTTAATAGATTGGTTTTGATGCATGGTTAAAGGTTCAGTACATCCACTGAGCTTTCTCAGTGTCTGTGCAAGTTACCATTTAATACACAAGACATGAATAAATCAGTGACAGCACAGGAAATTTGCCTTCACTGGTTCTCATGGGACCATCTCCATCCACATCTCGTAGTCTCTGCTAATTCCTTTTGAGATCTTTAGATAGTAAATTTGTAATTTGATCAAGAATTGTTGATGAAAATGTGAGCTATTGTAACAACTCTAGTTGTAGAATTGTTATCAGATGCTTTAGTTGCGATATTTTATAATAAATGCTGCACAGACAATGTAAATAAACACTTAGTTAAAAATCCTCATTTCAAGTGTTTTAATATTTGTTGAGGACTTCATAGAATACATTTTGATCACATGAATTCCTTTCCACCAACTCTTCCTAGATTCTATCTTACCTGCTTTCCCACGCACTTTACAATCTCTTACACTATTTGAGAACAAAGCACAGCAAAGCAAAGCAAAGCAAAGCAAAGCAAAGCAAACCAAACCAAACCAAACCAAAACAAAACAAAACAAAACAAAACAAAACACCAAACCAAAACAAAACAAATTTGTGAAGTCCAGTTTGTGTTGGAGAGCTATTCCTCGGTGTGAGGCCTACCCTAGAGTGAAGTTCCACCTAGTGGTACCCCATTGAAAATAAATGATCTTTCCTCTGTAAGAGCTCTCAGCTGACCATATCTCCTTTGGTAGAGGTGAGAACTTGAACTCCTCTCAGCTAGAATTTTCTTTGGTTTGAGCTTGTGCAGATTGTGTCAATTTTGTCATAGCCTCTATGAGTTCATACGTGTACCTGACATGTTGTACCTGGAAGTGCTGTTTTCTTAAAGTCATCCACTACCTCTGGCTCTTACACTCTTTCTTCTTTCCATTTTGTGTAAATCCCTGAGCTTTGAGGCAAGATGTACGATTTAATCATCCTACATAGTTAGAGTTGTGCATTCCAAAGTCTCTATATGTTGAAAAGTTGTATGTTTCCTTGCTTAGTACTGACTAGGGGGAGGCTAGGTACGGCAACATCAGGGGTGTCTGGTCTTCTCTGTCACTAGGAAGCAGGCAACCGGATGGAAGATGGTTTATATCTCCAATGGTCAGGTGTTGGATAGCAGGAATCAGTCCCCATGGAGAGCGTCTTTCCTAACAGACTTCTTCTGGGGAATAGCAGAATTTGTGATTTTCTTTTTCAATACTCTGATTCAGAAAGATGTGAAGAAGAGAAGAGGCTATGGGAGCTCCTCTGATTCCAGATAAAATGATGGAAGCGGGCCACCAGGAAACCCTCCAAGAAGAATGGATGGGATCAGTCACTTTCGTGGCCCCAGCCCTCCTCCAATGGCTGGTTGATGAGGAAGGTAAACGCCTGCTCTGAGAAGCAGACAACTAGACATACACACGTGTAGAAGGAAGCCATCAAGTGGTGAAGAGAGGCTCATGCAGGAGAAGATGGTGTATGTCCAAACAAGGATTGCTCTGTGTTCTAACTGACGAATGAGGTCATGCTGGGAATTCCCTCTGCAGGATCTGGCCTGACTGATATGCAGTTCTATACATGTACATGTTTGTCTCCTTATCTTTTTTTTTTTTTGTATAGTTTACTAAAGTATTAATATAGTTTTAAGAAGTAAATATTTCTAGGTTGCAAAACTTCATTGTTCATCTTTATATGATCATATCCAAAACCTTTGATCTGGAAGAAATAAAGGCCATATATTTAGTCCTGGAAAAAAATAAGTGGAAAGTGCCTGGGAAGAAAGATTAAAACATTTGTTCCGATATTTTCAGATTTGATTTCAACTGTGTCTATTGCTGATTTCTCAGCAGCTTCAAAATCAAGCTCAGCATCTCAAAGGCCTTTAGTTAGCAAATTTTAAAGGGTTTTTAGACTTTTGCTTTATTTTATGTGTATAGGTGATTTTTGTGTATGTGTGTATGTGTACCACATGAGTACACTGCCCACAGAAGCCAAAAGAGGGCATCATATCTCCTGTACCTAGAGTCAGAATAGTTGAGAACTGCACTTTGTTTGCTAGGACTCAAATATGAATGGATCCAGTGGAAGACTTACCCGTTGTGCCATTTCTCAAGCTCCTTACAAAGTGGAATAATTATCACCTGTGGCCTGGAAGATGCTCAATTAGTGAAGTTTCTATTATGCAAGTCTGAGGACATAAGTTCAGACACAAATCATTTATAAAGCCAGACAGAGTGTCACCCATCTATAATTCCAGCAGTACGTAGACTGAGACAGTGCATGCCTGGTGCTCATTAGCTAAACAGCCTAGCCAAATAGATCACCTCCAGTTTTAGTGAGATATCCCATCTAAAGTCATGGTGGAAAGTGATTTGGAAATGTCTACAATATAGGTCTATGACCTACACACACACACACACACACACACAAACACACACACCATCATGTAAATACAGATCTGTAATCTCAGTCTCCTCACAGCAAAATGGAAGGTAGCAACTGAAGATTCCCTAAATTCATGGGCTAGAGTGTTTGATGTATGCAGCAGTGGCAACAAAGAAACCCTGTGTAAAAGTAGGAAAAAAGGAAGGACCAACCCCAAAGTTGTCCTCTAACTTTCACACACATACACACACACACACTCATATACAATCTTGCACGCATATTCTCACATTCCCACTTACAAGCACCTTAACACAGACACTTACACACGCCACACTTTTTCAATTTCTCTCTCTCTCTCTCTCTCTCTCTCTGTCTGTCTGTCTCTGTCTGTCTCTGTCTCTCTGTCTCTGTCTCTGTGTGTGTGTGTGTGTGTGTGTGTGTGTGTGTGTGTGTCAAACACACACACAGATGTGGGGAGCGGGTGTGGTGGTAGTCTCAAGATGGTGTCCAGGACTGCAGCCAAGTCTTATGACTTGCACCTGACTTCCTTCTGCACCTGAAAATAAGCCACGACCATCATGAGAGCTGTGCAGGCACACCATGATGCAAGATCAGGCCATTAGACAAAGGCCAATGAACTGAGATTACTCAGACTGGGCTGGTGGGGCGTGGTTGAGGGGATATATAATTGATTGTGGTCGGACACAGAGAGAGAGATTCCTGCTTGCATGTTGAAATGTTCCTGAATAAACTGCTTTGAGAAGAATGCTGTGTCGACGCTCTTTTCTGCTGGTCAGAGACAGAAGCGACAAGTGGTGGCCCTTATGGGGACCCTTCTCTTCGTTCAGAACTCATCGCAGTAGGGGAGCTAGCTGGTAAGTTCCCAGGATCATCAACAGCTGCTGTGGGTCCCGGAGCTGTTGACCAGAGCAGTCCAAAATGAGCGGAGTCTGGACGGCATGGATGTTCCTGGTGTTGAGGATACTTCCCAGTGGTGATGACTGAAGATCCACATTGGGGAATCTTTTCTGTGTTCCCAAACCCATGCCATTGACGCATTCGGCACAAGTGTTCCCTCGATTTTTCACATCTAATGCTTCGCTGCAGTTACCCTTTTTTACCATGGGATGGGGAAATTGCGCCTGTTCAGGAACTGATGCAACTTTTGTTGAGGGATTGCTGTGCTTTCAAATGACTCAAAATATTTCTCAGAATAGTGGCTGCGTTCAAATGTATAATCAAACAGCAGCATGGCTTGATATGCCAATTAATAGTTCTACTAAAGCTAATGCCACATGGATTCAAGGGGTGTGGCCTGCCAGTATTTCCAAAGGCAATGATACCATACCTCCCCAACCTAGATGGGCTCCCTTTTGCAAGGGTACCTGTGATTCCCTTCTGCCATGGACTGGGTGTCAGTCTAGAAAGGCAGCTTGGGCTGTAAAGAAATAGTTTACCTTTTCTCCTTATATTAGCACAGTTCGTAGTGGCTCATTTTCAGTATATAATTGGACCTATCAAAATCCAGCTCAAGTAGGAGCTAGTAATCCTTTTAATGTGTGTTTGTTGTGTGGTGTGAATGGTAGTTGCACAGATCTTTCTCCTCTGAGTATGCTATTGGGAGGGGCATGGGGTAATGCAAGTTTTTATTGGAATGGGTCTAGTGTGTTTGAAACCTCTGTATCTCAACTTGCTGGGGGGCACATTGCTTCCTTTAAGGCTACACCTGTTTGTTTGTGGCCTCCTTTTGTGTTTATTGTTTATAATGGTTGTTATGAGAATAATGTTTGTACTGGCTATTTTTGTGTCAACTTGACACAGCTGAGTTATCACAGAGAAAGGAGCTTCAGTTGAGGAAATGCCTCCATGAGATCCAACTGTAAGGCATTTTCTCAATTAGTGATCAAGGGGGAAAGTCCCCTTGTGGGTGGGACCATCCCTGGGCTGGTAGTCTTGGGTTCTATAAGAGAGTAGGCTGAGCAAGCCAGGGGAGGCCAGCCAGTAAAGAACATCCCTCCATGGCCTCTGTATCAGCTCCTGCTCCCTGACCTGTCTGAGTTCCAGTCCTGACTTCCTTTGGTGATGAACAGCAGCATGGAAGTGTAAGCCGAATAAACCCTTTCCTCCCCAACTTGCTTCTTGGTCATGATGTTTGTGCAGGAATAGAAACCCTGACTAAGACAAATGTTGTTAATTGCAGTCTTGATATTTGTTATTATAGTATTGCTGGAATGCATCTGAATATCATTTAGCTGTTGTGACTAGGATGCCTCGCTTTGTACCTTGGACTGTTCAAGCTCCTTCTGCTATGACTTTGTTTAGACCTAAGAGGGATTTTTGGCATTACTGCACTCAGTGTCACTACTCCACCGCAGCCACGGCTGCAGCCATATCCCTTACCTCTGTGGTACAAACTGCTGCAGCTGTGAATAATTTATCAGTGGCTGTTGCAGAAGCTTTGGATGTTCAGGGAAATATTAATAGCCAGCTGAAAGCAGGAATTTTATTGCTGAATCAAAGGGTTGATTTAGTCCAGGAACAAGTGGATGTTTTGATGGAGTTAGCACAATTGGGTTGTGAGTGGAAATATTTGGGACTGTGTGTTACATCTATATCGTTTGTTAATGCTAGTCATGCTGCTCACTTATCACGCAATATATCCCAGTACCTTACAGGAAATTGGTCTCAGCATTTTGATGGATTAGTTCAGGAATTGAGACAATCCATCATCCATATTAACTCCACCCATGTGGATGTGTCCATGGCTGAAGGACTGGCCAGCTGGATGTACAGCTGTCTCCCACTTGAAAGAGTGGGCTGGAATTGGTGGACTTTCCCTTTGTCTGATATCCCATTATATGAGCTCTTTACAATTATTACCAGAAACCTAGTAAATTGAAGAAGGTTCCCTTGTAAAGCAAAACCAAGAGCATTTTCAGTGAAACTCCATTTTGTATGAGACAAGGAGCTAAACTCCAGTTCCAGGAAGAAAATCACAAATCCATCTGAGCAAATAATGTATGACACCACCACCACCCCCCCCAGCAACAGCTAGTCAAGCTACAAGAGCCAGATCAAGGTACATAGAGATAACCTAAGACGTCCTGCAGAGAACAGATAACCTGATCATCCTGTCTGTGAGGTGGATCTGAATCCATGTTCAGCTCCTGCAGATTAAGCCAGAAATGAAGTTTTAAAATACTAACTTGCTGACCCATACTGAAATTCCCCTAGCATGCTGTAACCACACTAAATACCCTGCACCTCTAAACTCCAGCCCTCACTCTGACCTGCTGTGACAGGGATGATGAGAAGCCTTGCAAGCAAGCTCGTAATGGAGACTCCATATATAATTGCATTCGAATTGGTCTTTGGGGCCCTCCAATTTGGGTATAACATGCTAAGTTCAGTTTAAATTGTATCTTTGCTCTAAACCTTTTATCTGTTCTTCCCGTTCCTCCTCTCAAGTTTTTCTAGCTATGAAATTTCACCCAAATGAAAGACAGGGATCCTATATTTCTAAATCTTCCACTTTTGTTAAAGAATTTTGGCATTACATTTTTTTTTACTCAGTTGAATAATCTAATCTTCCATGATAGATAGATAAATAGATAGACAGACAGACAGACAGAAAGAAAGACAGATCGATCAGCAATGGAACTATAAAACCCCAGGTGTCATTATAGTTAGAGAAATAAGTTATAACTTATTTCCTTGTCAGGTATCACACATATCACTGGAGACATCCATTATGGTTAACCTTTATTAGGAGCAGTCATATACCCATGTGCTCCCAGAAAATTCCTTGGAGATAATAGCTGTGGGGAATTGCAGACTGGTCACCAGTGGAGCTGAGGTCTGAACCCCGATGGTCATAAATCACCTACATGACAAGGTAGGTGTTCCCTCATGCTCCTGGAACTCTGGCCTCTGCCTAAGGTACCACCTCCCACAGCCCCCACAAGAGAAGCATGGTCAGTAGTCAGACAATGGCCCAAGCTTCTGACCTTCAGGCTAAATTCCTCCCCAGATACCTAGTAACAGTAAAGTCCATAAAAAGGGGTGTTCGGCACCCACCTTGCTCTCCTTCTCCTGTGTTCCTTTACCTCTCATCTTTCTCACATCTCTTTCCCCTTTCCTTTCTCTTTGTCTTCTTCCTCCTCTCTCCTCTCCCCCTCTCTTTTTACTTTCTCTATTTCCCCTGGCATTTCTATAATAAAGCTCTTAAACCATAGAGAGTCTCTACTCCATCAAGATCTGCTGCACCACCCTCGCAGGTGTTGAGAACCTCTTCCTTCATCCCTCTCTCCATATAACCCCTCAAAGACAGGGTGTCACCTCAGGATTCCCGGTTGGGGTACCCCTTTTACACCCCCTCGCTGAGTGGTGTCAGAGGCTTATATGCCCACCCGGGGCCCACTGGAAAGCATCTGGAAGATCTGCCTGCGACTGCCTGCACAGAGCACATTAACTCTGGCCAGACATTTGGCACCTTTCCCTTTCCCTTCTTCCCCAAGGCTTTCCTCAGGACCCCCCCTTTTTTGTTTCCAGCAAATAGCCATGTCTGTCATTAAGCAACTCAACAGAAGTATTTCTCTACCTAGAAAAGCCTCCATGCATATTTTCTAAACAACCAGCACACTCCCCAAGAGCTTCCTTGTCCATAGACAAGGAAGGTCCAGGTCTTGGTTACCGTTATGAGACTCTTTGTCTTTGGTATTATCATGAGCATTTATCATCAGATGAAGAAAGTCCACTTGGTGCTGGAAGTAGAAAGAGAAGTTGGAAAAATGGAAGGTCAATGGTAAGGTTAGAGGTCAGAGCTGGATCAGGAGTGCAGAAGCTTAATTCTCTCCTTTCTGAGAACTTAGCTCCCTTAAATTCACAACTGTGGCTACACTTGCTTGAGTCATCAAGGAACAAAAGCAGGGATGGCTAAACCAGGAAGCATCCAGCTTCCACATCAACTCCTGTTACAGTAAAATGTAAAAGATACATATTGGGCTTAGTCTGTTGCTGCTATGTGTTCAAATGCTAAATACTGTCCCCAAGATCTGGTTACCCCTAATCAGGCAATCACCCTATACCCCAAGTGATACTATGTAAACCTTGCTCCCCAAGTCAACTGGTCAATAAAAGGCCAAAACCTGTGAAGGACAATAAAGAGTGAAAAGGGAATTTGAGGATAAATTGAGGGGTCCCAATAGAAATAAAGTAGGGAGAGAAGAAGAGGAGGTTGGCATGAGAGGAGAGGGGCCAGGAGAAACAGCAAGTAACAAAGGACATATGCCTGGCATATAAGTTAGAATGGCTCCAAAGCCTGCCCACTCTAGGCAAACAGCTTCTAAATAGAACACCAGGATTGTGTGTCTTTTCTATGGACTAGCTAGAATCCATTATTAATTTACAGATACAATTTTAAACACTTTCATTCTCTGAAAACTTTTCTGAAGGACAGAAAAATAGTATTCCCCCTTTTAATCATTTGTTATTTGAGAGTTTCATACATGTACACAACCAGATACAGTCATCTCAAGCCCACTGTTTCCTCCACCAAAATCCTTCTGTGTGATCTGTAACATTTCTTCCTCCACACACCATGCCTTTTTCTTAATCACCCAGAGTCCAACTAGTGATGTGCACATGTGCATGGCTTTGGGGCCATCCACTGCAGAATGGGAAACCTACCCATGTCCCACACCCTCCATCCACAGATATCAACGGTCAATTGTTCATTGGCAAAGTGCATTGGATGGAGAGATCCATTCCCATGCATGCTGGAGTTCTGTCTTGCTCAGGACTTCTCCCATGCCAATTTTTTTTTTTTTTTTGGTTCTAATGCAGGATGTTCTACTTTTCATTCGTATTACTAAGGGTTAATTCCTGGCTTATTCTCAGTCATCCTTGAAAAAAAAATGCAACTTCTCCTACATCAGAAAATATAAATATCCTTTCTATCTAATTCTAGCTTTCTCTCTCTACCGTTAACACACAGCACACATGTTCACAGCCCAATATGTTATCAAACTGTGAACCTCTAATGAGACCACCACTTATTACCTTCTGCTTAGAATCCAGGCAGTTTTCCTTTGTTCTGTCACAATGTTTTGGAAAAATGCTATTGAATCCTTTGGGAACACAGAGATCTTTAACATTTCCTATATTGGATTGAGAAATGAAAAGAATACTGGAACAAAAAAAAAAGGTTGTAATTGAAATGGACATTTGATTTAAGGAAATCATAAAGCAATCCTTAGAATAAGTCACCAGTGTCTCAACCAGAAGCCATTCTCTCTGTGACCTTGCTCACTCTGGGTCAGCACCATTATTCTCCTTCTGCACTTGCAGTGGGAGGTAGATATGTCAGAGTATGGGTGACTAAAGCTTGTCTGGTGCTCTCAACTCATGCTTACTTGCAAAATCCAGGTCTTCTGGTTGTACATGTGCTCTTAACCAATGAGCCATCTCTCCAGCCCCACTGCGTTTGATTTTGAAGGAAGTAAAAGTCTGAATTAGCAGGACATTCAGTGGGATGGTATTAAAATCTGTCATGAAGTTCAGCATTAGGACAGGGAGCTGGTGGGAGTAAAGAAAGGTCAGTGTTCAGGGCTCCATGAAGTCAAAGGTGTTGAGGTTGTTAACCAAAGGAAAAGAAGAGGCACCATTGATGGGACATACTAAGAAACTGGGTATGATTATATAGGCCTCATTCAGGATTGCATGAGCCTGAGGCCAGCCTGGTTTACATAGTGAGACTCTATCCCTAAAAGCCAAACCACTACCACCACCAAGATAAAGGGATTTATTTGGAGACAAAGTCCTAGGGTACCAAGTTCCTTAAGTGGTCACTGATAGAAAGAGGGGAGCTGGTTTCAGACATGCCCTGATAGCAGGACCTCATTGTTCCAGTGGGAGAGTGCACCTTCAGGTCTGAGGGGGGCTGGCATTAAAGGACCATAGATAGCATGACAGAGCCTGAATACTAGTGAATTGTAGGTCCTGCCATAACCATAGGCAGACTTGACGGGCTTGAGAGGAGAGATGGCAATCTACAGGTCTTTCAGATCCCCAGAAAGAAGTGAATTTCTGTTTTATGAAGGTTTGGGGGAAGGTGGTGGTAAGTTCATACTGTGCTTTCTAGCCTAACCTAGCCCACATGACCCCTGGCATGCAGGAAGCCCTGGGTAAGAGTTAATAGGAGAAGTTTAGCTCTGCCTGCCTGTCTGCCTGTGGAAGGAGATAGGCTTTTTCACATCTGCAAGTGGGAGAGAGTTGGAGACTACAAGGTTGGACAGTTGCGGTCCTCAACTTGTGGGTTTGACCCTTTTGGAGTCGCGAATCAGGTATCCTGCATATCAGATATTTATACTACGATTCTTAACAGTAGCAAAGTTAGAGTTATGAAGGATCAATGAAATAAGCTTATGGTTAAGGGTCACCACATATTAGGACCTGGATTAAAGGGGCACAGCATTAGGAAGATTGAGAACCACTGTCCTAGAGCTGGCAGAGAAATCTAGAGAGAGTTGGGGTAGTGCCTGGTTTCTGGGCATAAAGAGCTGCAGTTGGAGGTGTGATGGAACATCACCACAGTGTTTACCTCCTTTGTCACACAGATGCTGGGAGCAAGGAGAAGGAGGCTAAGCCCCAGCAGGAAGACCTGAAGAGAGGATTTTGTTGGGTTGATTTCAGATGGCTTTTGAGAAGCCACCATCCAGATTCCTGGACCAGGGTGCACTTGTGAGCAGGAGCCTGGGAGCTCTGGGACCACTCTGCCTGGGCTTCCTGCTCCTCAGCATGAGGTCCCCATGCCGATGCCCTTAATGCCCATAATTCTTTCTGGAAGCCTGTCCAGTGCCTCAAGTGTGGAAAAGGCTTTAGTTGGAGCTCCAAACTTATAAGGCATCAGCAGACCCACGAAGAAGAGAAATTCTTTGGCTACACGGAGTGCGGGAAAGGTTTCACCCTGACAGAGTACCTCATCACACCTGGGCAAGAGGCCCTACATGTGTCGCAAGTGCTGGAAGACCTTCAGTCAGAGGCATCACCTGGAGGTGAACAGGGGAGAAGCCCTACAAGTGCTCAGATAGTTGGAAGGGCTTCAGCAGGAGGCAGCTTCTGTTGGTGAATTGCAGGACCCACACCAGGGAGAAGCCCTTACACCTGTGAGTGTGGCAAGACTTTCAGCCGGATGCCAACCTGCATGTGGATCAGTGTGCACACACAGATAGAAAGCCTTATGGCTGCCAGGTGTGCAGTAAACACTTCAGCAAGGGGGAGCGACTGGTGAGACACCAGAAGATCCACACTGGGAAGAAGCCCTACCTTGCTGCAGCTTCAGCAAGAGGTCCATCCTCAAGTGTCATCAGAAGACCCAGCATCCCCACAACCCTCTGGTGCAGTGAGCCTACTAAGGGAACAGGTCTGCCATAGGAGCGACTTGTGTTGTACAGAGTGGTCTGGGCAGTGCTCAGTGAGGGACAGCAGAACGTGCTCAAGTAGGAGGAAGGCAGAGCCTGGAGTAGGTATGAGAAGCTGGCAAAGGGCCCACAGTTTCCCCCACCTCTTATGGGGAAACAATACCGTGAGATTCAGGTTTTCTTATCCTTCCTCCCACAGCAGGGATGGGAACCCACCTCCTGAGCAAGTTTATGCAAGTTTAGAGGAAAGGGAGAATTTTATTGCAAATAGCAACTTGAATCTAGGTTTCTTCTTCTTCTTCTTCTTCTTCTTCTTCTTCTTCTTCTTCTTCTTCTTCTTCTTCTTCTTCTTCTTCTTCTTCTTCTTCTTCTCCTTCTCCTTCTCCTTCTCCTTCTCCTTCTCCTTCTCCTTCTCCTTCTCCTTCTCCTTCTCCTTCTCCTTCTCCTTCTCCTTCTCCTTCTCCTTCTCCTTCTCCTTCTCCTTCTCCTCCTCCTCCTCCTCCTCCTCCTCCTCTTCCTCCTCCTCCTTCTCCTTTTCCTCTTCCTCCTTCTTCTCCTTCTCCTCCTCCTCCTCCTTCTTATTCTTCTTATTCTTCTTATTTTTCTTCTTCTCTCTCTTTCTCTTTGTCTCTCTCTCTGTCTCTCTCTGCCTCTCTCTCTCCCTCCTTCCCTCCCTCCCTCCCTCCTTCCCTTTCTCTGCCTTTTCAGTTTTTGCTCCTTGTTTTGAGCTAAGGTCTCATTTTATCTAAGCTTCTTTCAGACTACCTGTGTAGCTGAAGATGATCTTGAACTACTGATTCTCCTGTCTCCACCTTCCCAGTGCTGTGATTGCAGGACTGTGCCACCATGCCTGGTATATGTTATGTTGGAGATGAAACCCAGGGTTTGTGCATGCTAGGTGAGGTACTCTACTGACTGAGGGATGTTTCCAGCCTTGAAGCTCTCCATGTCTGTGAGATCATTAGCCCAGGCCTGCCCTCTGTCCAGCTGTCTTTCATTTACAAATATTTATTAAACATCTACTTTGCTACTGGATCTTGTGAATGCTATGGGGATGGAAACAATGATACCGTGGAGTGTGCGAGCAAAGCTGGAGCAGAGCTTGTAAGTATCCCAAAGCATGTGTTGTTGCAAGTGCCACACCAGAACTTCTGCATACTCCTTCCTGTGCCAGCCTGTCCTGTGTGTGCCCTCACATACTCTCCACCTCAGGTGGGGACTTCTCTCATAAAGCCTTGTTTATGTCACTTTCTTGGCAGCCTTACTGTCATGGACTGGAACATTCTACTCTCATCTATAAAGTCTTCCCATCCCATTATTCCTTGCACTAATCACAGCCACTGGCAAATTAATATTTTACTACTGATCACTGAATAAACGTGAAATTATTTTAAGACAGTTAGTAACTTTGCTGTAAATTCCTGGTGAATTATTCTGAAAGAAAAACTAATATTAATGCCCTATATTTAATGGAACTTTAGTATATGTACTACCTCTGAGTGAAAGAGAGTGAGGTTGTGTGTGGGTGGGCACAGGGTATTAAACCTATGGCCTAACTCATGTTATGCAAGTTATATTCCCAGCTCTATCCCTTCCCCCACACACACAAAAAAGTTTATTTTGAGGCAAGGTCTTGCTATTTTGCTCAGGCTGAACTTGGAGTTGCTTTTTGGCCCACTCAGGCTTTGAAATCTCTTGCTTGATCATGTGAAGTGTATGGAAATCCACACCTTCTCCACCAGGCTTGGCTAACCTTTATTCTAATCTCCTTCATGCTGTAAGTGTTTATTGAGATCCCACAGTGTGCTAGGAGCTCTGTAAACTAAAGTCAGATGAATCAGTGAATCAAACAGGGACTGTCCCTGGGCATAGGGCTGGGAAGACATCTTAGTGGTTAAGAGAGTTTCTGTTCTTGAAGAGAAGACCCAGGTTAGGATTGGCAGCTCACACCAGGTTGTAACTGCACCTCCAGAGCATCTGACACACACTTCTAGGCTTCTGTCTTCTTTCCTATTTGGTCACCTTCACTCACATATGCACAGACCTCTCATAAATATGAACAAGATTAAAAAATATTACAGGCTCAAGAGTTCAGCCATTATGATTGGACATTGCTCTTGCAGAAGACCTGAGTTTAATTCCCTGCTCCCACACTGAGTGGCTAAAAACTTTTTTAACTCTAGCTCCAGAGAATCATACATGCTCTTCTTTCCTCTGCACACAAATGCATACTCAAAGAGAGGCACATGTACATGTAAATAACATTTTAAAGAAATCCCTGGGCTTGTAGGCGTCACATCTTAGTGAATGAACTTGATCTTCAGATTCCTCTAAGTCTGAGGGGTTTTCATTTGTTTGTTGTATTTTTAAGATAGGGTCTTACTATGTAGACCAGGCTAGCCTCTAACTCAGAGATCTGTAGCTATGAGCTAAAATAATTCCTTTTTCCCCTTAAGATTTTTTTTGGGGGGTGTTTTTGGCCAAGTCTTTGAGCACAACAACAGAAATGAAAATATAATGGTTGGTATTCAGGTCCTTGAATATCTCAGACAACAAGAGTTCAAATAATCAGAGGAGATTATCAGTATCATAAGGATGGTAGTAAATATAATTCAGGGCAAGAAGCCGAAAGAGCTTAAACCCCACCCTTAATCCCAGCACTTGGAGAACAAAGGCAGGTAACAGCTTTATCTGAGATGCCCACAGTAAGCAATGCTGAAATCTATGTACAAAGTCAGCTCATTCTGTTCCTGATTCCAGAGAACACTAAGGGCTCCCTGCCACCCATGCCCAGTTGAATGCTTCTGATAAGAGGCTGAATTTGACCTTTGAGTAATCAGTGTATTCCAAAGCCAGGCAGAGATGAGGGTTTTATAAGCTAAAAATAATGGTTGTGCATTTCTCTGAATGAATAAATTATATACACTCCACAATAGCCACAAGTAGTATAAAATATCTTGGGGTAGCTCTAAACAAGCAATTGAAAGGAGTATATGATAAAAATTTCAGTCTTTGAAGAAGGAAATTGAAGATATCAAAAGATGTAAAGATCTTCCATGCTCATGGATTGGAACAATAGCCATCCAACCAAAAACAATCTACAGATTTATCACAATCACCATCAAGGTTCCAACACAATTTTTACAGACCTTGAAAGCACAATACTTAACTTCATATAAAACAGCAAAATATTCAGGATAGTTAAAACAGTACTATACAATAAAAGATTTTCCAGAGGTATCACCATCCCTGATCTCAAGCTGTTCTATTGCATAAAAACAGATACATTGATCAATGGTATCCAATCAAGTACCCATACATAAATCCATGTCTGATTTTTAATAAAGAATCCAAAAATGTACAATGGAAGAAAAAGAAGGCATCTTCAACACATGTTGCTGGTCTTACTGGATGTTGGTAAGTAGAAGACTAGATCCATAATCTATAACTGTGAACAAATCTCAAATCCAAGTGGATCAAAGACCTCAACATAAAACTAGATACACTGAAACTGATAGAAGAAAAAGTAGAGAACAGCCTTGAACCCATTGGCACAGGAGACAACTTTCCAAACAGAATACCATGACACATTAACTATACAATGACTCCTCCTTCCTCAAAAGTTAATGACCCATTTAAATGTGATGCAGAAACACAATTTTCTTGCATTCAAAATGAAATGTGGTTTTCGGAGTTGGCACACATCATTATCCTGAATAGATAGTTAGTGTTTAAAAGGGTAACTCCATTTTTTTCCTTTTTATTTTTTGAAAATCACATGAAAGCATAATGAATTCCGGTCATTTTCACCTCACATTGTCTTGTCTCTTCTAACTCCTACTCATGTGGAATTCTTGTCTATAATTATCCAGTCTTCCTCATGTTTTTATGTGGTTTTGGATTTTTTGTGACTTTTTATTTTATTTACTGTTGCTTGCATAATCATAAATATTAAGTTAAGTACTGGAGAATGGTCAACTATCCAGTGGCTGCACCATTGAAGGAAAACTTCTCCCTCCTCCTCCAACAATTTATTATCATACATCTTTAGGCAGGAGGCATGGGCTTCATTTCCCAACCGTGATAGAAGGATGATGTGTCTAATCTTGTGTATTTATTCACAGATGCTGTATGTTGATGAGTCCAATGTGCTTTAAGAAGATAGTACTTCACAGCACCTATTGTATGCCCTTACACTTACATTCTTTCTGATCTTAATTCTGTGTTGCTTCCTGAGCTTTGGGTGGGCTGAGAACTCCAACAATGCTTATTCTCAACACTGTTACCAGTCAAGAGTTTCTGTGTTAAATGTCTGCTACTGAAACTGAAAGTTTAATGACCAAGGTTGAGATCAGCACTAAGTTTTGAGTGTAAACATAAATATTTAGAAGACATTTGATACAATGCCCACTTAGCAAAACAACAGCAGTACACTATTATCTAGTGCCTATGATATCTGCAGCCATGGGATTTTGACCTTATTTACAGTACCAGGCATTCTTTTCCTCTGTTATTAGGACCTTCAATCCAATCATAAAATGGTTGGTTCCCCCTATCCTATAACACCACTATTACACTAGTGTGTGCCCACACATGGATGTATTTTTTAAAGAGCATTTTTCTTATCTCTACCATATGGAGACTCTTATAAGGGAAGTGTAATGAAAAGGACCTTTAGTATAAAATCCTCAGAGACAAATACCTGCAAGCAGAAGTTCAATGAACCTTTCCCAAACTACCTATGTTTACTAGATAGATGTCAAAAGGCAACTTCACATGTGTATTCTTATGCTTTTATCATTTGTTGTCATCTACTATTGTGTCTCCAGGTTCAGCAAGGAGAACAAGGGCAACATTGATCCTTATTTATACCTACCTTTGATTATGGACCCAGAAACTAAATTGGTATGAGGTTTACTCTCTTCAACATGAAACTCACTCACATTAAAGTTCTGCAGAATTTCACTTTCCAGCCTTGTAAAGAAATACAGGTGAGGGAGAAAACTATCACTCAAAATAGTGTTCTATGGGAGGCATTTGTTCCAACTGAAGGTTCTATGTATAAAAATGATTATGCAGGTTTGAGGATAATTTTTTTCTGATGCAATGAGCTATTTGTATCTAGGTATTAATTAAGGGTGCTTTGTAATAATAGAACTTAACATTATGAGGAGTCAGTGTAGGACAGTATGACAGGATTCCATGCATTCTCTTTGTATCAAGTGGAGATTGGGTATGTCATGTGCCATCCAGAGGTTCAATGTTCATGTCTTTAATGTCTGTTCATTTTGCACTCTTCTTCCAGAGCTAACAAAAGTCCTCTTATCACAGTCCTTTCAACCAGTGGATGTACATTAGAATTACAGAAGAACTTTAAAACTCATACATGAGGTCTGAGATATTTCTCAGTTGGCAAAAAGCTTGTCTGTCATGGACAAATCTCTGGTTCTACTTCCCAGAATTACATGAACAAGTCTTGATGGTAGATACTTGTAATTTGTACACCCAGGAGTTAGAGGATAGAAAATCAGAATTTCAAGTAATCTTTAGCTACTTAGTGAATTTGAAGCCAACATACTCTAGTGACTCAAAAGGAATCCAGAAACTTAAGATGCTTGGTCTTTTTTGAAATTCTCATACAACTCAGCCAGAGTGTGGATTTAAAAGCTCATTTCTCATTTCCCAGGTCATGCCAAGTTGAAAATCATAATTTTAAAAGACAGTTGCTGGGTATCATAAGATGCCTCAATCATTAAGAGCACTTGCTGTTCTTGGAAGGAACTTGAATGTAGTTTCCCATATCCACATGGTCCAGTTCCAGGGTCTCTGTTGGCCTACTCTATCTTCTCTTGAGACTTCGGAGTTGTAATATATATGCAATTTGCAGGCAGACCACTCCTATACATAAACTATTAGTCCTTAAAGAGTTACATGTTATGATGAATTTCAATCTTATGGAACCTCTTGATGATTCCAGTTCATTTCTCAGGAGCTCTGCTTTAGAAAATAGGTAGTTGTCATATTTCCAAATTTTCTTTCTTATTCTATCCTCATACTTCAAGTTCCTGTTCATGCTCTAAATGAATCTGCTTCTTAATTTTATGTCCTATGTACTCCATGTTTTACTTTTGGATCTTGCACATTATTTTCACCATCTATGTGTCATTAATCCCCCCAGTATTTTCCATTTTTGTATTGAAGGATATCTTCTGTCTTTTGTTTATTACCTCGTATTATTCCTTCCATAAAATCCAAATGGTTCTTGGATGATAACTTTCACATTGAAAACTTTTCATACCCCTTCCGTTCCATGCCAGCACCAGGGCACCTTGGGCCAAGAGACTGTGGACACCCCCAAGGTCCCCACAGGACCATCCACAGGACCTTAAGACCTCTGGTGAGTGGAACACAACTTCTGCTCCAATCCAATTGTGCGGGACCTGAGACTGCATTAATTAGGGAAGCAGAAAACCCGGCCTGATCAGGGTCACAAATCCCTTCTGGTCCATGCCTGCACCAGGGCAAGGTGGGCCAAGAGTCTGCAGGCACCCCCAAGGTCCTCACAGGACTCTCCACGGGATCTTAGAACCTCTGGTGAGTGGATCACAACTTCTGCCAGGAGGCAGATTCAAACACCAGATATCTGGGCACCTTCCCTGCAAGAGGAGAGCTTGCCTGCAGAGAGTACTCTGAACACTGAAACTCAGGAGAGAGCTAGTCTCCCAAGTCTGATGATAGAAGCTAACATAATCACCTGAGGAACAAGCTCTAACCATAGACAACTATAACAACTAACTCCAGACATTACCAGATGGCGAAAAACAAATGTAAGAATCTTACTAACAGAAACCAATACCACTCACCATCATCAGAATGCAGCACACCCACCCCACCCAGTCCTGGGCACCCCAAAACTCCCGAATAGATAGTCCCGGATTTAAAAGCCTATCTCATGATGATGGTAGAGGGTACCAAGAAGGACTTTAATAACTCACTTAAAGAAATACAGGAGAACACTGCTAAAAAGTTAGAAGAGTTTAAGGGGAAACACAAAAATCCCTTAAAGACTTGCAGGAAAACATGACCAAACAGGTGATGGAATTGAATAAAACCATCCAAGACCTAAAATGGAACATAGACACAATAAAGAAAACCCAAAGTGAGGCAACGCTGGAGATAGAAAACCTAGGAAAGAAATGTGGAACCATAGATTCAAGCATCAGCAACAGAATACAAGAGATGGAAGAGAGAATCCCAGGTACAGAACATTCCATAGAGAACATTGGCACAATAATCAAACAAAATGCAAAATGCAAAAAGATCCCAACTCAAAACATCCAGGAAATTCAGGACACAATGAGAAGACCAAACCTATGGATAGTAGGAGTATATGAGAATGAAGATTTTCAACTTAAAGGGCCAGCAAATACCTTCAACAAAATTATAGAAGAAAATGTCCCAAACCTAAAGAAAGAGATGCCCATGAACATACAAGAAGCCTACGGGACTCCAAATAGACTGGACCAGAAGAGAAAATCCTCCCGACAAATAATATAATGCACTAAATAAAGATAGAATATTAAAAGCAGTAAGGGAAAAAGGTCAAGTAACATATGAAGGCAGGTCTATCAGAATTACACCACCAGACTTTTCACCAGAGACTATGAAAGCCAGAAGATCCTGGACAGATGTTACACAGACACTAAGAGTACACAAATGCCAGCCCAGGCTATGACACCCAGCCAAACTCTCAATTAACATAGATGGAGAAAGCAAAGATTTCCAAGACAAAACAAAATTCACACATTATCTTTCCACGAATCCAGCCCTTCAAAGGATAATAACAGAAAAAAAAAACAATACAAGGACAGAAACCACGCCCTAGAAAAAAGCAAGAAAGTAATCCCTCAACAAACCAAAAAGAAGACAGCCACAAGAACAGAATGCCACCTCTAAAAACAAAAATAATAGGAAGCACCAATTACTTTTCCTTAATATCTTTTAACATCAATGGACTCAATTCCCCAATAAAAAGACATAGACTAACAGACTGGCTACACAAACAGGACCCAACATTCTGCTGCTTACAGGAAACCCATCTCAGTGAAAAAGACAGACACTACCTCAGAGTCAAAGGCTGGAAAACAAATTTCCAAGCAAATGGTCTGAAGAAACAAGCTGGAGTAGCCATTCTAATATCGAATGAAATCGACTTCCAACCCAAAGTTTTCAAAAAAGACAAGGAGAGACACTTCATACTCATCAAAGGTAAAATCCTCCAAGAGAAACTCTCAATTCTGAATATCTATGCTCCGAATGCAAGGGCAGCCACAATCATTAAAGAAACTCTAGTAAATCTCAAAGCACACATTACACCTCACACAATAATAGTGGGAGATTTCAACACAACACTTTCATCAATGGACAGATCGTGGAAACAGAAACTAAACAGGGACACAGTGAAACTAACAGAAGTTATGAAACAAATGGACTTAACAGATATCTAAGAACATTTTATCCTAAAACAAAAGGATAAACCTTCTTCTCAGCACCTCATGGTACCTTCTCCAAAACTGACCACATATTTGGTCACAAAACAGGCCTCAACAGATACAAAAATATTGAAATTGTCCCATGCATCCTATCAGACCACCATGGCCTAAGGCTGACCTTCAATAACAACGTAAATAATAGAAAGCCAATATTCACGTGGAAAATGAACAACGCTCTCATCAATGATACCTTGGTGAAGGAAGGAATAAAGAAAGAAATTAAAGACTTTTTAGAGTTTAATGAAAATGAAGCCACAACATAGCCAAATTTATGGGACACAATGAAAGCATTTCTAAGAGGGAAACTCATAGCTCTGAGTGCTTCCAAAAAGAAACTAGAGAGATCACACATTACCAGCTTGACAACACACCTAAAAGCTCTAGAACAAAAGGAAGCAATTTCACTCAAGTGGAGTAGATGGCAGGATATAATCAAACTCAGGGGCGAAATCAACCAAGAGGAAACAAGAACTATTCAAAGAATCAACCAATCGAGGAGCTGGTTCTTTGAGAAAATCAACAAGATAGATAAAACCTTAGCCATATGCACTAGAGGGCATAGGGACAGCATCCTAATTAACAAAATCAGAAATGAAAGGGGAGACGTAACAACAGATCCTGAAGAAAACTAAAACACCATCAGATCCTTCTGCAAAAGGCTATACTCAACAAAACTGGAAAACCTGGACGAAATGGACCAATTTCTATACAGATACCAGGTACCAAAGTTAAATCAGGATCAAGTTAACAATCTAAACAGTCCAATACCCCCTAAAGAAATAGAAGCAGTCATTAATAGTCTCCCAACCAAAAAAAAAAAAAAAAATCCCAGGACCAGATGGGTTAAGTGCAGAGTTCTATCAGACCTTCAAAGAAGATCGAATTCCAGTTCTGCACAAACTATTCCGCAAAATAGAAGCAGAAGGTAATTTACCCAACTCATACTATGAAGCCACAATTACTCTGATACCTAAACCACAGAAAGATCCAACAAAGATAGAGAACTTCAGACCAATTTCCCTTATGAATATAGATGCAAAAATACTCAATAAAATTCTCGCTAACCGAATCCAAGAACACATTAAAACAACCATCCTGGCCAAGTAGGTTTTATACTAGGGATGAAGGGATGGTTTAATATACGGAAATCCATCAATGTAATCCATTATATAAACAAACTCAAAGACAAAAACCTCATGATCATCTCGTTAGATGTGGAGAAAGCATTTGACAAAATCCAACACCCCTTCATGACAAAAGTCTTGGAAAGATCAGAAATTCAAGGCCCATACGTAAACATGATAAAAGCAATCTACAGAAATCCAGTAGCCAACATCAAAGTAAATGGTGAGAAGCTGAAAGCAATCCCAATAAAATCAGGGACTAGACAAGGCTAGCCACTTACTCGCTACCTATTTAACATTGTACTTGAAGTGCTAGCCAGAACAATTAGACAACAAAAGGAGATCAAGGGGATACAAATTGGAAAAGAAGAAGTCAAAATATCACTTTTTGCAGATGATATGATGGTATATAACTGATCCTAAAATTTCCACCAGAGAACTCCTAAACCTAATAAACAGCTTCGGTGAAGTAGCTGGATATAAAATTAACTCAAACAAGTCAATGGCCTCTCTCTGCACAAAGAATAACCATGCTGAGAAAGCAATTAGGGAAATAACACCCTTCTCAATGGTCACGAATAATATCAAATACCTGGGCATGACTCTATCTAAGGAAGTGAAAGATCTGTATAAGAACATCAAGTCTCTGAAGAAAGAGATTAAAGAAGATCGCAGAAGATGGAAAGATCTCCCATGCTGATAGATTGGCAGGATCAACATTTTAAAAATGGCTATCTTGCCAAAAGCAATCTACAAATTCAATGCAATCTCCATCAAAATTCCAACTCAATTCTTCAACGAATTAGAAAGAGCAATCTGCAAATTCATCTAGAATAACAAAAAACCTAGGCTAGCAAAAACTCTTCTCAAGGGTAAAAAAACCTCTGGTGGAATCACCATGCCTGACCTAAAGCTTTACTACAGAGCAATTGAGATAAAAATGCATGGTGCTGGTATAGCAACAGACAAGTAGACCAATGGAATAGAATTGAAGACCCAGAAATGAACCCACACACCTATGGTCACTTGATCTTCGACAAGGGAGCTAAAACCATCCAGTGGAAAAAAGACAGCATTTTCAACAAATGGTGCTGGCACAACTGGTGGTTATCATGTAGAAGAATGCGAATCGATCCATTCCTATCTCCTTGTACTAAGGTCAAATCTAAGTGGATCAAGGAACTTCACATAAAACCAGAGACACTGAAACTTATAGAGGAGAAAGTGGGGAAAAGCCTTGAAGATATGGGCACAGGGAAAATATTCCTGAATAGAACAGCCAAGGCTTGTGCTGTAAGATCGAGAATTGACAAATGGGACCTCATGAAACTGCAAAGCTTCTGCAAGGCAAAAGACATCGTCAATAAGACAAAAAGACCACGGACAGATTGGGAAAGGATCTTTACCTATCCTAAATCAGACAGGGGACTAATATCCAATATATATAAAGAACTCAAGAAGGTGTACTACAGAAAATCAAATAACCCCATTAAAAAATGGGGCTCAGAGGTAAATAAAGAATTCTCACCTGACGAATACCGAATGGCTGAGAAGCCCCTGAAAAAATGTTCAGCATCCTTAATCATCAGGGAAATGCAAATCAAAACATCCCTGAGATTCCATCTCACACCAGTCAGAATGGCTAAGATCAAAAATGCAGGTGACAGCAGATGCTGGCGAGGATGTGCAGAAAGAGGAACACCCCTCCATTGTTGGTGGGATTGCTAGCTTGTACAACCACTCTGGAAATCAGTCTTGTGTTTCCTCAGAACATTGGACACAGTACTACCGGAGTATCCCGCAATACCACTACTGGGCATATATCCAGAAGATGTTCCAACTAGTAAGAAAAACACATGCTCTACTATGTTCATGGCAGCCTTATTTATAATAGCCAGAAGCTGGAAAGATCCCAGATGCCCCTCAACAAAGGAATGGATACAAAAAAATGTGGTACATTTACACAATGGAGTACTACTCAGCTATTAAAAAGAATGAATTTATGAAATTCCTAGGCAAATGGTTGGATCTGGAGGGCATCGTCCTGAGTGAGGTAACACAATCACAAAAGAACTGAAATGATATGTACTCACTGATAAGTGGATATTGGCCCAGAAATATAGTGAGATATAAAATACAATTTGTAAAACACATGAAACTGAAGAAGAACCAAGACCAAAGTGTGAACACTTTGCCCCTTCTTAGAATTGGAAACAATCACCCATGGGAGGATTACAGAGACAAAGTTTGGAACTGAGCCAAAAGGATGGACCATGTAGAGACTGTCATATCCAGGGATCCATCCCATAGTTAGACTCCAAACAATGACAGCATTGCATACACTAGCAAGCATTTGCTGCAAGGACCCTGATATAGCTGTCTCTTGTGAGACTATGCCAGGGCCTAGCAAACACAGAAGTGGATGCTCACAGTCAGCTATTGGATGGATCACAGGGCCCCCAATGGAGGAGCTAGAGAAAGTATCCAAGGAGCTAAAGAGACCTGCAACCTCGTTGGTGCAACATTATGAACTAACCAGTACCCTGGAGCTCTTGACTCTAGCTGCATATGTATCAAAAGATGGCCTAGTTGGCCATCACTGGAAAGAGAGGCCCATTGGACTTGCAAACTTTATATGCCCCAGTACAGGGGAATGCCAGGGCCAAAAAAATGGGTGGGTACGGAAGTGGGGGAGGTGTGGGGGGGGACTTTTGAGATAGCATTGGAAATGTAATTGAGGAAAATATGTAATAAAAAAAAAATATATATATATATATATATATATATATATATATATATATATATATAAAAGAGACCCGAATTCCATGCTGTGTTTGCCTGTGAATCACTGTATCCATCTGAGTAAGATGCTGGATATACACTCTTAGAGGACAGCCATGCTAGCCTCTTGCCTACATGCTTTACAGAATATTATTATCAGTGTCAGGGATTGCTGTTTGCCCAGGAGATTAGTCTCAAGTCGGGCTGTTATTGATTGGCCATTCCCTCAGTATATGCTCTCGTTGTTCCTGCATTTCTTGTGGACAGACCAAATTTTGGGATAAAATATTTTTGGGTAAGTTGGTGTCCTTATTTATCCACTGGGGGTCCTACCTGAGTACATGAGGTGGCGTATTCAGTTTCCATATCAACATTGCTGTGCTTCTCAGCTAAAGTCCCCCACATTGATTCCTGAGATCCTTCCCTATTCCAGGTCTCTGTCATCCCCTAGAGATGCCCCAATAGCTCACCTTCAGGACCTGCAGATTTTCATTCACTCTTCAGTCCCTGTGACTTTCTCTCCTGTCTCTTCCCACACCAGAACCTGAACCCTCATGATGCCTTCCTCCACATTCCTGGGCACATTATTTTAATCCCAGTGCTCAGAAGGCAGAAGCAGCAGATCTCTACAACTTTCAGGCCAGACTGATCTATAGAGCAATTCCAGGACATCCAGGGCTAGCTACACCATGAAACACTGTCTCATAAAACAAATAAGTATTTATTACATATTTATTTCCTTACATATAAGCATATACGTGTATGGGCTGAAGAGACTAGAAGACAACCTGTGGAAATTCATTCTTCTATTCCATCATATAGATGCTGGGAATTGAACTCAGGTTGTCAGATTTGGAGACAGGTGTCTTTGTTCTCTGAGATACCTTGAAAGCCTATAGCTTTTTCTTTCATCATTAGTGAGACAGCTGATATCCACATTGTATTCTGTGCTAGGCATCCTGAATTTGGGTTGAATCCAGGTTGTCATGTCATGTCCTCTGTGTTGGTTGTTGTTGTTGTTACTATTTAGCTTAGGACTTTTTTGGTGTCATTCTCACAAGAAAGGCACATATTTATTGCTTTGTTCTCTTTTTTGAGTTTGATTTAAAGCAAGTTATAAATGTGGTGGGCATGGTACGCTCCATACTAAGTCTTTGGGTTGATATGGCTTTATGAAATCTTTTGGATTATATCCAAATGACCAGCGCTGTTTCCTCACGAGCAAGAAAGCGCACGGGACACAAGGATCCTTCTGCTGCCAATCTTTATTGCATATGTATGAGGAAGACCACGAGCCCTAGAAAGGTGGCGCTTATATACACCCTAGCGTGGCGTATCCACACCTGACTGGTCTCTTACCCACGATGTCATAGACACGCCCCAGGGTGGGCTATGACTTGGCGTGAACACTCTCTTTGCACATGTGCACATAGCTTGTTCTTTGTTTAAGTGGCATAAGGCACTGCGGAAGCCAGTGCCATCTTGTGATGGCAAAGGTTATGGCGGCTCTCCACATCTCCCCCTTTATGTTTTATTAAAACAAGGCTGGTCTAGGCCTCTGCAGTTATGTCCATCTGCTGTGGCTCCTGTTTTAGGTCGTTCCTCTAATGTCACAGCCTTACCCTTTATAGGGTAACCCTATCACCACCGGGCCCCATGTCTTAGGTTGGTCTGTGCACGAGGAAAGTTGCCCATCTCTGGATACCACAGTGCTGCATGACAATAACTGCTAGATGGCCTAGGGTGAACTCTACAAGTGAGGCCAGCCAGGTTTTAAGGAAAAATTTTAGTGGAGAAATCATGATCACCCTGTCACGTGCAATGAAGAAACCTCAGCGATGTGCAAGGGCTGATCAATGATCATTGAGTCTCTCTCATCCCAGTGCAATGGATCCGCAGATCCGTGGGGTGCAAGAGCAGAGAACTCAGATGCCAATTAAGTCTTAAGCATGGATAGCCAAATTTCAGGGAAGGCCCCTTGTTCAATGGCCACAAGTGCTTGAGTGATCACGACCTTGTCACATTTCTGTTGAGATCTGAGCTTGCAAACCAACCAAAGCTTGAACACTAGGCCACAACCTAAGGCCGCGACAAACAAAACAACTCCCACCCATTCTTTAAAATAAGAAAAATGCAGAGGTAAGCCAAGAGGTGAAGTCTCCAAGGGTCACTGATTCCACTCTGGTTCCATTACAGTTCAGGATCTGTATCTGCAGCTTTGTCTGCAACCTTTCCAGCTCCTGCGACCAGTTCCTCTTCAGATAATTCGATAAATCTGTACTTTTAATAAAAGAATTATTAATATACCTAACAGGATTAATGCACGTATGCAGAGTTGATGCCACACAACTCATTTGTATGACATCCATCATCTGTTCCATGTTATGTTGTAAAATATCTACTCTTTGATTCACTAACATTAGTCCTGAGGCAATATGAGAATCCACCCTTTGCAGGGTAAGCAATGCCTCAGACGTTTTTTCTGTTATCTGACTTATGGTATCAGCAGTATTGACTTGATAGGCCATAGCAATTTCTGTGGTAACCGCAGATGCTGCAGACACTGCAATGGCAGTAACAATGGCGGCTGTGATTCCAAAATCTCTCTTCCACCGGACAAGACCCATGATTGGGAACTTCTCTAGATCTGCCTCAAAAGGCACAGGGACACAGTTTGGTAAATGTACCACTAAGGCTAAGAAATTAGTTCCATTCCAGCATTGTGTCAAAAAACAAGTGACATTTGTACAATCTAACCATTCTGTATTATTTTGAAATTCAGCTAATATAAAGAAAAATGGAGGATTGACACAGACTTCTACTAGAGAAATAGTCATATTTCTGATAACTCTTTTAGATGTCACATTATCCAAATGAGTAGAGATATTGGAAAGTGTGGCAGAAACATTCAATATCCCATGAAAGGTTCCAGTCAGCAGTGCAAAGGCTGACAAACTGGTACTAGCACCTGCCTCATTACTTAAAATCCATTGGTAATATGGCCAAATATTTTCTTTTCCTGTAGCATCTCCTTTATCATACATTACAGCATAATCTAATGGTGGTGACAAAACAAAACCCTTTGCTAATTCTTTCTGAGGAAAAACATTTGATTGACAAGGTGAAAAAACTATAGGAAATGTCAGGTCTGGATGGCACTAAGGCATGCTGCGTATAGCAGTAGCATTGCCAACAGGCTATCGTGATCTTTTGGGAATAGTCACATTTCCCTTTATCATGATAGTGGTGATGTTTATAGGTGAAGTTACATTATTTCCAACATCACCTGATCCTGACTGTGCTCCTTGAGCAATTTGAGTTAAAGCATTAAATAACACTCCAGAGCTCACTTTATTTTGGATAATGGGATCTGCCCAATTAGAGATAGTCTTTTTCTTTAAAAATATACAGGGTGTAAAAGGTTTATCCACATTATGCACAAAGCATAGTGTATAATTTAAATGAAAACTAGTACTCTTATATACCCGTGGCTCTTGAGGAGTTTGTCGTGCATAAGGCACATCCAAACAACATTCCTTTGCCAAAAACAAAGGCTAGGTAGAAGAATTGGAATGTACCAGTAAAGGTACTGGCCATGATCTTACTATGGCCCACAACGGTATACTTATCCCTGTCTCAATCATCAGGAGTAAGAGGATCATCTTGGGGTTAATCTTGCTCTTTCATGGTCCTTGTCAGTCGCGTCGGGACCCAAAGTGGATTTTCTTCACCCTGTGGAAAAACACAAATAGCTACCAGGGATCTGATTAAGATAGGATCCGGGCCATACCATTTATAATCAAGGACATTTTTCCATTTGACCATTTCATTGAGCGATTGAGGCCATTGTCCGTGCCTTTAAGCTGGTGATCTCCCAGCATCATCCAGTTTTAAGAAATTAAGAGTAAATATTGCAAGGAATAGAGCCATCTTTGGTGTCATAGCCTCTATTCCCCCTCTTTGTTTTTGCAAATATTGTTTCAAAGTACAATGAGCTCTTTTAGTGATGCCTTGGCCCTGTGGATTATAGGGCAATCCAGTAATATGTTTCACTTGCATTTGTTTGCAAAATTGACTAAATTTAGAAGAGGTATATGCAGTACCATTGTCTGTCTTTAGCACTTGGGCTGCCCTATGCAGCCCAAGCCTCTAAGCAGTGGGATATGACATGAACTGCTTTTTTCCCCTGTCAAGGGAGAGGCATATAGGACATCAGAGCTGGTATCGATGGACACATGTACATACTGTAATTTACCAAAAGCTGGGATATGCATCTGTAGGAAGCCGTGATAATACGTGCCGTCATTAGATGGCGCTAAGCTCCATTGTGCGCATGTGCTGGAGCAAATGCCTGCCAAGTCACTAGTCCATCCCCCGGGACATTTGAGACTGTGGGTGGAACCGCCAGTAGTATTAACACATCACACCTGTGGGTATATATAGCAACACGTTTCTATCCTTCTTTGTTCTACCTCACGATTATGAATAAAGTGTAACCACGAAAGGTCTTGACTTGTGTTCTGTGTGCGTTCCTGCGGGACGGGAATAGCGCAGGACATATTGGTTCCGAAACCCGGGAAAAAGACGCCTGATCAACGCTCAGCGGCCAGAGGAGAACCCCTCCCACAACATCGGAGGAAGACCTGAACGTGGTGGAAGGTAAGCTCCAAAAGACATACTGGCTTTGATCTCTCTAATCCCTCCCTGTAACTGGAAGCTTTTGTTCTCGTGTTGGTGGTGTTAACCCTATACCTCCCGGTTCTTTCCTACACTCACCAGAGGTGGTTCTGAATTTTGACTGCTGCTAAGCACGCTCAGACGGACGTACATAAGCCGCAGTGCTTGTCCTGTACTTAAGCTCTCCTGTATATAAAGGAGCAGTATGGGAACTTCACATTCTGTGATTACAGCTTTGCAGTCTGTCTTAAAACAACGTGACATAAAAGTATCTACAAAAACACTACAAACATTCATTAAGGAAATTGAACGTATCTCACCTTGGTACACGTGTTCAGGATCATTAACACCTACCTCCTGGGAGAAATTAAGGGAAGACTTAATTAAGGAACAACAGAATGGGAAATTAAAGATAGGGACCATGGCATTATGGAAACTAGTGAAAACATGCCTGGAAGATGAGAAGTGTCTTTCAAATGTTATGACAGTACAAGGGATTTTAGAAGAATTACAAGACAGTATGCCAGAATTGGAGCGGGACCATAGGTTAAGAGCTCAAAAAAGGAAATGTGCACGTGAAAAGTTAAGCCCTTCCACAGACCTTGGATCTGAGAAAGTAAAAGGTTTGGGAATAAATTCCCAGGGAGAGGAAAAAGAAGAGAAGAAAGTTCAGGAAAAGAAAAGCCTTTATCCAGTAAAGGAACTGGAGGCTTTGAAGCTTGATAGATTAAAAACAGAAGAGCTTAGCTCCTCTGAGGAAGAAGAGTTAGAATATGAGAGAGCTCACTATAAAAAAGAAAGATATCCAGAAGAAAGGCAAGTAAAGAAATCAGAGAAAAAATTAAAAGTTACTGGGGACACAGAGCAGGCCACCTCTAGGCCTTCTGGTCTCAATACTCCTCCACCTTATGTGGAGAATTTTTCTGATTCTTTCCTCTCCGGGGAGGAAAAGAAAAAACTTTATCAGGCATTCCCTGTCTATAAAGTTGCTGATGGAGGGCGAGTACATGCACCTGTGGAGTATATTCAGATAAAAGAACTTGCTGAGTCTGTACATAATTACGGAGATAGTGCCAATTTTACCATATCTCAAGTTGAAAGGCTTATGACCTTGGCCATGACTCCAGGAGACTGGCAGACAACAGTGAAGGCTGCACTCCCTAATATGGGGCAGTACATCGAATGGAAGGCGCTGTGGCATGACGCTTCTCAGGCACAGGCAAAAGTCAATGCCACTGCTGAAGGCGATCAGAGAAACTGGACATTTGAATTGTTAACAGGACAAGGGCAGTATGTTAATAATCAGACAAATTATGATTGGGGAGCATACAATCAAATCTCCGCTGCTGCCATTAAGGCGTGGAAAGCACTTTCCAGAAAGGGAGAAGCTGGAGGATACTTGACAAAAATCATACAAAATCCTCAGGAGTCATTCTCAGACTTTGTAGCTAGGATGACAGAGGCAGCAGGCAGAATCTTTGGAGACCCTGAACAGGCAATGCCGTTAGTGGAACAGTTGATTTATGAACAAGCCACACAGGAATGCAGAGCAATTGGGGGTGCAGCCCATTCCCACTGACTACAAAGGGCCTCTGCCATCTGGAAGCGTCAGCCTGATACTGGGCCGGGCATCCCTTACTTTACAAGGCCTCACTGTTCACCCTGGAGTCGTAAATCAAGACTATGAAGGGGGACTTCAAGTTCTTTGTTCTTGTCCTCAAGGTGTTTTTTCTATATCACAAGGAGATAGAACAGCTCAGCTAATAATCTTGCCAAGCCTACATGGCTACTCCCCCTCCTCTGGTGTCCTTCAAGCTGCTAGAGAAATTGGCTCTACTGGCAATGATTCTGCTTACTTAATAATGCCTCTTGATTCCAGGCCATCCTTAGAGTTAGTTATAGAAGGGAAACAGTTCAAAGGGATTTTGGATACAGGAGCAGATAAAAGTATCATCTCCTCCCACTGGTGGCCAAAAGCTTGGCCCGTTACTCAGTCATCACATTCACTACAAGGGTTAGGATATCAGTCCTGCCCCACTATCAGCTCTCGCTCCTTGAGCTGGCAAGCACCTGAAGGTCAAACGGGACGATTCACTCCCTATGTCTTACCACTCCCAGTTAATCTTTGGGGGAGAGACATCTTACAGGCAATGGGAATAACCTTGACTAATGAATACTCACCACAAGCTGTTCAAATGATGAAGAAAATGGGCTATAAAGAGGGAAAGGGACTAGGGAAAGGAGAGCAGGGTAGACTTGAACCTATTCCTCAAAAAGGTAATAATGGAAGACAAGGCTTGGGTTTTTTCTAGGATCAGCTGTTGAGGGTTCCATGCCCATACCATGGCTTACAGAGGAAGTTGTATGGGTTCCTCAATGGCATCTATCCTCTGAAAAATTAGAAGCAGCCACAAAACTGGTCTCTGAACAGCTACGCTTAGGTCATGTAGAGCCCTCTACCTCACCTTGGAATACACCTATTTTCGTAATTAAGAAAAAATCTGGCAAATGGCATTTATTACATGATCTTAGAGCAATCAATGCACAAATGCGCCTTTTTGGGCCAGTTCAACGAGGGCTTCCATTGCTCTCTGCACTACCTAAAAATTGGGAAATTATAATTATAGATATTAAAGATTGTTTTTTCTCTATACCTTTATGTCCTCAAGATAGGCAAAGATTTGCATTTACCATCCCAGCCATTAATCATTTAGAGCCTGATCATAGATACCAATGGAAGATCCTACCTCAGGGGATGGCAAATAGTCCTACCATGTGTCAACTGTACGTGCAAATGGCACTTAAATCAGTTAGAAATAATTTTCCATCTCTGCTCATAGCAATTTATATGGATGACATACTCCTTTGCCATAAAAATTTACAGTTATTGCAAGAAGCATACCCTATATTAATAAAAACGTTAGGGCAATGGGGATTGCAGGTGGCCACTGAAAAGGTGCAAGTTGCTCAAATAGGAGCCTTTTTAGGAACACTCATTTATCCTGACAAAATTGTTCCTCAAAAATTAGAGATTCGCAGAGATCATTTACATACCTTAAATGATTTCCAAAAATTATTGGGAGATATTAATTGGCTCAGACCATTTTTAAAGATTTCCTCTGCTGAGTTAAAACCTTTATTTGATATTTTGGAAGGGGATTCTCATATCTCCTCCCCTAGAGCCCTTAATCCTGCTGCCAATCAGGCATTGCAGACAGTAGAAAAAGCTTTGCAAAAGGCTCAATTACAACGCATTGATGAGTCACAACCTTTTGATTTGTGTGTCTTTAAGACAGCCCAGTTGCCAACCGCAGTTTTGTGGCAAAATGGACCTTTATTGTGGGTTCATCCAAATGCATCTCCTGCTAAAATAATAGATTGGTATCCTGATGCAGTTGCACAGCTTGCCCTTAAAGGCCTAAAAGCAGCTATTACCCACTTTGGACAAAATCCTAAAATCCTAATTGTACCTTATACTGCTGCACAAGTTCAAACCTTGGCAGCCACATCTAATGATCGGGCAGTTTTAGTCACCTCCTTTTCAGGACAGATTGACAATCATTATCCAAAACATCCAATTTTACAGTTTGCCCTGAATCAGGCTATAGTGTTTCCACTAGTAACAGCTAAGGACCCACTTACAGATGGGATAGTGGTATACACTGATGGATCAAAAACTGGTATAGGTGCTTATGTGGTAAATAATGAGATAGTAACTAAGCAATATAATGAAACCTCACCCCAAGTTGTGGAATGTTTAGTGGTACTGGAGGTTCTTAAAACATTCCCAGGACCGCTTAACATCGTATCAGATTCTTCCTATGTAGTGAATGCCGTTAATATTCTTGAGACAGCTGGTGTAATAAAATCCTCTAGCAAAGTTGCCAATATTTTTCAACAAATACAATTTGTCTTATTAAATAAAAGATTCCCTGTTTATAGTACTCATGTCAGGGCACATTCAGGCCTCCCTGGCCCTATGTCTCTGGGAAATGATTTGGCAGATAAAGCCACTAAGGTTATAGCTGTTGCTCTGTCTTCCCAGGCAAAAGCAGCAAAAGAATTTCATAAGCGCTTTCATGTGACAGCTGAGACTTTACGTCACCGCTTTGCATTAACTAGAAAAGAAGCTCGAGAAATTGTTACTCAATGTCAGAATTGCTGTAAATTTTTACCTGTCCCTCATGTGGGAATAAACCCACGTGGCATAAGGCCTTTACAGGTCTGGCAAATGGATGTCACGCATGTTTCCTCCTTTGGGAGAAATCAATATTTACATGTTTCTATTGACACCTGCTCTGGTGTAATGTTTGCCACACCTTTAACAGGTAAAAAAGCCTCTCATGTTATACAACATTGCCTCGAGGCATGGAGTGCTTGGGGAAAACCCAAACTCCTTAAGACAGACAATGGACCAGCTTATACCTCTCAAAAATTTCAACAGTTCTGTCGCCAGATGGAAGTGACTCATCTGACTGGTCTCCCATATAATCCTCAAGGGTAAGGCATTGTGAAACGGGCTCACCATACTCTCAAGTCCTACTTAATTAAACAAAAGGGGGGAGTCCAGGAGGCTCTACCCCCAGTATCAAGAATAGCTGTTTCTATGGCACTCTTCACTCTTAATTTTTTAAATCTCGATGCTCAAGGCCACACTGCGGCTGAACGTCATTGTTCAGAGCCTGACAGGCCAAAAGAGATGGTAAAATGGAAAGATGTTTTGACTGGTCTCTGGAAAGGCCCAGATCCTATATTAATAAGATCCAGGGGAGCTGTTTGTGTTTTCCCACAGGAAGAAGACAACCCATTCTGGCTGCCAGAACGACTGACACGAAGAATTCTGACACCTGAAAATGACTCCTGGATGGATCCCTTGGAAACTACCTCTAGCCCTCGTGCTACCTCTGTGGATTTGGGTTCCTAGTATATTTGGAGACTATAGATGGGCAATTCTGTCTGCCTTCCCTAAGCCCATGCCTGTCCGTCATGATACAGCTGTTTTTCCCAAGTTTTTTACGACCAATAAAACTTTAGGCCTGCCATACCTACCATATGACCCTATCTGGGCACCACTGGGAGAAAAATGCTCCTTTAAGGAACGAGGTTCTCTCTGTTTCCACATTAATGAATTGGGAGATTGTATCAGACTCACCAGATGAGCTTTGGGAATGTTTATTAAGCACCGAGGAGGTTGGGTAAATACAACCCAAGACACCTCCAACAGAGATATAACCCTTACAAATCGGATTTTCTGGCAGGAGGCAATTTGGGTTAATGGTACATTTCTACTACCAAACTTTTCAGACAAAGAACGCCCCAATCAACCAAAACTGGCTCCTCATTGTGACTTGGAAGATAAAGGGCTGATCCCACCTTGGTCTGATTGTCAATCCTCCATCACTCGTTGGGCAGATAAGAGTAAAACCTTTTCCCTTTCTCCCAACATGATAGGTGACCCAGAAAAGAAATATGTTATGAAAAAGGGACTTTTCATACAAGACTTTAAAATGCATCCTTTTCATAAATGGGTACTTTGTGGGATTAATGGTAGCTGTACAGATATTAATCCCTTGGTTTTCCTCCAAGGAGGAGCTGCTGGAAAAGCGATTTTTACTGGTATTTCAAAATTTGCTCAGTTTCATCAAGTTCTATTACCTGATAGAACCATTTATCAAAATTCTACTACTGAAATCACTGGACTTAATAAGACCCTGGTAAAACAAATTAATTATCCATATACTCCAGTTTGTGTGTACACCCCTTTCTTGTTTATTCTTTCTAACGGATCCTTTAAATCCTGTACTAATGAAACCTGCTGGATGGCACAATGCTGGAACCTTAAGTGGGCCAGCTGTGCAATGCTTGCCAAGATTCCACGATGGATTCCTGTCCCTGTGGAGACTCCTTCCACCATATCTTTGCTCAGGCAAAAGCGAGACTTTGGCATCACTGCAGCTGTTGTGGTGGCAATAGCTGCCAGTGCGGTGGCAGCTATGGCTGCTAGAATTGCTATGACAACATCAGTCCAGTCAAGCACAACTATCGAGCAGTTGTCCTCCTCTGTGACAGATGCGATTGATCAACATTCAGTGCTCAGTGCCCAATTAAAAGGTGGGCTAATGATAGTGAACCAGCGCATTGATCTGGTGGAGGAAAGGCTGGAAATTCTGCTCCAAATGGCACAGCTTGGCTGTGATAGGAAATCAGGAGCCTTATGTTTTACTAGTGTCCAATATGAAAGTTGGACGCGTGCAGCTAATCTATCTAAAGAATTGTCTTTGTTTCTTACAGGAAACTGGTCTAAAGGATTTAATGAAAAGCTTAAGGCGCTACGTGTAGCAGTGATGGCGATTAATTCCACGAGCGTGGACCCGTCATTGGTTGATGGAATCAAAAGACTTACTTCCTGGACGTCTTCTGCATTCTCATATTTTAAGGAATGGGTGGGAGTAGGCCTATTTGGGGCAGCCCTGTGTTGTGGATTAGTGTTTTTACTATGGCTGGTTTACAAACTCAGATCTCAACAGAGACGTGACAAGGTGGTAATTGCTCAAGCACTTGCTGCCATAGAGCAAGGCACCTCTTCTGATATTTGGCTATCCATGCTCAGAACTTGATTGGCATCTGAGTTCTCTGCTATTACATTCCAAGGATCTGTGGATCCATTGCACTGGAATGAGAGAGACTCATTGATCATTGATCAGCCTTTTACATCACTGAGGTTTCCTCATTGCACGCGATGGGATGAGCATGATTTCCCCACTAATTCATTTTTTGGCTGGCCTCTTTTGTAGAGATCGCCCTAGGTCATTTAGCAGTTACTGTCACACAGTACTGCGGTATCCAAAGACGGGCAACTTTCCTCATGCACAGACCAACCTAAGGCACGGGGCCCGGTGGCGATAGGGTTTTCCAACGACAGGTAAGGCTGTGACATTGGAGGAACGACCTAAAACAGGAGCCACAGTAAATGGACATAACTGCATTGCCTAGACCAGCCTTGTTTTATTATAACTAAAAGGGGGAGATGTAGGAAGCCGTGATAATACGTGCCATCACTAGATGGCGCTAAGCTCCATTGTGCGCATGTGCCGGAGCAAATGCCTGCCAAGTCACTAGTCTGTCCCCCGGGACATTTGAGACTGTGGGTGGAACCGCCAGTAGTATTAACACGTCACACCTGTGGGTATATATAGCAACACGTTTCTATCCTTCTTTGTTCTACCTCACGATTATGAATAAAGTGTAACCACGAAAGGTCTTGACTTGTGTTCTGTGTGCGTTTCCTGCGGGACGGGAATAGCGCAGGACATGCATCACATCCATCTGCCAAACATCTAGGGGTCGCAATCCTCGAGGATTAATGGCCACGCAAGGTGCATTAAGAAATTCTACACATTTACCACACTGTAGGACAATATCTCAAGCTTCTGTTCGTGTGAGCTTAAACTTCTGTCGCAGTGTAGAAGCATGGACATGATAAAGTCAATGAAAATTCTTAGCACCTTCTATAGAACTTTGTGATAGGAAAACCAGATCTCTGGTGGCTGAATCAGCAATTGCATTTCCCTTAGCCATAGTTTTAGGTAAAGATGTATGTGTTCTAATATGTTGAATATAAAAGGGATGCTCACGCATTAAAATACAATCTTGTATTTTCATCAAAATTTCAGATACTGAACTAGACTGCTTAAAATTCTGGCAGTCTCTAATGTTAATACAGCATTAACTACATAAACAGAATCAGAGATAATATTTATGGGCATAAGGAGCCTTTTAAAAACTTTCCACCAATTGAGGGGCTCCTGGTATAAATTGCAACCTCACAGCTTTTCATAACTCACATAACTTCCAATTCCTGTTTTGGATCCATCTGTATAAATATCAATAGCTCCCTTTATAAGGGTATTAGCCGTCACCTTTGGAAAGATCACTGGATGCAATTGCATAAAATGTAAGAAAGGATGTTTAGGATAATGATTATTAATTAAACCAGAATAAGCACATCTAAGAATGGCCCATTCATCTATAGTAGCACACAATATTTGCATTTGTGCAGCAGTATATGGGCTCATTTATACAATTCAACTGAGCCTTTTGGATAGCTGTTTCTACCTTCCTAACAGTTTCAGAAGCCTCGGGTGTTAGTTGTCTCAATGAGGTGATATGTGATTCTTCTAAAATTTGAAATAAAGATTTTAATTCTGAAGTAGGGATCCTTAAATAAGGTCTAATCCAATTTATATCTCCTAATAATTTTTGAAAATCATTCAATGTCTTTAAATGATCTTTTCTTATACTAATCTTTTGTGGGGAAACACATCGTGAAGTAATAGTGGCTCATAAAAAATGACTAACATTAGACTGCTGCACCTTTTCTGGTGCAATAATCAAGCCATTATTTTTTAAGTTTCATTAAGCAATCCATAAGCTTGCTGTATACTTTCTTCTTTAGGTCCACAAATTACAATATCATTCATATAGTGACATACCTTTAAAGAGGGGAAACCATCTCTAACTGGCTGCAAAGCCTTTCCCACATATAACTGACATATGGCAGGGCCACCCACCATTCCTTGGGGCAATACCCACCATTGATACCCTTCATCAGGCTCCGCATGATTAATAGAAGGCAAGATAAATGCAAATCTAGGTTCATCTTTCCCACTTAATGGAATTGAAAGAAACAATCCTCAACATCCACCACTATAATTCTCCAATCCTTAGGAAGAGCTAAAAGTAGGGGTCCTTTGTACAGGACCCATAACTTGCATTTGTGCATTAATGGCTCTTAGGTCATGTAACAATCTCCATTTACCTGACTTCTTTTTTTACAACAAAAATAGGGGTATTCCAGGGTGATTGTGTGGGTTCCACATCTCCCAGGTCTAATTGTTCTTATACTAATTCTTTAGCTGCTTTTAACTTCTCAGAGGATAAAGGTCACTGAGGCATGTCATGGAATGGGCAAAGGCTCCTCAGTGGCCCCTAGAAAAAACCCAGCCCTTTTTTATCTTTCTTTTCTGTGACTTTAACTGGAGAAACTCTACCTTGTAAGTTTTCTCCAAGACCTAGTCCAGGTATATATCCCATTCCTTCCCCAGCCCTCATTGTTAATTTGCTGGTTCCCCTTACCTTGCTCTTGCTTAGAGGGATGAGTGCAGGTTGTTTTTTACCCAACGGGCAGCAGCCCAGTTGGAATGAGGTGCTGGATCCCTGACTAATCATGCATGACATCAGACAAGGGTGATTCTGTCAAATGTGAAGACCTTCACATCTGCAACACAACCCCACACCTAAATCTCAGGGGACACTGAGGAAAGGGGGCAGTAAGATTTTAAGAGTCAGAGGAGTCAGAAGTCTGCTGCTGGATGGTGTCTCTCAGAAATGCCAGGGGAGCCACCCTCATGAAACATTGACAATATGATTACCTAGACAAGATCTGAACAATGACATCTGGAATAGACATGTTAAAGTGGTCAGGTAACAAAAACCCTCTTCTAAATGAAGAACCACAGGCAATTATGATTCCTGAGAAAGGGAGACTAAATCTTCCCTTGAGATAAGTCCCACCATTCATTGTCTACACCAAGTGATCAGCCCTGAAATCATATATGTTTAAGCCACACTAAATAAACTCAACAGGATGTATTCATATATCTACATTTATATACATGGAACAATAATAATGATGATGATAAAAAGGGCCATGAATTTGAGAGGGAGTTGGGAGATTAGAGGAATTGGAGTGAGGAGATGTTCTAATTTTACTTTAATTAATAATTTTAAAAAGAGATAATTTGAACTTTAGAACTGATTTGGACTTTTTGAACGTGATCTCTTAGATCCTCATTGTATTAGGAATGAATTGTGTAACTTTGATTGAATCAGTTATCATTTGGGGCATGATTGGTTCACTTGTGACAGAGTTATCCTTCACAGAGTTGTAGATTGGAAGTTATTAGCTACTGTGGGCAAAGTTCTCAGGACAGTTAATATTAGCAGTCACTGTCTGATGTCAGCTTGGTGAGTTTTAGGTGCTCATGTATGTATGCATGTATCTCTGATTGTGTGGCCTTTTGCACTCTGAGGTTCCAGTTAGAAGGTAATGAATTTTATGACCTCAACTCCACAGTGTTGTTTGTATGATTTTCTAAAAGTCCATCTTCTTATTTAGTATGCCCTCCTATACTTAGGAGCTTTTGGATCCTGGTTTGGCTTGGAGATTTGGGGTTTTTTTGTTTTTTGTTTTTGTTTTCTACTAAATTAAAAAAGAAGTTTTGGTAGCAGCAACCCCTCCCTCCTCTCCCAGTCACAGCATCACAAATCCCTCCCCCATTGCCCTCCCTCCTTCTCTTCAGAGAAGGTAAAGCTCCTACTGGGTATCTCCCCTGGGACACCAATTCATAGCAGGACTCCTTGCATTCTCTGCCATTGAGGCCCTACTGGGCAGTCCAGATAGGGGAAGGGGATCCAGTGGCAGGCAACAGAGTCAGAGGCAGTCCCTGTTGCAATTGTTGGGGGAATCTCATGAAGACCAAGTTGAACATCTTCTATGAATGTGTAGCTGCCCTAGGTCCAATCCCTGCATGAGTTTTGGTTAGTGGCTCAGTCTCTGTCAGTCCCAAGGTTTCAGGTTAGTTAACTCTGTAGATCTTCTTGTGGTGTTGTTAACCCCTCTGGCTCACACAATCCTATCCTTCACACTTCCACAGGACTCCTTGGGCTTTCTCTGATGATGTTTTACTGTGGCTGGCTATATTTCAATAGCTAATTTTAAATTTAAATCAATATCTCTCCCTGTCTCTGTCTCTGTCTCTGTCTCTGTCTCTCTCTCTCTCTCTCTGTGTGTGTGTGTGTGTGTGTGTGTGTGTGTGTGTGTGCGTGTGTGACAACTTTTTGTGTATAGAATGTATTCTGGTTAAATTCTCTCATTACCCCAATCCCATCAGCTTTAGTTTTTCCCTGAATATCTCCTTCCCATATTGTGAAATGTTTTGTGTCCTGAAGACTTTAGTGCCATGTGTGTGACTCTGGGCATGGAACTGTCCATTAGAGTCTTGGTCACCAGTCACAAGGGGATCACAACTGAGTATAATTCTTCCCTCTCTCAATAGACAGCAGTGAGTGGCAGAACATGTCTGTTTATCACTGGCACTACAGTAAAGGGAAAACAGGTGTTGAATTCTGATGGATAGATGTAGTAAAGGAATTTTTATGAGACCTGGTCTCCCATATCTCAGGAAGGTCTAAAACATTTTATATGGTTTTGAATTTTGTCTTTGAACTTCTGACGCCCCTGCTTCTACTGTATGGTGTATTTTTAAATCAAGCCAGCCTTGGTGAGGGGGTGTTTCATATTGTTGAATTTGCTTGAATTTCTGATAGAAACCAAGATTCTTTGGCCTTACTCACATGGCACTGTTGTTTACTGATGTCACACAGAACGTTATCTTAAAGGAGGTCAACATAGGCTATGAATGAACATATATAAACTGTCCAGGCAAAGAGATGACCAAAGGCCAAGAGATGCAGGGGTAATCCATCTACTGGCTGAATTCCTGGTGCCACCCATCTCCCCAGCACATAAGTACTTCAGGCTGTCCTCAGTGCAGCAGAGTAGGCAGAAGGGAAGACCTGCAGAGAGTCACACACACATCTGGAGGGAGAACGCTGAGGAGTAAAATTGCTGACACACAAGCAGGGATGAACCTGCTTTCAGCTCTCTCACTGGATACATGGGTCCTCCTGGCAATCATCCTGGTGCTCCTCTACCGGTGAGTGATCTTCCCAGTTCCTTCCCATACCATGTCCTCAGGATTGGGGTGATACTCAGACCTCTACTCTATTATTATCAGGAAGATCAAAATGATTATCAGAAGCAGGGGCTGGAGAGATGATGGCTCAGTGTTTAAGGGCACTGACTGTCCATTCAGAGGACACAGGTTTGAACCCCACATCCAAATGGAGCTCAGAATCATCTGTAACTATAGCTCCAGGGGATTTGACAACTTCCACATTCATAGCTGGTATGGTACTTAAGGGTGGTAGCTGTTGTAACCTGGCTAGCTCCTAAACAATTGAGACAGAGACCTACTAAGTTCATTAGCAAGCTTTAAGCACTATGACTGGGCAAGTTCTAAGCTATTCTAACCGACAAAGCTATCAACATTCCTGCCACAGGCCCCATTTTCCTTGCAGTGTGACCTTTCCCTGTCTTTCTCCATTCCATGTGTGTTTTCATGGTGAGCGCTCTTGGTGATTTCTTCTCATGCCTGACCTCCTGGAAACCTTCTTCTTCCTCTACCTGCCTGCAGGCCCTTCTTCTCTTGGACCCTAACATGCCTGTGACAAACAACTTGTTCTATTCTGCCCAGTAATTTGATGTAATTTATTAACCAATAAGAGATAGCTGGGGAGTATTCTTTAAACCCCATTGATACAAGGGATTCTTTATTCCTGATGAGATTGCCCATTTCTGACCAGTATCAAAGTCAGGGGTACAGAAACCAGCATCTGAATACAGAGAATGAAAGACCCTCCTCCAACATATAGCAAAAGATGAAATTAATGCTTCTAAAAAGTTTTCAAATTTTCATGCTTTCATTTATTTTGGTTAGGGGCAGCAAATGCTATAGTGTATGTGTGTGCATGTATCTGTTTTTGTATGTGTGTGCTTGTATGTGTCTGTCTGTCTGTCTGTCTGTCTGTCTGTCTGTCTGTCTGTCTGTCTCTCTCTCTCTCTCTCTCTCTCTCTCTCTCTCTCTCTCTCTCTCTCTGTGTGTGTGTGTGTGTGTGTGTGTGTGTGTGTGTGTGTGTGTGTGTGTGTGTGTGTGTGTGTGTCTAGGTCAGAAGTTAACTTTAGAGAGTCAGTTCTCTCCTATTATGTGGGTCCCAAAGACCAAACTCAGATTATCAATATTATCAGCCAATGCCATTTCTTGTGGAGTGATCTTGAAGGCCTCAAATAAAATGAGGACCAAGTTAATTTTTCATTTTAATGTTTTGGCCATATGGGAAATCAAGCCAGACCTATATATGCTAGGGAAAATGTTTACTTCTGAGCTCTAGCCCCAGTGGTACTAACTCTTCTTAAAGTTAATACTGACTTTATCCAGATCTGCTAGGCACCCAACCCAAGCTCTTCTACAACTTCCTCTTTTAGGGTTGAAATTTCTATGCCCAGCTTTAGTTACTTAGTTTGTATAATTGCACAGAAATATATATATATTAAAGGTTCAGGCACTAAGCTGACAGATTCTGAGCTATTCTAACCTGCCTGGCCTACTCCCCAACCTAATTCCCAACATTGTGGCATATTACCTGCCATTGTAGTCTTGCTCTGGCACCTCTCTCTTCTTTGTGTCCTGATTACTGAGTCCCCAGGTCCCAACTGAGATCCTTTCCCTCACTCTGGGCACAGAATTCTCATTTTTTTCTCTCTTGCCCAGCTATAGGCTGTTGTATCCTTGATTTGACCAATCAGAAGAAGCTGGATAAGAATATATTACAAAATACTGACTCAGGAGGTGCTTCATGATAAGGACAATACCAAAGTCTGAACCAGAGCTCTGCAGTGCATTTCTGGGTACACAAAACAGGAATTGAATGTACAGTGAACAAAACCATCTCCCAGTGGTTTAATGATATCACTTAGGCTAGTTATGACCTAACTTAGTTTTGGTTATCCCTAGATCCATGATAACTCAGCAAACTTGGATATCAGCAATTGGCTAACATGAAAATTCACTATTCACAAAGCTGTCTAGGAAATGGGGAACGAGGGAGCCCAGTTGTTGATTTGTTTCAGTTTTTGATGATGGTCTTGCTTGTCTCTTCTCTTCTGTGTGTGTGTGGATTCCAGTGTTTTTGTTTCCCTTATAGATATGGGACCCGTACACATGGACTTTTTAAGAAACAGGGAATTCCTGGGCCCAAACCTCTGCCATTTTTAGGCACTGTGCTCAATTATTACAAGGTGAGTGTTGATTTAGTTTTCCTTTTGGCTTCTGCTTGCGGCCAATAATATCTTAGTTCTATTAAATGCTTCTAATGAGGAAACCCTGAGATATCAGGTCCTCATACTCTGTTTTCTCTTGATTCCTGTCAATGTCCAATGGTCCTCTGGAACTACTTTTGCCATATAAAACTAATAAGATATCTGCATGTGTCTATATTTTATAGTATGTATTTAGGTATCTGTATGTCTATGAATATCCATAAATGTGATCAGGGGCATATGCATGTCTACGTGTGTGGATGTGGATGCTGCGTGTGTGTGTAATTTTATAGTATGTCTATGGGCATTTGCATGTGTCTGAGTGCCCATATGTGTGTGCAGGTGAATATGCATGTATATGTGTGCATTTGAGTTCAGAGGTTGACACTGTGTGTTTTCCTGATTGCTCTTCAGTTTATCCTTTGAGTCAGAGTCTCTCACTTTGACCTGGCTCTCTCTGACTTAATTAGTTTAGCTATCCAGATTGCTCTCGGGGTCCCTTGTCTCTGACTCTTGCAAATAGGTTCTATTACCTCCTGCCAGGTATTTACACAGACCTTCATGGTCAAATTCTATTATTCACAGAATGCTTTTCCCACTGAAGCATCTCCATAGCTCCCATTGTCACTACTCCATTTATTTATTTTTGGTAGAGGTTGTGAATATGCCACAGCACAGCAGGGCACATGTAGGTCAGAGTTCAGGTTGTGGGAGTCAGTCTGCTTTTGCTGAAATTTTAGTCTTAGGGTTAGAGCTCAGGTTATCAGGCTTGGTAGCAAGATCCTTTTCATTTGGAGCCATCTCACTGGCTCTAGTGTCAATTAATTGAAATTTACCTTGAATAAATTGCCCAGATCTCCCTGTCAATCAGGCTTGATACTGAGGATGTGATACTCTGATCTTGTGAGCAGTAAAGGAAGAGTTTGTTTCTTGCTCAGGATAGAGTCCAGGGAGGCACTGCTGTAGTTATTTGGAGAAAATCTTGAAGGGGTTTCCAACTTCTAGGACACCAATCTATATTTACTACATTAAAATTCTCTTTCTATGAGGTATTATGAGTGACACTTTTGTTATTTTTTCTGAATATTTCTGAAGCAGCAGTCTATCACACATCTCCCAGGACCCACATTTTGGAGGCATTTTATATACTTGATTTCTGTGCTTAATTGTTAACCCCATGAAGATTTTTCTATAACAGTAGACTGAGCATGTACTATTTATGTTTAGGTTTTTCAGAAGTAGAAAATGTAGCTTCTCTCTTTATTTAGGTATGGGGATCCTGGTTAGTGTCTGTTTCATCTAGAAAGATTTTATGTGTGTAATGCACGTGTGTGCGCATGTGAGTGCAGCACCTATGGAGGACAGAAGAGGGCTCTGGATTCCCTGGAGCTGGAATCACAGGTGGAGGCAAGATACAGGATATGGATTCTGGGGACGGAACTTGGACCCTTTGCAAGGTCAGCCAGTGCTCTAGGCTTAGTGACATGTTGTAGGTTTTGTTGTTCTTTTTGTTTTTCTTTTGCTGTTGTTGTTGTTGTTTTGGTACTGAGGATGAGATACAAATCTCACACATGCTTGGCAAACTGCTCTACTCTAGGTACTGCAATGTACCTACAGCCACCTCTCTTCCTTTAAAGGTAGCAATCTTAGGCATGAGTCTCAGTAGCAAGTGAGAATATTTGAGATAGGATGATGGCTGTCAGTCAGCTTAGATCCTTACCTACATAGAGTGTTTATTTTCTTCTTTTTCTTTTAAGGATTTGTTAAAATCAAAGACCCTAGGAAAAGTATGATTTAACAAACTTATTAGAAAATTGAGTAATGAGAATGTAATGTCCTTTGTAGGTAACCTGCTTTGAAACCTGCCCCATGGTCATCCCCCCAGACACACATTCCCAAACTCACACCCAGAGGTTGAGTGGCAAAGTTTGTGCTACTGTCTGCTCTGGATTTTCTTCCTACAGGATCTGTGCTTCTCTTGCACATTCTGTAAAACAATTGTATATTATTATTATTATTATTATTATTATTATTATTATTATTACTAGAGTGTGTTGTGTGTATGCATTTGAGTTGGTGTGCACAGTCCAAAGCACCAGGTGACATGTGTCCTGTTTTCTCATTCTGTCCTTCCCCACCAACCCATCCTGCTCCTGACACATCAAACATTTCTAAATAAGAGCTTTTCTCTGTCACAGACAATAAACCTGACTTCATGGGATCTGAGGATTTTCATGCTCTGGCTACAGAATGGTCAGTACATAGAGGTCAGTAATGGATTTCATGCTATTTCTCTTTCCAGGGTTTATGGAAATTTGACATGGAGTGCTATGAAAAGTATGGAAAAACATGGGGGTGAGCATTCTGGAAAGTTCCATCTAGTTGACTGTTTTTAGGAAGAGGCACTGCACTTGTGCAAGGATGGGAGCAGCCTGAAATGTATCCATGAGTAAAGGTGATAATGCCTCCTATTAACTGCCAGGGTTCAAAGGTCTAATTGACATGAAAACATTGCACACTGAGGCTTTTTGACAGGCTTTCATGTTCCATGGATTCAAGGTTTTTTTTTCTTCCAGTAATTATTAATTTTTTCAGTTTACAACCTGGTCACTTTCGCATTGCCCATGTCCTTCACACAACCTCCCCTCCCGAATCCTCTGAGAGTGTGGGGATTTTGAGTCTCTCTCCAGGCTTCAAATTTTATGTACTGTCTCTTCTAATTTGTTTTCTTCTCTGAAACTTTCTTTTCCTGACATGCTATGCATTGCTTCAGGTCCCAATGATATGCTCTGGCAAACGTCTTGTTCCATCTCCTTGCCACATTGTGTCATTTCCATATAGAAGCCCACATTCTTCATTTAATTATTGACTTTAGTATGCCATTTGACAGTAGGGGCAGTCTAATCTAGCTAAGGTCTTGGTAAATGATTCATGCTTAGTCATTCTTCTCATAGAGACTTCATTGTTTATGTTTTATTTTGCATCATATTTTTTCCTGGATTGGGGACAAGTATGCTGGTACATATATGCATGTCAGAGGATAACTTGTGGAAGTTAGTTCTCTAATTCCAGGTTACTGCACTCATGTCATCAGGCTTGAAACAGGTGCCTTCATCTGTTGAACCATCTCCTCAGCCCATTCCAAGATTTTTTGATAAAGGTGTATATCAGATGACAGCTTGTACCAGTCAGTTCTCACTTTCCAACACATAGATCCCAGGGACTGAGCTGACCTCATCAGGTGCCTCTACCTTTGGACCATTTATTTTTCTCCTTCCAGGAACTAGCTGTGTGCAAATCTTCAGACAGGGTCAGGACCCTAATCCATTTGCCAGAATGTTGACAGTCATGCAGAGGGCATGTGGAGGCTCTCCAGCTACAGTGAAATCAGGAATACAGAAGAAATCCTATCCAGCTCTCCCCTCTGCTTCCTGACTCTCATGCTCTTTCTGTCCTGTCTTCCAGACTACCTGAGCTTTGGAGAAGTAGATACAAGCACCTCAGTTAAATTCTGTGTTTTAATATCATTGTATCAAAACCAGGATCTGCACTCTAGGCAGGTACCCTAATACTGAGCTGCATCCCAACACCAGATGTTGACATATTCTAGCATTTTTAATATTATTTTTTTTTCTTTTTCAAGTCAGGGTTCCTCTGTGTATAGCCCTGGTTGTCCAGAACTTGCTTTGTGAACCAGGCTGGCATTGAACTCAGAGATCTGCCTGCCTCTGGCTCTGGTGTACTGTAGAGGTATTGGAGATTCCTGGAGCTAGTGTTAGAGGTGATTGTGAGCTACCCAATGTAGGTGTTAGGATCCAAACTTAGGTCCTCTGCAAGAGCAGCATCTGCTCTTAACTGTGGAGCCATCACTCCAGTCACTTGCAATATTTCAAATATGCAAATTCATAGAAAATGGTATAGGTGATTCTCACATATACACATCTAGACTTGCCAAATTTCCACCTATTATTTCTAAGTGTGGTGCCTTACAGAGCTGGTTTGTCTTGAAGTGGCTCTTTTTGTCTTGAATGACATTAATTATCATTTTCCAAAGACTCCATTGAGGACATGGTCAGAATTCCTAAGCTGAACTGGGAACTCCTGTGACCATGTATTGTATAAGCAGAGTGAGGGTCCTGAAGCATTAGGATCAAAGTCTGGCTGTGGCTCTCACATCAGAACCTGGTTCATCAGCTGTCTTCCCCACACAGGTTGTTTGATGGTCAAACGCCTCTCCTAGCCATCACGGACACAGAGACGATTAAGAATGTGCTAGTGAAGGAATGTTTTTCTGTCTTCACAAACCGGCGGGTAGGTCACATTGGTTTTTCATTCATTAATTTATATATTCATTTTACATACTGTTTGCAACACCCTTTCCTCTTTTTCTCCCAGTCCCACACACACACACACACAAACACACACACACACACACGTGTGTGTGCATATATATATATATATATACATATATTCATTTTACATCCTTATTGCAGCACACTTCCTGTTTTTATCCCAGTCCTACCCTTACTGATTCCTCCTCCATAGTCCCATCTTCTTCTCTCCAGAAAAGGGGAAGTCCCCCTTGTGTACCATCTTGCCCTGGGACATTCACCAGCATCAGGACTAAGTGCATCCTCTCCCACTGAGGCACAACCAGTCAGTCCAGCTAGGGGGAGGAGATCTAGTGTCAGGCAACTGATTCAGAGACAGTCCCAGCTCCAATTGTTAGAAGATCATCACAAAGACCAAGCTGTACATCTGACACTAATGTGTAGGGAGCCTAAGTCCAGCCACTATAAGTAATTTGGTGATTCAGTCTCTGTGAGTCCCCATGGTCCCAGGTTATTTGACTCTGTATGTCTTCTTTGGGGTCTCTGACCCTTCCAGCTTACACAATCCTATCCCTGAATCATCCACATGACTCCCCAAGTTGTAGATGATGTTTGGCTCAGGCTCTCTGCCTTAGTCAGGGTTTCTATTCCTGCACAAACATCATGACCAAAATGTAAGTTCAGAATGAAAGGGATTATTAAGCTTACACTTTCCATATTGCTGTTCATCACCAAAGAAAGTCAGGACTGGAACTCAAGCAGGTCAGGAAGCAGGAGCTGATGCACAGGCCATAGAGGGATGTTCTTTATTGGCTTGCTTCCCATGGCTTGCTCAGCTTGCTTTCTTATAGAACCCAAGACTACCAGCCCAGAGATGATACCACCAACAAGGGCCCCTTCCCCTTGATCACTAATTAAGAAAAGCCTTACAGCTGGATCTCATGGAGGCACCTCCACAGCTGAAGCTCCTTTCACTGTGATAACTCCATCTTCTGTGAAGTTGACACAAAAGCAGTTAGTAGAGTATCTGCATCTGTTTTCATCTGTTGCTGGATGAATCTTCTCAAGAGTCAGGTATGCTGGGTCTCTTCTAGAGTATCATTTCTAATATCACTTACACACTGATAAAACACACACACACAAACAGACAGATATATACAACACACACACAGACACATGCATAGATACAGACATAATGACATAGCACAGGAAGGCAGACACATACAGATACACTATACAGATAGACACATAAAGACAGACAGGCATACAGAAAAACAACAGACAGACAGACAGACAGACAGACAGACAGACAGACAGACAGACAGACACACACACACACACACACACACACACACACACACACACACACCAGCTAATTTCAATATGCATTGGCTAGTTTAATGGTTTGGTACTTCTAATCTTTTCTGAGGCTAGCAAACATTCCATTCTGGTATTGCAGAGTTAACATTCTTTAAAATCAGTATTTCAACTCTGCTACTGCAGACCCAATTGGGAATGTGGTCACTAGAGTCACTTATCTGAATTCTTACATGGCTGGCCTGCCCTATGCTCCTCTCAAGGTGATTTAGCTTCTTCCTCTCTTTCCCAAGCCCAGGAATCCTAAAAGTCCTGCCTCTATCTGTTATGTACATGAATTGGCTGTTGGCATCTTTATTTACCAATTGGAGCCAACTGTGGGTAGGGTCCCTCAGTGTCTTATGTACAGGTACTCCTGTTAGCATTTTGGGGGATGAAAATTGCGTTATAACACAAGAAACATTAGGCTGAACCCATACAATAGTGAAGTAATCCTTTAAAAAATCCAAATACTAAATACTTTGTGTCCAAGGCTTAGGGAGATGGCTCGATCATTGGGTTAAAGGACCTGAGTTTGGATCCTCAGCATCCACCAAAAGCTGGGCAGAGTAACATTCATGTGTGACTCTTGAGATGTATGTTGAAACAGATAGATCTCAGGGAATTGTATGCTAGTGACTCTACCCAAATCAGAGACTTCTACATTCACAGAGAGACCTTGCCCAAAAAATTCCATAGAGAGTTGTAGGGGAAGACACCTGACCTCTGGTTTCCACATGAGCACACATGGGAATTTGTACCTGTAAGGTTATGGGGGGTCCTGCTTCTGATCCTATATAGGGCATGGTCACTTGGGTAGTCCAGATGTGGGAAATTGACCATGCTTAGCCCATGCTGTGGCCAGGTGGGTGTTGAGTGGTAGAGCAGCCACAGAACACCATACCAGGGGTGAGAAAGCACAGTCTGAGGTGTGGGACACCAAGAACTGGCTCAGGGGTCCTCAAGCTTACAAGGAAGCTAGAACTGTCTGGGTCTCAGGTTCATGGATATCCAGGCACCACTGGAAACTGTGGAAGAGCTGAGAATGGAGTGGGGGCCCCACAGGCTGGATCAAGCCTGGGGCCACGTGTTGGGAAAAGAAAAGGGGGGCCCTGGGGAGAAGGGCGAATGGAAACCCACACCCGCCAGAGTTTTACATATTCTCTGGTCTGTCAGGCGTGGGAGGGCTGCATGTCCCTTCCACTCATCCCTGGGTAATCATCTAAGCCTCTGACCCATTCTTCAGGGGGTGGTGGCAAGGGACAGCCCTACCTGGGAGTCCCAGAGCTACTTTGCTAAATCCACTGGGGTTATGGGAGAGAGGGATGAGGGAAGCGGTTCCCAACACTGACAAGAGTGAGTGCAGAGGATCTTGGCTGGAGCACAGGAAGGACTGCTAATGAGAGATTAGAAACAACCCATTAGGAGAAAGCCTGTCCCATCCCCCAAGCACAGTAGGCCTTGATGAGCAGAGGCATTCTATGGTTTAATATCTTTATTGTAGAAAGACAGGGAGGAGGAGAGGAAAGGAGGGGAGGGGAGGGGAGGGGAGGGGAGGGGAGGGGAGGGGAGGGGAGGGGAGGGGAGGGGAGGGGAGGGGAGAGAAGACTAGAGAGATAGAGAGAGTAGAGAGAAGAGAGAGGAGAGGAGAAGAGAGGAGAGAGGAGAGGAGAAGACAAAGAGTGAGGAGAGAAGACAAAGAGAGAGGAGAGGGAGTGAGGAGTAAGAGGGAGACAAGTAAGAGAGTGAGCAGCAAGAGCATAAGATAGCGAGGTGGGGGCCTAACAGCCCCTTTTATGGTCTTTACTGTTGCTAGGTAACTAGGTAGGAGTTTAGCCTGAAGGTCAGAAGCTTGGGCCACTGCCTATGTGACTTCTAGCCATGCTTCTCTTGTGGGGGCTGTTTGCGTGGTAACTTATGCAGGGTCCAGAGTTCCAGGTGCATAAGGGAATGCCTAACGTGTCATGAAGGAGAATTATCACCCTTTAGGGTTCAGACCTCAGCTCAAGTGGAGACTAGCCTGTCTTAGCATAGCCCAATTCCCCATAGCCAGGGGATAAAAGAGGGAGCTCTGGCTGGTCCAGCAGGGAAAGTCTTTGGCTTGATGGCTAGCTGCATTCTTGAGCTTAGGCTTGGTGGCACCCATATGTGAGAGCACAGAGAGACTTTCTACAGGAGACTAGATGGTGGCTCTATAGGCAAAGGCCTTCTGCATGGCTCCCCATGGCAGATCCAGATAAAGAAAGGCAGTCCAAGGTTTTAAGACATTTATTATCAAGGCAGAAAGTGGATTGTGAAACCATACCCCACTTCTCAGGTGTGCCTAAGGTTAAATATCTTTTGCAGGGAGGAGTGTCTGGGAAAGAATGCTTAATGGATAAGCCCTCCAGGCCTTTAGATACCTCACTAAAATGAAGATTTCTCATGAGCCTATGTGACCACAGGTCATGTCCTCTACATATGGAGAGGCTTGGGGCAATGCCCTTATGTGACTGAGGCCACAAACCTATGTGAGCTACAACTAGTGACAGGGTCCTGATGCCCAGTAACCAGCAAAGCACCTATAGTCTTTTCATAGTTTCTGGGGCTTCAAGCATTAGTTCAACCAGGAACCAAGCTACCTTTCATAGTTCTACATGCACCAGCATTCATATGTACACACCACACACACACACACACACACACACACACACACAGAGAGAGAGAGAGAGAGAGAGAGAGAGAGAGAGAGAGAGAGAGAGGCTGAAGACATCCTCTTCACATTGTTCATGTTGTAAATACAAAGCTGGAGAACTTGTCTGATACAAAATTAACTTTCTAACTTTCTCCAAGCCAAATTCCAACCACACAGCTCTAGAGATGGACTAAGGCTTGTTTTCACCTTGTCCCCAACCCCTGGACAAAGTTTTCCAACCACAGAGAAATTTCTTTTTAAAAGAATCCTGGAACATAAGGGGTTGAAAGCACAATAGGAAGATGAGTACATAGCTCATTTCTCATAGGCTGTGAGGCATTCTGAGGTTCTTTCTTTCTTTTTTGACTCTAGGATTTTGGCCCAGTGGGGATAATGAATAAATCTATCTCAATATCTAAGGATGAGGAATGGAAGAGATATAGAGCTTTGCTGTCCCCCACATTCACCAGTGGAAAACTCAAGGAGGTGAGTGAAATTCTTTTAACTGCAGCCTGAGTTACTGGAGTCTTCATCCTAACTGTGGATGCTTCTCTGTTTTGTGTAGATGTTCCCTGTCATTGAACAGTATGGAGACATTTTGGTAAAGTACTTGAGGCAAGAGGCAAAGAAAGGCAAGCCTATTACTATGAAAGAGTGAGTGCTGGTCCATCACTGTGGTTCTGGGAGAGGAGGGGTAACTGGGGTGCAGATCACATGGTCTAGCTGCTTGTCTTTGCCCCTTTAGACACTAGATGAAATTATACATAGTTAAAAGAGAAGAAATGTGACAGTAAGAAGTTTGCAGTGATACAGGGTAGAACAGCTGGGAAGGGATTGGTCCATACTGAGGTGGCTTTGCCTGTCTCCTGAGAGTTTTTTTTCCAGTCTCTGGCACATGTGAAATTCCGATGCCTCTCTCTCCTCAGTGTTTTAGGTGCCTACAGCATGGATGTGATCACCAGCACATCATTTGGAGTGAACGTGGATTCCCTCAACAACCCAGAGGATCCCTTTGTGGAGAAAGCTAAAAAGCTTTTAAGATTTGATTTTTTTTTTTTTTGATCCTTTGCTCTTCTCAGTTTGTGAGTGGACAGTTGTGGATTTTGATCATTGCTGTTGTCTGTGGCCTTGTTTGTTTTTCTGCATTTCTTATCCTCAATTTCCCCAAATGATCAGCTGTAGTGGTGTATAGTTCACCTGTCATATAATTAATCGCCTAAAAGCACAGTTTAGTATTTTGAGAACATGTAGTCAGATTACCTCTGTTTTCTTACTTCTTTTTTCTTTGAGACAGGGTCTTACCATGTAGCTCTAGCTGGCCTGGATATAACTGTGTATACCAGGCTGGTCTTACAGAGATCCCTGTACCACTGCCTCTTGAGGGCTGTGATTACAGTGTGCAGCCCTGAGTCCCGGGTTTATTTTAGAATTATTTTGTATAAATACTAATTGGACACTCTGTAAGTCCAGAACTCTCCATGGTTTCAATAACATACATTCATAACATCTGTCTTGATTACACCCACTGCTAACTCTTACTTTTCACATTGCTTAGACACCCAATACTTCTTCCTCCCAATTTTCTGTACTTTTCTCTGCTTTGGTAGCTAGTCGAGTCCATTTGGTGCTGCATGCTAGGATTCTGAGCAGTATTATTGGCTTGGTCTACTGCAGGCAGTCAGTTCAAGAGAGGGCTATGTCATGTCCACAATGCAGCATTTCACAGTCCTCATTCCTGCCTCTGAATTTAGTTCCACATCCCATTTCATGATCTTCCATGAGCCTTGATGTGTGGGGTGCTGATATAGATGCTCCGTTTAGGGTTCAGCATTCAACAGGTCCTTATTCTCTGTCTCCGATCTCTTTTGGGATCATCATTTACTGAAGGCACCCTGACCCATAACCATGGTCAATCAAATAGGACTTTGTTCATGCTATGGTGTAACTTTAAAGCAATATTGACCTAAGCAACCACCAGTTCACTTGCTCAGTACCTGTGTATTCTGGGCATTTCACATCAATGGGATCATAGACTATCTTGTCTCTGTGACATGCCTCTTTTATTTAACACAATATTAAATGGATCAAGTGTCACCATGTCCTGTGTCCATGAATAATTTATTCTCCCTATCTGTTGATGGACATGAAAGTTAGTCTCACATATTTGCCATGAATTTCTCTGCCATGAACCTTCATAAAAAAGATTATGTTTAAATATTTAGTTTTATGTTTGGGGGGTTATTTTGGAATCATCATTGCCGAGTCAAAAAGTAACTGAATTTTTAACTTATTAAGCAACTGAACATACATTGTCTATAGTAGCTCTGGCTACTGTACACATAAATATCTGTCATAAACGCAGGTCTTAGATGTTTTAATATATGATTTTAGATCTTCCTTTCTCTCTCTCTCTCTCTCTCTCTCTCTCTCTCTCTCTCTCTCTCTCTCTCTCTCTCTCTCTCTCTCTTTCTCTCTCTCTCTCTCTCTCAATTTTTAGGATCAGAGTTTTATCTGTCTATCTTTGGGTATCCCAGAACTCACTCTGCAGAATAGGCTGGTCTTGTACTCACCAATCTCAACCTGCCACTTCCTTTTGAGTGCAGGGATTAAGGCAAGCACCAATACTTCCTGGCTAGGTCTTCTCATACATAGCTTAATTGCTTTATCATTTTTATACAATTTATTTATTTTTGTTTTCTGTGTATGGGTGTACTACTTGCATGCATGCAGTGCCTAAAGAGGCCATAATGGAGTCTTGAATCTACTTGTATTTGAGTTACAGTTGGTTGAGAGCATCTACTTGTATTTGAGTTACAGTTGGTTGAAAGCAGCCATGTGGATGATGGGAATAAAACCTGGCTCTTCTGGGAGTGCCAATTGTTGGGGTGTTTTGTATATATATTCTGGGTACAATTAACCATGGTGTGTTATTTGGGGTTTTAATACTTTCCCTATCAACTATATTTCCATATACAGCTCATGTGTCCCCTATGCCTACATTTCATCCTTGTCACTTAGTATCCTCTGTTTCTCCTTTTAAGCATTGTATGATAAATATATTTAGACCTGTTTACATATTTATTCATAGAGGCTAGAATCTGGAAGTATGGGAAAGTATGTGATCTTTAATTCTTCCTGATTTTTTTGACACCTGTCTTTGACCTTGGGTTTTTCTTTTTTTCTTTTTCTGAGACAGGGTTCTCTGTGTCGCCTTGACTGTTCATATGTGTATACATGTACATGCACGTGCCTTTGTGATTGTGTGTCATGTGGAGATCAGAGGACAGCTAACAGCAGTTGGTTCTTTCCTTCTACCGAGTGAGATCCATGGATCAAACTCAGGTATTAGGCTTGCCTGGAGAAACTTGTAGCTCTTGATCCATCTTAGTGGCTCCTGAAATTTCTTTCTGAATCCCAATGAACTCCAGGAACAGAGTTAAATTTAAGAGTCAGGCCGCGGGCAGCACCCTTTTGGGCCCGCAGACATCTGGCACCCTCCCAGTCGGAGGACAGTGACCTGCCCTGCAGGGAGCGCCATCTTGGCTCCGGGACTCCGCCGAGCTTAGTCTGTACAGGTCAGAGTGGGGACCACGGGGGCTGACGGCTTCTGGGGCAGGCGGGAGCCACAGAGCTGCTGAGGCAGCACCCTTTAGGGGCCGCAGACATCCGGCACCCTCCCAGTCGGAGGACAGTGACCTGCCCTGCAGGGAGCGCCATCTTGGCTCCGGGACTCCGCCGAACTTAGTCTGTACAGGTCAGAGTGGGGACCACAGAGGCAGACAGCTTCTGGGACAGGCAGGAGCCACAGAGCCGCTGAGGCAGCACCCTTTTGGGGCCGCAGACTTCCGGCACCCTCCCAGCCGGAGGACAGAGACCTGCCCTGCAGAGAGCGCCATCTTGGCTCCGGGACTCCGCCGAACTTAGTCTACAGGTTAAAGTGAGGACCACAGAGGCAGACAGCTTCTGGGACAGGCGGGAGCCACAGAGCCGCTGAGGCAGCACCCTTTTGGGGCCGCAGACATCCGGCACCCTCCCAGTCGGAGGACAGTGACCTGCCCTGCAGGGAGCGCCATCTTGGCTCCGGGACTCCGCCGAACTTAGTCTGTACAGGTCAGAGTGAGGACCACAGAGGCAGACAGCTTCTGGGACAGGCGGGAGCCACAGAACCGCTGAGGCAGCACCCTTTTGGGGCCGCAGACATCCGACACCCTCCCAGCCGGAGAACAGTGACCTGCCCTGCAGGGAGCGCCATCTTGGCTCTGGGACTCCGCCGAACTTAGTCTGTACAGGTCTGCCGACAGAGGATACTCAGAATCCCCAGAAGAACAACCTCTGAACAGAGACAACTATAACAACTCCAGAGATTACCAGATGGCGAGAGGTAAAGGTAAGAATCTTACTAACAGAAACCAAGACCACTCACCATCATCAGGACCCAGCACTCCCACTTCGCCCAGTCCAGGGCACCCCAACACACCTGAAAAACTAGACCTGGATTTAAAAGCATATCTCATGATGATGGTAGAGGACATCAAGAAGGACTTTAAAGAACTACAGGAGAACATGGCTAAAGAGTTACAAGTCCTTAAAGAAAAACAGGAAAACACAACCAAACTGGTAGAAGTCCTTAAAGAGAAACAGGAAAACACATCCAATCAGATGATGGAAATGAACAAAACCATACTAGACCTAAAAAGGGAAGTAGACACAATAAAGAAAACCCAAAATGAGGCAACACTGGAGATAGAAACCCTAGGAAAGAAATCTGGAACCATAGATGCAAGCATCAGCAACAGAATACAAGAGATGGAAGAGAGAATCTCAGGTGCAGAAGATTCCATAGAGAACATGGGCACAACAATCAAGGAAAATGGAAAATGCAAAAAGATCCTAACTCAAAACATCCAGGAAATACAGGACACAATGAGAAGACCAAACCTACGGATAATAGGAGTGGATGAGAATGAAGATTTTCAACTCAAAGGACCAGCAAACATCTTCAACAAAATTATAGAAGAAAACTTCCCAAATCTAAAGAATGAGATGCCCATGAACATACAAGAAGCCTACAGAACTCCAAATAGGCTGGACCAGAAAAGAAATACCTCCCGACACATAATAATCAGAACAACAAATGCACTAAATAAAGATAGAATACTAAAAGCAGTAAGAGAAAAAGGCCAAGTAACATATAAAGGCAAGCCTATCAGAATTACACCAGATTTTTCACCAGAGACTATGAAAGCCAGAAGATCCTGGACAGATGTTATACAGACACTAAAAGAACACAAATTCCAGCCCAGGCTACTATACCCAGCCAAACTCTCAATTAACATAGATGGAGAAACCAAAGTATTCCATGACAAAACCAAATTCACACATTATCTCTCCACGAATCCAGCCCTTCAAAGGATAATAACAGAAAAAAACCAATACAAGGACAGGAACCACGCCCTAGAAACAACAAGAAGGTAATCCCTCAACAAACCTAAAAGAAGACAGCCACAAGAACAGAATGCCAACTTTAACAACAAAAATAACAGGAAACAACAATTACTTTTCCTTAATATCTCTTAATATCAATGGACTCAACTCCCCGATAAAAAGACATAGACTAACAAACTGGCTACACAAACAAGACCCAACATTTTGCTGCGTACAAGAAACTCATCTCAGAGAAAAAGATAGACACTACCTCAGAATGAAAGGCTGGAAAACAATTTTCCAAGCAAATGGTCTGAAGAAACAAGCTGGAGTAGCCATTCTAATATCAGATAAGATTGACTTCCAACCCAAAGTCATCAAAAAAGACAGGGAGGGGCACTTCATACTCATCAAAGGTAAAATCCTCCAAGAGGAACTATCAATCCTGAATATCTATGCTCCAAATACAAAGGCAGCCTCATTCATTAAAGAAACTTTAGTAAATCTCAAAGCACACATTGCACCTCATACAATAATAGTGGGAGACTTCAACACACCACTTTCACCAATGGACAGATCATGGAAACAGAAACTAAACAGGGACACAGTGAAACTAACAGAAGTTATGGATCAAATGGATCTGGCAGATATCTACAGAACATTTTACCCTAAAACAAAAGGATACACCTTCTTCTCAGCACCTCATGGTACCTTCTCCAAAATTGACCACATAATTGGTCACAAAATAGGACTCAACAGATACAAAAACATTGAAATTGTCCCATGCATCCTATCAGATCACCATGGACTAAAGCTGATCTTCAATAACAAAATAAATAATAGAAAGCCAACCTTCACGTGGAAACTGAACAACACTCTTCTCAATGATACCTTGGTCAAGGAAGGAATAAAGAAAGAAATTAAGGACTTTTTAGAGTTCAATGAAAATGAAGCCACAACATACCCAAACTTATGGGACGCAATGAAAGCATTTCTAAGAGGAAAACTCATAGCTCTGAGTGCCTCCAAAAGGAAACTAGAAAGAGCACACATTAGCAGCTTGACAACACACCTAAAAGCACTAGAACAAAAGGAAGCAAATTCACCCAAGAGGAGTAGACGGCAGGAAATAATCAAACTCAGGGGTGAAATCAACCAAGTGGAAACAAGAAAAACTATTCAAAGAATCAACCAATCAAGGAGCTGGTTCTTTGAGAAAATCAACAAGATAGATAAACCCTTAGCCAGACTCACTAGAGGGCACAGGGAAAGCATCCTAATTAACAAAATCAGAAATGAAAAAGGAGACATAACAACAGATCCTGAAGATATCCAAAACACCATCAGATCCTTCTACCAAAGGCTATACTCAACAAAACTGGAGAACTTGGATGAAATGGAGAAGTTCCTAGACAGATACCAGGTACCAAAGTTGAATCAAGATCAGGTTAATGATCTAAACAGCCCTATATCCCCCAAAGAAATAGAAGCAGTCATTAATAGTCTCCCAACCAAAAAAAGCCCAGGACCAGATGGGTTTAGTGCAGAGTTCTATCAGACCTTCAAAGAAGATCTAATCCCAGTTCTTCACAAACTATTCCACAAAATAGAAACAGAAGGTACTCTACCCAACTCATTCTATGAAGCCACAATTACTCTGATACCTAAACCACAAAAAGACCCAACAAAGATAGAAAACTTCAGACCAATATCCCTTATGAATATTGATGCAAAAATCCTCAATAAAATTCTTGCTAACCGAATCCAAGAACACATCAAAACAATCATCCATCCTGACCAAGTAGGTTTCATCCCAGGGATGCAGGGATGGTTCAATATACGGAAATCCATCAACGTAATCCAGTATATAAACAAACTCAAAGACAAAAACCACATGGTCATCTCGTTAGATGCGGAAAAAGCATTTGACAAGATCCAACACCCATTCATGATAAAAGTCTTGGAAAGATCAGGAATTCAAGGCCCATACCTAAACATGATAAAAGCAATCTACAGCAAACCAGTAGCCAACATCAAAGTAAATGGTGAGAAGCTTGAAGCAATCCCTCTAAAATCAGGGACTAGACAAGGCTGTCCACTTTCTCCATACCTATTCAACATTGTACTTGAAGTCCTAGCCAGAGCAATTCGACAACAAAAGGAGATCAAAGGGATACAAATTGGAAAAGATGAAGTCAAAATATCACTCTTTGCAGATGATATGATAGTATATATAAGTGACCCTAAAAATTCCACCAGAGAACTCCTAAGCCTGATAAACAGCTTCGGTGAAGTAGCTGGATATAAAATTAACTCAAACAAATCAATGGCCTTTCTCTACACAAAGAATAAACAGGCTGAGAAAGAAATTAGGGAAACAACACCCTTCTCAATAGTCACAAATAATATAAAATATCTTGGCGTGACTCTAACTAAGGAAGTGAAAGATCTGTATAATAAAAACTTCAAGTCTCTGAAGAAAGAAATTCTAGAAGATCTCAGAAGATGGAAAGATCTCCCATGCTCATGGATTGGCAGGATCAACATTGTAAAAATGGCTATCTTGCCAAAAGCAATCTACAGATTCAATGCAATCCCCATCAAAATTCCAAATGAATTCTTCAACGAATTAGAAAGTGCAATCTGCAAATTCATCTGGAATAACAAAAAACCTAGGATAGCAAAAACTCTTCTCAAGGATAAAAGAACCTCTGGTGGAATCACCATGCCGGACCTAAAGCTCTACTACAGAGCAATTGTGATAAAAACTGCATGGTACTGGTATAGTGACAGACAAATAGACCAATGGAATAGAATTGAAGACCCAGAAATGAACCCACACACCTACGGTCACTTGATCTTCGACAAGGGAGCTAAAAACATCCAGTGGAAGAAAGACAGCATTTTCAACAAATGGTGCTGGCACAACTGGTTGTTAACATGTAGAAGAATGCGAATCGATCCATTCCTATCTCCTTGTACTAAGGTCAAGTCTAAGTGGATCAAGGAACTTCACATAAAACCAGAGACACTGAAACTTATAGAGGAGAAAGTGGGGAAAAGCCTTGAAGATATGGGCACAGGGGAAAAATTCCTGAATAGAACAGTAATGGCTTGTGCTGTAAGATCGAGAATTGACAAGTGGGACCTCATGAAACTACAAAGCTTCTGCAAGGCTAAAGACACCATCAATAAGACAAAAAAACCACCAACAGATTGGGAAAGGATCTTCACCTATCCTAAATCAGATAAGGGACTAATATCCAATATATATAAAGAACTCAAGAAGGTGGACTCCAGAAAGTCAAATAACCCCATTAAAAAATGGGGCTCAGAACTGAACAAAGAATTCTCACCTGAGGAATACCGAATGGCAGAGAAACACCTGAAAAAATGTTCAACATCCTTAATCATCAGGGAAATGCAAATCAAAACAACCCTGAGATTCCACCTCACACCAGTCAGAATGGCTAAGATCAAAAATTCAGGTGACAGCAGTTGCTGGCGAGGATGTGGAGAAAGAGGAACACTCCTCCATTGTTGGTGGGATTGCAAGCTTGTACAACCACTCTGGAAATCAGTCTGGCGGTTCCTCAGAAAATTGGACATAGTCCTACCGGAGGATCCAGCAATACCTCTCCTGGGCATATATCCAGAAGATGTCCCAACCGGTAAAAAGGACACATGTTCCACTATGTTCATAGCAGCCCTATTTATAATAGCCAGAAGCTGGAAAGAACCCAGATGTCCCTCAACAGAGGAATGGATACAGAAATTATGGTACATTTACACAATGGAGTACTACTCAGCTATTAAAAAGAATGAATTTATGAAATTCCTAGCCAAATGGATGGACCTGGAGGGCATCATCTTGAGTGAAGTAAAACAATCACAAAAGAACTCACACAATATGTATTCACTGATAAGTGGATATTAGCCCAAAACTTAGGATACCCAAGATTTAAGATACAATTTGCTAAACGCATGAAACTCAAGAAGAATGAAGACCAAAGTGTGGACACTGTGCACCTTCTTAGAATTGGGAACAAAACACCCAGGGAAGGAGTTACAGAGACAAAGTTCGTAGCGGTGATGAAAGGATGGACCATTTAGAGACTGCCGTATCCAGGGATCCATCCCATAATCAACTTCTAAACGCTGACACCATTGCATACACTAGCAAGATTTTGCTGAAAGGACCCAAATATAGCTGTCTCTTGTGAGATGATGCCGGGGCCTAGCAAACACAGGAGTGGATGTTCACAGTCAGCTATTGGATGTATCACAGGGCTCCCAATGGAGAAGCTAGAGAAAGTACCCAAGGAGCTAAAGGGATCTGCAACCCTATTGTTGGAACAACATGATGTACTAACTAGAACCCCGGAGCTCTTGTCTCTAGCTGCATATGTATCGAAAGATGGCCTAGTCAGCCATCAATGGAAAGAGAGGCCCATTGGACTTGCAAACTTTATATGCCCCAATATAGGGGAATGCCAGGGCCAAAAGAATGGGAATGGGTGGGTAGGGAAGTGGGGGGCGCTATGGGGGACTTTTGGGATAGCATTGGAAACGTAATTGAGGAAAATATGTAATAAAAATATTAAAAAAAAAAAGAAAGATGGCCTATAAAAAAAAAAAAAAAGAGTCAGGCCGCAGCTTTGGCTACTACACAGAAGGAGAAGTATGGCGCTGACCCAGTGTAAGCAAGTTCACAGAGAGAATGACTTCTGTTTGAGAAACTGGTGATTCATTCTAGAGATTGCTTTATAATTTCTTTAAATACATTTTCCATCTCAATTAAAACTTATCTTTTTTCTTTTCTAGTACTTTTTCCATTCCTGACACCAGTATATGAGATGTTAAATATCTGCATGTTCTCAAAGGATTCAATAGAATTTTTCAAAAACTTTGTGGACAGAATGAAGGAAACCTGCCTGGATTCTAAGCAGAAGGTAAAAGGTGATGGTTTCATGGTTCAAAGTTTGATAACATGTTGGGCTGTGGACATGTAAGCTGTGTGCTAGTGCCAGATAGAAAAGGCTATATTTAGAGAGAGAGAATATATTAATGTTTTCTCATGGAGAAGTTGGAGTTTTAACAAGTTGATTGAGAATAATCTAGAAATTAATCCTTAGCAATACGGATGAAAGCTAGAACATCCTGCATTAGGACTGAAAAAAATTGGCATGGCGCTAGACCTGAACAAGGTCAAGACTTTCAGAACTCTAGTGAGGATGGGAGAGGATCTCTGTATGCAGTGCCGTTTGCTGAGGAACAATTGGCAGTTCATAGCTGTGGATGGAGGGTGTGAACATAGGTAGGTTTCCCATGAGGCAATGGATGGCCTCACAGCCGTGCACATATGCACAACACTAGTTGGACATAGTGGGTGACTAAGAAGAGGGCATGGAATGTAGAGGAAGAAATGTTACAGACAGTATAGAAGGAATTGTTTGGAGGAAACCCTATGGTGGAGATGACCATATCTGATTGTGTATGAGTATGAAACTCCAATAACAAATAAAAACTATCAAAAGGGGGGATATTATTTTCATCTCATTCAAAAACAATTTTAGAGAATAAAAGTGCTTGTTTAAAATTTTATCTATTGTAATTTATTGTAAAAGTGGTTGGTGTGGAAGCTAGATTCTTCCTAATTAGTCCACTCTTGCTTTTGTTCCTTAATGACTCTAGCAACCATAGCCACAGTTGTGAATTTAAGGGAACCACCTTCTCAGAGGGAGAGAATTAAGGTTCTGCACTTGTGATCCAACTCTGACCTTTGAACTTACCATTGACCTTCCATTTTTGTCACCTCTCTTTCTGCTTCTAGCACCAAGTGGATTTTCTTCAGCTGATGATGAACGCTCACAATAATTCCAAAGACAAAGACTCTCATGAAGGTAAGCAAGCCCTTCCTGGTCTATGGACAAGGAAACTCTTGGGGAGCAGGTGGGTTGCTCAGAAAATATGCAAGGAGGTTTTTCTAGGTAGAGGGAAACCACTGTTGAGTTGCTGAAAGACAGGCATGTTTATTATCAACATGGAATATTCTGGATTCATATGGGCATAAGTTTACTCCTAACATGAAGGGTGGCCATGATGGACCTTTCCAGTGGTCTGTCTGTTACCTGGGTGATCACATGTGATGATTGTGTCTTTCCCAGCAAAAATCTCAGAGCTCAGCCTAGACATCTGTGTCTAAACATCCAATCAGGGGCATGGACCCAAGTGGTGTTGAAGTTCTCTGGGACTCCCTGTTGAACATGTGTTCTCTAGCCTAATACATGGTAAAGATAGACTTCACTGTGTGATGTGTAAATAGCTTCTGGAGAAATCCTCTTTGTACAAATGGATTTGTCCTTTTCATTCTTTTATGTATTTAAAATCACTCATAGCTGGCCAGTGATGGAGCATGCCTTTAATCTTTGTACTTGGGAGAAAGAGGCAGGTGGATCTCTGTGAGTTCAAGGCCAACCTGGTCTACATCAGATTACAGGACAGGCAGAGCTACACAGACAAACCCTATCTCAAAAACACATAAAACTCTCACAGATTTTTATCTTCTTTGTGTAGTACATGTATGTGCCGGAGTATGGTCATACGTTCACACATTTAGGTGTATGTACACAGAACAGATGAAAGCACCCAGTGTCTTATACAATCCCTCTCTGCCTCATTTCCTTGAGACAGGGTCTTTTTTTTTTTTAAGCCCGGGACAAACTTGGCTGCCAGCAGGTCCCAACAATCCACAGTGTTGTGGTTACAAGTATGTGCTGCCCCACCTGGCTTTTTACATGGGGACTGTGGACTCAAACTCAGGTTTACCCATTGAGTCATCTCTCTAGACTCCCATATGTGGTTATTCTTTTAATTTATAATCATTATTATTGTCATGACTGATGGCATTCCAGTTCCAGATTTTAGTCTATAGATGTGCATCAGTAACTAATGGAAAGGGAGTCTTCCATTCTTACCTATCTGATTGTTTCCCATACGCTCACTTGTTTATATGTAGTTATGACCTTTTGTGTCCCCATGTTTAATATTTAAAGTGGCATGTATTTTGTGTTTCAAGTCCTTTCCTGTCTGCCCACTTGAAACCCTTTCATGTGATCGGCTAACTTCAAATTCTTTTACACCTCCTCCTCCTTTTGCTACAGGCTCCTATGTAGCCCAGGCTGACCCACATTCACAATGTGCCTGAGAATGAACTTTAACTCCTGAGACTACAGACATGTACTACCGTGCAGCACAGTTTTAGCAGAACCACTGAATCTGGAATGAATCTGGAGTGATGGCCCCTCAGCTTTGAAGTAGACTTCTGTCAGTGATTGTTATCTGAGATTTTGTGGTGTTCTTCGGAAATATTTCCGGAGTCTTTGCATACCATAGTCTGTAGGCATGCCTGGAAAGCCAGGAAATTTCCCATGACTGAAACCTGCTTAGGTGATGGGTCTTTCAAGACAATCCCTCTATCAGTTAAGAGAGTTTGGTGTATGGAAATTGACTTGCTAAAGGTGGCTTTTGTGTAACAATAAAATGAGCTTCTAGGAAGCTGTCAGTGATCAGTCCTTGAGGGGCTGATCCCCCTTCTGCTATTAAGCAGACATTTTCCATCACCGACTTTCTTCTTTCCTGTCAATCTTCCAGTGTAAACAAGAATATAGACATTACCACACTTGATTCACAAAGTGCTGGGGACTGAACCCAAGGCTTCATGAACACTAGCGAAGTACCACCATCTACTTTACATCTCAGCCCTTCTATTTAGTTTTTGTTTCATAAAATAAATATTCACTTTAAAAATAGGCACCAATTGTGGATTTATAGTCCAGTTTCAGTTTAGTAGCAAGCCCTTACACTAATTGGGAGGAAAGAATTTACAAACAATAGAATTAAAGCATTCATGGTAGAAGATGTACTACTGCCTGTAACTCTACGTTTGTGGACTCCAATGCCATCTTCTGGCCTCCCTGGACAAACACACATAAATAAATAAAATTTAAAATGATCTCAACCCATACCAGGGACCTTCTATAATTGCTTCTCTAGGGGTTTCTGACTTCCATGGACACCCTCCCCACACATGTGGCACCCTCCACACAGATACACACAAACAGAAATACTCATAAATTAAAATAAATTTTACAAACATGAAAGTCCATGTCTTGAAGCTGCCCAGTGGGGATTGTGAAAATCAGCAGAAACACTAGGAAAACCTGCCTGAAGGCTTCTTTTCTTTTTCTGGATGTGTCATTTTGCTGGCATGGTGATGACAGTCTCAGTGTGACTGAACAGCATTTCCATAGTCTGTCTAGGAAAATGGGGGCTCATTTGATTTTCTCTTCATCTCCTCTGTGATAGCACATCATGCCATGACTTACCTGAAATGTGTTTTTACTTTCAGCCCTTTCTGACATGGAGATCACAGCCCAGTCAATTGTCTTTATTTTTGCTGGGTATGAAACCACCAGTAGCACACTTTCCTTCACCCTGTATTGTTTGGCCACTCACCCTGATATCCAGAAGAAACTGCAGGAAGAGATTGACGAGGCTTTGCCCAATAAGGTGAGATGATGCTGTAGAAGGGAAAAGGAGAAATCTCAATGAAGACACAGTTTGGTCAACTGCAATGGTGTGTGTGTGTGTGTGTGTGTGTGTGTGTGTGTGTGTGTGTGTAAGAGAGTGACACAGAGAGAGAGACAGAGAGAATCAGAGAGATACACAGAGAGACAGAGAGAGGAATAGAGTGTGTGAGAGTCAGAGTGGGGGATAGAGAGAAAGTTTGTGTGTATATGTGTGTGTAAGAGATTATGTGTCTATGTGTGAGAAGGAGAGAGACAGAGAAAGAAAGAGAGTCTCTGTGTGTGAGTGAGAGACAAAGACTGTGTGAGTGAGTTGGAGTGTATGTATGTTGTGTGGGTGGTGTATATGTATTATTTTCTCTGTATATGAATTTTGTGTGTGTGACTAAGTGAGTAACCATTCACATCACTGAGCCAACCTTCCGATTCTGGTGATTTTTTTCTTTACATATATGTATGTATGTATGGGCATATATATGTACTTATATATGTGTATGAGTATATAATTGTATGGGGGCATGTGTGCTGCAGCATGTGAGTGGAGGTTAAAGGATAACCCGAAGGAATTTGTTCTCTCTTTCTGCTGCATGAGTTTTAAGAGTCCAAATCGGGTAAGTAGGCTCAATGGCAGGTGCCTTGGCTCTCTGATCTGTCTGAGCAACCCTTCATAATTTGTAACAAGAGCACAGCACTGGTTTTTCCCAGAACCATTTAGAAATTATCATGAACGTGACACAGATGGAGAAATGGGCAATAAAGACTCTCATGGCAACAGAAGGTTGTTGTGACACAGAGCTGGGCCTGGTGTGTCTGTTTTTCTAGGACCACAAGAGTACCAAGCAAGCAACATGCACACAACCTGTGTGATGTTAAAGATGTGCACTTAACATATAACTCTCTAGATGGTTCCATGATATTGCTAGTTCTGCCATGTTGTCCCTGCTGTGTCCTGAGAGAGGCTAGCCTTGGCCTAGATTAATCCACTTGGGTTGACTCAACTCTGTGCCATGATTTCCCCTATCTATTTATGGTTATAGGAGAAGTCAAGGTGTGAGCCTTGGTGCTTAAATTATGAGCTAAACACCCCCACCTCTCTATGTATGTGTTTGTGTGCATATGTGTGTGTATAGGTCATAGACCTACGTTGTGTACATTTCTAAACCACTTTCCACCATGATTTATGATACAGGCTCTCTTACCAAACCTGGAGCTTATCGATTGGGTTGGGTTGTCTAGTCAATGCAAACCAGGCATAGTTTGTCTCAGTCTACCTACTGCTGGAATTAGAAATGGGTGCCACTGTGTCAGGCTTTATAATGATTTGTATCTGAACTCTCATCATTAGGTTTGCATAGTAGACTCTTCACTAATTGAGCATCTTCCAGGCCCCCAGTGACAGTTATTCCATTTGTAAGGAGCTTGAGAGATGGCACAATGGTTAAGAACACTTCCTGCTCTGCCATAGGATCCATTCATATTTGAGTCCCAGCATGAAAATGAAGGCTTTCAACTACTCTAACTCTGGTTACAGGAGATCTGATGCCCTCCTTTTGCTTCTGTGGGCACTGTACTTATATAGTGTACATAAACATATACAAGCAAAATATCTACATATATGAATTAAAACAATCTTAGAAACCTTTTTAAATGAATTGTAAGTACTAACTAATTACTTTGAGCTGCTGAGCATGAATTTGGGGAGGCTGAGAACTCAACACTAGACACAGTTGAAAATTAAACTAAAATTGCACCAGAAAACTTTTTTCTTTCTTCCCAGGCACCTCCCACCTACGATACTGTGATGGAGATGGAATACCTGGATATGGTGCTTAATGAAACCCTCAGATTATATCCCATTGCTAATAGACTTGAGAGAGCCTGTAAAAAAGATGTTGAACTCAATGGTGTGTATATCCCCAAAAGGTCAACAGTGATGATTCCATCTTATGCTCTTCAACATGACCCACAGCTCTGGCCAGAGCCTGAAGAATTCCAACCTGAAAGGTACTAGAACCTCAGGAGCAGGAACCAACTCTGTATTCTTCAGGCCTGTATATACTATGATGTCTCTCATAGGAAGATGATCTAAGCATGATTTTACAAACCTTTTCATTGTGTTAGGAGAATGGCAGAGAAAGAGAAGAAAAGAGAGGAGAGGGGAAGTGAGACTGGTAGAAAGTCTAACTAATTACACACAGAATCTTTACCTCCTTCTTTTTCAAGTAGTTAATGACCCACTTAATTGTGAGGCAGGAACCCATTTTTCCTCTAGTTAAAATGATATGTATTTTCAGAATTGGAATACAGCATCATCCCAAATGGATTTTTAGTGTTTAACGATGTAGTTCATTTCTTGATTCTTCTTATTTTTTGACAATCTCATGAATGGATAATGAATTCTGGTCATTTTCACCTCACATTGCCCTGTCTCTTCTCCCTCACACTCATGTGGAATTCCTGTCTGGCTTCAACCTGTCTTATTTCTGTATTTATATATATTTGGATTTTTGTGACTTGTGAGTTTACTTAGGGTTGTTTACATAAGCATAGATGTACGGGTTATAACTTGGAGAATGGTCAACTCACCAGTGGCTGAACCATTGAAGAAAAACTCCTCCATCATCCACTACGCATTTATTGTCAAGAGCTCCTTCATGAGGTGGCATCTCATGAACTTTATTTCCCTCCCATAATGCAATTATTATGTGTCTAGTCTTGTGTAGGTGCTCACAGATGCTGTGAAGTCATGAGTGCAATGGGTGTGTCATATGCAGAAGATAGTACTTCCCAACATTCATTTTATGCCCTGCCTCTGACATTTCTTCTTCCCCTCCTTCTGTGATGTTTCCTGAGCCTGGGTGGGACTGAGCACTCCACCACCACTTTTCTGCACTATAACCAATCATGAGTTTCTGTGCTGTTTCTCACTGAAAACTGCAGCTTTTCTGACCAAAGCTGAGATCAGCACTAATTTTTGTGTGTAAAGATAAATATCAAAAAGGCATTTTGGTACCATGTTCACTTAGCAAAATATCGCCACATTCTCTATGATTTCTGCAGCTATAGAACTTTTAACAAATTTTCAGTGCTAGGCATTAATTTCCCCAGAGACCTGGCTCTCTAACCAATCAGAAAATGGTTGGTTTCCCCTACCCCATAATACCACTATCACACTAGTGTGTACCCAAACAATTATGCAGTTTTTCAAACAGCATTTATGTTATCTCAACATATGGAGAAACTTATAAGGAAGAGGAATCGAAAGAAAATTTAGTGTTAAGTTCTCAGAGCCAAATACCTGCAAGTAGAAATTCCATAAACCTTTCCCAACCCCCCTGTGTGTTACTGGATAGATGTCAAAAGGAAACTTCATATGTGCAGCTCTTATGCTTTTATCCTCTGTCAACTAGTCATTTATTGTGCCTCCAGATTCAGCAAGGAGAACAAGGGTAGCATTGATCCTTATCTATACCTGCCCTTTGGAAATGGACCCAGGAACTGCATTGGCATGAGGTTAACTTCATTATTTAATCATTTGTTGTCATCTATTATTGTGTCTCCTGGTTCAGCAAGGAGAACAAGGGAAACATTGATCCTTATATATACCTACCCATTGGAAATGGACCCAGAAACTTCATTGGTGTGAGGTTTGCTCTCTTGAACATGAAACTCACTCTTACTAAAGTTCTGCAGAATTTCAATTTCCAGCCTTGTAAAGAAACACAGGTGAGGGAGAAAACTATCACTCCAAATACATACAACTTCATACAACTCACTCAGAGTGTGGCTTTAAAAGCTCATCTCCAAATAGTGTTCTATGGGAGGCATTTTTTCCAACTGAAGGTTCTATGTATAAAAATGACTATGCAGGTTTGAGGAATTTTTTCTAATGCAATGAGCTATTTGTATCTAGGTATTAATTAAGGGTCATTTTGTAATAATACAACTTAGAATTATGAGGAGTCAGTGTAGTCCAGTGTGACAGGATTCCATGCATTCTATTTGTATCAAGTGGAGATTGGGTATGTCATGTGCCATCCAGAGGTTCAATGGTCATGTCTTTAATGTCTGTTCATATTGCACTCTTCTTCCAGAGCTAACAAAAGTCCTCTTATCACAGTCCTTTCAACCAGTGTATGTACATTAGAATTACAGAGGAACTTTAAACACATACATGAAGTCTAGGATATTTCTCAGTTGGCAAAAAGCTTGTCTATCATGTCCAAATCTCTGGTTCTAATCCCCAGAATTACATGAAGAAGTCTTGATGGTATATACCTGTAATTTGTACACTCAGGAGTTAGAGAATAGAAAATCAGAACTTCAAGTAATCTTTAGCTACTTAGTGAATTTGAAACCAACATGCTCTATGTGACTCAAAAAGAATCCAGAAACTCAAGATGCTTGGTCTTTTTTGAAATCTTCATACAACTCACTCAGAGTGTGGCTTTAAAAGCTCATCTCCGATTTCCCAGCTCATGCCAAGTTGAAAAATCATAATTTTAAAAGACAGTTGCTGGGTATCATAAGATGACTCAATCATTAAGAGCACTTGCTGTTCTTAGAAGGGACTTGAATTTAGTTTCCAGTATCCACATGGTAGCTCACTACTATTTAAATCCAGTAAATCCAGTTCCAAGGTCTCTGTTGGCCTACTCTATCTTTTCTTGAGACTTCCTACTTGTACTATATATGCAATGTGCAGACAAAACACTCCTATACATAAACCATAAGTCTTTAAAAAGTTAATGTTTTGATGAATTTCAATCTTATGGAACATCTTGATTATTCCAGCTCATTTCTCAGGAGCTCTGCTGTAGAAAATAAGTAGTTGTCATATTTCCAAATTTTCTTTCTTATTCTGTCCTCATACTTCAAGTTCCTGTTCATGCTCTAAATGAATCTGCATCTTAATTTTATATCCTATGTACTCCATGTTCTACTTTTGGATCTTGCACATTATTTTCCCCATCTATGTGTCATTAAAGTATTTTCCATGTTTCATCTCTCTGTATTGAAGGATATGCGCTATTTTTATCACCTCATTTTATTCCTTCCATAAAATCCAAATGGTTCTTTGATGATAATTATCACATTGAAAACTTTTCATAAATGTTTGAATGCATGGCTTACAGTTTTAATTTTTCATAAAAACATTAATTAAAAATTAACTGTACCATTTATGTGAATATTTGTATGTACATATTTTTATCCCTTAATCAAAAACATGTATAGTACTGAAATTATAAAAGAATAAAATAAGACTTATAGAAAAAGCATTTGCATTGCATTTTACTAAATAACTTGTTCTTGTTTCATGTAAAGGGAAAGGTGAAATGTATACGACTTGTATATTAAGAGTGTGGCTTCTTTATATTAATGGGTTTTTCTTTTTCTGGACAAAGAGACAGATATTTTTGTTCTTTGATCAGTTCCTTACAGCATTTGTATAGCTTTATCCACATACACCTTTACTTAAATTAGTTCTTTAAATTGTACTTGGATTTAGACAGATGAAACAAGGTTCTAGTTTTGAGACCCAGTGGCCTACCTGGCATTGGGGCAGATGTTCTTTCAAGCTCCAGTCATTTTAAAACTGACACTTATCTGCCTCCATGACAACTTTGTTCCCCTTTCTTTTCCTGTGACTAGTTTTCTTCATTGGAGGCTTTTCCCATTCATCACTGAAGAGCAAGAGGCTAAATCATTATTGAAACCTCTTGTAGAATTAGAGGTTTCTATTCATCCCATCGTTGGAAGTCAAGAATAGATGCTAGAAAATCAAGCAAAGTATCTGTCTTCTAGAAGACTTGCCCTGAATATGCTGAGGTGTAGTGGTGAGATATGATCTGAGAGTTAGGGACTGTCAATAGAGTTGCAATGTATCCTCTCATGGTTATCTTGCAAGTTGTAAAACCAAACATAACTTCTCATGACTTAAAAAATACTATGACATAAAAACTAATAAGGTTAAAAACTTCAACTGAGGGACTCTGTTCTGAAATACTGTGTCATTTTTGTATTGGGGGGGGTGGGAGAGTTTCAGAGAACAAAATTGGTTGTACTAATGCTATAATTGTTAAACAGTGCAGCTGAGTCGAGTGTTTGACAGTGTGAAAAAGTTTTGTCATCTACAAAATTCATGCCAGAGACAACAAATTGAGTTCCAAAAAACTGGATCTTCCTGCCAACCCCTGAGTTTATAATGTTTTAGATTAGTTTATGGTTTTGTGTTGTGCTGCATTCAGAGTGATTCTGGATGGAGGTGGTTTTTGTGGTATGACCACATGCAAGTGGTCATCCCTAAACTGATGTACACAAAGCAGCATTAAATAGACTTGTATCTGTATCTATATCTGTATCTGCATCTGCATATGTATATATGTATATTGTTGAGAGGAAGTTGGGTAATAGAAGTTGGAGAGGGGATGGAGATTGGAGGAAATAATGTAAATACAGTTCTCTTGTATAACAATCTCAAGAAATAAAAACAAAGGCAAGGTTTTCTTCATATTGTTGGAGAATATTGTTCTTAGATTGATGAAAACTAATAGTTTTATGTTTCTATACACAAATAGCTGTTCACTATCATTTTATTTCCAAACTTCTGGGAATACAAGATTTTTCTTTTTTTAAGGACTCATTGTGTGTGTGTGTGTGTGTGTGTGTGTGTGTGTGTGTGCTCCCACGTGTGTGTGCCTTGCCTGCAGAGGCCAGAAAATGGTTCCACTGGAACTAACATTAAAAGTAGCTAGGAAGCTCTAGATGGTGGTGGTGGTACTTGCTTCTTTTGGTTGTTGTTCTCTCCCCTATTAATTAATGTATTCACTCTATATCTTGGTCGCTGTCCCCCTCCTTGTCTCCTACCACAGTCATTCCCCCCACTTCCCCTCCCCTTCTTTTCTGAGAGGGTGGAGCCCCAACCCCACCCTGTGTACCTCCCTCACTCTGGTACATCAAGTCTCTGCAGGGTTAGGCACTATTCTTCCACTGATGCCATGCCGCTGACCCTTTTGATCCCTTGTCTGCATAGAATGGGTCTCTAGTTGCAGGTGGACAAGGAGTTGGCGAATGAATGACAGACAGATGCAACACAGGAGATTGTGTAAATCTGAATGTAATGTCAAAAAGTGAACACCAGTCTTGTATAATACAGAACACAAAGGGGTAGCATGTCACAGCAAGCAAAGTACATTGAAGTTACCTGACACAAAACAAAGGAATGACTTCAAAAGGACTTACAGGAACCAGGTAATATTTACAGCAAAGATAAAACAGCTCTGCTTAAGGTCAGATAGGGACAGGTAAGGATTTCACACCCTAGTCACAATTTGTGCTACTCCTTTCAGCATTGTGAAAGCTAGCACAAAGGGATTCTGCTCTAGCAGACCTTCTCATGAATAATGCAATACCACAACCCCATTATTTCCTAAGCCTTGATAAATTCTTGTATGAGTGTAACTTGGCTGTTCCTTTAAGTATCTGTGGAGAATCTCCATTTTTTCAGAATTCACCAACTCAATTCTAATATGCAATTTAGCCTGTTATACCTGGCTGTAGTGAAGATTCCTGTCTCAGTGGGATTCCCTAACTCTTACATGGTAAACCTACCTATTAGCCAGGCGATTGTGTATTCCCTTGTTTGATTAAGACTGGCTACTGTCCTAAGTAATCACTCTGCAGACTAGCCCTGAGCTATTCTAGCTCCATTCTTTGTAATGCCTAATTAGTTTCACTGTCTCTACTAGAAGTAAATTTGAATATTACTGAATAGATAACCTTCTCACTGAATTCCTACTGAATTCGAAATTTGTTGGCTTCAAGGATTTTGTAGGAAGTTGGAACATTGGCAAAGGCTTAGCTATGTCAGAATTCAATCTTTAAAGGCACTTAGAGAAAAATAATACTAAAAGAGAGCACGTGGATCCATACACCAGACTAATGCAGGGCTAGGGTATGAGTATACAGGTTATGAGAACGCCAAGTTTCCAGGAGGTTAAGTTTCTCTGAAACTCTTTGCCTTGTGAGTGTTTCCAGGCTTCTTGGCCTGTCAAGCAAACTACACTGGAGTGTGCAAAGCAAGGCCAGACAATAAAGCTGAGTTAGGTACCATAGAGAGGTGTAAGGGGAAGTCTTGTCTCTAAGGTCTTGTTCCCCAATTTATTCTTAACTTGTCAATAAAGAAGCCCAGGGGATAACTGCTGAAAGGAAGGTACAGGTGGGACTTCTCAGTCCCAAAAGAAAAAGGAGACACAAGGAAAGAGACAGAGGCCTTTTCTGCCTTACTCTGGAATGAAGAGAAAACAGCAGTCCAGAAAGAGGTATGTTGGAGTATGCCTGATTATTTAACACCCTTCCAAAAACAAACAAGAAAAATATCATAATAAAGTGATTACAATGCATGCAACAGAAAAATAACTGACAATGGACAAAAGCCAAGAGGAAGAATGAAAGTATAATGCCATGAAATCCATGGCAGGGAGGCTGTTTCCCTTGAAATTGGATTAAGGAAGATGGACTAATGACCCTGCAGTCACCAGCAACCAAGTAGAGAATTACACTGACCAACCAAGAACAAATGGAATTGTAAAATATAGCAAAGCTGAAAATAGAACATTTTAAATTTAATGTACTTACTATTATTTAATCCTGGAGAAGAAACTCAAGGCCTTGTACATATTAGGCAAATGCTCTGCCACTGAGATAAGTGAGCACAAATAAAATTTTATCATTATTTTAAAAAAGAAAAAACCAAAACAGCAGCCATGTAAGATATCACAGCAGCTAGGGCCTGCCTGTGGCCTCTGCTTCAGGTGTGGGCCAAGGATATTGGTGGGGGCTAGCTGATGCAAGCCACTAAATTTAGGGATGTGCGAGAGAAAAAGATAATAAATTGATGAGGGCACACATTTCCAGGCAGTAGATATCTGGGCCAAGTAATTATAACTGGAGGCAAGTTCTAAAGGTAATGGAGCAGTGTTTGTGTATTGTATCTAGGGATTCAAAAGTCTTGGGAGTGAGCTGGTAAGGCAACCCCTTAAGGAGCAAAGGCAAGTAGAAAAGGAAATCAGGAGTGGGCTGATTGTGACAGATCCCAGGGCAAAACTGGATGGAAAAAAAGGGATCCAGGAGGGGCCAGAGCCTGGGCAAAGGTAGAGAATGCTTATAAAACTACACAGAACAAACAGGCAATAGTTCTAGGGACAATCCTTGATCCAGTTGTTGAAGGATCTATGTGAAGCCTTTGCACATTTGTTACAACTGTATTTGGGTTCGTTGGCTAGGTTCAGCCCATCTATGTTCTTTGCTGGCTCATGGGGAGCTCTCAAGTTTCCAGAATTTTTGAGACTGTTGGTCTTCTTGTGGAGCTCCTTTTCCCTTTGGGGCCCACAATCTTTCCCCCAGTTTTTCCCTAAGAGTCCCCGAATTCCATGCTGTGTTTGCCTGTGAATCTCTGTAGCCATCTGAGTAAGATGCTGTATACCCTCTTAGAGGACAGCCATGCTAGATTCCTGCCTACATGCTTTACAGAATATCATTAACAGTGTCAGGGATTGATGCTTGCCCAGGGGATTGGTCTCAAGTTGGGCTGTTATTGATTGGCCATTCCCTCAGTATATGCTCTGTCATTGCCCGTGCATTTCTTGTGGACAGACAAATTTGGGAATAAACATTTTTTTGAGTGGGTTGGTGTCCTTATTTCTCCACGGAGGGCCCTGCCTGAATAAATGAGATGAACTCTTCAGGTTCCATATCAACATTGCTGTGCTTCTCAGCTAAGGTCAACCACATTGACTCCTGAGATCCTTCCCTATTCCAAGTCTCTATCATCCCCTAGAGATGCCCCAATAGCTCACCTTCAGGAGCTGCAGATTTTCATTCACTCTTCAGTCCCTGTGGATTTCTCTCCTGTCTCTTCCCATACCAGATCCTGAGCCCTCATGATGCCTTCCTCCACATTCCTGGGCACATTATTTTATCCCAGCACTCAGAAGGCAGAGGTAGGCAGACCTCTACAACTTTCAGGCCAGACTGGTCTATAGAGCAGTTCCAGGACATCCAGGGCTAGCTACACCATGAAACACTCTCTTAAAAAACAAATAAGCATTGATTACATATTTATTTGTTTATATATAAGCATATACGTGTGTGGGCTGAAGACACCAGAAGACAAGTTGTGGAAATTCATTCTTCTATTCCATCACATAGATGCTGGGAACTGAACTCAGGTTGTCAGGTTTGGAAACAGGTGACTTTGTTCTCAGAGCTACCTTGTAAACCTATAGCTTTTTTTTTCACTGTTAGTGGGACAGCTGATATCCACATTGTATTATGTGCTAGTCGTCTTGAATTTGAGTTGAGTCCAGGTTGTCATGAAATGTCCTCTGGGTTTGTTGTTGTCGTTGTTGTTGTTACTATTTAGCTTAGGACTCTTTTTGATGTCGTTCTCACAAGAAAGGCACCCATTTATTGCTTTGTTCTCTTTTTTGAGTTTGATTTGGAGCAAGAAATAAATGTTCTGGGCATGGTGCCCTCCATACTAAGTCTTTGGGTTGCTATGGCTTTGTGAAATCTTTTGGATTATATCCTAAAAAAATTTTTTAAATCCAGTAACAATCACTTTTTGCTACTTCATTCCCTTGTGTAGTTCTCCACTTCTATAACATGGGCTTTAGAGATTTAAGAAAAATCTTTATGTGTATGGGTGTCTTGCTGGCATGCATATCTGTGCACTATATGTATGCCTGTGGAGGCCAAAATAGGACTAGAAAAAAACAGGCGCTGGAGCTAAAGACCATTGTGAGCCATGAGAATGTTACTGGAATTGAACCCAGGTCCTTTACAAGAGCAGACAATAATCTTAACTTCTGAGTCATTGCTTCAGCTCCAAAATGGGGACAATAGCTTACTTATCTCAGGGAGTCGCCATGAGGACCACGAAGAAAGTGTAAAGGCACTTGTAAGATCTGATGTGCTATGTGTGTGTTAATGACTAGCGAACCTCAAGACCATCTCTTGGAAGGATTGGAAAGTAACTATTATGTGGAAATACTTGTTTGTTTTCTTTCCTATAAAAGCAATAGAATGGCTTATCCTTTAGAGCAAGAAAGGAATTGTAGAATTCCCGTTTCACCTTCCCCAGCCCTCATTGTTAATTTGCTGCCCCCCCCCTTACCTTGCTCCTGCTTAGAGGAATGAGTGCAGGTTGTTTGTTACCCATTGGGCAGCAGCCCAGTTGGAATGAGGTGTTGGATCCCTGACTAATCATGTATGACATCAGACAGGGATGATTCTGTCAAATGTGAAGACCTTCACATCTGCAACACAACCCCACACCTAAGTCTCAGGGAACACTGAAGAAAGGGGGCAGTAAGATTTTAAGAATCAGAGGAGTCAGAAGTCTGCTGCTGGATGGTGTCTCTCAGAAATGCCAGGGGAGCCACCCTCATGAAACATTGACAATATGATTACCTAGACAAGATCTGAACAATGACATCTGGAATAGACATGTTAAAGTGGTCAGGTAACAAAATCCCCTCTTCTAAATGAAGAACCACGGCAATTTTTGTCTCCTGAGAGAGGGAAACTAAATCTTCCCTTGGGATAAGTCCTTCCATTCATTGTCTGTACCAAGTGATCAGCCCTGAAATCATATATGTTTAAGTCACACTAAATGAACTCAACAGGATGTATTCATATATCTACTTTTATATACATGGAACAATAACAATGATGATGATAAAAGGGCCATGAATTTGAGAGGAAGTTGGGAGATTAGAGGAATTGGAGTGAGGAGATGATCTAATTTTATTTTAATAAATAATTTTAAAAAGATAGAGAATTTAACTTTAGAACTGATTTGAATTTTTTGAACGTGATCTCTTAGATCCTCATTGTATTAGGGATGGATTATGTAACCTTGATTTAACAGGTATCATTTGGGGCATGGTTTATTCACTTATGACAGTTATCCTTCACAGAGTTGTAGATTGGATGTTATTCACTGCTGTGGACAAAGTTCTCAGGACAGTAAATATTAGCAATCGCTGTCTGATGTCAGCTTGGTGGGTTTTAGGTGCTCATGTATGTATGCATGTACCTGTGATTGTGTGGCCTTTTGCACTCTGGGGTTCCAGTTAGAAGACAATAAATTTTATGACCTCAAGTCCACAGTGTTGTTTGTATGATTTTCCTAATGTCCATCTTCTTGTACTTAGTATTCCCTCCTATACTTAGGAGCATTTGGATCCTGGTTTGGCTTGGAGATTTTTGATTTTTTTTGTTTTTTGTTTTTGTTTTCTACTAAATTAAAAAAAAAAAGTTTTGGTAGCAGCAACCCTTCCCTCCTCTCCCAGTCACAGCATCACAAAGCCCTCTCCCCATTGCCCACCCTCCTTCTCTTCAGAGAAGGTAAAGCTCCTACTGGGTATCTCTCCTGGGACACCAATTCACAGCAGGACTCCTTGCATTCTCTGCCATTAAGGCCATACTGGGCAGTCCAGATAGGGGAAGGGGATCCAATGGCAGGCAACAGAGTCAGAGACAGTCTCTGCTGCAATTGTTGGGGGAATCTCATGAAGACCAAGTTGAACATCTTCTATGAATGTGTAGCTGCCCTAGGTCAACCCCTGCATGCTTTTTGGTTAGTGGTTCAATCTCTGTCAGTCCCAAGGTTCCAGGTTAGTTAACTCTGTAGATCTTCTTGTGGTTTTGTTAACCATGGATTTCATGTTGTTGAACTTGCATGAATTTCTGTTAGAGATTAGTTCTGATAGAAGATCCTTTGGCCTTACCCACATGGCACTGTTGTTTACTGATGTCACACAGAACATTACCTTAAAGGAGGTCAACATAGGCTATGAATGAACTTATATAAACTATCCAGGGAAAGAGACGACCAAAGTCCAGTTGATGCAGCGGTAATCCATCCACTGGCTGAATCCCCGGTGCCACCCACCCTCCCAGCATATAAGTACTTCAGGCTGTCCTCAGTGCAGCAGAGTAGGCAGAAGGGAAGACCTGCAGAGAGTCACACATACATCTGGAGGGAGAACACTGAGGAGTAAAATTGCTGACAGATAAGCAGGGATGAACCTGCTTTCAGCTCTCTCACTGGACACATGGGTCCTCCTGGCAATCATCCTGGTGCTCCTCTACCGGTGAGTGATCTTCCCAGTTCCTTCCCATACCATGTCCTCAGGATTGGGGTGATACTCAGACCTCTATTCTGTTATTATCAAGAAGATCAAAAGGATTATCAGAATCAGGGGCTAGAGTGATGATGGCTCACTGTTTAAGGGCACGGCTGTTCATCCCGAGAACACAGGTTTGAACACCAACATCCAAATGGAGCTCAGAATCATCTGTAACTATAACTCCAGGGGATTTGACAACTTCCACATTCATAGCTGGTATGGTATTTGAGGGTGGTAGCTGTTGTAGCCTGGCTAGCTCCTGAATAATTGAGACAGAGACCTACTAAGTGCATTAGCAAGTTTAAGCACTATGACTGGGCAGATTCTAAGCTATTCTAACCCACAAAGCTATCAACATCCCTGCCACAGGCCCCATTTTCCTTGCAGTGTGACCTTTCCCTGTCTTTCTCCATTCCATGAGTGCTTTCATGGTGAGCTCTCTTGGTGATTTCTTCTCATGTCTGACCTCCTGGCGACCTTCTTCTTCCTCTACCTGCCTGTGGGCCCTTCTTAACTTGGACCCTAACCTGCCTGTGACAAACAACTTGTTCTATTCTGCCCAGTAATTTGAAGTTCAGTCCTTTATTAACCAATAAGAGATAGCTGGGGAGTATTCTTTAAACCCCATTGATACAAGGGATTCTTTATTCCTGATGAGATTGCCCATTTCTGACCAGTATCAAAGTCTCGGGGTACAGAAACCAGCATCTGAATACAGAGAATGAAAGACCCTCCTCCAACAGATAGGAAAAGTTGAAATTAACGCTTCTAAAAAGTTTTCAAATTTTCATGTTTTCATTTATTGTGGTTAGGGCCAGCAAATGCTATAGTGTTTGTGTATGTGTGTGTGTGTGTGTGTGTGTGTGTGTGTGTCTGTGTCTGTGTGTGTGTGTGTCTGTGTGTGTGTGTGTCTGTGTGTGTGTGTCTGTGTGTGTGTGTCTGTGTGTGTGTCTGTGTGTGTGTGTCTGTGTGTGTGTGTGTCTGTGTGTGTGTCTGTGTGTGTGTGTCTGTGTGTGTGTCTGTGTGTGTGTGTCTGTGTGTGTGTGTGTCTGTGTGTGTGTGTGTCTGTGTGTGTGTGTCTGTGTGTGTGTCTGTGTGTGTGTGTCTGTGTGTGTGT